>NC_072411.2:139355000-139965000 GCF_028858775.2 Pan troglodytes | reverse complement strand
TCTTCCCACCTCAGCCTTCCTAACTGCTGGGATTACAGGCATGAGCCACTGCACCTGGCACCCCCTCCCCACAAATTTTTAAGTGATGTTTTATAGGATCGGAGTCTGTAATTTTGGCCAACAATAAAATGGCTTGGATCCTTGCACAAAAAGGAAAATCATTTTAGATGGAGATATAATAAAAATTATTTCAGTTAGGGACATTTTGTTAGAAAGTTATGAGGGGAAAACTAAAAGACATTTCATGTAAAGAATCTCTAGTTAAGCCACCATACAATTGCCTGTATAATACAAGAACTTTTTAACAATACCAAAGATCAATTGACTCAAAATTATTTCTTTAGTTTCAGATGAGTCATTTAATGTAAGAAAGATAATCCAATTAATACTTTGGGTATATTCTGTTTAAAGGGATTTCCAAACTTACAAAGAAATGTAAATTTTTCGACCTAAAAAACTGAACTTGTGATATGCCTATTTAAAAATCTTTACATCTGTCAAAGAAGAACTTCAGCTAGATATGAAATGAGATATGAAAACATTAGTTTCTATCATGATGCTCCAGATATGTTAGGTCAAAAATACAAATTTTCTGGCATTTTAAAATGAGAGATTGATGTTTCCTTTATTGCTCCATTTCACTGTATGATACATATTGAAAATATTTGTGCTTAGTTTTCTAAAGCAGTCTCTATAAAGAGTCATGGAGATGATTGTTAAAATCATTCACTATACACAGACAAATGCTATGAATCACCAGTTTATGAAATTGTTCAAATAGTTGGGTGTGGTGGCTCACATCTGTAATCCCAGCACTTTGGGAGGCTGAGGTGGGAGGATTGCTTGAGTCCAGGAGTTCAAGACCAGCCTAGGCAACATAGCGAGACCCCATCTCTACAAAAAGTAAAACAAAAAAATTAGCCAGGTATGGTGGCACATGCCTGTAGTCCCAGCTACTCAGGAGGCTGAGGGGGGAGGATCACCTGAGCCCCAGAGGTCGAGGCTGCAGTGAGCCGTGATTGTGCCACTGCGCTTCATCCTGGGCGACAGAGAGAGGATCTGTCTCTTAAAAAATATATATTGTGGAAATAGAAGACAATGAATTTAATGAACTTGCACTCTTTGCCAGTGCTCATTGGTGAAGTCATGAGTTTTACAAAGATTTGCTTTCTGTTAACTTCAATTCAAAATTTTCTTGAAATGAAAAGAAACTTGTGAAATATTCAACAATTAAAGAAATTGGCAATGTGATTTATGTTTTTTCACTAATATTATACTACATATAAGTGAGCTAAATATGAAGCTCCAAGAAGACACTTATATGTAATTGATCTAAGCAGGTATAAGGATTTATGTTGAAATGGAAATTTTCAAATTACACATCAATAATAATGATTTTAACACATGCATCAATATGTGTATCATTTTAAGTATAATCAACAGAGGTATATAATTAGTTCCAAAAACTACGAGAAAAATTTGAAGAATACTTTGTTGACATTGATAAATTTAGAGTTGCTTTTCAATTTATGCAATATCTCTTTGAACTTGATGTTAAGAATCCTGAATCAACACAAGAGTTGATGGATTTACTTAATTTGGATGTAGTTTTGAAACATTTGCTTTTGCTTTAAAGTCAAACAATTCTTCTGAAAAACATAAACCAGTTTTATCAACATGGGTGTAATTATCAAAGAAAAATGGGCCGGGCACGTTGGCTCACGCCTGTAATCCCAGCACTTTGGGAGACCAAGGCAGGTGGATCATGAGGTCAAGAGATCGAGACCATCTGGCCAACATGGGGAAACCCTGTCTCTACTAAACATACAAAAATTAGCTGGGCGTGGTGGCACATGCCTGTAGTCCCAGCTACTTGGGAGGCTGTGGCAGGAGAATTGCTTGAACCCAGGTGTTGGGGTGGCCAGACCCAACACCAGGCTGTGGGGGCTACAAAGTCTGGCAGTGTCAAAGGAATGAGACAAGTTAGGAGTGCATAAAGAGGGTCCAGGGGGCCAACGCTAGTATGGAGGCTGTGAAGACCCCGAGCTCTGGAAGCCCACACTACTTACTGGTGATCAAACAAAGAAACAGGTGGTGAGGATGTGGGGGTTGAATGGTAGTGGTGCATCAAGCATATGATCTATAGCTGTGACAGTTTAGCATTCCCTTTGAAGCATATAGAACATGTTCTGCTACTTGAGATCATGGGGAACATGTTCTTCTAGTTTAAGATACAATCAATCCATGAGCCTGGGAGTGCTAGAAGCAAGGAGCCAGCAAGTCTAGACACATTCCAGAGGCCACGAGGGGTTTTATGCCCTGAGCCCTGGATTCCATCCAAGCCACGAGGGGTTTTATGCCCTGAGCTTAGATTATGGTACGGCAGGGCAGCCTTCCACTCTTTAGCACACAGAGCTTGCTGTTCCAAAGGCCACGAGGGGTTTGGACCCAGGACATGTTCCAAGACTCTTTTACATTATGTCAGACATGCAAGCCCTGCCTCAACTTTTCCCAACACCCAGGAGGCAGAGGTTGCAGTGAGCCAAGATCATGCCATTGCACTCCAGCCTGGCGACAGAGCAAGACTCTGTCTCAAAAAAAAAAAAAAAAAAAAAAAAGAAAAGAAAAAAAAGAAAAATGATTTTTTTGTGTTCTATTTAATTTTATGAAATAGTAACACAGATCAAGTATTTATCATGAAAACTTTGCCTGAATTGAAATATGCTGTAAATACAAAATATATACTGATTTGAAAATTTGCTATTAAAAAACATAAAATATCTTATTAACAATTTTAAAATGTGTATTACATGGCAAAATGATAATTTAGATATATTGGGTTAAATACAGTGTATTGTTAAAATGAATTTCATCTGTTTATTTTTTTAAATATAAGTATTAGAAAATTTAAAATTACATATATGGCTCATATTATGTTTCTATTGGACAGTGCTGCTCTAGACATTCAAATGGCCAGGACTTTTTCATCCTCAGGTTTTAGCTTAAATGTTACTCTGTGAAGCCTTTCCTAACCAGACACTTAAGCAGCAACTTCCCCAAACGTACACACTCCTGACCACATGTACCTTAGCTCACTCTCTATCCCACTACCTGCTTTCAACTTTTTTCATAGTACCTTTCATTATCCAAAATCTTACTCACTTACGTACAGGTTTATTGTCTGCATTCCCCACTGGAATAGAACTGTTGAACCCCTAGTGCTTGAGTAAGTACTTGATCAATATTTAAAGAGTTATTCTAATAAACTCTAGAGAGGCCAACTTGCAGGAAATCTGAAAAGTCACTCTTGATAAAATCATGGAAACAGACACACGCAGAGGTATTTAGGGTAAGAACAAAAATAATATATTTTAAAAATCACAGTAAAGACAAGACATCTGCTTCTAACACAACGAGATTCCTGGGTATTAGGAACCTGTTCTGGAAGTTGTATCTTCCCCTGACTCAGCTGTTTCAGGTGTTCACGTTGAGCGAGGCAACTGCCTTTTCTGAGATAAGATTTAGCAGATTTAAGTCAGGGTTTCTCACAAATTTTGTTTTCAAACTTGCCTTCCTGCTGTAATATGAATGTATTTACCTTTGCATTCTCCCATGTGAAATCTCGCCTGTGCTAAATTGTGGTACTTAGGGCAACAGACAGCTTCTCTCTTTACCCCACAGGCTGCCCATATAGTCCACGAGAGAGGAAACCATCTTTGTTTTGTTCTTTTATGGCATCTAGACCCAGATTTAGGAGTTAGACCTAGATTTTTAAAAGAGAGTGGATTTAAATTTTTTGATATGGAAATATTATGCCACATTACCTTAAAACCACATTTAACAAAACCATGGTGGGTGAAAAACTACAGCTGTTAGTTGCTACAAAATTCCAGTGTGGCTAAGGCAGCCTAGGAAAATCCAAGGAAGAAAGTCCAAGCAGGCCAGAGTGGTGAAGCTGAGTGGCTTTTCCCTGGGGCAGCAGGCTGGTGGTTGGGGAAATTTAAATGAAAGCAACTCAAGCAGGGGAAAAACTCAGCACGTCTCAATTAGCTGTGGGGTACAACTTGTTCAAGATCACAGTATCAGCTGTCTTCAGAAGGCAGACTCGGTGGGACCCCTGAGTGCCTGTGGTGGTGGTGGTGGGTCCAGAAGGCTAAACACAAACAGAAAGAAGCCTCCTCCACCATTATTCTTGCCTCCTACAACTAAATCCAGTATAGCAGCTGATACGGTTTGGCTATGTCCCCACCCAAATCTCATCTTGAACTGTAACTCCCACAATTCCCACATGTTGTGAGAGGAACCCAGTGGGAGGTGATTGAATTATAGGGGCTGGTCTTTCCTGCGCTGTTCTCATGATAGTGAATGAGTCTCACGAGATCTGATGGTTTTAAAAACGGGAGTTTCTTATACAAAAATTAATTCAAGATGGATTAAAGACTTAAATGTTAGACCTAAAACCATAAAAACCCTAGAAGAAAACCTAGGCATTAACATTCAGGACATAGGCATGGGCAAGGACTTCATGTCTAAAACACCAAAAGCAATGGCAACAAAAGCCAAAATTGACAAATGGGATCTAACATAACTAAAGAGCTTCTGCACAGCAAAAGAAACTACCATCAGAGTGAACAGGCAACCTACAGAATGGGAGAAAATTTTTGCAATCTACTCATCTGACAAAGGGCTAATATCCAGAATCTACAATGAACTCAAACAAATTTACAGGAAAAAAATCGAACAACCCCATCAAAAAGTGGGCGAAGGATATGAACAGACACTTCTCAAAAGAAGACATTTATGCAGCCAACAGGCACATGAAAAAATGCTCATCATCACTGGCCATCAGAGAAATGCAAATCAAAACCACAATGAGATACCATCTCACACCAATTAGAATGGCGATCATTAAAAAGTCAGGAAACAACAGGTGCTAGAGAGGATGTGGAGAAATAGGAACACTTTTACACTGTTGGTGGGACTGTAAACTAGTTCAACCATTGTGGAAGTCAGTGTGGCGATTCCTCAGGGATCTAGAACTAGAAATACCATTTGACCCAGCCATCCCATTACTGGGTATATACCCAAAGGAATATAAATCATGCTGCTATAAAGACACATACACACGTATGTTTATTGCGGCACTATTCACAATAGCAAAGACTTGGAACCAAGCCAAATGTCCAACAATGATAGACTGGATTAAGAAAATATGGCACATATACACCATAGAATACTATGCAACCATAAAAAATGAGAGTTCATGTCCTTTGTAGGGATGTGGATGAAGCTGGAAACCATCATTCTCAGCAAACTATCATAAGGACAAAAAACCAAACACCACATGTTCTCACTCATAAGTGGGAATTGAACAATGAGAACACATGGACACAGGAAGGGGAACATCACACACTGGGGCCTGTTGTGGGGTGGGGGGAGGGGGGAGGGATAGCATTAGGAGATATACCTAATGTTAAATGATGAGTTAATGGGTGCAGCACACCAACATGGCACATGTATACATATGTAACAAACCTGCACATTGTGCACATGTACCCTAAAACTTAAAGTAGAAAAGAAAAAAAAGGGAGCTTCCCTGCACAAGCTCTCTTGTCTGCCACCATGTGAAACATGCCTTTCACTTTCCAATAAACCTCTTTCTTTTGTAAATTGCCCAGTCTCAGGTATGTCTTTATCAGCAGTGTGAAAACAGACTAATACAGCAGCCCCCTGGGATTTAGGAAGTATTAACATAAACTTCAAATATTTTCTTTCTTTTTTTTGAGATGGAGTATCACTCTGTTGCCCAGGCTGGAGTGCAGTGGTGTGATCTCGGTTCACTGCAAGCTCTGCCTCCCAGGTTCATGCCATTCTCTGCCTCAGCCTCCCAAGTAGCTGGGACTACAGGCACCTGCCACGACTCCCGGCTAAGTTTGTTTTTGTATTTTTAGTAGAGATGGGGTTTCACCGTGTTAGCCAGGATGGTCTCAATCTCCTGACCTCGTGATCCACCCGCCTTGGCCTCCCAAAGTGCTGGGATTACAGGGATGAGCCACTGCACCCAGCCAACAGATATTTCTAGCTCAGAGTTCTCTTCCCAAGTCTCTGATGTTCTTGTTTCTATGCCACCCATGAGGATGGACAATTGGAAGAGACAAATCCAGCCACAGACAGTGCAACTTCATTCAGGGCCAGTGGAGTTCAGGACCTGCTTAGCATTTAGTGCACCTGGGGACCAGGTAGGAGCCATCCACAAGTGGTGATCAGAGGTGTTCTGGCAGAGAGGGGAAAGAAGCAAGCAAGGGGGAACTGGCAGGGGTGGGGGGATGGCCATACATGGAGATACACACTAGCAAGTGGTTAGGTAGCAGCATCAAGAGGCATGGCAGCAAGTACAGGGCTGGGGTTCAGGGACAACTGTCCAGTCCTTGAGTGATGGGAGCTAGCCCTGGAGGCTCCTGGACACAAGGGTAAAAGGCCCTGACTACAGAGCTGGAATCCTCTAAGCCTCCGCACATCCTTAACACTGGGTAGCAAGTGCTTCCCAAATGTGGCTGAAGGTGCAGGGAGCCAGGCAGGTCAGTGGACATCAGCTCTATCCCCTTCAGATACCCAGGCAGGCTCGGGAACACGTGGGCCACATCTGGCTCGGGTCATTTAGTGAAACACAACAGATGCTTCTGCCGGTTTGAAAATTTGCAACTGGCTGGCTCCACATAGCTAACAGCTGGCATTTCCCCACCCCGCCGCCTTCTGCTATGGCCATCCTCATGCATGGCTGTTCTCTCCCTGAAGACCACAGCCTCCTTAAGGTGTGCATTCTTCTGGTATTCCTCAAGGGCTCAGCACTGTACAAACCAGAAATCCAAATTTGCTAAGTAGTAACACATTTTCAAAAATATCAACAGGAACTTTTGATGCTTTAGTTGATATTTTGACTATGAAAATGAGGAATTCTAAAACACAAGAGAAAATAACATTTGATTGTAATTCTGAACTGCATTGGATTTTTATCTATTTATCCATTTATGATGTGTTTTGAGTGTTTTGCTTTATGTCCTAGATGTTATTTCATTTCTAAAAATGAAAATCATTCATAGGAAACATACAACAGGGATCCTGGTCTGGGTTTACAACCATTTCTTTTCCAAATCTTCTAATTCAGGTTACAGCAGTGGTTCTCAATGGGAGGCGCTTTTACACGCCCCTCACCCCCGCAGTGGACATTTGGCAATGTCTGGTGATGTTTTTGTGTGTTATGACTGGGAGTGGGGTCTACTGGCAATGAGTTGGTAGAGTTCAGTGATGCTGCTCAACATCCCACGGTGCAGGGGACAGCCACCCCAGCCACCAAGAACGACCCAGCTCCAGACGACCGTCGTGCTGAGGCTGAGAAATGCTGGGTTGCAGGGATGAAAAAAGCCAGCAACCAATTTCCATTAGCTACATCTGCAAAAAAAGTTTTATTTTACTAAATAAATTTAAAAATCGTGTTCTAGCTTCCTCTGGATTAGGAAGTGTGTGTAACATTGGTTTGCTGTTTCCAAAAGAATTGGTGGGAGAGGTAGAGACTGAAGGCTTGACTTCCTCAGAGCCACTGATAGGGAAAACGCCATCTTCTCAGGGCTGTGAGACACCTGGGAATCGATGCCTTGCAGCCCTGTACTACCAGCTGGGAGACTTCTGCCAGTTCACCTTCCTGGACCCTGGTTCCCTCATCTGTAATGTGGATTTAATAACAGCATCTACCTCATAGAATTTCCGTGCAAATGAATGAGTGAAAATATGTGAAAATTGCATGAGTGAAAAATACCTAAAAGCGTCAGCATGCTGCCGGGCATGTCTGCGTGCTGTGTGAGTGTTTGCTGCTGGTGTTATTCATGCATGACATAGACATTTTCCCGGTTAAACATGCTTGTATTCAGATGTTGTGGAAGAAACCTTAAGGATGAGACAATGAACTGAACATCTCCCTTTTGCCGGTGGGCCCAGCATGGTCAGCACAGGGTCCCTGAGGGGCTTCGTCCAGCTTCCTTCCTCTTTCCTGTTCATATGGTGCCCGGGTGTGCAGTGTGGGTCTCCCAGTGGTGCCCACCTGCCAGCACGTTTTGCTCACCTGTCCTGACCCATGGTTTCCTACTTGCCAGTGTTGGCCCCCAGCCCCCTATAACTTGTCTGCTTCCCAATGGGCAGTGGCAAATATCCTCTGCACAAGGAGATACAAAAATCTGTGTATTTTAATAGAGATTTCATCTCTTTCTTAATGCAACGCAGCTGTGTATATCCTGGATCCATACAGTTCTGGGGGATGGACACTGGTGACCCCTAGCATTATGCTGGGAGGGTTTTCTTGATTATACACCCTGAACTCACAACCCTCACTCCAGCATTCTCCATGTGTTAAGACTAGATATGGTTTTGGATGATACTGACTCGGTTTCCACTTGCTAATGTCCCGAAAAGCTGACTGGCTTCACCAGCCATACTTGAAATACAACACATATGAACAGTCACTAAAAATCAGCAGGTAGCTAAACGTTTTCACTTTTGTCCTTGATGATATTGCCATCATCTGTACTGTTACCTCCTCCTTCACTTCACTTTTTAAGTGCACTCATTCTGTGAAAACACCTTTTTTTTAAAATAGGGAAAGAAAAATGAATTGACTTGATATTCTTAAAAAATAAAAAGATGACCCAAAATATACAGAACCATTAATATGAAATTAAAGATCTTCTTTCTCAGTGGAAAAAAATTAGAACCACATTGCTGGAGTCTCTCAACATTTCATTTTTAATTTTTCTAATAGGACATTCTTTAAAAGAAGTTAACGACTTCAATTCCAAATATAAGGATTAAATAATGCAAATGAAAAGCTGTCATTTTCAGTGAAGCTATTGCCTAATTACCCTGGAAAAAAGTATCCTTATGACTGAACTGATGCAAAAATCCCTTAGAAAAGCTTCATTTGTTGCCTGTAAAGAGTCTTCTTAAGGTCACTTTTACTTCTAGACTGCCCCCTTGTTTCCAGTGAAAGAGTTTTGCTTGGTAATGGCTTGTGGTTCCACAGTGTTTCGTGTATGAAAAGCGTAGACTAAGAGATACTACTGAAGTCGCTCAAATTGTAGATTCTGCCATGAAAGGAAGTCCCAACACTGTAACATTTCCCCTTAATCTTCAGCAAGACACATGAAAAAAAAAGAAACTCAAGTCCCAACTGAATCTTTACTGTGATCATCATTTCCTGTGGCATTCAGAGGCTGCTGTGCGGTCAGACACAGAGCTCCCTCGAGGCCCCTGTGTGCTTATGAAGTACCTGCAGGTTCTGAGCGTTGGCCCGAGCCCGGGCCAGGGGTCTGCAGACAGAGGCACCTGGTGGCTGCTGGGGCTCCCTGGGGTGAGCCATGGCACGGGAGCCCCTAAGCGCCAAGCTCGCCACGGTCTTCGTCTCTCAGAAGGCAGGGGAAGAAGCAGCGCTCCCAGACAGGACAGAGAAAAGCCTATGAAACAATGCTCTCCAGTCACCAACCAGTTGCCTGTTCAGAGCTGGAATTTACTGCTGGGACAAGAGCGCACTCCGATTTGCTTTCATTTTTTCCAGACGCTTCACTAAGTGGCCGTTGCTCACCTCAAGCTCTTCTGTTTTATCCAACGCAGAGCGGAGCTGGGAAGAGAGGAAAGGCAGTGAGCTTTAAGGAACTTGTTTCCTCCAAACATAACAGGGTTCTGTGTTACCAAAATTCCAATCCTACTGAAAAATAAAATGATAACTTGGACCCTGGTCCCTCATGATGCCCTTCCTCCTCTGAAACAACTGGACTCCAGAGAGGGAACACTCTTGGGGATCCTGATGGTTTTCTTTTTTTTTTCTTGAGATGGAATCTCGCTCAGTCGCCCAGGCTGGAGTGCAGTGGCGTGATCTCGGCTCACTGCAAGCTCCGCCTCACGGGTTCAAGCGATTCCCCTGCCTCAGCCTCCCGGGACTACAGGTGTGCACCACCACCCTCAGTTAATTTTTTGTATTTTAGTAGAGACGGGGTTTTGCCATGTTGGCCAGGATGGTCTCGATCTCCTGACCTCGTGATCTGCCCGCCTTGGCCTCCCAAAGTGCTGGGATTACAGGCATGAGCCACCACGCTCGGCCTCTTTGTTTGTTTGGTTTTTTTTTTGAGACAAAGTCTCGCTCTGTCACCCAGGCCAGAGTACAATGGTGTGATCTTGGCTCACTGCAACCTCTGCCTTCTGGGTTCAAACAATTCTCGTCTCAGCCTCCTGAGTAGCTGAGACTACAGGTGCACACCACCACACCCGGCTAATTTTTTGTATTTTTAGTAGAGATGGGGTTTCACCATGTTGGTCAGGCTGGTCTTGAACTCCTGACCTCAGGTGATCTACCCACCTTGGCCTCCCAAAGTGCTGGGATTACAGGCGTGAGCCACACGCCCAGTGGGGATCCTGATGGTTTCACAAGAGGTAAGTGAGGCATGAGGTAAACAAACACAAACAACAAGAGCTGAGCCTGGACTGCATGGAGAAGGTGGTCCCCACAGCCCTGGCAGCCAGAGTCCAAGGCAGGAATGCCTGAGGCCAAGACGGCCACACCTGGGAGCCAGGGCCATGGAGCCTGAGAGTCAGGCAGAAGACGAGCTGCAGAAGCCACATTAGCAGGGCATCATCTGGACCCACAGGCAGCAGGGCAGAGTGGGGGTGCCCTAAGCTGGGAGAACATGGTTTTGGAGGGGTGACAAGAACAGGGTCTATGGCTCTGCTTTCGACCCAAAACACTCAAGGAAGGTTGTTTGGGTCCTGGGACAGAAGTCCCGACCCCACCTCACCAGCAGAGGCAGAAGCAAGCCCTTTTTGCAGGAAGTTTCCACAAGTTAAGCCTGGAGTATTCCTGCAAATTAAAATCAAGCATAAGCTCACAAAACACTAAGGTGACAAACCATTTGAGTGAGAGTCAACAGAAGCAATAAATGACAGAATTAGACCCCCAAAGACTGAGCATGTTTCAATTGTCAGATATAGAAAACCAAACAGCTGTGTATGAAATATTTAAAGAATAAGAATACAATTTAAAAAGAGGACATACATGAACATGCGGCAAGAAACTATCAACAATGAAGACACTTTTTTAAAAAAATGGTGAACTGGAAAATCTTTGCAAAAACTTTAGGCATTATCCAACAGAGAGAGGTAAGGAGATAGAAAACATGAAAGAGAGATGGTTAAAAAATGTGGAGACAATGAGAATCTCTAACATCCTCTGATTAGAGTTCCAGAGAGGAAAGTGGAGAGACTAAAAAAGAGGAATTATTTAAGGAGTTAATGGTTGAATATTTTCCAAAATCAATTTTTAAAAAGACTTCACAGATCCAAGAAACACTATATATCTCAAGCAGAAAGATTCCAATAAACTACATCTAACAGTAAAACTGTAGAAAATCAAAGACAAACAGAACCTGAAAGAAACTAGAGAAGAAAAAAAAAAGGTCCCTACAAAGGACCGACCATTACAACAACAGCTTTCTCAACAGCTCAATGGAAGCCAGCAGATGGTGGCATAATCGCTATAATCATTGAGGAAAATGACCACCACACAGAATTGCATGTCCCTGAATACTACTGTCCAAGAACAAGGATGAAACAAAAACATGTACAAACAAAAACAGGGAATTCACCACCAAGAAGTCTGCTCTAAAAGAATTTCTACAGTATGTACTTCAGGGAGGAGGAAAATGATTCTAGTACAGTCTGAGACACTAACAGGACAGACATATAAAATGGCCAATATGTAGTTATGTCAAACAAACATCGGCAATATAAAACAACAGCAACAACAACACAACAATAGTATTATCTGATAAGTGGGATTTATGAAGCTCAAAAGTATTTATGTGTGGATGTACGTGTATACATATACATATACATATACACATATACACATATGTGTGAAGGTGTGCATGTCAGGCAGGAGGGTGAAGCTAAAGTGCTCAAAAGTCCTTCTATTTTATAGGAGGGGAGTAAAGATAGTGTTCAACTTTAATTTTTTTTTAAGTTAAATAAAAATACCCCATGTGTGATCACTGAAAAGAATAGAAATTGAATATAAAATTTAAATTTGGCGAGAGAAAAATGACACACAAAAGACAGAACAAATGGTTATCCACAGTCAGATGGTGAAAACGAGTCCAAATATACCAATAACAGTGGACTAAAGGCTCTATTAAGATCCGCAGATTTCAGATTCAACCAAGAGCCACCGCCAGCCACCTAGCTATATGCATCTGAAGGAGATCATCTAACGCATAACAACACACGGAAGACTGGAAGCCAAGGGATGGAAAAATCAGAAGTGGACAAACACTAACCAAAAGAAAGCTGATGCGGCCACGTGAATACCCGACAAGGTCAACAGCAGCAGGGACCAAAAGGTTCACTACAAAGTGATAAAAGGTTTAACTCATCAAGAAGATATCAGAATTTTAAACATCTAGTATCAATAGCCTCAACATATATAGGAGAAATAGGGAGAATGAGATAAATCCACCATCATCTTTTGGAAGAGCTTGACAAATCTCTATCAGCTACTGAGAATTTAAGCAGACAAAAGAAATCAGATCTGAATGCACACTTCACAAGTTTGATCAGTGGAAGTATACAGAATTTTGCATCCATAAATCAGAGACTACACATTCTTCTTAAGCACATTTGAGACATTTACAAAAGTGAATCATGTATCAGGCCATTAAGCAAGTATTGAGAAATTTCAAAGACCAGGTATAACAGGGACCATGTTCTCTGACCATAGCAAAAGTAGGCTAGAAGGTTAAATGGGCCAGGCATGGTGGCTCATGCCTGTAATCCCAGCACTTTGGGAGGCCAAGGCAGGAGAATCACCTGAGGTCAGGAGTTCAAGACCAGCCTGGCCAACATGGAGAAACCCCATCTCTACAAAAACACAAAAATTAGCTAGGCATGATGGTGGGTGCCTGTAATCCCAGCTACTCGAGAGGCTGAGGTGGGAGGCTTGAACCTGGGAGGTGGAGGTTGCAGTGAGCCGAGATGGCGCCATTGCACTCCAGCCTGGGCAAGAGTCAGACTCCGTCTCAAAAAAATAAAATAAAATAAAATAAAATAAAATAAAATAAATAAATAAAATAAAGAGGAGAGAAATGGCATCTTTGGTTTCTCCTCCACAGTCCCTTTCCTACAGTTTAAATATAAAATGAGTGATTCTTTCCTTTTTTTTTATGAAAACGGGTCTCACTCTGTCGCCCCACGCTGGAGTGCAGTGGCACACTCATGGGTCAAAGCAGCTTTCACCTCCCAGGCTCAAGCAATCCTCCTGCCTCAGCCTCCCCAGTAGCTGAGACTACAGGCACGGGCCACCGCACCCGGCTAATTAGTTTTTTTGCACTTTATGTAAAGACAGGTTTTCACTCTGTTGCCCACGCTGGTCTGGAACTCCTGAGCTCAAGCGATTTGCTCACCTTGGCCTCCCAAAGTGCTGGGATTACAGGCGTGAGCCACCGCGCCCGGCCCGAGTGATCCTATTGAAACATAAATCAACATAAGCCACTCCTTTGCTCAAAACCCTGCAGTAGCTCCCACTTTATGCACAGGAGGATCCCAAGTCCTGTCCATGGCCTCCAGGGCCCTGCCTCACGGGCTGGGGTGCTCCCACTGCTCCCTCCACCCCCTCACCCCCTGCTCACTTGGCCTTCACCGCTGACTGTTCCTTGACAAAGGCAGTGCCTTGCCCCCAGCTCCCCTGCATGTGCTGATCCTTTGCACGGAAGGCTTTCTCCCAGTTCTGCCTGGCTCACTCCTGGGCTGTTCAGGCCTGTCCTTATGTGCCACAAGAAGGAAAGTCTTCCTTGGCCACCTACCTAGAACTGCCCTGGCCTGGGCCATTCCGCACCCCAGCCCCTCTCCTGACTGTGGTCACTTTTATGGACCTCCCTCTTCCAGATCACAGGCTCTATGGAGGCGGAGACTCCTGTCTGTAAGGTCACAGCTGCATCTCCAGCACCTGAACCCGTGCCCGGCATGCAACGGGTGCTGTAAATATTTGTTGAACAAACAACTTTGCCAAGTGTCTTCAGTAAGGTAAAGTATGTGTTTTAATTGGCAAGCATGGTAATTTGGGAGTGTGACCAGCAGGTGGAGTAACAGCAGCTCGGCTTCTTAAGGGCGCTTTCCATAGGGTGACCTGAGACAGCTGTGGCCTGGCCCTGGTGCCACACCCAGCTCTTGGCCACAGCAGGCCCATGGGCTCCTGGTCCTCTACCTGGGCTCATTCTGCATGACACAAAAAATATTCAGAGCATAAGAGGCCTGGCTACTCCTTTATCTCATTCCCTTGACATTTATGGACAAGACCTATAGGAGATGCTCAAAACTGACAGATGAACTAGTTGATGCCAGCAAGGGTCCGGCCCTAAGCCCTAACTGGCTGCGCCATGCCTTCCTTTATTAAGACACCGGCACTGCAGAGTGGTGTGGGATGATCTGACAATGACCGGCCCAGGGGCAGATGTCACAGTAGTAAATCCTCTCTGTACTGTCCCCACTAGAGAAATACTGGCAGCCATTCTCTTCCTAGAAATTGCCTAGGAAATTTACCTCTCTTTGGAGTTTCCGTTTTTCTGCCTTAAGTTCATCTTCTATTTTTTCTGCATTTTCAGCTGCTGATTTGTAACGTGATACTTGACTCTCTAACCTTATTACCTAAAAGGTAGAAAAAAAAACCATATGTATAAATTGATAAGCCTGTTTTCTTTCTTCAGTTTCTTTACTTTGAGATCAAAGAGTGTGATTTAATAAAATGGGAGAATACACCATGTAAATACTTATAACATTTTGGACTATGGTGTGGGTTTGAGCCAAGCAAGCTATTCTTGGTTACTATTTCTGGGCGACCCTGTGCTGACATGATGGGGACCCATTTCCTCTGACCCCGTCCACCAGGATGGTTTCCGCAGTGCTGGCACCTTGCTGCCTGCTTCTTCTCCCGCTGCGTGGGGCTGTTCTGTTGGAACAGGCAGAATGGTGCTGGTAAGGGACGTGTTCAGCCAGGACCTCAGCTCCAGTCTAATCTCTCCTGGGGTGGTGGAGGTGGGAGGAGGAAAGGACAGGGCGAGGAGTGAAAGGAGGCGGCTTCGGCATGCCATTCCCCAGCCAAGGTTCTGAGATGAAAGACGGCAGCAGCGAAGGCCTGCTGGACACCTTCACTCTGCCGCAATCAAAAGCACACATCGTCTCTACCTGTGCTGTTCTCATTTTTGTTTCTATAAACATTCCAAAAAGTTCCAGCCAAGTACACCCACAATGGAGGGGGAAACAGTACCTGTTTTTTTTTCTCTCTTTCTGGCTAGAACACAAATTGCCCCAGGGCCCAGGGTGCTAGAGGCAGGAGTGCCCCATGTCTAGACACCAGGGAGGGCTGGCCTCGCTGCAAGAGAAAGGCTAAAAGCCCAGGCAAGAGGGACGTCCCAGTATGATGTGTTTTTTTAATTAGCTACATTATTTATTTATTTATTTTATTTTATTTTTGAGACAGAGTCTTGCTGTTGCCCAGGCTGGAGTGCAGTGGCGTGATCTCGGCTCACTGCAACCTCTGCCACCCTGGTTCAAGCGATTCTCCTGCTTCAGCCTCCTGAGTAGCTGAGATTACAGGCGCCTGCCACCATGCCCGGCTAATTTTTGTATTTTTAGTAGAGACGGGGTTTCACTATGTTGGCCAGACTGGTCTCGAACTCTCGACCTTCAGTGATCCACCCATCTCAGCCTCCCAAAGTGCTGGGATTACAGGTGTGAGCCACTGCGCTCGGCCAATTAACTAAATTAATTTTAAAGAACAAAATTTTAAAACACTCCCAAGCCACATTAGCTATTTTCTACAACTAACTGTTGTTGATAAAGGATTAGTATCTACTATAACACCTTAAATTCTAAGAATTCTTTCCTTCCTGCTTGTTCTCTGTAAGAAACGGATGGAAAGACTTGCTGTCTTAACTTATCCCTCTTAGGACATTTCTTGGTTCTAAAAATCTCGGCTTTTTTTGGTCCTCAGCCTTTCAGGGCTATTTCTAGCAAGTAAAACTCCAGTCAATCATCAGTTCTGCCCGTTGTTGCTTACACGTACATTTTGTTCTAATGCAGTTATCTCTTGCTCAGATTTTGCAAGTTTAAATTTGAGGTCGCTGATCTGTCTGTTGGCATCCCCTAAAGGTTGAAAGAGAAGGAAAATCTGTTAAGCTCTTGGGCTTTTCAAATATTAAAACAATAGTTACTGGGAACCAAGCCCTTACTTTGTAATCATCTCACAGATCTGTTAGTTCTGGCCCTGCCTCCACAACCTCCCAGAGCTGAGAGTAGGAGAAGGCACTCTCTCCCCATGAACCCAGGGAAAGTGCCTTCCGCCCCTGTGCTTGGGGCAGGAGACCTCAGGCAAGAGAGTGCCTATGAATGAAGAAGACAAAGAGATGGTAGGGGGTAGGGAAAAGGGGGGAGAGAGACTGGGCATAATTTTATCTCCCTTAAGACTGTTTCTAGTTTATTAGCATGAAAAAAGCCTTTCATTTTTTTTTTCATACAATCAACAGATCGAAAGATTGCTGTATCCAGCAAAGTAAATGTGGTTTCCATCGGCACAACATGTGGTGGTATCTTGGTGCACGTTTTTGGGCACCTGTTCTATTTCATAGGCTCAGAGAGAAACACCATTGTTCTGTCTACCTACCCCTCCTTGTGCTTTTATTTTTAAGGGCTTTTGTGGGGATGTGAGGGAATGAGGGCATTCTTTGCCATGACAGTTTTCTCTGCCAGCACAAGTATACTAAAACAGCACATGTGAAAGCATTTACTTCTACACAAGAATTGACATTTACTTTGTAGGTCCATTACATGCATGTCTGTCCCGTTTTCCAAGACATCATCTTCAGATCGAAGATTGTCTAGTTTGCCAATCTTCTGTCTCTCCTCCAGCTGCCCTTTGAGTTTCTTAATCTGAAAACACCCACCAGTAAAATCTGTTAATTTCTCTATTCTGAATGAGACCGAAAAGCTGAAGTTAGAGCCCATCAGAAAGGAAGCAGCATGTCAAATGACAGAAGGAACTTTGTGTCCATCAGTACTCTTCTCAGAAACACAATTCAATGTACAATGAATGAAAAATGAATTACACTGTAACTCTGAGAGAAAAGTCATTTCTAAAGTGAAAGTCTTCTAGGACTCAGGAGGAGACTGTACATGAAATACCTGCAATGTTTAAGACTCAGTAAGTCACCGTGCTATTCACTTTTTATTTACTAAGAAACCAGAAAGGGCCACTTGGAACCTTCTGGGCTCCAATATATTGTAATGAAGTCCCCCAAAAGTCGAGTGCTTTCTCAGCGTCCAGGCAAGCTGCAGGTGTGTTCAGAGGCGGTTTGCCAGCTTTCAGGGAGTTGGTCTCTAGCTAGCTTTCCCCTCTCTAAGCAAGACAGAAACATGTCCAGTCGTCCCTCGGTATCTGGGGGGGGGGGGGGGGGATTGGTTCCAGGACCCCTCAGACACCAAATCTGTGGATGCTCAAGTCCCTGATATAAAATGGTGCAGTATTTGCAGAAACCTACCTGCATCCTCCTGTACACTTTAAATCACCTCTAGATTCCTTTTAATACCCAACGCCTACAACTCACTTCATTTGTGTGGATTCAGTGCAGGACTCCGTGCAGGGCAAATTCAAGCTATGCTTTTTGGAACTTTGCGGAATTTATGGGTTTTTTTTTTTCTTTGGAATATTTCAATCCATGTTGGTTGAATCCACGGATATGGAACCCATGGATATGGAGGGCTGACCGTATAGTTGGAATTGCAGTTAACAGTCAATGACTGCAGAACTTTCTGGCATCTAGTTGGTGGGGTCTCCGGGGGCTTTTCATGTTTAACTTCCAATCTGTGAAGAATTGTTGCAGGTGATCACCTGCCTTCCTACCCCACACACCAAGCACAGGAGACCCCTGATTAACAACAAACCAAAAGTGCACGCTGCTTTAAGGAAGTAAGGATAGAACTCAGGAATGCAGTTTCAAAAGATCACAGGAACTTCAAGAGAATCTTCCTACCATATTTAGTGCTTTCTCCAATTTTCGGAGAATCTTCAACAGAATGGTAGGAAGTAAGGCAAATACATTTGATTAGGCTTATGAGGAGAAATTAGAGGAAAGTGGTTGTAGAGTGATTTAATCACTATCCCGCATATAAAAAGATCAGATAGGATAACTGTTCAGTGTTTCTTTGTTTTTGAGATGGAGTCTTGCTCTGTCACCCAGGTTGGAGTGCAGTGGTGCGATCTCGGCTCACTGCAACCTCTGCTTCCCGGGTTCAAGCGATTCTCCTGCCTCAGCCTCCCCAGTAGCTGGGATTACGGGCGCCCACCATCACACCCGGCTAATTTTTGTATTTTTAGTAGAGACGGGGTTTCACCATGTTGGCAGACTGCTCTTGAACTCCTGACCTCAAGTGATCCGCCTGCCTCGGCCTCCCAAAGTGCTACGATTACAGGTGTGAGCCACTGCACCTGGCCTGCTATTTCTTGAGGTAGGAGAGAGCAATGAAGATAAACATGGTTAAAACAACTTTGTTTAGCTGTAACAAAGAAACACCTGTGAGAGAGGGGTGCTGATCACCAAGAGTACAAAACTGACTTTTATGGACAAACAACCCATATGGACAAGAGAAGTGCTATTTGGAATGACTCAGTAATGCTCTTGTCTCTCAACAGTTAATCATTAATATTATTAATAATCAACATTTATATTTATTTTAAGCAGCAATTCAGTAAAGTGTACCAAATTCAATTCCACGGCTTTGGGTCTTTGAGACATCCTTATTAAACCTCATACGACTCAGGATGTTCTCTTTGGATGAAAATATTAACTTTGATGTTCTATTTGGATAACAATCTTAAGAACACCAGTTGGCTTGATAAAGACTTTCAGGCATGATTAACTTAGGGGTTTTCTGAGTAAGCAAGAAGGAAGGATGGGCAGGTGGTTTCAGGTGCCCTGTTCATGAACCGGTAAAGTAATAAAAAGATTGTTACCTGTTCCAATAAGCATTCCCGTTCATCAACCAGCTTTTTCAACCTAATATCTAAAGAAATCACAAACACACAGGTTTAGGTGAATCCGCGTGCCGTGCCTTTCAGCACATTGCTAAACTGAAGAATGATCGTTCAGGTTAGTGAAATGAATGATGGAAGTAGTTATACACGTACCACGGTGAATGAGGCCACAGACAGGACGGGGTGAATGAGGCCACAGCCAAAGGAGGTTGGGTCAACCTCCCAGAACATGCTTCACGTCAGGGGCAGCATCCGGCTGCATGCAAACAGGCTGCTAATCTTCTACCTTAGGTTAGCATGCAAGAACGCTAGGGCCAAACCACGCTGCAACACAAGATCTCACAGGCTTCATGGTTTAACATTATTAGCAATGTACAAACACTGAGAATCACAATTCAATAGCACCAACATTTTGAACAGACTCGCCTTTCCGAGTTTACATCCCAGATGTATTTATCTTTCTAATTTCCCTCATAGACTCATCGATGTCAGTGCCGTGAGTATCTGTTTACAACCCTAAGTCCACTAACACCTCTGCTAACCCAGTTATCAAAGCTGTTATTCTTTTGAGGAAGAAGGCAGTAATGGTTTAAGTGTCTGTAATTCCTCCCGCCCCCGATATATAAGGATGCATAAATGTTAAGTGTCTATAAATTCCCCAAACATCTCTCTGAAGGAGTGTCAAGTATTAGAGTCTTCAGACTGCGGGGGAAACCACGGCTAGGGGAGGGTTTAGAGGTTTGGGCAAAATCCCACACTAGTTTAAAGGCACAATCAGAATGCTGGAGTGATGACAGTGATGATAACGTATGCTGCACACTCACTCTGACACAGGTACAGTTCTAGCAGCTTCGACATCATTAGCTCGTTTCAGCCCCAGAAGCCCTATGGGTAGGCTTCATTATAGCCTCCTTCTATAGATGAGGCTCAGAGGCCCAGAACCACTAAGCAAGTTTCTTCAGGCCTTGCGGCCCAGCCACAGGAACACTCCCCTAAACACTGCACCCACTGTTTCTCCAGATCTAAACTCACACGTCTGAGTCAGACCCTGACTCAAAGCTCTTAGCTCACTAGGGCACTGCTGTCATGCAGCCTACCTCCAGATTCTTCATAGAATGAAAAACTAACCTTGATTAGCCATGTGAAAAAAAAATAATTCATATAAAATGCATCTTCATTTTCATTTAAAAAATCATCTAGCCACATGCTAATCCAAGTTACATTTTTCTCTAATTATGTTTTCCAAAGATCCTAAGTTGTTGTTTTGAAAGGCACAGTAAAACACCAGATGTTAAGCACAATATAAATTAAATTTATCATCCTTTTGAGTTCTATTTTAATTTACAGTCAAATTACTTCTGACAGATGTTTTACTCGCTCCCCCCCATAACCCACCCAACATTGAAACAAAACATTTTTGCAGTTATAAACCTGATTCTTTTGCCCAATATCACTTTTCATTTTCTTACATGTTTTAATACTCCTACATACAAAAACTACAGGCATCATAAGAAACACTGAATACATCAGAATGTGATCTTGAAGCTCAAGTATCTATTGTACAATTGTTATTGTTTTCTTCTAGAAAACTTCAAATATTCTACATAAGCACTAGAAAATAAGTGTTAAAATGTAATAAGAGTGCAAGCAAAATTGATATAGGTAATCTGACATTTAGTTGTATAGTGAGAACATTATAAATAGAGAAGAAACTTTTCAGGAAGAGAAATTCTAAAGGAGACTTGGACAAGAAAACAAGAACGAAAGAGTTCGAAGAAAACGGAAAAAGAAATGAAGCAAAATAATTTGACATGAAGAAAATAAAGAGTACTAGTTTTCATAGCGTTAAAAACCACCAAGTCTATACTGTTGAATAAATAGTGGCACATCACTGGTAGACTTATAGTGTCTGTATAGCTGGGAAATTTTTCCCTGTATCAGCCACCAGCCATTCACATGTTGAAAAATATTTAAGAGAGGCAGTGGATAGGGACAAAGAGAACAAAAGGATTTTCCTCTTGAAAGACAAAGTTTTCTCCATGTACAACTATCACACTGAACAAGTACGTATTCTGAACATAATACATGCACACACAAACACCCCTCCCTTTCCCTTAGGGGCCCAGACGTTTAGAACAAATCTTACTGTTGTGTTCCCTTGGCTGGTGGCCACGGGTGGTATGCTGTACAGGGTTGGGGGGTGGTCTCCCAGAAAGGGAGTCTATGAATAGAAAACAGGAACCCCAAACCATCTAAACTCCCCAGAATTAGCATTCAGGGTCCTAGTGATAGTGGAAACTTAAGTGTTCAGGCCATTAGGTCTCCTGTTAATTACAAATATGGAAAGTGATCAAGGTCACACATTTCTTTTAAGGTCATACATTCTTGAAAACTGTTTAAAAATTTGATTGCTGTCCAAACTTTGTATAACAACCTATAAGTAAAAATCCATCTTCCTCTATATTTTTGACATACACCCATAATTATACTTAATTATACTTTTGAAGGAAGATTTACATTTATATACGGGAGCTATGTTCTGGTTTGGGACTGAAAAATATCCAAGCTTTTTGATTTCAGGTGTCAGTAACCAATGTTTTTCTCTATTCTGTATGATAGTGAAACCCCAGTGCTCTAGGTTCGTCTGGGGATATGGCTGGCAGGCAACCTTTCGATTCTTTTCTGAGTTTGAATCTTTTGACACTATAATCTTTCTAAATTGCCCTATATATTTCTATACCTTCTTATATGTATAGCTAAGTCAACTTTCTTTTTCTTTTTTTTTTTTGGGACAGGGTTTCACTCCATCGCCCAGGCTGGAGTGCAGTGGTGTGAGCACAATTCACTGCAGCCTCGACCTCCTAGGCTCAGGTGTTTCTGCCTCCTAAGTAGCTGGGACTACATGGGACTACTTGCACATGCCACCATGCCTGGCTAATTGTTTGTATATTTTTTTTGTAGAGATGGGCTTTCATCATGTTGCCCAGGCTGGGCTTGAACTCCTGGGCTTAAGTGATCTGCCTGCCTCGGCCTCCCAAGTGCTGGGATTATAGGCATGAGCCAATGTGCCCGGCCTCAACCATTTCTCGATAAGTTAAGGGCCTTCACAGTAATATCAATTACTGTGCTTGGCTATAAAGTCATTACACTGGAGAGCATATAACTGATGCTCAGAATGAAGGCTCTGAAATCATCGAGAAATGGTTTGGCTGCTCAGAACTCTTTCTTTTTCCTTCTTTCTTGCTCATGGATTTTCAGCTGTCCATTCCCTGCTGGAGGGCTGGGTCCAACTGCCTGCTCACTGGCACAGTGCCTTCCATGTACAAAGTGATCACACCTGTCTATTAATTAAGCAAATGAGTGGTGAATCACTGAGACGACTGGATGGCTGAGCTGAGGGATGTGACGTGTGTCCAACGTCCTGCAGGGTGCTGGTGAATAACATGAGAAAGAACTTGAAATGGCTTGATGATCTCACCATTTAGTGACCTTGGTTGTCAAACTGCTTTCCAAGAGCCCTTTAAAGGTAGGAGCGAGAGCTGTTTCCAGTATGCATTCCAATAGGAATGCAGCTTTGCTCAAGTTAGAGACATAAACTAAAACCCTGTGAAGTCCTACAGAGCCCTTGGACTTATTTCCTAGCAAGCATTTGTCATCCCCACCATCCTCTACTTCAGGACACTTGAGCAGAAACAGTCAAGGGTTTTGCCGTTTTCATCCTACTCTTCAAAACACTGTAAGTATTGGCGCATGTAAGCACAGCCACAGATGAAGACCGTTTTCAACTGAGGCTGCACATCAGAACCACAGATCACAGGGGATGGTGCGTGACAATCGTCTCAGTTCTCCCAGTAATGCCCATGCTAGCCCCAGGCTCGATGCCAGGAGGGAAGTGCATTCCTTACTGAGGGAGGGCATCAGGCGTGGGTCTTCCACAGAACCCCAATAGGAATCGGCAACCCCCAAGCAGATATTACTCAAAGGTGGTATTACATACAACAGTAGTCAGACTCAGACTTCAAGCAGCCCAAAGAGTGGAACCACAGGCTTGTACAATTATAAAATGTTTTTATTTCAATTACATAATAACACTTACGTTTTCCTCAAATTTTATTGAGGTTTTGGTCTTTTTGCATTCGATTCTATCTTGTAACAGTAATATGAATCCACATAATTTCATAAAATGTCAACAACATTCATAAGGTACATTCTTTGTGATTTTATATTTTACAATTTTAAATCTAACTTTACAATTATTTTTAAAATTTTTTAAATATAGAAAACAGATATTTTCTTCAGGCAGATCAAAACAAGAATTTTCCAGTAAGAATATACTGGGGCATAACAAATGAAAATATTTATACCAAAATACCAAAAGTGATTCAGCTCTTTAAAATATCCTACTATAGTCTAATTAGTAGCTTGTACAAGAACAAGTAACCATTTTTTACTGCTCTTTTGAATGATGATTAGAAATTCAAACAAAGTATTTTAAGGTTCAAAAACTTTTTTTTTTTTAGAGACAGTGTCTCACTCTGTCTCCCAGGCTAGAGTACAGTGTGCAATCATAGCTCACTGCAGCCTTGAACTCCTGGCCTCAAGCAATCCTCCCACCTTGGCTTCCCAATGTGCTAGGTTTACAGGCATGAAAACATTCTGTTGTGTGTGTGTGTGTGTGTTTTTTTTTTTTTTTTTTAGACAGAGTTTCGCTCTTGTTGTCCAGGCTGGAGTACAATGGCTTGATCTTGGCTCACTGCAATCTCTGCCTCGCAGGTTCAAGTGATTCTCCTGCCTCAGCCTCTGGAGTGGCTGGGATTACAGGCGCCCACCATCACGGCCGGCCAATTTTTTGTATTTTTAGTAGAGACAGGGTTTCACCATGTTGGCCAGGCTGGCCTCGAACTCCTGACCTCAGGTGATCCACCTGCCTTGGCCTCCCAATGTACTGAGATTATAGGCATGAGCCACCACGCCCGGCCAAAAACATTTAAAAAATGACTGTCCCTGCTCAAATACTGCAGTAGGAAATGTAATTTGACATATATCACTTCCAGAAAAAAACTTTAAATCTTTCTATAAAATGAATTTGATACATCATCAGCATGAAGTGAAGTTAAAATCTCTTACAAAGTAAATTCAGGTATATCAACAATGAGATCCAAAAGCATCGGTTCAAGATCAAAGACTCATATGAGGTAAAGGCAAATAAAGACCCTCATGCTTTCAGACATTTACTTGTTATCCTTAAAATGATTATTGTTCTAAGGTGCAAATCTTATCATTCAGTGACCTATTTGCTATTTGGCTGTTTATCTCCTTTAAATAAAATACCATACAGGTTATAATGTACATTTTAAAATCAAATATGAAAGTACACATATGTGAACAAGACATTAATTTAAATATCAATTATATTCATAATACAGAAGTCTAAGAATGCTATTTGGTCATTTCAATTAGATGCTGATATATTTGGTCAAGAAAACCCACATTCCTATCAGCCTAAGGCAAATAGTAAATGCTTCTATTTTTATTAAGTGGACTATAAACAGTAGACATTATTGTTTGATACTACTGGAATGCTCTCAATTAGAACGTACACTGATAACAAATATGTCTTTCTAATCTGGGTGATAACCTCAATGATTACATGGAAATCTACAAGTAACAGTCTATAACTTAAAGCAGTAGAGCACCTGGTAATTGTCACACAGTGCCTCTCTATGAATTTAGAACATTCTACTTACATTGGCAGTGGAGAGAAAAGACCCCTTCACACTGAGACTTCCTGTGCACCGCGCCTGCCGCCTGCCTCAGCTTAGGACATGGTACAGTCTTCTTTGCTTTTGCCCTTCTCATTCCCTCCTCTGGTATCTTCTCTGCTTTCTGGATTGAAGTCCCCTGGCTCTCCTCCTGGTGCCGACAAGTCATCGTTCTCTAGGCTATTGCTGTCTAAAGATTTCCTGACGGTCTGACTTGGATGTTCTGACATCTCACACCTCTCTGTACTTTCTGCTTCACAGGCATCACTAATGTCCTGTGAGGGACTTTCATGTTCGGGCAGGGTGCAGCGATCTGCGTCTTCACTCTTTGGTTCTGCAGGACTGCTTTGAGTGGCACCATCTATTTTAGCATTATCTTTTGCAACACCTTCATCTAATTCTTCACCACCAGCCCTCGGGCCTGATGATTGAACTGTGTCATCCTCAAAATCTAATGTGTCTCCATCAGCTAGTACCTCCTCAGCTGCTGTTTGTACGTCATCACCTTCTTGGTCAAGTTTTCCATCCAACTTAATTTTAGGATTCTCCGGACAATCAACATTTTCACTGCTTTCTGCTGCAATTTTCTGTTTTGGATTTTCAGTCACCTCGTTTTGGGCTTCCACTGCTGACTTTCTGTCAGTAGACTTTACCTGCTCTTCTTCCTTAATTTCACTTAAATCTGTGTTCTGATACGTTAACTCTTTTTTAACATCTTTAAGGGTTTCTACGGGTACTGGGGATTTTTTCTTCTTGTTTTTCTTTTTCTTGTTCTTTGTCTTCTTCTGCGATGAGTCCAATGCCTCTCCCTGTTGGTCATTCTTTTCTTCGTCGGGCTCTTTCATATCTAAGGGTTCATTTTGAGTGTCTACTGTACTTGGACCTGTCGCTTCCTGACCATTGCTCTCAGTTCCTGCTGGAGAACCAGGAACTTCTGTCTTGATTGCTTTCTCATCCCTTAATCCTGTTTCTTCACCCTCTTCTTCGTTGTGATCCCTACCTACTTCTGTACTGTGCGCTGGAACCTCCTTGGGCTCAGCTGCTTCCTGGTTGGTGAATTCTTTCTCTAAACTATGCCCGGTGCTTGTCTCTAACTCTTGGGGGACCTCTACCATACATTTGTCATCCTGATAAATTGTGTCATCACTATGCCCTAAAGGACACGAGGCCACTGTGCCTGCCTGCTCTTCAACCTGAGTCACTGCTGCCTCTCCCACATTCTCTGTGTGGCTCCCACCATCTAAGTCACTCCAACAGTTGGATGGCTCAAGGGGAGTTCTGGTCCTGTCATCTGGTGCACCCATGACCTCATTTGACTCAACCTGTACTGTGTTTTCAGGTAGAGAACTGCTCTCAAGAATTTGGCTTTGAACCTGTTCCTCATAGGTAGCACCTGCTAAGGTTCCTAGGAATGGGGCAGTGTCTTCAGAGGATTTCTGGTCCTCAGTATTCTCACCAGCAGGGAATACCTCTATGTCCACACAGTCCTTCACTGTGTCCTCTGTGTGTTGTTCTTTCTCAGTATTGTGCAAGATTTCTCTTTTCCCCACATTCGCCACGATTTCATTTTTCACCTCCACTTCACTGGCTCTTCCTAAAAGACCATTGAGAAAATTGAAGGGACCCCATGATGTGGTGGCCACATAATTTACATTAGAATGTAAACACATGTTCTAAATCCCACCCACCCCTATTCCTAAAGAGAGAGTCATCAAAGAGTCATGAGAAACAAGCCTTTGCCAGTTCTGTGCGGCAAAGCAGCAGTTGCATTAGTAAATTTTGGGTCAGTGAGGGCCACTGCCACCACATCAAAGGCCAGAGTGGCTGCTGGTGCCATCTTGTGTGGACAGATTTTTAAAGGTGACGTTAAGTTTCGACAAATAGAAAGAACTCTGGATCAGGCAGCCAAACAATCCACAATGATGGGTTTAGGAACAGACTGAAGGTTCAATTCCCCATTCTCACTTCTCAATGAACAACTTGACAACTTGTACTTCTGCAGCTGCCAAACCGCACTGCATGTCACACAGCCCTAAAAGCAGCTTTCAAGTAATTTTTTAAAAGAATATTCAGTGCACTTTTAGAAATGCAGCCTCAAGGTCAGTCTCAAGGAAGATGCTTTTGAAATAGCTCATATGAAAAGAAATCTATCTTCTGCCACTCAACCATTGTTTTCCTGAGAAAACACCCGGTGTCCATGCCCTGATACCTCTGCTCCATTCCCTAAGGGACTAGGGAGAGAGGACCAGCAGGAGGCAAATGTTCAAGATCAAGATGACCACTAAATTAAATGATAAATTATTCATCGTCTAAAGAACATCAAACTGTTTTGGAATTTTTGGGTTCTCCAAACAAAACCCCAGCAGATTAGATACGGTACTATGTTACTGAAAGTCAAAGCTAGACAATTTTATAGCCCAGTGATCTCCATGGTGGGGTGCCCATATCCCAGGGAAAATGGGGGAAATATTAGGAATTCTATTTAGAGTTTTACTCTAAAACTTCTTTGCATATCTTTGCATATATTTTACAACGTACATTTTATATTAATGAAATAGTATACATATATAGATTTAAAATAAACATACATATTGGATCCTACAATTCTTTGCTGAAGGAATATGTGATCAAAAGTCATTTGAAGGCCACTTTCAAAACTGACATTTCTGGTTCTTAAAACATTTCACAATGGTTATCAAAGATTTATAAAATGTATATTTGAGTAAGAGCAGCATAATCAGATTCCTAGCTGTTCGGGTAGCTCATATAAAGGTATGATGGAAATTAATTAATTTATCTTTTTTCAACAATGGTATATAGATATTATATACATATCTAGAGACGGAATCTTGCTAGGTTGCCGGGCTGGCCTGGAATTCCTGGTCTTAAGTGCTCCTCCAGCCTTGGCCACCCGCAGCGCTGGGATTAGAAGTGTGAGCCACTGCACTTGGCCACAACTTTTTTTACACAATTGAAAAGAGCTGTGTTTCTTTAATAGTCATAAAGATAATGAATGAGGTACCTCCCTGGAATGCGAGGCCTGAGAAGATGGGGCCTGGAGGTGTCTACATTTCCATAAATAAAAAGAAATAAGATGAAAGCTTCTAAATTAAAATGAAAAGTCATGGACCCTGACCTTATTCCAGCCTCTCTGTAAAACACTGGAACGCAGAGGGTGACCAGTGACAGATGAGGCCTCACTTGCACGCTGCAACTTCAGGCTGCACGCCAGAATCTGAAGGTTTCTCCCAAAGCCAACTCTTATGACAAAGTATGACAAATCAGATCATTGAAAGTGGTATAAAATATTCCTCTGATCTACTGGATTCCCCAGTTTTATATTCTTTCAGAAGCAAACACGTGGCATACAAAGGAGGATCCCCTCTGACAAAGGTGGGCATACTCAGACTCTCAGCACTGCCACACCCACTACCACGGCTGCCTGCCCACCTCGAGTGGTGGCTTGAAAACGGCAACACAGACGGACCTGCTGTCCACAGGCACCCCGTACCCTCAAAACGCTGAATGCTGCCCAGGATGTCGACATTGGCTTGCAAATATGGCCAACTGACTTGACGGCCTCAACTATTCTATCTTTTGATAATTCTGTCATAGAATCGGTTTAAAAAGCCACACTCTATAGGTACAGATATATATGTGTCTGAGGAAAACCAAATAGTACTCTCCACGTTGTTACTTAATTTTGAGACTATTTTCCTTTTGCCTTCACAGTCTTGCTTGGTAGCTTTGAGCAGCAAAAGAAAAGGTTCACTTGAGCCATTGATGGTGCACTACACAGAGATGCATGCCAGACAACACGTGGGTGACCACACCGGGTGGCAAGGAAATTACCATGAAGTGATGAAACAAATGGCATGCTGGTGACTGTTAACCCATCAGTGACGGTGGCTCCAACCCCAGCAGTGCATGGAGGGTGAACCAACGCTGAGTGGAAAGGTGTGAGGAGCCGAAGGAAAGCAAATACTTACCTAGGGTCCCATCCCCTGTCGACTTGAGGGCATTTAACTCTTCTTTCGTCATCTTGGTAGGACCTTGGTATCCAACATTATTGAGGGTGTCGGAAGTCTCTCCATTGGTAGCTATTTCTGAATTTAGGATTATTCCATGTTTCTGGGAACAAAAATAGGCTCATCGTAATATTTACTCAGTGATATTAGGTTAAACTCTGTTTTAATGCAATAATAAAAAAGAAAACCATTTTTTCCTGAAGTACAGGGTAACTCCACAGAGATAAGAGAAATGCTAGGGTGCAGCACTCGTAAATATTCGGTCAACACACACAAATCTGGGATATCGTCCTCCAAAGGCTACTTCTTTCTCAGATGTTCCAATCCATGCTTTCATTTGCTGGTGACAAGCTACTTCCACCAGGCATCCTTTTTAACTACAGGTAGTGGCCTGTGGGCTGCCCCCAAGTGGAGCAGTAAGCACGTCACTGCCAAGTGACCTTTCATTTTAAAACCCTGATTGCATTCTTTAAAAAAAGGAACCAGATAAAGAAAGAAATATATACATGTTTTGAAAGAGACACATGAAACTTATGTTACAGAAGGAATTCAGAGGTGGCTAGAATGTTCAGTATATTCAAAAGAAACAGAATTCACTGAAAACAGCAGCACTTCCCAACTACAGACATCACTCACCCATGCCCTCCTGCCGCCTGCGGCTCTCTCTCCCTTGTGTGTGAGGAACTCCCCTGAACTGATCGCCTCTTCGAGGAGCAGAATTACGAATCTTAGCTCTAAGCCTGTAGCTGGCTGGCTCACTGCTCTGGCTTTGACCCTGGAGGCCAAGCAGCAGATGGTGACGGTTCAGGAACCCGCCCACCCAGAGTGCTGCCACTGGCGCTTCACCTGTGTCAAGCAGCAGCTGAAGACGCCTTGGCGTGGCCCACCAAGGACAGGGAACCGTCTTCCACCTGTAATCTAGTAGGTCTCAAAGTCTAATTAGAGGGATCCTTGCCCAAACCACTTACCCAAGTCACTGTTCCTCTAGAGAAGTCCTTAAATTGGGGGTTTTAATATAAAGAGGCAAATTAATTCTCTAAGTCTGAGTAATATCCTGGAGAATTTACTAGTGAGTATGAGAAAAATTTAGCTAATGTATCAAAAAATTCTTGCATTCAAGATTGGCTACGTTTATTAACATCAAAAGGCCTTGGGCACCACCCACTGAACCTACATTTATTTTACATCTCATCGCTGTCAGTTAACCCAATATATGAATTATTAACAGAACTAAATGACATAAAATGAATTATGTACACACATATTCACAGCATCCCAAAATTTGCTGTTGTCACCTGGATTTTTTTTTTCTTTTTTTTTAAATAAAACTGTACTTTGGCTTCATACCTTTAATTCCTCTTTCAGCATGACTACTTCTTCTCTAAGATCATCCCGTTCACTCCTTACGGAATCAAAGAACTCTTTCTGCCTCTCTAATGCCTGAGTGTGCAGCAGAGCCAAGAGAAAGAAGAAGATTTGCACAGATGAGCAAGTTACTTCAGAAGCAGGAACCAGAAGGAGGCTTCTACCATCTAAAACACTAGTGGACTCTAGACATTAAAGAGACTCTGCCTAAAGATACTCACAAAATCCAAGTATTAAGCTTTTCGCTTAGTATATATAATCCAAGAAATGTTACTGTTCATACTCCATGAAAGACATGCGCATCTTGAAGCACACGGACACAGCACGGGGCCCCAGAGGTTACTATATTTGCATCACTTTCTAGCTTTGTCTGCGTGTTCACAGCTGCGTTAGAGTTAAGCAAAGTCTCCACTTGAATGAGGGGTCAGTAAAGAAAAGGGATTGCTTAAGCACCTCCCAGGACAGCTGTTGTAGCCATTTAGACTATTTTTATACACTGATTCTTGGTATCCATCATCTCAGATAAACGAAGTGGTCCTAAAGTGTGCGTGCATGCAGACACACACACACACACACACAGACACACACACACACACACACACACACACACACACACTCCTAAGTGCTGATGAGCATGACAGTGGAAACACAGTGTGGCTTGTTGAGTCAACGTGCCGCTGGTTTGTGCAGGTATCTCGACGTCTTTATTAGAGCTATGTGTATGAATCACTATTTTGGGGAAACCATTTGTTGTTACCAATCATGACAGTTACTTTGTGGGGTTCTGTTCCCCCTATCCTTCAATTCTAAGGGTAGAACTGCCTCTTTTCTTCTTGTGGAGGGAGAAGGGTATGTGGAGACCTTCCCTGGGGAAGATTTCAAGGTGGGGATATCTGCCTGGTGGTGCTTAGATTTTTTTTTCTCAAAGCACCGCCAGGCAGATAATCCCAAGACGTCTGGACTTGCACACATCAGACCTCCTCAGAGTGTCCTCCTCACTCCAGCTGCTTCAACAACCAGCGGCCCGGCCCACCCACGGGGCAGGCAGAGCACACAGCTACGCATTCACAAGACCCTCCATGGAGAGTCCGTGTCACAATCCAAGTTCATATCAATTTGGATAAGTTAGTGTATTCACTACTTAATAAAATTAAATAAATTAATACGACTTTGTGTCACGTGGGAGTTGCATGCATACCCAGACAAGCGGTTTTGCAAACTAAAGACTCAGAAAAAACTCTATTTGCTAAGCGGGCTGCCCATTTGAGTAGATTTTCAAGACTTGGGAATCCTACCCCTATCTTTTTGTCTTTCCACTCTATTGTTTCCTGAAGATCAGAAATCTCCCTGATAGAACTCGCCTGTTTCTGCTGTAGCTGTCGGATTTCCTGAGGAAAGGAACAGACAGAAAGCAGATAAAGGTTAAAGAGGAAGAAAAACCCCAGCCCGAGAGATAACCTGAGAGCTGGGACAGTGAGTGAGGCCGCAAGCACCCTTTCACCTCATCAACCCTGAATTCATCGTCAGCATTCTAGGATTTTTTTCCTTGTCCTACTTCCAGCTTCAAGAAGTGCAGGAAGAAAACCTGCTTTGGGTGAAATTCTAACTTCAAGGCAGCAGTTAAAGAACCGATTAAGTCAAAAAATTAAAAACCAACCCTGTATTAGTTTCTTATTGCCATTGTAATGAATCGTCATAAATTCAGCAGCTTAAAACACAAATTTATTCTCTTGCAATTCTAGAGGTCAGAAGTCCAAAATGAGTCTTATGGGCTAAAATCAAGCCTTTCTGGAAGGCTCTAGGGAGAATCTGTTTCCCTGCCTTTTTCAGCTTCTAAGACTGAGCTGCTTTCCTTGGCTCATGGCCCCTCTCTCGCATCGCTCCAACCTCAGCTTCCTGTGTCACATCTTCTACTTCTGCCTTTGAGTTGCCTTCCTCTTAGAAGGACGCTTGTTCCATCAAATAATCCAGGATAATCCCTTCTCTCAAGGTCTCTCATCACAACTGCAGGGGCCCTTTAACCATGTAAGGCATCATATTTACAGTTTGCAGGGATCTGGATGTAGGACAACTTTGGGGGACCATTATTCTGTCTACCACACCTCCCCAAACAAATACAAGATCACCAAAGAACGGGAATGTTCACCAATGAGAGGGACTGTTTCATAAATCTAGGGACGGAGAGTTAGCCTAAACTCTCAGATTTAAGAAAACTGAAAACTTTAGTAATTGCCATGGAATGAATTGTGTCCCTCTAAATTCATCTGTTGAAGCCCTAATGCCCAATGTGACTGTATTTGGAGATAGGGTTTTTACGAAGTAATTAAGGTTAAATGAGGTCATAAGAGTGGGGTCCTGATCAAATTGGATTAGTGCCCTTATACGAAGAGACATCAGAGACATTGCTTTTTCTCCACCGTTTGAGGAAGGATACAGCAAGAAGGTGGCTGGCTGTCTGCAGGCCAGGAAGAGAGGCCTCACCTGAACCCAACCTTGATCTTGGACTCCCAGCCTCCAGAATTGTAAGAAAATTAATTTCTGTTGTTTAAGCCACGCTCTGTATGGTATTTTATTACTGCAGCCTAAGCTAAGATAGTCATGGCCTGACAAAATGCTCCAAAGGGAAAAAAGGAAAAGAAAAGCAGGAGAATGCTACCTACCTCGAGCATTTCCTCTCTTTGCTTCAGGGCCTCCTTGACTTCAGCAAACTGAAATTGCAGTATACTGTGGGCATGTTTTTCCCTTTCAAATTCCTGTAAAGGAGAAAAACAGCACTAAAGCAGTGGAATCCCATGTTTCTGGCATGCCAGTTCAGGTTCTCACGATTTATAGTTTCTGTGGAACAAATCACCTGCTACTACATCATCACAATCTTCAAGGTCTTTTATTTTTTATTTATATATTTTTTTGAGATGGAGTCTTGTTCTGTCGTCCAGGCTGGAGTACAGTGGTGCGATCTCAGCTCACTGCAACCTCTGCCTCCCGGGTTCAAGCGATTCTGCTGCCTCAGCCTCCCAAGTAGCTGGGATTACAGGTGCCCGCCTCCATGCCTGGCTAATTTTTCTATTTTTGGTAGAGATCGGGTTTCACCATGTTGGCCAAACTGGTCTCAAACTCTTGACCTCAAGCGATCCACCTGCCCCAGCCTCCCAAAGTGTTGGGATTACAGGCATGAGCCACCGCACCTGGCCTTCAAGGCCTTTCAAACAACACAAACAGATTCCTCTGGACTTTATAGATGATGCCTGATGACTTACTGTCAAATTAACCTGAGGAGTTGATGCAATCAACAAGGATTTTCTGATTTCTTATCTACAGTGAAGCAAGAGCCGCGGAAGGGCCCCCCAGGGAGCCTGGTGCCTTCCACAGCACTGTGCTGAGAGCCTGGGTGAGGCTGCCCTGCAAGGACTTACCATAAAATGGCCCCTGCTGAAATATGACAAGGAAGACTCTTTGGGATAAAAAGGAGATAAATATGGCCTACTAAAGCATCTCTCATGAACAGCTGGTGGCCAGCTCTGTGCTTCAGGGCTGCCCCTTAAGGGACAAAAACAGGAGAGTTTGGGGGAGCAAATGGAGAGCCTGCAAAACCTAGCTGCTCCTCAGGCCTGTCCCCTCCTGAGGCTCAGCCCAGGAAGCTGGCAGCTCAGCTCTGCTGTGTTCCTGCCCAGTCACAGCAGCGCAATCCCTGGTGACGGCCTGAGACCGAACTCACTTTGCTGACAGCTTACAGGCCTGCAGGACGCTCCTACCCTAGACCTGTCAGGCGGGTGATCTGAGATGGGATCTGGCCTGAGCTTCTGCTCACCCTGGCACTTCTGTTCACCCACTTCCTTTGGCTTGGGGGTGGCTGGTGCCCTCCTGGCTATGACAAGGGCCTTCCTGTGGGGCTTTGCATGGCCCCTGTGTCCATCTCGGGACAGCATTCTAGCACCATCCAGCTTCTCTGGAGTGAGACTCGGGAGTTTTCAGTCCACTGAATGATGCCTAATGACAGCATTCCAGGAGGACTGCAAATGCATTACAGGCCCCCACCCGAAGGGGGGTTGGGCTGTGCTCTCCACTCCTCCGTTCCCACATGACATCAGTCTTGTGAAAAGCTCCCCTCTTTCAGAGTTCAGCTATAAGGAACTTTGTGCGTAAAATGTTCTTCAGCTTCCAACTCAATTCTATAGCAGTCAAAGAAGCAGGCCTGAAGGTTGTCAAGGGTACCCTTGGTTTTAACCCTTTGGATTTAGAGGATAATAGCCAGTTAAAAACAACAACAACAACGACACTCACACATTACATTTTCTGTTTTTCTCAGAATCTCTGAAAAATTGGACAATTCCTAAAAGTATGAAAAAAGTATTCCTTGCTTTCTATCTAAAGAACATCCAAGCCCAGCCTTCATGGAATCAGTCCGCTGTCATTACTTATCTTAACACATGACTCATGCTTGAGACTCTCAATAGAAATTATATCTGATCTCAGCTATTAACAAACTAGTTCCAGTGGTTCTTAATGAAAGCTCAGATAAGACTATATCTCTCTCTGAGCTTGGTGATATATTTAATTCTTAAGTAGAGTAACTGTGTCTTTTCCCAATCAGCAGAAAATAATATAATTTTCTTAAAATCTTTGATACTCATAACTATTTCCCTATGGTGTTAAGAGAGAACAAAATAAAAATCAGAAAATACATATGAATAGGAAAATCTTCAAGCATCTGATCGCACCTTATCTGAGCATGGTGGCTCTTTCATAGGTATGTTTTTTCATGGTTTTGCTTTTAGCTTAGATGTTCTCCTAGAAAAATTGTCTCCAGTTTACATGTTGAAATTATACGTATCAATATTTCAAGTCACTTGGCAAAGAGTATGGTACTTTTATTCTCAGATGTTTGGATTTCCTGGACAAGCGGAGAGCCATTGTTTAAAAATATAAAAATACATAATGTAAATTATACATTATATATACATACATACACATGATATATCCACACATACATACACACACACACACACACACACCCTACCATTCCCATTTTTTTTTTTTTTGAGACAGTGTCTTCTCTGTTGCCCAAGCTGGAGTGCAGTGGTGTCAACACAGCTCACTGCAGCCTCAACCTTCCAGGCTCAAGTGATCCTCCCACCTCAGCTTCCCAAGTAGCTGGGACTACAGCCATATACCACCTGGTTAATTGTTTTAATTCTTTTTAGAAATGATGTCTCGCCATGTTGCCCAGGCTGGTCTCGAACTCTTGGGCTCAAGTAATCCTCCCACCTTGGCCTCCCAAAGTACCAGAATTACAGGCATGGGCCACTGCACACAGCCTATTGTTAATATTCTGTATCATACTAATGCTTACTTTGTTTTTCTCTTCGTACTGCCGCCTAGATTCAGCCAGCTGTTCTTCAAGCTCCAGCAACATATCTTTTAGGGTATCAACCTGGTACATGAAGTTTGTCTTTTCATTGTCTAGCTGAGCATTGGAAACCATAGCCTTCTTATATTTCTCTTCAACTTCTGCTAGAGAGTCCTGTGGAAAGCAGGTCATATTTTTGAAATTGCAATAAAAAAATCAAAACAAAGAATCATTCAGTATTCTGTTAAAAAAACCCTCAGTCCTAAACTTAGACTATATTTCTTAGAGCAAATGGATCAGAAGAAGAAACACATGGCAACTTCAAATGCATGGAAATCCCCCTTTTCAATTTGGTCAAATTCTCATTGCTCAGAAAATTCACTATTAAAAGCAATGGACACACTCATCAGAACAAACGAGACACCAATATGGAAAGGGATGTGGTCACAGAGGCAGTAGAGTCTCTGGCCGCACTCAGTAGCTGGGGAATCCCCCCAGCACGGTGTCCTAGGGCTGGGTGTCAGGCTGTTCAACAGATTTCTGAAGAATCACTTGCGGCGTGTGACCAGCCCTTGTGAAAGAGCCAGTGTGTGATGGCTGAGATAATTACACAGGGCCACAAGCCAGTGACTGCCAACCAGCCCTACTCTGGCTTATGAACCAGGAAAGGAGCAGTAGTGAGTTCAGATTTTTGACCCATAGGAAAATGGCAGGCAGATCTCACTGGGTAGGTCCTGGAAAGACAAAGGTCATTCCCTTTGAAGGACAGTCCAGAGAAAGAGGCCTGTAAAATATGCATGGCGATGCCCTCACGTGCCTCACACCCTTGCAGGTCCCCAAACATGAGGAGCGGAAGGCGATTCCAGAACAGAGAGAGCAGAACCTTCAGGGCGCATACATGCAGAGCTAAAGGCAGAGGCAAGAGCTGCCGGTTCAGGTGCAGCAGAGGCTACGAGGGGGCTGGAGGGACCAGTGCTGGTCTAGCTCTGCACCTCCACACCAGGACAGCTGCTTCACGTGGGACCAGCGGGTGTCCGGTTGGTTCAGTGGCTCCCCAGCAGCATTTTTTTTTTCTGAAACAGTGTCTCGCTCTGTCACCCAGGCTGGAGTGCAGTGGCACGATCTTGGCTCACTGCAGCCTCCACCTGCCGGGTTCAAGTGATTCTCCTGACTCAGCCTCCCGAATAGCTGGGATTACAGGTGCGCACCACCACACCCGGCTAATTTTTATATTTTTAGTAGAGACGGGGTCTCACCATGTTGGCCAGGCTGGTCTCAAACTCCTGACCTCAGGTGATCCACCCACCTCGGCCTCCCAAAGTGTGGAATTACAGGCGTGAGCCACCGCGCCTGGCCAAGTGGCTCCTTTTCGCATGAATTGAAAGCCAGAGTCTTATTTTTCCCCCTTTCAGGAAAGGTGGCAGATATGAAGATAGTGAATTAGTCATGATCGATGTCACCTCCTCTGTCTGGTGCCCTTTCATATTAAATTCAAATGATCTTGCAGGTACTTTCTAGGGGGCTGAAAAGGAAGTAACAGATATGCCACCCACTTCCAGATCCACGATCCGCTGCTGCCTAAGGAAGACAGTCACTGATTGCTCACCTTACTGTCAAGGAACAGGGCAACCACATCTCCTGGCTGGTGCAATGAAGTCACTGCACACTCTAAAAGCAGTGTGCACGTGCTCCAAGAAAGCCAATGCCATAGTCAGTTTTTACTTCAATTAGTAGCATTTTACAGGGTGCAAATAATTGGGATGTTTCAAAAGTGTGGCATGTGAGGACGGCCTTATTAGTAGACATCAGATATTTTGAGAAGCAAATCAACCTAAGCATTTTTGTATACAACTACTACAAAAAGTGAAGAAAACCAAGAACCTTCTTCAAGTGTCTGGCACACGCCTATGGGAAATGAGAAACTGGTTTTAAGCCTGGGGGAAGGATGGTAAGTATGAGGCATGCGTCAGGGAGTATGTTAGTAACCTTTTCTACTGGGCAGTTACATTTTCAATCTTGGTTCAAACAATGCATTTGGGAGAATGGTGAGTGTACACCCATGCTGGCATTCCTGCCATTGTGAGTTCTTCTACAACCCGGAGCCTCTTTACAGTAAGCATGCACTTTGAATTTCTTCTTTAGGATGTTGTTTTTCTTAAGTTAAGTTGGGTTAATATCGTGAGACCACATGTCTGTGAATTGGTACCTTCATCTCTTTCAATCCCTGCATGTATTTGCCTTCTACATCCTGAATCTGGTCCTTTAACTCATTGAGTTCCTGGGGGAAATGGCAAAAAAGGCAGATGATGTCAAGGGAAAACAGGTGATTCCCTAAATCTTTTATACTTCAGGGTAGTTTCTATTTGGGTAGTCTGAGCACCCAATTTTCTTTTTTCTTTTATTAAGCGTTAAAGGAAAATAAACTTCAATATTTAAAGATTAAAGTTCAGGTGTATCCCATATGATATTTTTACATGATTTTACACAATTTTAGTGTATCTCATATGATTTTACACAGTTTAAAAAACAGGCAAAATAGAGCTTCGGAAAACGGTACAGGTTATTTCAACTCCTATTTAGTAATTCATTCAAGCACTAGGAGTTCCTACTCCGTGCAACATACAGTAAGATGCTAGAGGCAAAAATCAGTAGCACTTTTTCCCTGCATTTATGGAGCTCCAAGTCTCTACTTTGCCAAATTCCTGGTGCCGGGGACAGCATCTGGCATGAGCCAGCCTCTCAGTAAGTACTTGAACAAATGAATGGCACGCACAACCTAAGGGCAGAGAAACATCAGGACTGCCGCCAACTCTGCTGCTCTGCTGTAGAAACAGAAACAACAGGCCAGGCGCAGTGGCTCACGCCTGGAATCCCAGCACTTTGGGAGGCCGAGGTGGGTGGATCACCTGAGGTCAGGAGTTCAAGACCAGCCTGGCCAACATGGCGAAACCCCGTTTCCACTAAAAATACAAAAGTTAGCCGGGCATGGTGGCGGGCGCCTGTAATCCCAGCTACTCAGGAGGCTGAGGCTGGAGAATCACTTGAACCTGGGAGGTGGAGGTTGCAGTGAGCCGAGATCGTGCCATTGAACTCCAGCATGGGTGACAAAAGCAAAACTCTGTCTCCAAAAAAAAAAAAGAAAGAAAGAAAAGAAAAGAAAAAGGAAAAAAAAGGGAAGTAACAAGGAGCTGCAGGTGGCCCAGGGGTGGCACATGGGAAATGGCTCTTCTGGTTTTGTAAACTTATAAAACATAGGTGTTGGAAGCATCTTCAAGGTGACCCTGGCCAAACTCTGGTGGATGCTTAAATCCCTCTCCGTCCTCCCTGGCAAACGGCCATCCAGCTGCTCAGACATCCCCAGTGGGAGTTGCTTCCCTTTTAAACCTAGTTTAAAGCACTAGAAAATTCAGAATCTGAGTCAGTTCTGGCTCCTTTCAGCTGCTTCTGTCTTGGTTCTGCTCCCTGGAGGACACAGGTCTAGTCACCTCACCTGCCCTTCCAGTCTTCAGGTTTTCAGATGCACTGTCCCTAGTTACTTTAACAAATAGCACCGTGTTTCTCTTTCACACACAGAATACTACCAAATGCCTGGCACTGTCCTGGGTGCTGAGGATAGAGCAGAGAATAATACCTACACTACAGTGGGATAAAAAAAATCATTAAAATACAAAGATGAGGGCTACTAAAGGCACATTACAAAGAGAAAGGAAAGGGCAAGTTCTAGGCCGAAGGGGAACATACTTAGCGGGGAGGGGTTGTGTGAAAGTAGGTAAAGCCGTCTGGTGTCCAAACTTGTGGACTGAATGTCTATGCAGACCAAGCATACAGAGACGACCAAGTGCATCAACACAACGTGCCGAGTGCTCTCACTAAGGTATTCCCCGGGTGCTGAGGGGCGCAGGGGGCCGGCACACGGTCCGCCCTGCTGGGGGGTCAGTGGGTAGGATCAGATTCCTGCAGGAGACACTATCTGAGCTGGGTCTTGATGTTAGGAGAACACCGTATTTTAGGGGAGGTGAGGGAGAGCGGACCAAGAAGAAAGATCCAGAACTTTATGACTTAACTCTTTTTTTTTTTTTAATCTAAAGACTGATTTTTACAAAAGGTTCTCTCAAGTTGTCAGTAAGAGGAGAGCATCTCACCTTGATTTCCCTGATGGATGCCTCGGTGTCGATGGAGATGGAGGTGTCTCCGCTGCCTCTCCGAGAGGAAGTCCCACCCAGAGAGGCCAGCGTGGCTGCAGACAGGCCCGGCATGTTACGAGACCCCTGGAACGTTGAGAGGATCGCATGCTGATATGGTTTAGCTCTGTGTCCCCACCCAAATCTCATCTGGAATTGTAATCCCCATAATCCCCACAAGACGAGGGAGGGCCCTGGTGGGAGGAGACTGGATCATGGGGGCAGTTTCCCCCATGCTGTTCTCGTGATAGTGAGTGGGCTCCCAGGAGATCTGATGGCTTTGTAAGTGTTTGACAGTTCCTCCTTCACATGTTCTCTCTCCTGTCACCTTGTGAAGAAGGTGCCTGCTTCCCTTTTCACCATGATTGTAAGTTTCCTGAGGTCTCCCCAGCCATTCGGAACTGTGAGTCAATTAAAGCTCTTTTCTTTGTAAATTACCCAGTCTCAGGGAAGTTCTTTATGGCAGTGTGAGAACGGACTAACACAGATGCGATTTCAGACAAAACCAAAACTGCATATAAATCTAACATCACAGGACTGTTACTTTAATTCCATTTCCAAATTGGAAACTCTTCACGGGCTTATAGTAAACTGTAAGGAGAGGATCATTTCCAGGCACCTCCTGGATGCTCTGCGATTAGCTGGATTAACCCTAAACTCCATGGTGGGGCCCATCATAAACGCCTCCCTGCTCTACAGGGTCTAACGCACACCGGACAGGACTCCCGGTGGCCTACCTCCGGGGAGGTGATGCCAGGTTAGGTGGGCCGCTTTCTAGTCCAGTTCCCTCACTGGGGAACATCCTTATTAAAAAAGACCAAGCAACATATTTTCTTATCAATTTCATCCACAACTTTTGGGACCCTCTAGGTTTATGAACGATTCCTTACCTTCTCAGTAAAATCTTTTTCTGGTCTCTCTTCTACCTGTAGAGGAAAATAGACAAAATATTAAATACTTTAAAAGCATTAAATGGATAACATGAAGATGGGGCTAAGAATGATAAAGAACAAAACAAAACAAAACACTTGCTTCCTTTGTAATTTAGAAGCAGAAAAATGGGACCCTCCAAATTTAGCTTTTCACACTTCTCCTATTTGGATGTCTGTGAGGCCCCTTCTTCTCTTGTCCTCATTTGGAAGTCCCTGAGGACCCTCTTCTCCTGTCCTCGGGTAGGAGTCTCAGTGGGACCCACAGCGGGCTGTGGAACTACAAGAGGGGGTGCACATGAGGAACGGACCCTGGAGAGAGCCCTGCACCATGAGGGTGTCTCGGGACAAGAGGCAGAGGCCGGCAGTGGTGTTACTTCTTTCTTGGCTCAGCATCCAACAAAAGACAGGTTTCTTTTTTTCTCCTTTTTTTGTTTGTTTGTTTGTTTGTTTGCAGGGCTGGGTGGGGGGAAGGGTTTTTAAACAAAGATTAACTACCTGGAGTGCAGCTTTTTTTATTTTTTGGCACATTGAAGGTTCTTATCATAAGCCCACTGAGAAGGTTACCAAGGTTGAGTTTGTCTAAAAACTCTCTGGGAAAAGCTGTCAACTAATCATGTTTTCCCCATCATGTCTTCAACCCAACTTCCCGTAGCTCAGAACTTCTTCACTTTGATTGTCAGAAAATCGGCCAAAGACATGCGCGGCAACTGCAGACCATATGTTTGATTCAGAAGATCTGAGAGATGACCTGGGACTCTGCAGTCACCGTTGTGAGCTCACACAGAGATAATTCAGAATGAAGCTTGAGAAATCCTGATGGAGAGCTGCGGAGGCCACGGCTCAGCAACACCTGAGCTGCACAGACGCTGGTGCTGGGGACCAGCAGCTCAGCACAGGGGTGCAGGTGCTATGGTCAGGGTGTCAGAGAGATGGTGACCTCCAAATGACCACTTCCCATCTATGGCCCGAGTCCACGCTGGGCCAGATGCCCCTGCCCTGACCATCCGGTCCCACCAGGAAGGCTAACTGCCACCTTCCCTCCTGCAAACTCCTTGTGCCTTCAACTTCTCCTCCAACGACACCTAGAGCAACACTAAAACAACATAACCAGGAGTTATAGCTGGTCAGCCAGTTAAGGGATCAAATGGAATCCCACAAAATACTCGGTTAATCCAAAAGAAAGCAAAATCCAAGACCAGCTCTTAGCTCAGGGTGGCCATGTTTAAGGGTCTCCTACTCAACAGATCCAAGCTAAACCCTGCGGCCTGGCTCCCAAAGCCATCACATGGTCTCGCCCAGCCACCCCACACCCAGGTCTTCAAAAATAAAACTTTCTACTCTCATCTAACCAGTCTCCTGTGTCCCAAGAGCAGAAGCGGAAATGGGGGCAGAGAGGCCACATCCCTCAGGCCAGTGGGATGCAGTCAGGGGCAGGCTGGCCTCTCTCCCCTCTTTGCTAAATAAGCCCTTTGGGCAGGGTGGTGGTGGGGTGGTCCCTCTGCCCACTTAGCCACAGCTGCTAAGGACCCACCCGAGGCCCTCTCAAGACTATGTGTTCACGGGCGCTTTCCACAATCCCAGCTGCTTACGGCTCTCTGCCCTGATGTCCATTCTCACGTTGGGTGCAGCCCAGCTATACCGCAGTGAAGACGGCTCTCTCCAGCTGTGGCCCATACCATCTGCAGCCCATACCATCTGCATTTGCTGATGTGTTGAAATGCACATCTAGAGTTATTTGTTCAGATGTGCATGCCACATCAGCCTAACTGTGTACTTGGAGACACCAAGGCAGACTCCAATAAGATGAGTACCAAGGCAGACTCCGATGAGACAGGTACGAAGGCAGACTCTGATCAGATGGGCACCATCTCATCTGGCAGAGCCCCAGAAGCCCTGCAACCATGTTCTGAGTTGTGAGGATGACTGGAGCAATTCAAGTGTGGTTCTTATCTTCACGTGGAAATAAAACTATTCCTGAAATGTTTTTCAAATCAAAATTTCAAGGCCAGGCGCGGTGGCTCATGTCTGTAATCCCAGTACTTTGGGAGGCTGACGTGGGCAGATCATTTGAGGTCAGGAGTTCGAGACCAACCGGGCCAACACGGCGAAACCCTGTCTCTATTAAAATTACAAAAATTAGCTGTGTGTGGTGACATGCACCTGTAATCCCAGCTACTCAGGAGGTTGAGGCAGGAGAATCTCTTGAACCCAGGAGGCAGAGGTTGCAGTGAGCTGAGATCATGCCACTGCAATCCAGCCTGGGCGACAGAGTATAACTCTGTCTCAAAAAAATAATAAATTAAATAAAATAAACAAAATGTCAAATAACAAGGAAATGTGAACTATCTATCTAGCACTTAGTGTGCTGGAGAATAAATTCATTAAATCTCCTGGGCCCAAAGCCTTTATTCCTTAGAATAAGTTAGTTTGCAGAACAAATATTAATAAGATGAAAATAAAGAGGCTAGTTTAACTCTTGGTGGGATATGAAAATCCAGTTTAATAGACTGCCAAACTACCACTGAAAAGCCTGTGGCATGTTTGCTCCACGGTGTAAAACGTATGTTTTCTGGCTGCTGGTCAGCAATGGATAAATATTGTGGAGAAATAAATGAAGCTCCAGGAATGCATTCGTTTACCTACAAAGATATCTGAGACCGTAAAAGAAGGGCCCACCCAAGTCTTTTTTTCTTTCTGGTATTTCTTGCAAGAAAGCTGAGAAAGAAAACACACGGGGTCCACAAACCTTGATTTTGTGGGGGCAGGGCTTTAACACATCTTTGTTCTGCATGGTTTTGCTTGTAACCGTCTACATCATTTGTTTTTATAATTTGTAAAATATCAAATAAGGGAAAAAACCCCAAAAACCATAGTTTGCTGTTTTTATCATTTTAAAAAAGTCCTTGCTCCGAAGAACACAACGGACTCAAAATAAAATCTGGGCATATTTTTAAGTAGAGACCATGCAGAGAAAAACTAAAAATTAAGCTCTTGTTGAAAGGTGATGGCAAAGGAACGTTTAACCTATCTCTATTTTACATAGTAGAGTAAATTTCATTTTGTGTGTCTTCCGAATGAAAAAGGATTTGTCAGCTTTCCTCAAACACAGGAAGGCTATTCAGCCCCGTGGAAAGCCACGCAGCCCCACTCGTGTCCACCAGATGGCAGTGTGTCACAGCGGCAGGGGCCGGGCCTGGACAGAAGCCGCAGGCAGCACAGTCCACCTTAACCAAGCCCCCTTTCCTAAGCCCTAGCAGAGCCAGGTAAGGAATCAGATGTTGTGTTTCATCTTGACATAAAGCACAGCACTTCCTCCCTAAAATGACGAAGAAATGGAAGACAAGAAAGGATTTTAAACACTGTCACGGCCACTGCATGGCATGGTGTGGGGGCCTGGAGGAGGTGGGCATGGTGCAGAGAGGGGTCCAGAGGACACGGTGGCTGCAGACGGTCCAGGCTGCTCTGCCCACCCACCCTAGCCCAGGATGGGAAAGCACCGGACCCCGCAGACAGTGGCCTCCTGCACGGGAAGGGTGACAGCGCCGAACACATTGCAGCCTGTTAGCTTCATGACTCTCGTATTCTTGAGTGATACTAAACATTTCAGGTCAGGGTGAAAACGTCACACTAACAGGTTTACAAAGTATGTGTGTTGTATTTTACAGCCACAGCTGAGTGTATACAGACATCATTGAAAATCTACTGGAAACAGTCACTTCTAAAACACGTCTGTGGAAGTTTAGTTTATGTCAAGTTTCCTTTCAAAAACAAACACTTCAAGGAGCACGTTAAATATTTTATTAATTCCAACCTTCTAACACTGTGTCTAAAGGAGTTTGCTATCTAGGCTCCTGTACACACGATGCCTGGTGAGGCTAAAACGCTAAGTTTTCCATGTTCCAGCTGCCTGTCCATTTTCCTAGAGAAAGAATATGTGGCACCTGTTCACGTACCCAGAGAGACCCTACTCAAGGGCCCAGGTACAAAAGGAACCTGTCCTCAACACCCAGCCAGGCAATACCAGACTTGGATGGAAAAAGGGATCACCGAAGCAACATCCTTGCGAGGTCCTTCTTGAGACACACAGCTCAGAAAACACCCATTTTAAGGGTAATTTTCCTTCACATTCAAATGATAGCACAGTCCACCACTAGGGTGACGGTTTTTGGTTTTAAATCCAATAATATTTACTTTAGCCTGAATGACTTATCTTTGAACTCTGGTGTTTGTAATTCAAGACCCATTTTTCCACCTGGTCCCTGCCCCTGCCTCTTTGTGCAACAAAAAACATGAGTCAAAATAGTGTTGTTTTTCTAGTTCAAATGGGCAGAGATCTGAGTTCATTGCTCCTGTCTTCTCTGAGTACACGAGGGAAGATATGGACCCAGGCTCCCCTTGGGACATTCCTGATGGATGTTTCAGAAACGTGATGGCTTCACCAGGTTCCCAGTGGGATTTTGGGGCCTGGATGACCCAGATCTGTTGGCTTCACTAGGTGGAGTCACTCTGCTTGGGTGTGGCCCAAGCTCTGGCCGTCAAACCTCTGGATCCCAGCTCTCTCGAGGCACCTTTGCCTCCACTCACACATCCGCTGCTGGGCTTCACAACGTGTGATCACCCAACAAGCATCTGTCTGCCCCTGTCTGTGCGTCCCATGAGGGCTGGGGCAAGTCTGCATTTGCTCATACAACGGCCCTGTTTCTGGAACATTCTAGCTGCTCAATAAACACTGAATGAATGAGTGAAACAACTTCCTCAAGGAGAAGATCCTGGCCGTGCTGGAGAGGAAGAAAACAGAGCTCATCCACAGCATGGGAGAAGATGAGAATGAGGTGAACAGTATTCTATGTCTGTCTTGAGATGGGGCCCATGCCCTCTCTGCTTTCCCAAGGACCCTGGGAGGACCAAGTGGGTGGAGAAAACTTGAAGTCTTGTCCCTGGTGGTGGTCTCTGGACACTGAAACATTTTCATTTTCTCGAAGTGGGACAAGCACTCACTTCCTTCATTCTGGTTACTACTGCCCTTTAATAGCACCACCCTCCCTCCCTCCCCTCTGATGGGTGTGACACACTCACCTGTGCACCTGTATCTCCCAAACCCAGGGCGGGACTCCCTACAGAGCCTGCAGGGCTGACCCTGACTTCATATTTTTCTTGTCCTCTGTCCTCACTCATACTGGCCCTGGATACGTGTTCCTGACGAAGTCCCCGGCCTGGGAGCATTTCCCATGAGCTCTCGCTACAACAACTGTATCCCATCCCTGGCTAACCCCAGCCAAGGAGAAATAAAGTAACCACATGGTTTTTTTTTGTTTTTTGGGGGGTTTTCTTTTTGCTTTTTAAGGGTATCATGACCCCTCTTTCCAGGGGAAGCACAAGAAGTTTATGTGCCCAGCTAGATGTCCCAAGCCAGGAATGAGAGCTGTGACATCTGAACCCGGGTTCTGAAACTCCCTGCCTCAGAGCACTGCCTGCTCCATGTGACCTCAAGGAAGGCCAGACTGGAGGGTCATTCACCTTTGCCACCACGCTTACACCAGGCCCTGCCCAAGACCTGTTGCTCCTCCCTCCCAGGCAGAAGGACCGGGGAGTCCCATCCAGGCTCTCCTGGCTTCTTCCCATCAACAAGGCCAAACACACCCACTAGCACTTTCTGCTGTCCCAGGAGATCCAAAATATACCAGCAATGGTGTAAATGTCCCAAGACAGAAAACAGAAATGGAGTCAATTTAGTATTAGAGGACCATGAGTTTTGGAAATTATGGAAATGAGCTAGCTTAGTTCTGTCTCCCAGGCTCTCTTCAGATACCAGGGATGCTGCCTGTGCTCACCGTCTTTCTATTCTCGACACGATCAATCAAGGGATAACGTAACCACATCCGCGAGGGAACTGCCCTGCACTCTACAGAGACCTCTCTGCATTCTAAGAACCACATACGGGAGGTTTCATCAGATGTAAGGCACCCAGGATGAGATGGGGGACAGCCTTGCCCTCACTGCGGGACTGACCTTTGTTCCCTAAGCGTGCCAACCAGCCCGCAATCAACTGACCTTTGCTAGTTGAGCAATCGATTCTGGGAAGGAAGAGCAGATACAAGGAGATCACCCACCCCCATCAGGTCCCAGGATGCCCAGGAAGGCCGAACTCACATCTTTCTGTTTATGATCATCTAATAAACCCGTAAGTAAATTTTCTACAAATTTAGAAAACACATGACAAAGAAATTTGTATCATTTCAGTCTCTTCGGTCAATTTCATATGACAAAGAAATTTGTATCATTTCAGTCTCTTCGGTCAATTTCATATGACAAAGAAATTTGTGTCATTTCAATCTCTAAGTGGCTATATTGAGCCCTGTTATTTTGAGACTTCATCATATGCTTGAATAAAGACAATGCTTAACAAAATCCAACTGTCACGTCTCACTGGAACCAGGCGGAGGGTACAGAGGGCATTAAGCGTGTTTGGGATTCACTGAAAGTAAAGCCACAACATTCTTCTGTCAATTGTAAATACTTATATTTTCTTTTCTTTCTTTTTTTTCTTTTTTCTTTTTTTTTTTTAGACGGAGCCTTGCCTTGTCGCGCAGGCTGGAGTGCAGTGGTGCGATCTCAGCTCACTGCAACCTCCACCTCCTGTATTCAAGTGATTCTCCAGCCTCAGCCTCCCAAGTAGCTGGGATTACAGGCATGCGCCACTACACTGGCTAATTTTTGTATTTTTAGTAGAGACGGGGTTTCTCCATGTTGGCCAGGCTGGTCTCCAACTCCTGACCTCAAGTGATCCACCTGCCTCAGCCTCCCAAAGTGCTGGAATTACAGGTGTGAGCCACCACGCCTGGCAATACTTATATTTTCTTTTCTGAAAAGTGAGTGTGAGAAGACAAAGCAATCCTACATTAAATTTATTAAGGAAAATGTTTCTTCCTGGTAGTTTTAAGTGATCACATAAGTCAGCTTATGTTTATTGCTCTACTATAGAGTATGAGATAATACAGAGATGCCAACTTTAAGGAACACACAGCCGTGGGGGCTGGCCAGGCTTACTGAGTCTGTGATCTGAAATTCCTTGTTCACAACCATTTACTTTCAGTTATTTGAATAACAGCACCAAGACCAACTTGTCAGGTTTGAAAATGGGAAATCATGTCATAATGAACAGCTGAGTATCTTCCTGTTACTGCCTGATGCACTCTGGGGAGAGATTACTGGGGGGCGGTGTGCCCCTGGAGTTTGCATGGTAGCTGCCGCCTCGCACTCCCTGCACACATTTGGCTTCTCTCACTGCTGACTGCTGGGCTCTGGGATGGGGAGGGGTGGAACACAAACTCAAATGTCTGTGAGGCCAGGTGGGCAGAGCCAAATGTGTGACAAGAGTGGGTGTCTGCAACTTATACAGAGGGGAGAGTCTTCCCCCAGAGAAAGAGGCACTGGCGTTGCAATGCCCACCCGTATTGAACTCTATTTTCCTGCTCTCCGTGGCTGGATAGAGGAGATAAACATTCCTCTAGCACAGGAAAGCCATGCTGCACAGTGATGAATGGCACCTGGGCTGTGGCCTCGGGGTCATGAAAACAGTGGGTGGGGTGGAGGTTGTGCAGTTCTGCAAGGCAGCCTCAGAGTCAGTGGTCAGAGATCCTGGGTTTTCTTCCCCCAAAGAAGCTGATACCTGCATTTGCTGATACCTGAATGCAGGTATCAGGTGCGAGGTAGGAAACCTCACAGTTTTAAAAGACTGCGTCTAATTTAAAACACAAACAAACCACCAGCACCACAATAGGAAAAGCCCGCCAAAAAAGGTACATCCACGCAAGCAGGAGGTCTCAGCGCTGCGACTTCTTGGTTGATTACTAGGAACGTTACCGAAATTGTAGGGATCAGCACGCTGAAGTATGGTGTTCAGTAACTAACTTAAGAGCCACATTTTAACTTCTCGATGGCTGGGAGAAGTTTTTGTTTTTGTTTTCTAGAGGCAGGGTCTCACTCTGTTGTCCAGGCTGAAATGCAGTGGCACTCATAGCTCATTGCAACCTCGAACTCCTGGGCTCAAGCAATCCTCCCACCTCAACCTCCTGAGTAGCTGCGACTACAGATGCGTGCCTCCACACCTGGCTAATTTTTTTTTTTTTTTTTTTTTTTTTTACTGTTTAGAGATGGGGGGTCTTGCTATGTTGGCCAAACTGATCTCCAACTCCTGGCTTCAAGAAATCCTCTTGCCTCAGCCTCCCATGACGCTGGGATTACAGATGTGAGCCACCACACCCAGCTCAGGCTGGAAATTTTGATATGAGTGGAGACGAACAGGGAAGCCTTGCCCATCTTTGCTTTTTCTCCCCAAGGTTTCTCACTGGCTCTTGAGGGTGGGAACGCTGGTCTGGTGCAGCCTGGAGCCGTTTCCCCGGCCATGTGCCCACCTCCCCTCCTCCATTCCCACAACCCCCAGGCCAAAACCGTCCTGCAAACTCTTCCTTTAAAAAGAGTCATAGGGTCGCCTTCAAGCATCGCATCAGGTAAAACTGTGTCAAATTCCGACAACCCAGGGGAAAACACACAATAATGAGACGTAACAAGCTGGGGATGACCTAACAGAGCTCCTATTTTCTGAAACAAAACTTGGGCCACGCTGAGTGACAAGCAGGATGCAGGGCTGCAAATCTGCACATTTCGAAGGATCTGAGAACCAGGAGGGTAACGAATGATTGGGGCCGAACTGGGAGCGTCCCGGGATCTACAGGCCACGCTTTACCTTAAACACTGTCTAGGTCTGATCACAGGTAACACTTCAAGCAAAGCATTAACAGTCAATACTTCACATTTTTTTTTTTTTTTTTTTTGAGACGGAGTCTCGCTCTGTCGCCCAGGCTGGAGTGCAGCGGCGCGATCTCGGCTCACTGCAAGCTCCGCCTCCCGGGTTCATGCCATTCTCCTGCCTCAGCCTCCCGAGTAGCTGGGACCACAGGCGCCCGCTACCACGCCCGGCTAATTTTTTGTATTTTTAGTAGAGACGGGGTTTCACCGTGTTAGCCAGGATGGTCTCGATCTCCTGACCTCGTGATCCGCCCGCCTCGGCCTCCCAAAGTGCTGGGATTACAGGCGTGAGCCACCGCGCCCGGCCAATACTTCAAATTTTTAAATCATAAAAAGAAAACCACACATCCGTGCACATGGCTATATTATTTTCTCCCTTTGTATAAAGTTTCCCTCCTCTAAGATCCCCATCTCTAAGCACAGCTAACAATTTCTTTTACGGTCCTTGAAAAGTTGAGCAATGTAATCCTAATAATATCACCGCAGAGTAATATTCTAAATTTGGAGACGTTGGAAGAGGAGGATAAGGGAAGGGGGAGGGAGGGTGATGTTGAGTAGGAGCAAGGCCAGGAGGCCGACTTACCACAGGGCTGGCCCGGGCCGAGCTGGCCCTGGAGGAGGCGCGGGAGCTGGAGTTGAGGTGGCCGCTGTACTCCGAGGGCTGCCCACACAGCCACCGCCAGGACACGCAGCCAGAAACAAAGGAACAGGGTCAGCAAAGGAGCAAGGAGAATAGAGGCCAACCGAAAACATGCTGCAGTAAGTGGTGAGGTTAGCCACGCACGGCAAGGAAAAGAGAGTTAGGGTTAGACAGCAAATGCATATTCAAATCAGTGCTCGCTAAGAATAAAAAAACAATCACATTATCAGAGGAACACAGAATTTCTCAGTTAGGAAGAAGAAAATAACACAAAGCACCCGTTCAATTGGGTGTGCAGTCACACCTAGTGTAGACACAGAAAGTCACCCCGTGGATGTGGAAATGACTGTTTTGAGAACTTAAGCTGCCTTCCGGCACAGAAACTGAAGACTTGGACAGGGCGCTTGGCACTTTAGCAAGGGAACATAAATTTTGCTTCTCCACTATCTTTCCAAGTGGAAGCAAAATGAGAGTTAGGGTTAATACAAAATTATGTATGGCTTTTTAAATTGCCAGATTACCTTCTACCTGGGTGGTTGCTATGTACACATCTGTCTATCCATTTACCTGAACTTTCTCACTTCTGGTAAAGGAAAATACCAGCAACTCGATTATCTGGAAGCTACACCCTTGTAACTTTGATTTATGTTCACATCTGCTAGTCTTAGATACATTTTCACGTTATTATAAACATTCTCATATTCTTCCTGAGCAAGGCATGGTGGGGCGGGGACAGGATTTGAACACTATTTAGGATCCCGACATGTCCTGAGGAGCATCTTCAAGAGAGACCCATGCAGCACCATATAGCAAGCCTCGCCACTGCTGAAGGCCCCTCCATTCCAGCCCCTGGACACCCTGCACTGTGCTGGGCACAGAACCCTCTGCTGGCCTCACAGGCTCTGCTGGGGACCTGCCGAAGTGCCCTGCTTGCGAATTATAAGGAAGCCCAGATCTTCAGGGGTGCTCAAGATCTCATCCAGATCTTCATGGGTGCTCAAGATCTCATCCAGATCTTCAGGGGTGCTCATGATCTCATCCAGATCTTCAGGGGTGCTTGCGATCTCATATAGATCTTCAGGGGTGCTCATGATCTCATACAGATCTTCAGGGGTGCTCATGATCTCATGTCAAATACCATCTCTTAGTTTGTTTCCTCACCAGGGCTAGTGACCAGATGAGGCCTGGCAAACTCAAGAAATACTTGTTGAATGAACGAATGATTTCAACTGTAGACTAAAATAACCATCAAATGTCAATTGAAAGCATTAAATGTTGTACAGGGCTGTGGACAAGATGGGCAAGTTCCCCAGACCCATCCACCTCTATTTTATTTGATAAATGTTTACTATACACTTACACTCAGGGGCAAGACGTTGTTTCAGATTCACAGATTAATACTGCTGTGTACACAGCACATGTAAAGCATCAATGCCACATTTGAGATATACAAGAAAATCACCAGTATTACTAGCCTCACTTTTTGGCATTCTTGTTGAAAATAAAGGAAAACACTTAATGTCAACACTTTAAAGCAGAAGAATTTTGCCTGAGAGTTTCCTGATGTAAGAGAGAGGAAAACTTCATCCTGCAGCAAATCCTTCTCCATCCTATGCCATTCATGCCCTGGTTTATGGTGCAAAGACACAGTGAACTGTTGTGAATAGAGCTTACTGCCCACCCCAGCTTCCCTAAGCAAAAGCAGCTCTCAAACCTTCCAACTCGACCTAATCACGCAGAAAAGAACAAAGTGAAAGTCTATATCGCCATGGTCTACGTGCACCTTATGTTTAGGAGTTATGTGGCTAATGTGCAGAAGTCAGAAAGCTTTAAGTCTGAATCATGGCTCCATCTCTTGTTGGCCACGTGGCTGTGGAAGTTCCTTAGCCTGGCATCTGTGACATGGAAGTAAGGACGTGGGCCAAATGGAGGAGCTGAGGACTAGGAAAGGGGGTACATGTTGGGCTTCTTCTCTATTTCCACTTTCTGCCAGAAACAACTTCCTCGGCTCCTGGATCAGACAATGCCACTGGTGATGACTACGTCCCTGCTTTGTCACAACACCGAAGAAAGTCACTTCACACTCAGGAGCTGCGCGGGGGCAATTCCTGGTCCTCCAGGGGCAGGGCAAATCCTCCACAGTAGGACCAGGGCTGTCTGTGCAGGCCTGGGGGAAGCCTGGACCCTGAGGTCACGACCACTTGGGGCTGGGACCTCAGGCCTGGGCGCCAGGGCCGCTCTGGACACCGTCCTGGGCCATAACCTCCCTACACGCTGGACCGAGAGCAGGGGTGGCTCTCTCCCAAGGCCCTCCTGTAAACATAAGGAACGGAGTATCCACTTGGAGGGGAACTGTGAGGGTTCCAGGGAAAAGATGGCAGAGGTTGGGAGGTCAGGAACCTCCTTGTCCCTTCCGTCTTCCTCACGGTGCTAATTTGCTGCTCACAGCAGAGCTGACCATCCCTATTTTAGGCAGCTGTGCTGTCAGGACAAGATGACCTTCTGTTTTCTTAACTCTCTAAGGCCATCACTCCAAGGCAATTCTTGTGGGGGCTAAAAGCACAGAAATCACTGCTCGCAGAAGAGCAATGAGGGCCAAGGATCTAGGGCTGACGACTCCCGAAGCCCATCTCAGACGTGACACAGTAGCATCTGGAGAGCATCAGGAGTCCTCCGTCCTGCCAGATCTTAGACTCTCTACTGAAGCCACCAGAAAACCACCTGGTGCTTGGGGGAAATTTCTCTTGAATTAGTATTCTCCCTCTTTTCTGACAAAAGAAAATCATTAGTTGTGCTTTATCCATCACATCATAGGCAGGGCTATTTCATTCTTCACGCATGGTTTATGAGCTTTCTAATGGCCTATGAAAATGTTTACCAACTGGGAAAAAAATGTTATATAGTGGGCTGCAAAATACTGAACAACTTATGTAATATAAAAATTGATAAATGTGTAATCAGTTGTCGACAAAAACGAATGCTATTTCAACTACTGGATTTAATATTCATAAATTACATTTTAAAGAAAACTAGGTTAGACTGGCTTACACCATAAGAATTCATGAATATCCACGATGGCTGGACAAATAGCATAGTAAGTCATAAAACTGGATTTAGTCAAGTAAGTAGCTGATAAACTTCAAAAGCAAAATTATAAAAGCATTTCAAGTATTTCTTAGTAAACCTTTCTATTTCCTGGAGGGCTTGAAGACATTTTGATAGGATTGGGGAGGAGCCTCTGAATATAGGACATCCACCGCCAGGGAGCACCGATTAGCACTGAACGCTCCGTTTCCACAGGTCCCTGGGACACGCAAATTCGTCTCCCCACTTCCACGGATTCCATCTCATTTTTCTACCTTGTTGCTTTTCTCATGCATTCATTCACAAATGTTTATTGTGCACCTATTACATCTTTACCCTCATAGCTGAGCCTATCATTTCAAATTGAAGAAAGAGGTAGAGAGACAACAAAATAAAAACAGGGAATGAAATATGCGTAACATTCCAAGTTTTAAAATTTGTTCCTCTTCCTCAACTATTCGGGGACGAAAATGATGTGTGGCCTGTCAAGTCGCCCTTTTTCCGTTTTTATTAACTGAAGACGATTTCACGACCTGTTAGTATTGTTGGCTTGCTGCCAAGACAGCAGATGAAACTCAGCGCAAGTTAGTCTCCCTGATGAGTGAGGACATGAAACCAACAACCAGAGGTTTCCCGATTCACATTATTCGTGACCTTCATTACAATGGAAGGTGGCGGTTAGCCCAGTGACTCGGTGCTTCCTCCTGAGAATGGCCAGTCACCCCCAACGGCTGGACCCTGCCCAGCGAGCATCCCCAGGCCATGCAGCAGGCACGGGGGAAAGGAGGTATCACCGAAAGCGCCTTACAGCACGGGAGCCGGAGGTGCTGCCCCGTCGGGCCCCACCGAAGCTGCCTTCATCCAACACAGATGCCTGCGACCAAAAGAGACGGTCAGGATGGGCGCTCTTCCTTTCTCCAAGGGTGCCCAGAAAGTGCTGAAAATGTGAGCTGTGAAAAACTGACACGTGCCAGGAGCAAGATCTGAAAAAGCATGCAGGGGAGGCTGAGAACCACCTTTCCAGCTCTTCAAAGGGTTGCAGAGTGCGACAAGGAAATGAGGAGAGACAGGTTTTAGTCATTGTCAGGAGGTGTGCAATGTAATCTCCAACAGACCATTTAAATCTATTACTTTGAAAAACATTCCAGGCCTAAGTGAAAACTTGTTAATCCAGGTTAAAATGAGCAGATAATTCGAACATCTTGAATTTTGTCATGGCATTCTCATACTTGATGCTTAGAAAATTACTCTTATGTGAAGTGACTTTGGGATAAAATATCAAATTATGTTAATTATAGTTTTAATGTTAAATATTTTATAACCCTTTAAAAGTTGCTAAGTAGAAGAAAGAGTAATTGGTTAACTGGAAAATGCTACTTAATTAATCAACGTGGGTAAACAGGAGCTTACACTGCCACAAATGGTGATGTCAAACTTTGCCCGGTATAAAGGAACTTTAATTTCCCTATTTTCCCTTGAGGACATACTAGTTTGCTCAGCCATTTATTAATATATCAAACACATAAGTATGCAATCTGATGGAAATTCAGAAAGTTATTAATGGCTGGGTGTGGTGGCTCATGCCTGTAATCCTAGCACTTTGGGAGGCCGAGGCAGGCAGATCACCTGAGGTCGGGAGTTTGAGACCAGCCTGGCCAACGTGGTGAAACCCATCTCTACTGAAAACACAAAAAGTAACTGGGCGTGGTGACACGTGCCTGTAATCCCAGCTACCCAGGAGGCTGAGGCAGGAGACTCACTTGAACCCGGGAGGCGGAGGTTGCATTGAGCCGAGATCCTGCCCTTGCACTCCAGCCTGGGTGACAGAGGGAGACTCTGTCTCAAAAAAAAAAAAAAAAAAAAAAAGGTTATTAACAAGACAATATAGCTACTTTGAGTATTTACTTTATGTTTCTTGCATAGCATAAGTACTTATATTTAAAACTGGAAATTTCCCAAGTAATATAGTAACATGGATTAGTATCTGTCCAGGTTACCAAAGCATTAAAAAGCCACCATTCTTTCCGCCAATAGGTAAAGTAAACATTGCTGTTGTTCCATTCCTGCCTAACGATCCCAGCAAACACAAGGCTTCCTGGAGACAGAGCAGTGTGGCAGCTACAGTCAACAATCGGGGGAGAGAAAACCCAGATCTGGCCAAAGGGGACAGACATTCCCCACGGGCACATGTAAGCTCCACGTGAAGGTGCAACTTCCCCCAGGGGGCTGGGAACAGGCACATCCCCGGCTCTGGGCTTGGTGGGGGCGGTGCATGCACAGTGGGAGGGGGTGCGGGGCAGCAGGGTGGGCAGCACACGCACCCGGTAACTCCCCGAAGGCCGGGCAGCGCTGTACAGACAGGAGGGCTGGAGGATGAAAGCAAATGGCAGGTTTTAAAAGCCTTGAAAAAACAGCAACAAATGACAGCAAAAGGCCATCACGCTAGTTTCAGCATTCACCATAGCCAACTGCTGTACAGTGGTTAGATGGAAACAAACCGATCGAGGCACCGTGTTTTCTGCAAATTTGATAGATGCAAATCCAAAATTTACAAGAAAGATAACTGAGATGATTTTTAACTTTAAAACAGTAAACTTCCCAGCATCTTTAAAACACGATAATTTCTAGTCATTTCAGGCATTCCCGGAAGAAAGGGTCAGGGGATGAGACAGAATGGTGACAAGGTCAACACAACAACAGCAACAAAACCCACAGTTCAAATCCAAGGTTAACGACACACTTGGCAGTATTCAATACGCAGATGTCCACACGTGAAGACAGGAGCAGGAAGAGTCTTTATTTCTATGCCAGGGGCTCAGTGACAGTCTTCAAGACACAAAGGGAGTCACTGCAAGGCTGCCTCAGCTGGTGTGGGAGGCACCCCCAGAGGAGCCGTGGTCTAGCCCTGTCAAAGGAGAATCCTGCCTAGCACACACATCAGGGGGAGGCAGTGCTGGTGAAGGGACAGGCTGGGACACAAGGGCAGCTCCCAGTGTCCAGAGACTGTGCCACGGGACAGAATCTGGACTCATTTCCAGGGCACACTGAGCAAGTCAGGCAAGGTGCACGGCCAGGCGGTGATCACTCAGCAGCTCCAGTCATGCAAGGGAGAGGACAGTTCAACCTCCAAATAGGACGTGTACTTTCACCTCTGACACCGACTTCCTTGGATTAGAATAAGACTCGATACCTATAGCTAACAGGCCAAGCACCTCAGGGCCGGACCTGAACCTGACCTTGTAAAAACAGGAAACAGCGGGGAGACCCAGCCAAAGGAATAACACTGCTCTGTCCACTTCTCAGGGACCAAGGAGGCAGATTAGGCACAAAAACCTTCCAAATTGCTTCCTGGACACATTTACAAGAGAAAAAATATTTTTAAAAAAACAAATGAAACCCCAAATGGGGAACAATTGCTGGAAAAGGAGGAGAGACCCAAGAGACCAGTTTTTTGGACTCGAGTTTTTGAAAATATGCATTTAATAAAACCCTCCTTTTCCTTAAGTCTCCTTTTCTATATAGGTTCTAAATGATTTGACATGGTTTTTCTAAAAGATTGACAAAAGTCTTAGCAAACTAGTCAAGCCCATTAAAACAGTTGCTAAGCTTTGCTCTTATGACTTTGTGTAGAGGAGGCTGAACTATCCACTAAATGTAATCAGCAATTAAAGTGATGCACAGAAGGAAAGGGAAGGAGCGACAAAGTGATGTGAAAAGGAGACAGACCCAGTTTCCATTTGGGGCAGACAGGGGCATGGGAGCCAGGCCACCACCGGGAAGCCCAAGGCTGGAGCCGGAGAGTCCCTGTAATCAGAGCAAATGGGCAGCAGAGAGGAGAGAGAGGCTCACACCCTCACAGCATCGCAAAGGTACATCAGTCCAGTGAGTTCAGAGACGATTACCTTATACAACCAAAACAGTAACAGGCATGCACTCACGGGGGAGGGAGAGAACGAGGGTCAGAAGGAAATAAAGACGGCTGGGCCAGGCAACTGACAAAACTAGGAGATGGGGCCAAATTAGGACTTTTGAGTTCACGCACAGAAAAAAAGATTTAATTTTCATTGATATTAAATATTGAAATAAATTTTAATTGATATTAGGAAGAGTCATCAATACTACATTCTACACTGATACCTTTCCATTATTATATTTAAATATAATTAAATGCACCACGTACTGGGCACCAATAGATGTCTACAGAGCACAATTTCCAGGAAGGTTCTGAGGGTGGGTGAGTACAAGAGCCCTCGGGCAGCAAATCACGGGCACACAGGGCTCAGGGCGAGTTCAGATGTGGCCCTGTTTGAATGAGTCAGCTCTCATTCTGATGTTTAACCCTTTGGATGTGGGTTATTTCTCTTAAATGGACTGAAGTGAGTCAGATGCAGGCTGAACTTGGGTGAATCGTTCATATCCAAAGATGAGATATTTATTGCCACCTTTTATTTTAGAGCAAGTAACTCAGCTTATCAAAAATGAGTTGGAAATGAAGTTTTCTTAATGACTAAGTGCTCTCTGCAACAGCAAAATCTCTTGAATTAAGAAAATGCCCAAAGCCTTTTTCAAGGTGTTAAACCCACCAATGCTTTGGTGTTCACAGCTGATCACATACTGAGTCAAAATTCACGTACTGGGGGACAGAAGGGCCATCAGCTTACAGTGGGGGGATTTATTACAGACTGGGGGACTATGGGAAGGGTTGAGAAAGGTGGCAAGCAGTGGGCGCCATGGAGCTGCCAGCACCTTCTGCAGTCTCCCTGGACATGAAGGGGGTGGACAAGGGCTGAAGAGGTGAGGAAGAAGTGTCCTGGCAAGAAAAAGATACCCCCCAACCCCCCGGGAGGGAAACGAGAATAGGGGCTGGAAATTGGGGACAGGGCGGGGAAGGGTCAGAGCTATTTCTTCTAGAAGCATTTTAATGAGGTCAATGATACATGGGAGTGGGTAAAGGAAATTGCAGAGGAATTGCATAGATTTCATTTTCTGATTTCAGCGTGGGAGCTGCTACTGGCGTCACCAGCTTCACAGAATAGCTCCAACAGCACCCTGTGCTCAGCCACATGGCACCTCTCCTGGGTTCTGCCCATTCTGCGCGGCCTCTGCTCTGCTCAAATGGCTACTTAGCTTGAAGAGCTTCCCCTCTAGGCTCTACCTGGTTAGTTCCTATTCTTTTCATTTGTTCTATTTGTTTGTTTGTTTGTTCGTCTGAGATGGAATCTCACTCTGTCGCCCAGGCTGGAGTGCAGTGGTGCAATCTTGGCTCACTGCAACCTCTGCTTCCTGGGTTCAAGCGATTCTCCTGCCTCAGCCCCCCGAGTAGCTGGGACTACAGGCATGTGCCACCGCACCTAGCTAATTTTTTATATTTTTAGTAGAGACGGGGTTTCATCGTGTTAGCCAGGATGGTCTCCATCTCCTGACCTCATGGTCTGCCCACCTCGGCCTCCCGAAGTGCGGGGATTACAGGTGTGAGCCACCACACCCGGCCCTTCCTATTTATTAAGGTTCAGTTCACATCTTTTGTTGTGACATTTCCTGGCAAAACCAGTGTCTCCCTCTCATTCTGTTTACTCATCTGTTCACTACTGTACTGGTCTCCGGTGCCGGTGGCTTCTGTTCTAGATGTCAGTGCCTGGAGAGCACCCACCTCCTCTGCTTAGCTTTGTGATCCCAGGGCCTGCTTGATTTTCCTACCTAAACTAGTCCCAATTTTGCTGAGTAAATCTGAACCTAAACAAACACCAACAAGCCTTAGCAATTTTAGGGCTCTTAAACAATTTAGAAATTATGTTTATCAAGACCGATGCATGTTTGTAGAGAATGGGAAGGAACTCTGTTGTGTAAACATGTGGATTTGGATGAGACTCTGGATTTTCCTTCCAAGTCTAGTCCATGCCCAAGAAACCACCACAAAGTTTGCATGTACTCTTCAAAGTAGTTCTGTTTTCAGAAACTCTCAAGAATTCAAAAGCATTCTTCTAATTATTTTTTTCCTTTTGATTAATTCTAATTAGAAAATATACACAAAAACACGTCCTTTCATTGCAGCCAGCTGAATGCCACAATTCACATTCGAGCTGGTGTGGTCAAACGCAGCACACTGGAGTACATCTGAATGAAGGAGCTCATGTTAACTGCTGCTTTTCACGTCAATAACACAGCTACCCAAACAAAAATCCGTCAAACAGACACCGAAAGAGAAAAATAGAGCTGAATCCACACACACAAGATTGCATGCTACAAAACCTGCGGTTTCTGAAGAGAATGTGAAAGATTTAAATGGAAACCAACCAACTTCTCCTCCCTGGATGATGACAAAGTAGAGAATCTGCTGTCACCGCTGTAGCTGGAATTCTGAGCACCAAAGAAGAAAACACGTTTAAGTGAAAAGCACTTCCTTACGACTCCAAAAGCACCCCCATCCCATTCAAAAGGTGAACATGGAACAGCACAACCGAGCCAACACTAGGAGCCCAGGAACGCTAGTTTATCTAAAGACGCGAGGCACAAACAGTACAGCAGAGATTCTTAACAACTGGAGATTCTAAGCTGTATTTTCACCTTCAGCGTTTGTGTCTTGGTGACGCCAGGGGTGTATCTAGTACTGCTTTTCACAATCTCATATCCCTAGCACGATTCGTAATTACTGAGTTTCACACTGTGTTGTCAGTAAACTCCTTGTCTGAACTATCCTTGTTACTTATCTCCTTAGGTAACTAAAATTCCATTTATTGCAAAATTTTCAATCTTTCTTCAGCCCAGCCCACCTGCGGGCTATAGCTCAGCCCTGGGGTGCCAGAAAGGTGGGTGGAGTGTGACAGCCTGCTGCCACCCGTCCACTGGAGAGCCCTTATCCACAGAGTGCAAATGCCCTGCAGGCCATCTTTACGTGTCTTGAGTATACATTTTTAAAATGTCGCATCCAGCCGGGTGCCATGGCTCATGCCTGTAATCCCAGCACTTTGGGAGGCCGAGGTGTGCAGATCACCTGAGGTCAGGAGTTCGAGACCAGCCTGGCCAGCAGGGTGAAACCCCACCTCTACTAAAAAATACAAAAAAAATTAGCCAGGTGTGGTAGTGGATGCCTGTAATCCAAGCTACTTGGGAGGCTGAGGCAGGAGAATCGCTCGAACCCAGGAGGCAGAGGTTGCAGTGAGCTGAGATAGCACCACTGCAATCCAGCCTGGGTGAGGGCACGAGACTCTGTCTCAAAAAATAAATAATTAAAGTGCATGCAATGCTAAATAGGTAAATAGGAATGAGCAAGTAAAAACAACTTGATCAGCTGGTTTCAGAAAGCTAAAGACTGGTTTGGTCGGGGAGAGGGAAGAAGGTCTGGGTGGGGTCACTCATTTGAAGCCCAAAAGTATAATTTAAGTATACACATGATATCTTAATATAACATAATTAAGATAAATGAAAAGAAATACTATTTTACACAATTAGGAATATTACTAAAAGAAAAACATGAAGCATGAGAACAGGAAATTTTTAGACCATTTCACACCGAATGGACCTGTGGGATATTGTGAAGCTTAATGGAAATGTATCCAGTGTAACCTTCTAAAATCCCCAATGACCTCCTGTCCTTGATTAATCCAAAGCCCTCCCCACCCCCGCCCGGTCTCCCTAATGCCCCTGCCGCTGGCACCACTCCCTCTCTCTCCCCCTAGAGCATCACCCTTTCCCTCCACCAGCTCCTTCCTGCCTCCCACCCCTTAACTGGGAGCCTTCCAAGCATCTGCATTGTTTTATTCTCCTTTTCCTCTCCAGAAAAACACAGGTGCTTGTACACATGCCTTTAAGGTAAACATTAAAATTACAAATGACAGATGTGGAGACTGTGAAAATGTTGGATTTAGTATCTTTGAAAGCTGAATATACTTAATACACACATTATATACATACACCCAGGGGAATACAGTAATGAAAGAGTTAATCTTTAATTTCAGATCTTTTAAAACTTGAGATTCTTATCAATATCTACCCCTTATACTAACAATCAGAATGTTGGAGGGCTAACATTCTCAGAATGTTTGCTAGTTGAAAAACATTATCTTTCATTCCATCATGTGCTAGGAAAAAAAAGACAGACCGATTTCAACATTTAAAAACAGCAAAGAAGCTAAATTTAAATTTAGCAATTAGTTTTTAGTTCTAGAAGCTTTGAAACAACCTATTTGAATTTTGAGCCATGCAAATTTACTATACTAACCCTGCCAGATCTTCTATTCAGGGACTGTGATCCATACAATTCTCCATCATAACCATTTGTCTGTTTCAATGAAGAAAAGAGAAAAACTGACATCAGTACACAAATGAATTCACAGGTACAAATCAGCAGGGACCAACCAGCCAGGTATAAGGTGACCTTTCTTGGTGGAGCGGATGAATGACCAGTCCAGGACAGTACAAGTCCTGGCAGCTCCCAAACTGCATCCCTGCCCCCATCTGCTCCCCCGCAGCTCAGGAGGGAACAGCAGTCAAGCTAACCAAGTCAGTAGGCTTCATGTCACATGCCACTCTTAGTTTTAAAGTGGCACCAAGTCCCTCCGTGAGGTGGAACATTTGGGCTTGGTGTGGCCATTTCCTTGTCAGGCTGTTTCTGGTTTTATGGTGGCACTGTGGACATTCTGCTTGTGAGAAGCCACATGCCAGGCCGATGGGTAGTGATTCAGCCTGAGTCAATGAGTTTTCAGTTCCTGGTTCAGGGTCTTTGAAAATTATGGCACATTGTGATGCTATGGGCCATAATTCAGAAGATTCAGAGATCATTTCTTTCTTTTTTTTTTTTTTTTTGAGACAGAGTCTCGCTCTGTCACCCAGGCTAGAATGCAGTAGTGTGAGCTCAGCTCACTGCAACCTCTGCCTCCCTGGTTCAAGTGATTCTCCTGCCTCAGCCTCCTGAGTAGCTGGGATTACAGGCGTGCGTCACCATGCCCGGCTAATTTTTGCATTTTTAGTAGAGACGGGGTTTCATCATGTTGGTCAGGCTGGTCTCGAACTCCTGACCTCGTGATCCGCCCGCCTCGGCCTCCCAAAGTGCTGGGATTACAGGCGTGAGCCATCGCGCCCGGCCTCAGAAATTATTTCTAGTCAATCTATAGTTAAACGCAAAAGTTCATCGTGGGGTATATCCTCTATACTAGTTTTTTATTCATCCAGCCCTCCTACTTTATTTTTCAAAATGAAATTTGAACACATATTTAATAATTTCATAATGTGTCCTCCAGAATAAAGGAGAATGATTCTACTAAGTGCATGCCTATCATCCCTCTCTTCTCAGTTCCCAGCCCAGGTTCCCTTAAGTCAAAGCATGGGCTTTCTAAATGTCCCTTAATTCATCTATAAGGAAATTTCTGCTGATTCAAAATAGAGCTGTCAAGCATCAGAGACAAAACCAGCTCTCGGGACAGAAAAAGGAGGAGCAGTCTACACAACTGGTAAAAATGGAAGGAGACGCCATCAGGTCCTGGGCGTGAGTCCAAATTCCACATAGAAGCTCCGTCACGTGACCTTAAGTAATTATTTAATCCACTTGAACATCCGCTTTCTCAGCCGTGAAAATGTGCATAATAATAAATACATTACAAAGCCATCGTGAGGATTAAACGAGATGAAAATGAGTATCTCAAGCACCTAGAACAGTGCCCTCATGAAGCACCTGCTGACTGGGCGGATACGTGAATCCACATGGAAGGGGCCTGGCATATGGGAGGTGCTAAACATGGTTCCTTATCCGGGGGACGGGTGCTGTATAGCACATATTTTGCAGCCATGACATTAAAGTAGAAAAAAAAATTGAATTTCCAGACAGATTATAAATCCAGATTCATAAAACTTTGACTATCAAACTATATATTTATCTTTGCTGCAACTCAAAACAAATCAAGAAATCAATTTGAAGTTCTGAAACAAAAGGAGTGTAGAAATCCTTCCACGTTAAATTTGAGAACTCTATGAGTAACATTAAAACATTTCTGAAATAAATTTAATAGTAAAAATCTTTGGAGATTGGCAAGAGTTTCACTCAGACTAATTTCCTTTCATGTCTTCAGCAACAAGATTATTTGACATGAAAATGCATGTCAAGGACTTGCAAATTTTAGATCTCAATCCCTTGTTATCTCTTCAGAAACTAGATTCCAGAAGAAATTAATATAATAATGAAGGCTAATGTTAATCAATTTTAGATGACTTTGACTTTACTAACAAATGAGGAAGAGAAATGTATGACATAAGCAAGGCCTCTGGCTCTCCACTGCTGCTTATGAAATACATAGCTCTGCGGCGGAACCCTGTCCTTTGCACTGTAGTTCTCCAGCTCAGCCTGCAGCGACGGAGCAGAAGGCTGGGCAAGCTGGAAGCATGACAGTATCCTCCCATTTGTCACCTTTCCACTTACAGCCTTCTACGAAAACCTGGGAAAAACTGTTACTTTGCAGGAAAGCCTGCAAAGCAATTTCCATGACCAGGTCTGTGGTAATGGAATTCTATCATAAGGAACATATTCCTGGGCTATGTTCCTAGAATGTATTCCCAAATCTATAGGATCTTGGTGACTATACCTCCATAGGGAGAAGTACTTTGACCTTCTTAGAGAACACTGCTAACTTTCTCCTCTTGGATGGTGTTTTTTTGTGTTGTATTTAGATGGGTGGGGCTGTTTTTACGTGGCATAAGAGGGCAAGGGGCATTGACAGTTAACTGAACAATATTAGAACAAAAAGTCCATAGACAGCATATTAACTTCATCTTAAGTTGGGTCTCTGATGTTCAACAAGCTTCGCTCTATTGTACTGTGTGGCTTTAAGTGGTACACAGGCTTGTTCACTTTGCTGGTTCCATGCTCCCAGGCTGGGTGTCACACCTGCTTCCTGGTCAGCTGGCATGCTTCCCACAAGCATGGGCCGCTGCCTAGGGAATCAGGATACCTACAGAAAGGGCTCAGGAACATGCATTCTAACAAGCTCTCCAGAAACACTGCCATAAGAGAGAATAAAATAAAGAGGACACACATAAGTTAGTATGTTCTAATACAGGATAAATAAGATACAAGGGTAAATGCCCTATGAAATCGGTAACTTGTGACTAGTCCGAATGCTAATGGCTACCACGCAGTGTTATCAAAGCATCTGTGACTTCCCATGGGACCACGCAAAAGTCCACTGCCAACTTTTTGGATGAATAATGTTAGATGTCTTTTCTACATGAGTCAAAAGACAGAGCACATGTAAAGGGCATTAGAGATGGAAAAGGAAACAAGGAAGGTGACGTCAAAACTCTTGAGTTCGATCCCTGATGCATTCTATTGAATTTTAAAAAAGAATTAAGACCGAAAAAAAAAAATCCAAAATGTGTTCCTGACCATTGCTAACATATACATTTATCCCACTGGGGGCTAGCTCTTAAACAAAATTTACTTTGAATTTAACATAAAAAGAGCAATAATCTAGAAATATGTTGCTAACACATGGAATTCCTTAAAGAACAGGAGAGTTGCTGGAGTTACAGTGTCACAGAAATGCCCTCACCTGCCAGAGCGACTTGCAGTGCTCTGTAGGTAAGTAACAGATACTCTGTGAAGAGCGCTTTCTGAATCTAACGCCCTGTCTTTGTGCTTTCCCCTGTCCTGACTCCCGAGCTACTCACTCCAGCCTCTGCTCTTGTATCTGTTAAGAGCAGAACAGCCGCCCCACAGGAGGCTCAGGGCACCAAATATGCTATGCAGATGTATGCTACTATTGATTCACTATAATTGCAAACACAAAAATACATTTTTAAAACAAGAATTTACTAAATAATTTTGAAATGCACTGGAGCAAATGAAGCACAAAATGCTTTTAGGTAAAGTCCTTCAGGTGAAATAGTACATAATATGCTACAATAACTTCAGTATCGAATCACTTTAATGCTGAGCTGTGCTTTCTGAGAACTTTTTCTTCCTTGAAGTATAACACTGACAGACTTTTAGAAAGCATAAGGCACAGAAACTGTCAGAGACATATAAGAAGTAATTCTGAGTTTATGTCTAAAGCCTCAGTTTTTGTTACTGGAAGTTAGGGGTTTTCTCAAAGAATACTTTCTGGCAAAAAAAAAAAAGTCAGATTGTACATTTAATTTGAATGGATATAGATTGGAAAATAATGGATTTTTCATTAGGTAAAATGGCTTTACATTTAATCTTTTAAAGGAAATGTAGAGGCTTTGGGAATTCTTGATCTGATTTGAGTTCCTTGAAAGCAGACACTATCTTTTTCATCTTGGTATGCACAGCTGCTAACACAAGGCGTGGCAAACAGCTGGTGCTCAAAGGCCATCTGGTGAGGGAGTGTTCATGCACAGATGCCTGGGCTCCTCCCCTCCGGCAGGATCAGGGCTGCACCCTGGAGGCCCCAGGAGGAAGACTGCTCACTCTGCAGGGTAAGCCTGCCCTCCTGGCCTCATAGCCCCCCAGGCAAAAACTGGAGACAAAGCACCCATGAGATTCGTGGAAATACCACAGGTTATTACGGTCACACCACACAGTTAAGGTCACACAGCAAAGTATATCCGACCATCTCACCCAGGCGTAAGGACCCCCATACTCCAAGTCAGGCTGCGACTGTCAGAAGAAAGATGGCAGAAAAAAAAAACAACAGCAAAGAGAGTTGCCAAAAGTAAATTTAAATGCTAAGTAAAACATAAATACAAGCAATCTTTAAAATCTTAACAAAAATGCATTTTTCCATAATTTCTAGGATCTAATATGTATTTACAAAAAGAATGTCAGAATGGTAGCTACCACAGAATCCAGTAGCACTCAATAAACTTCCATGGCAAAGGCTGCTATAATTCACAAAGTCTGAAACAGTTTGATAAATCTTATTTCCTCTTCTACATAATCCATTTTAGTTACAAAAGGGCAAAGGTCAACAGATGCACTGTCATCAATTTTCAAAAAGGAAAATTAAAAATCTAGATTTTCCAGAAAATCTAAAATCTAGAAATTCTAGAAAATCCAAAATCTAGACTTTCTGAGGAGGCATCCATACAAATTCCAGAATAGTATAAATCACCTCCCCACCTTTTTAAGGGTTTATCATCTTTTCTAGTTAAATGAAGAAGGCCTGTGTTTTCAGAGTCAATAAATAAAAGATACGATCTTAGAATCAACAATGTAAAAAGTTCATAATATTAAAATACATAAAAACAGTAGAAACTGGCCCTGCATAGAAACAGAGCGAGATGCGAGTCCTCACTCTGAGGAGTGCCCTGTTCGGTGGTACAAAGGGGCAAGCACAGAGCCCAGGGCACCCAGCGCACGGAGGGCACGCAGCCCACCAGGGCCCTGAGCAGCAGGCACTGGCCTTGTTCCTAAGAACTGTGACCCCACGCAGGCCTCTTCACCACTCTGGGCTTGTTTGGTGCCTATAAACATTAGGAGGTTTGACTCTCATCTCCAGGATCCAAGTTCTTAAGTTCTGAGGAATATATTTCTTTAGATCAAGTACCTGACGGGAAAGTGTCGTGTGGCTGAAAATGAAAATCCCACCCTCTTCCCCCCCCATCTTATGTACTGTCCTAATGGTGAACATCCTACAGGAAATTTCAGCTCTTAAAACAAATATACTTGATATCTCGGCAAAGAGTGGTGTCCAGCAGAAAGATGCGACTTATTTCTGGTTAAAAATCATTGAAAATGAAGTGAATGCTGTTACATAACACCATAATACTCGTTCATATTGCAATGGTTTTCAACTCTTCAGGGTCAGGAGACCCTCTGAGAATCTGAAGAAACTGAACATTCTTTTCGCAGGAAAATGTAAGTGCACACATCTTGCCTACAATTTCAGGAGGGTGTGGCTCTGAAAATGATGCCTTTTGAGAGAGAGAGTTTGGGATTCTGTGCCTCTCTCCTCCTGTTCTCTCTTGAACGCATATTAACCAGGTTTTGCCCTCAATATTTCCGTGAAAAGTTCTCCTGCCAAAGTGACTGACATCCTCTATACCGCTAAGTCTGAGTTTCCTCCTCTCTCGGTCACTCCCCCTCATCCCTGAAACAGCATTTTCTTCACTGGGTTCAAGGACTCAAGCTTCTCCTGGGCCTGCTCAACAGCTGTGATGTCTGGGCCTTGTCTACAGACTTTGTCAATTGAGCTTTGCATTTATTCTATTTTGGATCCATAAATCTTCCCTCTTCTGGGGTGAGTGGTGTCAGAGGGTCCCGAGGTAACAGTTACAACGGCATCCCTGAGGCTACGTCTCAGGAGAAGGTTTCAAACAGCAAGGAAGCCCTCACGGGGCCTCACATTTGAACCACAGTTTTTTGGCAAAATCACTACGGATCTGCTTTTGGCACTAAAAGGACAGTGACAAGGACAGAGTGGCTTCACAGCACAGCAACCGTGTTTCACCTCTGCATTTTATCACTGGGAAGGGCCAAATTACACGCACACTCAGTGCATGTATAAGAAGTCAAGGAATAATAGGATTTAATTGCCACAGTGAAGAGAAACAAGCCTTCAGCTCTATGTGGTCCCTAAGGATTAATAAAGCGAGTGGCTGCTTTGAGATTTATTTATTACTAGCGGTGAGATGTAATTTCAATCCTGCAGTAAAAGAAACTGACATGCTCAGGTTAATTCACTGATTTAAAGCACTGAGCAAAACATAGTTTTTCTATTTTACTTCCCCCCAAACTCACACTTTTTTCAAGTATAATTATTAAGGTTTCTGGAATGTTTAAGGAAAAGTCCATATTTGTGTGGATTAACCATTAAGTCTATCAGTGGTGAAGAGATCTAATTATAACTGATACAAGGAAAAGCGGCTGAAGGCAGACCTTACGGATCCAGTCCTGGTCCAGGTTTTCAGCAGGCAGTCTATAGAGGCTATGCCAAAACATTGCTCAATAATAATTAACTTACAGCTACTTTAATAGAGGTTCCGATTTTACCAGGAGCATGGGTGTCAGTGGATACAGACTTACTAAAGGGCACATGCGCCTTTGCATTCCTGTGGAACACCAATGTGCTGAGACAACTGTTCTAATCAAGGCTTGGGAGCTTTGTGATGTGGATAAGTATTGAAAAAAAGATGACTTCATCTCGGGAGAAAGAAACAACCAACGTGCCTATGCATATTAATCATCTCTCTACAGCAACAAAGAAACATCCCCCATTGATTTGATTTTAAGTAAGCATCTCATCGGTTAAACATTGACTATCAGACCACGGGGATAATGAAGAAGAAATCAGAATGCGGAGATGAGAAAGTAAAGGGCTTGGACCAGAAACTGTGCCATGCAAACTCCATCATTCTGGTTACTGACCCTCAGGCTTCCACGACTACCCACTGACATGCGCTCGTCTTCATCAGAAGCCTATTAAAAGAAAGGACGAGAACAACCGTGAAGGAATCATACAACATACATGAAGAACCAGTGCCCAAGTTTCAGGGGGATGCTGGGAACTGACCCCAACCCACAGCAGTGGGGGGGGGCCAGCCGCCCCTGGACATCTCAGGGGACACCAGTCTAGGTCCTCCACAGCATGGGCTTTGTGGATCTCTGTCTGCTTATGGGCAATATGGATTTAAAGTAATTTCAGGGCCAGGTGTGGTGTCATGCCTGTAATCCCAGCATTTTGGGAGGCCGAGGCAGGCAGATCACTTGAGGTCAGGAGTTTGAGACCAGCCTGGCCAACAAGGCGAAACTCTGTCTCTATAAAAAATACAAAAATTAGCCGGGTGTCATGGCACGTGCCTGTAATCCCAGGTACTCAGGAGGCTGAGGCATGAGAATCACTTGGACCCACGAGGCAGACGTTGCAGTGAGCCAAGACTGCACCACTACACTCCAGCCTGGGCAATAGAGCAAGACACCGTCTCAAAAAAAAAGTAATTTCAGGGCCAGGCACGATGGCTCATGTCTGTAATCCCAGCACTTTGGGAGGCCGAGGTGGGCAGATCACTTGAGCCCAGGAGTTCAAGACCGGATTGGGCAACATAGGGAAACTCCGTCTCTACCAAAAATACAAAAATTAGTCAGGTGTGGCGGCAGGTGCCTGTAGTCCCAGCTACTTGGGAGGCTGAGACACGAGAATTGTTGAACCTGGGAGGTGGAGGTTGCAGTGAGCCAAAACCGCACCACTGCACTCTAGCCTGGGTGACAAAGCAAGACTCTGTCTCAAAAAAAAAAAAAAAAGTAATTTCATCCAAGTAGTATTCTCTATCTCACGGGTAATATAAATACACAGCATTGGTGTATATTACTATGCAAATTATTTATGGGTATTCAATGGCACAAAAAGCACTACAGCTGTCATGAATATATTAATACTGAAAAATTTCTCAAACACACTCTCCTTATCAAATTTAGGTCAAAATGCTAAAAGCTAAGTTCATAGTCTTTATTTAGGTAATAATATCAGTATTCTATCATTAATAGTATTAGTTAATTTCTTTAAGAGATGATATCATCATTAAGAGATTGTATATATTATATATACTTCAGCCACTGCAAGCATAAATTAGAATTCAATCAAACTGCCCAAGTAATGAATGAACACGGTACTAACCGATGTGTTTCTTCTGGATCTACGAGAGTAGCGCTCACTGTCTTCCTAACAATGAAGAAACAGTATGAAAAGGTTAGAGACAGATGGACACAGGAAAAGTGCTTTAAAAAAGCTTAGGTAGTCCCACTGCAACATAATACAGCAGTTCTGATCTAAATGTCAAATAAATATTTTCTTTGCCTTCATTTAAAGGCTTTAATTAAACCAGTGGGTAAAAATGTTTTTTTCTGGGGTGGGAGGTTCTTAAGCACAAAAATAATTTGCATACTTCATTTTTGTTGTAAAAACCGTGTTTGGGGCAGAAGCTGGGTCTTGATTTTTTTCTAACCTCTATCATCTGATCCATTTAAATCAATCTACTTTTCCCCTTACTTTCAGAACCTTACTCTCTTCGGGAATCAGAAGATAAATCATTTCCACACAATATCCAAAAAGGATGTCACTCTTTCTACTATGTATTGTGGATTCTAAGACACACACGGTTTTTCACACTTGGACATCTCTGAAGCTGGGGATGTATCTTATAATCCAAGTTGCTCAGTTATAATTAGCATTTTTTCTTTCTCAGTGGTATATAAAACAATGATACAACTTCAAAGAATGTGTAAAGATTTTTTAAATATTACTTTTCTTTTTTTCTCTTTCTTATATCACCATGCCTGTGGACAGAAATGTCTTAAGATTTAACAAAAATACATTTATGTCATGTAAGCCTGAAATGATGGTTTGCCTAGGCTGAATGTAATCATATTTTCAATAGAGTAAGTGTGTGCTCTGTATATTTGAAGAGCGAACCTCTTTTATACCCAGTACGTAAGATGTTAGGAAATAATTTTGGATTTTCCTCAGATCATTTTATGTATGAGGAACATTTAATAGGACATTTCCATCCTGGCCAGGTTCTCAAATGCTAAAAGCATGTGATGAAGTCCACGAGGCCAGGCAATAAAGCAAAAGGGACAGGAAGAGGTAGAAGGACTCGGGTAGAGGAACTAACGAGAAGGGCCAGGCCACGCTCTCTCGGGACCAGTGGAAAGCACACAGATTGTGCCCCTTCCGCAGCCTCCCTATGTGGGTGCCGCTGCTTCCTGAGAAAGCCAGAAGGACAGGAGTATCATCAGGGGCGGGCTAGCTCTCCATCCACAGGAAGGCAGAGGGGCTGTTCTAGGAAGCAGGTGGAGAAGGTAAAGGAATTTTCTTACCAAAGACCAGTGGTTTCGGCAGGCACAGAGGACAAGATGAAGAGAGAACCCAACAGCAAATGCAGCTAAAGTCTAAATGAGGGTGACGGGGCAGCTGGCCGTAATCATGAGTGAAGGAAATGGAGCATAACGTACCCCTCAGGTTCCAACCAGAGCCTGGTGAGCTGCGAAGCCAATGGGAATGTTCTCTGGAAAGTTCTCAAGCCAGGGGCGCATGCCCAGCCCGAGTCCTGGTGGAGAGCCCTGTGCTCGAGGAGATCAGGGCGGCTGTGGTAGTGGAGACCTCCCCAAACTGCTGGCCAGGAGACATCAGCAGTCAGTGGCTACTGAACAGGCAAGACCAGGACTGTTTCTAAGCAGGCTGCATTTGGGGATGTAAACAGAGACCAGATGCAGAAATCCCCGGAAGAAAATCTCTCAGTATTAAATTATGGTGCAATAGGAATCTATCTACATAGTTAAACTGCGTAAGAATTACATTATAAACCATTTAAGTCTCAACACTGTATTCAAGTGGGGAGGGAAGAGTAAAAACAAAATTATATTCAAGGCCTACCATCCACTGCTCGATGTCACCCCATTTTGTATCCAGCCCATAATATTTCTATAGACAGAAGGGAAAGAAAATTAGGCAAGAAGTGAAATTTCTTAAAAAGGCAGTTGTCTAAGGCACTGTTCTGACATGCATTTCCAAACCGCCATCCAGCCGTGTGGTGAAGGTAACACGCCAAGGCAAAGCAGTCAGCACCAGGCCTGGCTTCTCCACAGGGACAGCCACCCGTGAAGTCATGCAGGCTGTGAGCTGTGAAGAGAGATCCTCCCAGCCCACCCCATCCCGGCAAAGCAAGAGAGCCCAGGACGAAGCTTCCCCAGGTGAAGGGCCTCGGGGGAGAGCAGGACAGTAAAGCCGGCCCAGCAGCCTTCACGCCCCCTCCAACAGGCTGCTCATGCCTTCAAAGCAAACGCGATGAAGGAATAAAACACCATCGAAGAGAAGCAGAAGCTCAGAGCCATTCCGGTGTTGGGACCTCAGGGAAACTGAGAGGAGAAGGGGAGAAACTGCATGCTGACGCTTGTTCTAGCTGCCTGATGTCTATGCTGAGTCTAGGCCTGTGAGAATTCATAGACTTTGATGTCTTTGTAGCAGGGATGGAGAGATGACTGCCACCTACACAAGAGGTCTTTGTACAGAAGAAAAATATGCAGACCCACAAGTTATGTATGTCTGGAGGTGACGTTAGCTCAGGGGTGTCCAATCTTTTGGCTTCCTTGGACCACACTGGAAGAAGTGTCTTGGGCCACACATAAACTACACTAACGATAGCTGATGAGCTAAAAAAAAAAAAAAAAAATTGCAAAAAAAATTTCATAATGTTTTAAAAGAGTTTACGATTTGTGTTCAGCTGCATTCATAGCCATTCTGGGCTGCATGTGGCCCGCAGGTTGGACAAGCTTGCTTTAGCTCATACTTCCACGTTTTTATCTTGTTCAGTAGTCCAAGTTAAAATGAGAAAAGCAGATTCAGAACGGCTACTGCTGCCACTCAATCGGGGAATCCCAAAGGTAGGTGGGAAGCCAGGTCATGGGCCCAAATAATGGGGTTTTGCTTCTCTCCTTTTTATTTAATTTCCAGTAAGAAAATCAAGAAACAACTAAGCAAACTTCCGTATCATTATAACACAGATGTGAGTTTTCTCTTCATACATTAAAATCTTATAATCAAGAGAAAAAATCAGGTGCTAGAAATACAAGACCATTTTTGAAATTGTTTTACAATAACCAAAAACATGCTGTTGCTATGTTTGGTTTTGTTTCATTTCGAAGGGTGGCCAGATTTAAAAATAAGCAGTTTTCAGACAGTCTTATCTCTTTCTCTTAGAGGTGACAGTAAGTAGAAAATTGGAAGAGCAGAAATTAGGAGGGAGAATTTAACAATACTTTTAAAAATTCAATAATACAAAAAGGACATGAGTACAAAAAGGACAAAAAAGACAAAAAGGACATGAGCCATATCTTTTTCTGTAGGTTATTCCCTTGGAATATAAATTCAGAAAGGAAATAAAAACAAACATATCCCAAAGTCATGTTTTAACTTCAATGTCAGGGAAATGCATCAGCTTAAAGCTATTTTGCATTCAAGTAATGTTAGCACCTGCCAAGTTCCAGATTTTTCACAAGTAAAATATGATGCCATCACTCCTCCCTTATTTTTTGGCTTAACTAGAAAGAGGGAAGCAAAATATGTTTTTAGAAGGATGGGGGCTATATAAATTCACAACAAAATTATTTAAATTCCAAAAGAAATTTGTACTGTCAGTTTTTCTGTTTTCATAGATTTCTTTTTGCCCATTATATCTGCACACTCTAACTTGCTCTTTTCATGACAAAGGACCAGTTCTGAAAATCTTTCACCTCGTTCATGGGTGGTCTTACAGGTGGCTACTGTAACTGCATTTCCATGTCATTCCTGGGGAGAGAAGGCCCCTAGTAACAGCAAGTGCAATTAACTAGTAGTTCCTGGGTTAGCCAGCAGCAAGTGCAATTAACTAGTAGTTCCTGGGTTAGCCAGCAGCACTAGCACAGCAAAGTCCAGAAAGGGCAAACATTTCAAATGTCAATCACTACCATGAGCCGGAAGCCATGCGGAGGGAAGCAGGAGCCGCGCTACTTTCAGAAATAGCTTTGATTCCAGAGTAACTGTTCCGCAAAGCAGCTGGCTGGGCCGGAGGCGCAATCGCCGCCTCCTCTCCTCCCCAGACATCTCAGCAATGAGGAAAGCCTTCCCTTCCCTGGGCACACCTTTACTACAAAACTGTGCCTCTGCTCCTCCACTGCAGATTTCCGGGGCTCCTTCTAGCTTCACATTCTACACAAATTCACATTCTCACAAAGTTCTCACAATGTATCCCTGGCACGTTAGTAAAAAGAAAATAATGTGACCTAGCACAAGAAAGGCATGAATGCAAGTGGAAACGACCAGATAGAGCCCCTCTTCCAGGTTTTGGATGAGAGCGTCCTGCTGTCAGTTACAGGGAGGGCTCCCCGCCTGGCCTTGCACCTGTCCAGTTCTTCCCGAGGCTCTCTGAGGACGACCAGGAACGCCAGCTGCAATATCCACTTCTACACTTGGGCCCTGGAAACACTAGTCAAGCACAAGAGATTCTGGCATCTACTTAACAAATTTCTTTGCACTCTTCGGGACAGCAGCTATGCAGAGTGCAAGGCTCCGGCAGGGAAGGCGATTCGTCATCATGGCCAGCACAGGAATCCAACACAACAGGCTCTTAAATTTACTGCCCGTGCATTCCGAGGCCTGTGTGCTCTAACCTCCGAAATTAAGTGATCTTATTCTGATTTTCTCATCTGCTCTAAGAGAAAAATACAGTTGTTGTCTAGAAACTAAATTTATAAAAGGAAACTATCACAGATGTTTTAAGTATCAAACTAAATTCATTTATGGGAAAGACTCCCGTGTATACAAATTCTATAAATTCTCAAGGAACTCGCTCACTTCTGACTTCATTTTTGCTAGATCTTGAATCACTGACTTGCTTGTCTTTATTTTCTGTATCTGGCCTGCCCAGTGTATTTACTTCTAAACCTCAGCTGCTTCTACAAAATACTAGGAAACAGAGAGGCACGTTATTTTATGATCTCTGAGCATTAGGGATGAATGGCAGGTTCATTTTATATCACCACTGTCCTTTTACTCAGATTTTTAACTCAATGTGTGGTAATTTGTATGGAATTTTTTAAGTTTTCTAATAAAATCATCTTTTTCTTTCCATACATAATTTCAGAAGGCTATCCACATTCTGAAATATAATTTTGCCTTAGAATTACTTTTCTTCTCAAAGAAACAATTTTTACATTTCTTGAGGAAAATGCAGATGACAAAAGCATTCAGTACACAGAAATGTGTCTGACTGTTGCTTTGAGTGGGGGCAAGATGAGGATCCAGGCATTCTTGTTCAAACAAATTCATACACAAAGTAGTAAAATAAACAGTAAGAACTTCTATGTATCTTCAGTGCAAGGTGTTATTTCTGAAAGGTGACCAGGCCCTTGGCAAGGAAAAAACAGTACATGCAAGTTAGAAAATAAAGAAAGAAGAGCCTACCTTTTGGACCTGATAGATCTATAGAGAAGGACAAAAGAAAAAAGAAATGTAAAATCCAATTAAAGAAGCAGTAACATCAGAATGAAAGGTTCTGTAAGTAACTAGACATATGAATCAAGCCACAACGAATACAGTAAAATGTGAATAAGAAAACAGGTGAGGTCCCACTGACAAGAGTTTGTAATTTTATCACTTACTTTACATTTCATTTTAGATACATTGGGGAAATAGGGGCATAGCCACACGAATCTTACCAAAAATACTGCTATTATTCTAATACAGAAGTCTGTATAACCTATTGCCATCAATGAGAAAAAGTACTTCCTTCATCTTTAATTCAGCATTTCTTTTTGCAGTAATAAAAGTTTAACCAAAAAGTGCAGAAACTTAGTTGGAAAGTTAACTGGTCAAATTCACAAATAATGAAGAAAGAGGCTTTGATGTTCTGATTCACACAGACACACACAGAATAACAGGAAAATTCCAGCTACATGGAGTGATCATTAGAATATAACAGAAATATTCCTAAAAGAGATTATTATCATACATTGACATATTCGTTTGCTTCAGAGGTTTCTTTTAATTTTGTAGTAATCACTAGATAAAACTGAGATAGCTACTCATTTTCATTCATTCATTCATTCATTAAGACATTTGTCATATCAGGCATTATTGAAGGCACTGCCAAAACTGCGAGACCAAGAAGTTGGCATTTCTAGTCTTATATGGGGGAACACATGTGACTATATCCAACAATATGACTGTAAGAAACAAAGCATCTCTAACCAAAATGTTTATCAAGTCAGCAGCAAGAAAAGAGAAATGATCACCATTTTCTTCTATCAGTGTAGGTTCTCCCTAAGAAGTTCAAGGTTCACTTGAATTTCCCAAGAATATGTACATTATTCTCCCCTAACAAATCCATTAAAAAAGAGCTCATATCCTTTTAAACAGACCCCGGAACGCGGCTAGAGTAAGCTGTAGTGGGTTCTCGCCGTCTGTGTGCTGAAAAGAACCATTCAAGAAAGAGAGCTCAGGGTGGGCTAGAGCTGGCCTGGAGTCTGATAACGCTGTGGGGACAGGGCTGCCCCCGACACTGGTGTCTCCTCGCCACCTCCCCTCTCCGTACACGCTCCATGCTTCCCTTGGGGGATACCAACCCCGGTCAGCTTCCTGCCCTTCTCGGTGTTCTCAGAGCGGCCCCCTCAAGAAAACCCTGAGCCTGCTCAGAAACGCCTGCATGCAGGTGGGATGGCTTGTGACCCAGATGAAAACAGGGATCAGGTTTCTCAATTTTTACACCAAAGTATCAACCCTACCCTTTAAACACTGGTCTTCCAAAACGTATTCATTTCCCCTTAATCAACAACTTAAAATGCCAGTGCCCCAAGCTACCAGATTGTATAACCTCAAATTGTGTTAGCTGGTTCTAATAATAGCCAGGCCCAGAGATGTGATATGCAAAGAAGAGCGTGAGGGAGGTGTCGTCAGTGCACCTTCCCAAATCCTCCAGGCACGGCCCGAAGACGTGCAAGCTCAGACCCCACTAGCTCGACTCACTCTTCCCTCTGGATGCATACACAGATGCTCACGTGTGTGAGCGCACATGCACACACGTGCACACACACGAATGCGTGCGCACACACACGAATGCGTGCGCACACACACGAATGCGTGCGCACACACGAGTACATTCCTCCTGGCCTCTGCCCCACCCTTTGGGTCACACAAAAGCACAGCTAGGTGAAAGCTACTGATTCTGTATTTATAGAAAATTCTAAGACAATTGTATATTTTATGTTTCATATTCCTGTGCCTCAAATTCCACACCAAGGAGAACTTTATTTTTCAAGGCATGCTTCCACTTGGAAAGTGACTAGGATTATGTGGATCATTCTGTTTCCCCCTTTGCTGTGCGTGCCAGCGTCCTCAACACGAACTTCAACCCCATGGTCCACGGATTCACTCCATCCTCCACTCTTATTGCTGGCTACAGAACTGATTTCGAGACAGAGGGGTGTGCTAGGAAGACCACAGGCTTTGTATCTGGTCAAATCCGATTTGAATCTTGGCTTGGCTATTTTCTTGGATTTGGGGAAAACTGTGCATCTCCCTAAGGCCTGTTTTCCTCACCTGTAAAGTTTGGGAAGATGCCCGTCACCAATGGTAGGTGACAGCACCAAGCCCAGCTCTGCCACACGGCAGGGGCTCTGGGATGTCCCCCCGCCCCAGGCTTCTCCGACTAGTCACGAAATACACATCTATCTTATTTAAGATCTTTCGATCCCTCTTTTGAAGAAGCAGACATAAACTTTAAACAGGAATGCTGCCGCCTTGCAAAGACCCCGAATTCATGAAGGCACCGTTGCCGCCGTTAGGAACGCGTGCTGCACTGGGCTGACTGGGCTGGCCCTTCCTCGTCTGGCTCTCGTCTCCCAGGGCAGCTTCCTGTCTGCCATGTCATCCTCTGCTGCCACAAACAGTGGCTTCCCCACCCCCCGGTAGAGCTGCTTCACTCGGTGTCCTCACTCACCATCTTGGCCACGTGCATTTCTCTGCCCCTCCTGACATGTCCCCCACCTTCCCAGGCTCTCATTCCACAACCTGGTACATTTGGGTGGCTCTGGCTCCTGGCCCGTGACCAACCCCAGGCAGGAGTCCACAGCCGCGCCCACGACGCCCGCCCTGTGTCACAGCCGCAAGCCACGGTCGTGAGGGAAGAAGTGCAGGCATCGGTGATGAGGAAGCTGAGACTGCAGATCCACAGAGGACCGTGCAAAAGGTGACGTTGGCCAAAGGTGCTGCCTGCAAGGGACACCACCCCCTCCTCCGGTCCCTGCTGTCTGAGAGCACAGACCTAAACCACCACTCTCAGTGGCGGATGTTCCACCGAATTTGCAACAGGACGAGATATTTTGACCCCTGTGACCCCCTGAAATATCTTTATGATAAAACCATGCTGTAGGGAGAAGAATTTCAAAATGTGAATACCATCTACTAAGCAAATGACATCTGTACTCATGCTGAAGAAGGCAAACCATGGCGTTTTACATCAGACTTCCCGATTTCATCAGATGTTCTCTGCAAGGCCTGTGCTCATCAGAAGCATCAGTGAGGGCTGCCCGGCACCCCTTTTTTATGATACTAAAATTAAATGCCCAAGACTTGGTTTCCCATCTGGAGTAGCAACTACTTTTTATTTTTTTACTTTTTGAAAGAGATAGGGGTCTCATTATGTTGCCCCAGCTGGAGTGCAGTGGCTACACACAGGGACAGTCATGGCCCGATCATTGCTTCAGGCTCCTGGGCTCAAGCAATGCTCCTGCCTCAGTGTCCTGAGTAGCTGGGACTACAGGTGCATGCCACCACGCCTGGCTTATTTTTTATTTTTCTTTTCGTGTGGCTGGGAATATTACAACAGAGACGTGGGAGTCCAGCAACAGATGGTTCTTAAACTGCACAATTAAAATGCAACAGAAAAGGGCTTCCTTTCAATCAAAGGAATAAAGGGATGCTTTGCTTTTAAAGGGGGCCATTCAAATCGATGACTGCTTGCCTTAATTCATCTTAGTTATTTTTAAATCAAGAACTTTTGCCCAACAACTTTGTAACAAGCTGCTTATATCAATATGTATATGTTTAAATCAATTCTAATTGGTTATATCTTATATCAATATGTATATATTTAAATCAATTCTAATATTGGGCCGGTGTGATGGCTAACACCTGTAGTCCCAACACTTTGGGAGGCTGAAACGGGGGAATCACCCGAGGTCAGGAGTTGGAGACCATCCTGGCTAACACAGTGAAACCCCATCTCTACTAAAAATAACAAAAAAATTAGCCGGGCATGGTGGTGGGTACCTGTAGTCCCAGCTACTCAGGAGGCTGAGGCAGGAGAATCGCTTGAACCCAGGAGAGGGAGGTTGCAGTGAGCCAAGATCATGCCACTGCACTCCAGCCTGGGCGACAAAGCAAGATTCTGTCTCAAAAAAAGAAAAAAAAAAGGATACAATCAATACGTTTTTATCTAAATGTGTCTGTATGAACAGACACATTCTACAGAGACACTGATACTGGGCAGTGTGAAAAAGCACCTGAGATTTTGTCATTTAAAATACATATATTTAAGCCAGGTGTGGTGGCTCATGCCTGTAATCCTAGCACTTTGGGAGGCCAGGAGGTCAAGACGGGAGGATCACTTGAGATCAGGAGTTTCAGACCAGTCTGGCCAACATGGTGAAACCCCGTCTCTATTAAAAATACAAAAATTAGCCAGGCATGGTGGTGCGCACCTATAATCCCAGCTACTTGGGAGGCTGAGGCATGATAATCGCTTGAATCTGGGAGGTGGAGGTTGCAGTGAGTAGAGATCATGTCACTGTACTCCAGCCTGGGCGATAGAGCAAGACTTGATCTCAAAAAAAAAAAAAAAATTATACATATACATATTTAAAAACCAGTTCAGAATAAAAGCACTATTCCTTCTAGTGGCCTCTGGCACCACTATGGATACCAGAGCTTGAGTGTGCAGGATGGTTCCAGGGCTCGGTGACACTGCCTAGCCTCTGCATGCAGGTTTCTACATGGAGCGGCAAACTCCTAGCAGCGGAGGGCAATGAGCACATTAGACCTGTGGCAGGGCCCCGACCCTGCAGGGTATGTGGCCAGCTTGGTCTTTGCTGGGAATGTGGCGGAATCTACAACCACCATAAGAGAATCTGGAAATTCAGATTTTTATCCGAAATCTCACTGGTTTTAAACACTGGCTCGCCTTTTTAAATTTGGCTATGTAAGCCAAACAAGAACCTGTGTATGAAAATCAACCCTGGGGAAGGCAGCTGGTTACTTCTGTCTAACAAAATAAATTCACATCTTCTTAAGAAGAAAAGCTCTTGGGGGTGGGCTCAGTGTGGATGGTCCCTTGGCCCCACAGGGCATGGCCCACGGGAGAACACGGACTGAGTGGGGGTCTCAGCTTCTATGTCTCTGAGGTCACAGAAAAAGTCACACCATAACTGTGAGTTAAAGAACCCTTATGCTGTCAGAAATGACTCCTAGCTCCAGCTCAAGATGATGAAAATAACTGGCAAATGGCTTGAGCAGGTGTGTCAACACATTGCTAGCCATTTTCCCAGGGAGGAATTTCTTCCCTGGCTGTTTCATCCATGTGTTCATTCCCGTCTCTCTATCACACACGGGCTCTAGATATCCTGAAACCTGGAGCTCGTGTGTGATCAACACTGTACAAACCACGGGGGACATATTTTTAAATAAAACAATTTGGCCAGTTTAAAAACTCATTAATCTGTTCTTTTCCACTTTAATCCAGAGGATCTAGATTCTAGTACAACAGTTAGACCTTAAAGCTCAGACCCTGAACATTTTGGCTCCTCGCAGCTAGAAACGACGATCTTCGCAGGCAAGAGGCTTCTAAGCCCCTCTCAGGAGCCAGCAGGTCTGAGCAGGCACGCCTGGTATCCGTGCTATGCGCACTCCTGGCCTGACCTTGTGCAGAAGTCACAGGCGCAAACGCACTCTGACCGTGAGCAACGTGAGACAGCCAGGTGCGTCTGCAGCAACAGGTGCCTGCACTTGCACCCTGGGCCCAGCACGCAAATCACTGTGACAAGACCCAACAAGGAGCCCCAAGCGTTACCTCCTTCTGCTGCCGCTCCAGCTCCTTCATGCGGATCTCGCGAGCCTCCGCGCGGGCCGCCCGTTTTGCAGCGAGCCGGGCCTCCGCCTGAAACGGACAGGACATCTTATTAGAGGACAGAGCAGCGGGCCCCTTCCCAGTACAGGGTCAGCAGTGATGATGCGGAAATAAAATCTTGTTCAGAGTTTAACAGATATACAGCAATAAATTCCAGATTCACAGAGTAAAAGGGTGGTCAGGAGCAATAGAAATAGTTATAAGAACTGCTACCATTTATCAAGCCCTTACCACATGCTAGGCAGGAATCTTCTAAGAGCTTTATGGATATGATGCCATGTATTCCTTGCAACAGCCTCATTAGGCCGAGACTGTTACCATCCCCAGTTTAAATATGAGGGAACGAAGGCACAGAGAGGGTAAGTAACTTGTCTGAGGTCACACAGCCTGTAGGTGGCAGGGCTGGGCAGTCAGCCTCCTTCTGGAACTCTGACAGATGCATGGAGCGGACTGTTAACAGCTGGATGCTACTCCAGGTTTCCAGTTCAACCCCTCGCTTTACAGAGCAGAAAGCGAAGGCCTGGAGAAGCTGCCAGACCCATCTGAGGTCACAGGGCTGGCTGGCGTGGAGCTGGGACTAATCCCAGCGAACTCCTGTCCAGTCACTTCTCAGCACACATGCACCCTCAGCTTCCCCTTAAAACACAGCCATGCTGGGAGTCCACCTTTTCCCAACACAATGAAGATCATAGCAGAACGGTTCTAGCTGTTGGAGTCCTTCCTTGCACTAAAAAATCAGCCTCCATATAAGTATTTTTCAGCTTGTAGCTGTTCTGCCACATTCTGCTCCGTGAGAACGTTTCAAATGCTTGAGCAGGAATGGACATGATGCTATCGAGCGTGGCATCTGAACTGTTTCTACAAACAACTTACAAGTCATTTTACAAACTGCATGCGTATTCACTGCTTCATGTGATACCACAGCCCAGTAAGCTCGATGGCGTAAGTGTTACTGAATGCAGGTTTTCTGGTATCAAACAAACCCCACCCTCTTTCTACTGAAGTGGTTTTTGAGAATACGTCTGTAATCCTTCCACCAATGGTTCTATAAACACAGTTTTCAGACGTCTTGCATAATCTTTTCCTTTTTTTCTTCCTTTTTTTTTTTTTCTTTTTCCTTTGGGGATGGGGTCTTGTTCTGTTGCCCAGGCTGAAGTGCAGTGTGTGTGTGTATTCACAGGTGTGATCACAGCTCACTGCAGCCAGGAACCCCTGAGCTCTAGCAACCCTCCTGCCTCAGCCTCCTGAGTAGCTGGGACTACAGGTTTGCACCACCACAACCGGCTCCTAGATAATATTAAAATGGGACTTCCGAGGTGGCCAGCAAGCTCCTGGCATGGGGGCGGTCCTGACAGGGACGTCCATCTCTCCCATCCTAGACTTACACTATATTACAGATGTACCTTCTTTCTCAGTTTTAATCTAAGTTGCAAACTAGCCACACTTGATCTGTCGTCTTGAGGTTGCCTGGCTTGTGTCCTCATGAGGAATTTGTTCTTTTCGCTTGGCTCCTTTATCAACCCACCCCATGTCTTTCAAATCAAGGGGTGTCAAAAATCACAACTGCATCAGGATTTTGATACCTTGTTGCCATTTTCAATTTCCAAGACCATATTACATGGTGTGAAGGGCCTCTTGGGGCCAGGCTAGGCATGGTGGCTCAGGCCTGGAATCCCAGCACTTTGGGAGGCGGTGGCAGGTAGGATCTCTTGAGGTCAAGAGTTCGAGACCAGCCCAGGTAACATGGTAAAACCCTGTGTCTACCAACAATACAAAAACTAGCCAGGTGTGGTAGCACACACCTGTGGTCCCAGCTACTTGGGAGGCTGAGGTGGGAGGATCACTGGAGCCTGGGAAGTTGAGGCTGTAGTGAGCTGTGATTGTGCCACTGCACTCCAGCCTGGGTGACAGAGTGAGACCCTGTCTCAAACAAAAGAAAGGAGTCTTGGGTCTACACAAAAGCAAAGAGGGAGGAGACAGAGAAGGAAAGGCATTAGAGTGATGTCCTACAGCCCTACCAATGGGCCAGCAAAGTGACCAAGGCCACGCCAAGTGCAGCCCTTCCTGGTAAGGCAGGTAGCTCTGTGCCATTGGCTCAGTTTCTAAGTCAGTACAGAGCAGGTATGAGGTTTCATAGCAGCCATAGCCCACCAGCTTGGGGGTTGGGGGGCGGAGGAACAGAGAGGAGGGGCCGGGAAAAGAGAAGGGAGGCCATGCAGGAAGAAGAAGAGGAGCAGAGGGGTGAGATGTAAGAAAGAGGAAAGGGTTGGGGGAAAGAAGGGCCACCAGAAGGGAACAGAGGGAGAGACAACTGCAGTCGGCCGAATTCTGGGTTGGTCCCCAAGACTCTGGTGTACACGCCCTGCATACCCCTCTCCCACTGTATGGGAACGTGGAATTCTGGGTTGGTCCCCAAGACTCCCACCACTAGTGTACCTGCCCTGCATACCCCTCTCCCACCGAGTGTGTGGGACCATGGACATAATGGATGATACCACTGTAATTAGGTTGTATTACATGGCAAAAAGTATTAAAAAAATAATTAAAATCCTTCGTCAGTTGACTGCCTTGCTCAAAAGACAGATTATCCTATGGGCCTGCCCTAATCAGGCAAGCCCTTTAAAAGAGGGTCTAGAAGTCAGTGTCCTTGCTGGCTTTGAGAAAGCAAGCTGCCCAGTGGGAGGGGGCCTCAATGAGCTGAGAGCAGCCCCTGGCTGACTGACGCCAGCAGGAACAGTGACCACAGTCCTACAACCACAAGGAACTGAATTCTTCCAACAAACATGTGGCTCAGAAGAGGGGCCTGAACTCCAGAAAGACCCCAGACTGGCCGACCCCTTGGTTGCAGCCTCGTGAGACCTGAGCACAGGACCCAGAGAGGCTGAGTCCAGGCTCTTTTTTTTTTTTTTTTTTTTTTTTTTTGGAGACAGGGTCTCCCTCTGTCGCCCAGGCTGGAGTGCAGTGGCGTGATCACAGCTCACTGTAACCTCTGCCTCCCAGGTTCAAGTGATTCTCCCACCTCGGCCTCCCGAGTAGCTGGCACTACGGGGCAGGTGCCGCCACACCCAGCTAATTTTTGTATTTTTTGTAGAGACAGGGTTTTGCCGTGTTGCCCAGGCTGGTCTCGAATTCCTGGGTTCATGCCACTCACCTGCCTCAGCCTCCCAAAGTGCTGGGATTACCAGCATGAGCCACTGCGCTTGGCCAATGTGCCCAGACTCCTGACCACAGAAACTGTGAGATCATAACTGTGTGTTATTCTAAGCCGCTGAATTGTGGATATTTATTACACACTAGCAGATAACAGAAGGAGAGGAGGTCTGAGGTGACTCCTGCTCTCACAGGGCGAGTATCTCTGTGAGCTGAGTGGGGTCCCAGGCACCTGCACGCCCACCCACTTCCCCGCCTGCCTGCTCAGTTCCCCACCCTATTCCAGCTTAGCTCTGCTTGGGTCTGGCCAAAGGTCCTTGCAGAGCTCGCCTGCCTGAGCGTGCAGTATTGCACCTGCTCCAGACTTGCGGGCCTCCAAAACAATGCCCTGTCAGACCCCACTGCTCTCGGGGGTCTGCCCTCCACCCAGGAAAAGGTTCCCATCATGGCCCACCTTCAGCCTAATAGGTCTACCCTGTCCCTCACTTGGGGATAATGACATTTAAAGACTAAAAAACAATGACCTTTGCTGGGAGGCACATGGGCTTGGGTTGATAAAGGAACCCCATGGATGAATCATGTTAGGGCATCAATTCCTCATGGGGACACACGCAAGCCCACCTCCAAGACAGGTCAACTATGGCGATCTCCACCTTACATTAGAATTCAGAAAGAAGTCCATTTGTCACTGAATACAATTCCAAATCCTTGCAACCCCCGCCTTCTAGAACATCTACCCCCCTTACGATCCTCACATGACTCATATGTGGAAAACAAAGTGCTGGCAATACTGGAAGTGGCAACTTAGTTTACAGGCAATTCTTGGAATCTGCCTAACTCAACACCAACAAATATATGAGCCAGCATTTAAACTGGCACAAAACCTATGCATGACCATCTTCACGAACACAAAACTACACACTTAGCCACAGAATAACTCTTGCCACTCGCTTAAGATGCCTGAAAGAAAATCCGTAGAGTTGGCCAGGCGCGGTGGTTCACACCTGTAATCCCAGCACTTTGGGGGACCGAGGTGGGCGGATCACCTGAGGTCGGGAGATTGAGACCAGCCTGGCCAACATGGTGAAACCCTGTCTCTACTAAAAATACAAAAAATTAGCTGGGTGTGGTGGTGGGCGCCTGTAATCCCAGCTACTCGGGAGGCTGAGGCAGAAGAATTACGTGAACCTGGGAGGTGGAGGTTGCGGAGAGCCAAGATTGCGCCACTGCACTCCAGCCTGGGCAACAGAGCGAGAGACTGCCTTGAAAAAAAAAAAAAAAGAAAAAGAACATCTGCAGAGTTTCGACAAAATTCTTCCCCAAACAGAGACACTGCGAAGAATGGCACAGCAGCCTGACAGGGCACGGCAGATGGCAGACATCGGGGAGAGCGCTGACTGTGCAGGCAGGGGTTCTCGGGGATCAGGGCACCTCAGGCCAGTGCTCCGGTGGCGCAGGACAAATCCTTTATCGACTGACACTTTTGTAAAACATAAAATCTCATGACGGGCCACAGCCACGTCAGACTGCTTGAAGAGCTTCCGAACACGGCCTGTCACTTTCTGTGAGTAGCCTGTGGGCTGACCGTGGCCCGGGGAGGCCACAGAAATGCACTGTGCTGTGAACGCGCCACGCTGTCTCAGCACTGCTTGAGACAGTGGGAGGGATTTCTGAAATGCGGTTTGGGTGCCCAGTCTCCCGGGAAACAGGCAAAGCGCCTGGTGACAATGTACATGTGATGAGGACCACATGGGGAAAGAAACGTGTGGCAGGGGTGGGGGCTGCTCTGGAGAACTTGACCCAACCCCGGGGGGCTGGGGAAGGCATCCGCAGGACAGGAGCCCTAAGCCGGACCCTGAAACAGGACGAGCAGAGCCGGGGTGGCTGCGACCAGGAGCTGGTGACAAGGAGTGCAGACGCCTGGGGTGCAGACCCTCGCCCTCAGCCTCCATATCTGGAACCTCGTCTTGAAAGAATTCAGAACCACTGAAGGGTTTTAAGAACACAGCGGAATCTGACTTTTGTTTTAGAAACAGGGCTCTGAGAGAAATGTGGGGAGCAGGTATGGGGTGGGGAGCAGGTACGGGGTGGGGAGAGCAACAGGAAACCAAGGAAGTGAGTTGAGAGGCTGCTTCCAGCATGGGGACAGGAACGGGCTGGGCTGCAGCGGATCAAGCTCAGTGCCAGGGTTCGGGCCTGTGGAGTTTAGGATACAAAGCAAAAACTGCAAAGGGCTTCAGAGAACTCAGGAGACGAGACTGCGCATACCCCAAACGGCCTGCAGGTTGAGTCATTCTTTCACCCCCATCCGAGCTTGCTGGATCCTCCACTGATTAGATTAGAACAGCGGCTTCTTGGCATGGCCCTTGCTAGGGTCCATGGGGGCTGGTCTGTCCCCACCCTACAGGAGCCAACAGGGAAAGAGCAAGCCCTCGCCTGCTCCTGGGGTCCTACACCCTGAAGCCTCCTTTCTCTGCCCATACAATCTTTGCTGAGATACTAAAACATTTAGGAGTACAGTGAAATTATCTCCCTCTGACTTGTCTTCAAATAACCTGGGTGGGGTGTAAACGGCTATAAGCTAACAATTGTTGAGGCTGGGTCGTGGGGGCACAGGGCTCTTTAAACTGTTGGCTGAGTCCCATCCCAGATCTGGGTTCCCACAGGCCCCTCCCCCTGCCCCCTCCTTGCCCAGTATGTGGAGTCATTCAAGATAAGGGCCCCCGCTGTGCAGCAGGCCATGCATAGCTCGGTCTGGCTGCTGTTTCATAATAAAGAGCAAAAATTTAAAAAGAAAGAAAAGAAGGAAGGAAATGAAAGAGCCCCAAAACCAAAACTCATGCTTTCTGCTGCTGGAAGGTGGCCCTGCTGCTGGGTTTTGCAGCGCTGCCCCCACCGTGTCCTCTCTCAGTTCCTGCTGCTGCCCGCGGGGTTAGGATGGAGCAGAGGGAGGAGCCCCTCTGACATGATCCAGGCTCCCTGGCTTCCCAGGAACGCCCACAACGGTCGGTCCAGAACCATTCCTGTTCAGAACACACAGCCTGGCCCTTTCCCTGGGATCCCACCCATCCTGGCCAGGGACCCCACAGACAGAGTTGTACAGGAACTAGGTCTTACAGCAAGATACTCTTTGAGGGTGGGGATGGCTGGGAAAAAAAGATTCCATTTACTATCAAAGTTGCCTCCTTGTCCTAATCCTAGAAAGCCGAACCACGACTCGAGTTCTATTGTTGCGTCTTATTTTACCATATGTGAAGATGACAGCCCTCTGATAGGGAGGTGGTGTGTACGGTGATAAGAGATCTAAAAATACACAAGGAAGCACAAGTATGACCCCCAGGGCCTCCGAAACAAATGGCTAAAAAGACAGCCAGGCTCTCCCAGCCACATCGATGCCAGCCCCACAGCCTGCTGTGGAGCCCAAGTCTATGGGGGCACCTCCCTGGGAGCCCCATCTGCCAGGCACCCAGCCCACAGGCCAGCTGGGGAGACAGGCACCAAAGTGACCCTTCTCCCCCTGCAGGGTCTTTTCTGGGCTGCACGGACCCATGCGTGACATCTCGGGAGCCAGGCTGGAGAGGCCTGCAGAAGACTGCGTGAAGAAGTCACCATCCCCATCCCGAGCCACAGATAAAAGCACATGTTAGGAGGTGCTTTGCAAAGGGACCCCACGGCATGCAGAGGGCCCTGAGGGGCTCTAGTTCTAGACAGAGCCACACAGCAGAAATGGCTTCTACCGGGGCAGGGCACACAGGGCAGTGAAGTAAACAGTCTAACCCACGCCTGTTCTTCCAGGGCTCCCCATGGGCCTCCCGCTCAGAGCCCCAGAGATTCCCAGCTGCAAGAAGACAGTCACCCAAAGATAATGGCCGTCCCTTCTTCCGGGTCAGGGAACTCAGGGACAGCCCGGCTCAGGCTGGGGGCTGAGGCCAAGGAGAACCAGAGAGAGAAGAAGTTATTGACCAGGACACAAGGAGAAACCCCAGCAGAGCGCAGAGTGGAGAGCCCTCCCGCATGCCCTCCTGGCCTAGCCCACATGTGCTTCCATCCTTGCATGGCCTCAGCCTGCGCTGGAGGTGTTGCAGGCAGTGGGAGTACTGCCTAAGGGTGGGGACAGCCCAACACCCTGAACCCCAATTCCAGTGACATCTGGGGCTCTAGCAGCTCTAATGGCATTTGTATCCTTCTTGTGGCTCCTACCAGAAGATCATCATGTGGTCTCCTCAAAGAACAGAAACACAACCAACACTGGTGGGGCAGGGGCCCTGACTGCTGGCAAAGGGACAGCAGGTGCCGCGGGAGGCTCGCTGGGCAGCTTGCTTCAAAAGCCCCACACTCCTTCAGGGGATCCTGGCACTGCTCGTACATTTCCTGAGCATTGAAGCTTTTCTGGGATTCCAGCCTAGTGTAGAATTACAGATCCCAGGGCCTCTCACCCTACAGTCACAGGAAATGTTCTTACTCTGCTTTTAAACTCTGTGGTGATACCCTAGAGATCCAGAATTCTACACAGAAGCTGGAAGGGGTTTATGAGCCACAACTTTAGGGCAGGCAGTTCCTGAGAAATACTCTGACGTCACTCCTTCCATCCAGGCTGAGAAGGCCCTGCAGCCTGGAAAGCACCGCATGTGAACCAGAGGCGGCTCCCACCGCCCCCCGCAGAGCCCAGGGGAGACCCAGGGCATACAGCTCATGTGCAGATTCGTGGCTGCCATGCCCGCCGTTTGCCAGGAGCCTGTTAGCGCATATTAGGGACACCCAGTGGGCCAATGGACAGAGGACTGGACCATGAACAGCAGCTCTCCTCAGATGTCAGATGGAAATGACGCCCCACGGGGCTGTTCGGGGAGAGAAGCCGTTTGGCAGCTGTAAAGCACTCTGCAAACAGGAGGAAATTCTCCTATTAATTACACACATTCATTTTCGCCTCCAGGTTTTAGCGTCAAGCAGAGAAGTGAAAAAGCAGCAGCATTATTTTTCCAGGCCCCATGATACGTCACCAGTCTAGTTTATAACCTTTTTGGAAAAGTGTTAAGGATGTAATTCAAGTTCACTCACGTGAATGTGACAGGAATAGGATGCAGCCGAAGCCTGAAGTGGCCACAAAGGCCAGTTTGTTCACAGACAAGCAGGGGCCTCTGTCCTTGTGCGATTCTTCCCCTGAGCTAAGAGGGAATCAAGCTCCTGGAGGGAGTGGTGTACCCAGGCTGTGACACGGGATCCCTTTCCTGAGCCACCTTGCTATAGGAAGTAGCCACAGCCACCAACTTTTGTTTTCTCTGCAAACCCCCCAACCCTCAGATGCAGCGGCCTCTAAAGTTTGCTATTCACAGCACCCAAGTGGGCCGGGTGATGTTCTCCTGCACAGACATGGACAAGAACGGACGGCACAAGGCTAGCACCTCCGCAACGCAAGGGAGGCTCACCTCGGCTCCGTGTACCCACCACCCCATGTCCCCCAGAGGCGATGTGCACTGTATCTCAGTTCCAAAAGAAATGTCATGTGGGCAATCTCACGAAGTCCCCCAGGAACCACAAAGAGCCTTCCCTACGGCCATGACTGTGAGAACGATTGTTACCAGGCACAGGGCACTCTGGGGTGGCAGCTGGCAGTGGCGGGAGTGTTGACTTAGAGGGCATTTTGGAAATGTTGGGGGGATTGGGATGTCAAAAAGATTGGGAAGAAGCTGAGGGTATTGGGGCGGGGGGGCTGGGCCAGGTCGGCCAACCATCCCGCATTCAGACACGCCTGCGATGGGAAGAACTTTTCCCTTGACTGCTCAGGAAGATAGAAAAACCACTGTTTTGGCCGGGTGCGATGGCTCACGCCTGTAATCTCAGCACTTTGGGAGGCCGAGGCAGGCGGATCATCTGAGGTCAGGAGTTCAAGACCAGTCTGACCAACATAGCGAAATCCCGTCTCCACTAAAAATACAAAATTAGCCGGGCGTGGTGGCGCATGCCTATAATCCCAGCTACTCAGGAGGCTGAGGCAGGAGAATCACTTGAACCCGGGAGGCGGAGGTTGTAGCGACCCGAGATCTCACCATTGCACTCCAGCCTGGGCGACAGAGCGAAACTCCATCTCAAAAAAAAAGAAAAAAAAAAAAAAAAAAGAAAAACCACTATTTTTAATTTTTCGATTTACAAACTGATTGCAACTTACATATAAACTCAAAATATGTTTTACACAGTTCAAATATACATTAACTATTCCAGGAATGCAATCGACATGGAAATTGAGGGAAGATGATGATACTTGGCTTTGTTCAGAACTTTCCTGAGAGTTAGTCAACTTTGTAGAATGCCACGTCATAGACAGCAACATGAGGGGTGGTGTGTGGGTCTCAGTGCAACACACCTGTGTCGGCCTCCCTGTGACGCCAGGCACAGGTGTGTGCAGGTCTCATCACTGCATTCAACTGCTGGTGTACTTGGTCTTGAGTATTTCTATATCAAAATTCTTATTATGTTACTATAAACTACCTGTATTTTATTTTTTAAGGAAATGTTATATTGACTCGAAATTATGTGCGCTGGTTGACTTTCTCACCTATGCATTTCATTTCAGGTTAGCAAGGAAGTTAAGGAACTCGTAAAAAGACAGGGTTGAGAACCACAGCTTCAGAACTCCAGTGTGGATCTGTCGTCTCTCCATCACACTGTATGAACCAGCCCCGGCACAATTCAGAGCACAGGTCTGGGTGCCTGGTGCTCAGGCCATCATGAAGATTTGGATGGCATAAAGTTAGAGATCAAAGCCTAACTGATTACTTAAAACACTATGTTTCCATCAAAATTAACTCAGACAAATTATGGAGTAGACTGAAATTACCATGAAAGTTTACGGTAAGACGGCCACCTTCAAAGAAGGCTTTAGCTTACAAGGCTGCTCCTGGCTGGGCCCACAGGCCCCAGGAGCCAGCACACTGTCCTCTGCACTCGGGGGACCTGGCAGACAAGTCCAAGAAATGCTGGGTGCCGACCGCTTCTCTCAACTATGGCTGCACTGTTCTCAGTAAAGGTCTGAGTTTATGCAGGTGCAGACTGTCAAGAAAGGAGTCTGAAGACCCAGCCATAGCCTCCAGCTTGGGCTCTGTCACCTACAGTTATGTGAGCCTGGATAAGTTGCTCGGTTTTTGAACACCAGCCCTCATTAAAGAAGTAGGAGGGGACGTAATCTTTAAGAGCTTCCTTCCCCTCTGAAATTCTTTGGGTTCACGCCAGAGGTGAATTATTTGTACACTGAGATTGTCCACAGACTGTGTCTGTTTTGCTACTGGAAATCTCCAGGCTTTGCTTTTCAGAATAATAAGCTTCTTTAAAGTACTTCGCATCCTAAAATAGCAAACGTATTAATCGGGAACAAAATGATTGATGTTACTTTATTGATGACTCACACATTGACCTATTCAAACCTCACAACACAATCTTGGGCTTAGCAGCTACCCCCACTGGCGCTAAGAAATAAATACGCTATACAGTATCTTCCATGCAAGTGAACTTCTACTCTTGCTGTTAATACATTTCTTGCTTTTCCTGAGATGAATGAATCTTCATATTTCCTTCAATTGCCTCAACATGATGGAAATACAAGAACCATGACTACCACTAACAGAGACGTGCGGGACTGAGAGGCGAGGGCGGCTGGGCCTCCCCTGTGCCGTTTCCTCTCCAGGTGACAGGTTTCCCTCCAGGCAGCACATCTGGGCTCCACTCCCTTCACCTTTGCCTGCTCTGCTCAAGACTGTCCTACAAACCCCAGACCTTTAGGGTTTCACAAAAACATTTAAATTGTTTCCTCTGAGAAGAAGGCTGAAAGCTCCACCAGCACCAGGGCAGTACACAGCAACTGACAATCCTTCCTATATTCAGTGGATATTCCCTGGAACCAGCTATAAAAGAAACGGCAGCTGTCATGTTTATCCTCCATGAACTTATCTACTTGGATGAGGTAGGGGAGGAGTTACATCATACCCAGAAAAATAAAAAGGCTTAAATCACAGCAGCTCTCAGGTGTATGCCCACGTAAGCAGTAGTTAACATTTTAGCATGGTACAAAAATAGCAAAACAAGTTTCACAGCTATTTCATTTCTACCATTATTTTCCTTATGTAGAAAAGTAAAGCTCATTGGGCCGGGTGTGGTGGCTCATGCCTGTAATCCCAGCACTTTGGGAGGCCGAGATGGGAGGATCATTTGAGGTCAGGAGTTTGAGACCACCCCGGCCAATGTGGTGAAACCCCATCTCTACTAAAAATATAAAAATTAGCCGGGTGAGGTGGCAGGCACCTGTAGTCCAAGCTGCTTCAGAGGTCTGAGGCAGGAGAATCGGTTGCACCTGGGAAACGGAGGTTGCAGTGAGCTGAGATCGTGCCACTGCATTCCAGCCTGGGCGATCAAGTGAGACTGTCTCAATAAAAAAAAAGAAGGAAAGTAAGTTCGTTCTTTGAATGTTCTCTTCTGTCTGGAAATTACCAGGCAGAGAACAGAAAAGTTTGACAGAGTGAAGACTTCTCAGTATGCATTCAAGACAAGGACTTCTGTCCTAAGAGGCAGCTTTGGTAAAAAGAAATCCTTCAGCCCCAATACTGGGGTATGAGACAGCAGGGCTGCAAAGAAAAGCTGACAACAGCGACAAAAGCAGCAGCAGCAGCCGTGGCAGCCACAGCTATATCTTGCACATTTACTACCTGCCAGCCCCTGCCTGCAGCATTGCATACAGTGGTGACAGTTATCAGTACCAGTTCCAAGTCAGCAGGCCTGGGTCTGAACTGGCTCCACTGCTGACTAGCTGTGAGGGCTTGGAAAGTCCCTGACCTTTCTGAGCCTCAGTTTCCTCTTTATCTGAAAAACTGAGAGAAAACGATCTGCTCCCCATGAGGTTACAGCAAGGGTTAGAGAAGACCTTCACATAAAACACCAGGTGGGCGCAGCAGGGGTTTGGTAAATATTAGCTACTTTCACTACTTAGTGTCTTCTTTGACAGCTACTGACCTAAGAGTATAAATCCGGTTTAGAGAAGTTTAGAAGCACGATGAGAAGACAAGCATGCTAAGGCACCCACCTAGCAGAGAAGCAGGAAAAACTGGGGAAACTTCAGAGGAGGGGGACAGAGGTTCTCAACCCACAGGGAAAGCCCACTCCTTTCCCTAGGAAAATCACACAGCCATGTGCCACATACAGTAAAAAAGACAGAAGGATCACAGGTGGTGTTGCTTTGATCATCTTCATTACACAAACAACTAAATGAAACATTTTGGTTAAAATTAAGAGTAAATCTTCATTATAGTGATTTAAGATAAATTACTTCTCTACTACAAAGTAGTTATACTTTAGATTCAAGGGAAAACTACTTACCTAGTTTTAAAGTTGTAAACTTACAATCCCAAGGAGAAACCACTGGAAACACTGGCCCTTTCCAAAATGAATGAATGAGTCTCGGAATACATATCATTTCTGTTGCCAGGTGTCTGTGTGTGTGTGTGTGTGTGTGTGTGTGTGTGTGTGTTTTGGTTTATTGTTTTGGAATCTGGCCTGGGGCAGGGGGATTATACTACTGGTCTATAATCAAATACATGGCAATTTTGAATGATTAAATCTTGCATGTAGTCAAAATATTTAATTTGGGAGAAAGAAACGAATTTACTTAATTTTATCTAGGTAGTCTGAATAATAAAAGTTCTAGTAAGTCCATTCCATGAAAACAAGCTTCTTTATTTAAAAAAAAAAAAGAACAAAAAACAAATTTGGGCGGCCTCCAGTAATAACAGTGAGGTAATAAAAATCCTCTTCTCCTGTCCCATGTCTAACACGTAGTGAGATGTAATGGACTTACTGATTGGTGAAGAGGTTGGTAATCTAAACATTATGGCCTCTGGGGCTCCAAGATCACTCCTTTAAATATGAGCAGATATTCTGGAAGCACTGGCATATGAGTAACCAGTCATAAACAATTCCTTTGCTGAGTCACACAGCCTGATTTTTCAGGGATAAGAAGTTCCTCTTGGACATTGCCTTTTGAGGAGCAAACACGCTGCACCAACATTTAGTCTCACAATTCTGTAGGGATTGGATAAGAATCTCACTCTAATCAGGTAACCCTCCAATCAACTTCGCTGAAACACCGTTCTGCAACTATAAATAACTTGATTTCCTGTGCTCAGCATAAGTGGCAGTTGAGACTGCAGGGTTTTTTGAAATTTGCTAAGGAGGCTTCCGCTGTGGGATATTAACTCAGGCTGAACAGAAACTGACTCTTAAAGAAAAAGGGAAATTTAGTCTCCATCTTTGCCCCAGTAGGACACTCTCAATACTACTAGAAAAGACCTACCTTACTATATTTATGTCTTACCTGCCCGGGGAAATGACATGCCTAAAACACACACCATATGATTCCACGCTCCACCATCTCAGACTGAGCTAGAGCAGGGCCAGCCCGCCTCGTGCCAACTTCATCCCCATATTGGTCAAGACTCCACTCTCCCACACCTGGGGACCCTGGCCCAGGTACCTATAATGAGATGGGACTTGGGAGACTGTGTGTTCACGCTCTCCCCTAACAGCCCTTTCTTGGGACAGTGCTGGTCATTTAGAAGGGCTGAATGCTAATCAGTATGTGGAAAGAGAGCGGGGTGACACAAGCCATCGCAAACACAGGGAAGTTACAAAAGCTGCAGAAATGCACAGTGTCTCCACTGTCCACATCGGACCCTCTCCTACAGCTCCAGGGCTGGTGCCCACTTGCTGAAGAAGCCCAGGCTCCCACTCAGATCCTGCTTTTGTCTTCTAGTTGAGGTGGAGCTTGCCAAATCTACTTCCTCTGACCATCCCGGCTCTCCTCTGCATGGGTGCGGCCCCCAGTCCCTCCTTTCCGCAGGAGACCCATCCCTGAACCCACGGACACAATGCAGAGCAAGAACTGGCACAAACCAGTGTGAAACACCCACAACCACTTTCCCGTGCGTATACCCAGCCCATGGCCCAGGGCAGCCGCTGGGTGACGCCCTACCCCCCACCCATGATGACCCCCAATTCCCATCACCACTCAGCACATTTCCTTCCCTACCTGAACATTAGCCTCTTAACAGGAACTGCATTTTGCTTTTGCTCACCATGTCTCACTCTGATACAGTTTTTGCTACCATTTACCAAGAAAAGCTCCTACAGGTTCACAACCTCTCTCTGAAAACCCTTGGGGCCATGATTCAGAATTCAGCATTTTTGGACATTAGAAACGTAGTAAGATGCATACACCATATATTCTGGTACAACCCAGAGTAGCAGCCCTTAATCAAAGACATCAACAAGACTGCAGAGAAACGTAAGAAAATTCACACTCAGAGGGATCAATGAAGACCAAAACTAGCCCCCCATTGGACAGGGCAAGTCTCACTGCCAAAATTCTGCCACAAACTTATAAAAACAAAACAAAGCACAAACCTTCCGGTCTTCAAAGCTTATTGGGTTCTGGAACTGGGGGTGAGGGACAGTGGGCCTGGGCTGATCACATAACTACTCAGTTGGACACAGTCCAGACTTTCCTCTCCCTTCCTCCCGGCAGCATCTCGAAGTCATCTGAACCCAGACCCGCCCAGGAGGCTCCCAGCCTTAAGTAACAGACCCTGTAGCCAGTGCCTTAGCTGCTCCAGGTGTGCCTCTACCTACTCCTCTGATTAGCCTGTCCCTGGCTTCCTCACATCCTGTTCTCAACGTTTACTCTTCCCTTCTCCAAGGACTCTCAGTCCAGCAGGCAGCTCTTCACCTCCATCCTCCTCCTGCCATCTATGGTGTCCCAGGCTGCTCCTCAGAACACCGGCACCGCTCAGCCACATTCCCACCCTTCCTTCTTTCAAGAACCCTTCCCTGATGGTGATTCAAGGGTCTCTCTTCCCAGGCCCCTAGGAACTAATTAGTTGAAGGGGTAAAAACCGGCTCCAGAGGGCTGGCCCACTGCCAGAGTTTTAAACGAAGTCACAGAAAAACCACACTAAAATGGACATTTAAAAAACAGCAACCATCTGACAAGCAAAGAACTGGCTTTTCAGTATGCGTTCATCAGACTCTGCTTCTACACCTCTCTCTGGCATTTCCTAATAAGCTCTCCCAAGGTCAAGGCAGTCTGATTCATCTTAAATCTTACACACATCCCCAGTAGATGATTAATTTCTACCTGATGAAAGAGTGATTGTTTGGGGCTCATACTTTTACCAAGATCCCACGAACACCTGATTAAGTGGAAAGCTAGGGTTTTATATTTCTTTTCCAAAGTGCACCCTTTCACTTTTATTCCCATTCATGTTCAACCACAAGCTGCATGAAAATGTGTATTTGCAAACCCTCTCCGCCTCATCCCCTGCCCAATTTTAATGCCAAACTACAGCCGTAGCCCCACGACTGCATATTGAGCTGGACAACGACAAAATCCTAGAGGCAGGATCCTGTCCGGGCTGGGCGGACCCGGGAGACCAGCCAAAGTGGATTTGGCGTCTGGGGTCCTCGGCGGAGGTGGTCCCCAGGTGCTGAGCGGGTTGAGTGCTCCAAAGCACCCCAGCCGCTCCCCGGTGGTTCCAACAGCGGGTGAGGGCACCGGCTCTGGCCACCCGGTCCTTGATGCTGTATTTTGTAAAATAGCAAACTAGCAGCTCCCTGTGACTCTAGGCCGGGCGCAGACCTGGTCAGAGCCTGTCTGCAGACCATCACCTCGGGCGGGGAGAGACCATGTGCCTTTTCGTCCTTGGAGGTGGCGTCCCACAATAAAGCGTGCTTCCTAGCGCATGAGGGACGCCGCTCGCCGGGCCACTCACGGACCCGCGCCCACTGCGCCCGCTCCCACCGCGCTGGGGTCCCGCCAGAGCCCACCCCACGCCTCCCGGGCACCTGCGCCTGCCATTGACCTCGGAACGAGCTGGAAGCCCCTGAAACCCCGCCGCAGTCACGAAAGAAAGTTTCGGAAGCGCTTTCCTCTTACCAGCTTCTGCGCTTCCGGGCTCAAACAGTCGATCTCCCGGCTTTGAGCGGCCGCGGGGCTGGTCATCCTGCCGGGCTCGGCCCGCTCCACCCGGCGGGAAATGCTCGGGGACCGCGCCGGGAGCCCCTTGCGGGCCGGGCCAGGGGGCGCGCGCTCTGTCCGCGGAGACGGAGCCACTCGCCGCGAAGTGAACGCTCGCGCTTCCGGGGCCAGGAGCCAGCCCGCCGGGGAGCGGCTCGCGGCGCTGGGCTCGGGCTCGGGCTCGGGCGCGGCCGACAGGGGCGGGGCGCAGGTGGCCGCGGGCTGAGTCGGGCTCGGGGTGGAAGGGCGCCGGGGAAGCGGGACTCGGGCGCCTCCGCCCGTCCCATGGCCCGCCCCGTCCCCCACGCAGCTCCGCCTCGGAGGGGCCCTCCCGGCTACGCCCCGCCCCGTCCCCGCCCCATGACTCGCCCCACCGCCCCCGCCCCATGACCCGCCTTCCCCGCCCCCCTGCGCCGCTCCGCCTCGGAGGGTCCCTCCCGGTTACGCCCCTTTCCCCGCCCCCACCGGCTCCGCCCCACCCAGGCCCCGCCCCACGGCCTGTCCCGCCCTTGCGCGCGCCCTTAACGCGAGCCCCGCCCCGCCCCCCGCGCTCCGTCTCGGAGGGATCTTCCTGGTCCTGCCCCGCCCCTCCCGGGCTGTCCATCACCACCCCTCCGGCCCCCGCCGGAAAGAGGACCTGGAGGAAAAGACCCCTCAGGCTCCGGCCGCAGCTCCACCCGCAGGGGCCGTGGGAAGCGGGCGCTCCGGGGAGGATGCCGCGCCCAGTAGGGGTCGACCCGAAGAGGGGGTCCCCTCCGGGGGGGGACCTGCCCGGGGCTGGGCGAGGGCTGAGTTCCCGGCTCCCCCACATCCATAACCCTCAGGCCACGCTGAGCTTCCTGGACGCGGAAGCCTAGGCCCCAGCACCGCTGCACCTGCCGGCCGGGCACCCCACTAACGCGGCATCCCGAGAAAGGCCGACTTCCAGGACGACGCAGCTGCGTGCACACAGCCCCCCTTGGCCGGGTGCGGCGGCCCGCAGGGGAGAACGAGCTTGCAGGGTGCGGGTGCGGGCCGCTAGGGCCGATCTGGCGTCGCAGAACCCGGGGTCCACACCGTCCAGGCTGCGGCCGCGAGGACCCTGCCAGGCGCCGGTCTCCTCCGGGAGGGCTCCAGCCCGCGCCACCTCCAGGCACAGGGCGCCCTCGTAACTCCCAATGAAAGTCCTGCGGGAAACGGTTCCCGACCTCGCCAGGCTGAAGGCAGAAGCGACGGGATGACGCGGATTGTAATCGGAAGGTCAGCCTGTCCTGGCCACGCCAGGAAATGTAAAATTTAAAGCACATTTACATTTTACAGCCCCCCAATTCCCAATTCCCTTTTCTCTGCACGCTGACCCAACTTGGTAACGTGAGCTCGCGCCTGTGAGCACTCACCTTCCCGCCGTGACCCGGGCCCAGGGCTTCAGGGCAGGAGTTGTCAGGAGGGTGTGCAGCAGGGAAAATGGGTGCTGAGGAGCCGGAGGACGACTTGGGAGGGTTAGGGGAGAAGGAAAAGAGGGGCCGAGCAAAGGCCTAGAGAACCGCTGGGGAAGAAACGTTGAACTTAAGATGAACAGAGGCCAAGCTGTCTTTGATTGACAGCATCTCAGGCTCACAAAAGCAACTTTCAAAGATAATGAAATGCCTACCTTTCAATAGCTTGTTTTCTCCCTGTAACGCTTATTTAAATGTTGTTATAACAATTCTTTCTTTCTTTCTTTCTTTCTTTTTTTTTTTTTTTTTTGAGATGGAGTCTCGCTCTGTCGCCCAGGCTGGAGTGCAATGGCGCGATCTCGGCTCACCGCGACCTCTGCCTCCGGGGTTCCAGCGATTCTCCTGCCTCAGCCTCCCGAGTAGCTGGGATTACAGGCACCTGCCACCATGCCCGGCTCATTTTTGTATTTTTAGTAGAGACGGGGTTTCACCATGTTAGCCAGCCTGGTTTCGAACTCCTGACCTCAAATGATCTGCCTGCCTTGGCCTCCGAAAGTGCTGGGATTACAGGTGTGAGCCACCGCACCTGGCCTGTCACAATTCTTGATTGTTTAAAGTGCAATTATTTGGAGAAAATAATTTTAAATGTTCTCTGGGAATTGATTGTAGAAAGCAGTTAGACTTCTACCAGTGGCCACAACTTCACCGATGAGAATGATAACCCAGTAATAAAACAGCCCTCTTCTTCTGAGACTTGATTTTGAATATTCTGATCTAGATAGGCAGATTCTAAAGCTACTCAACACCCCGAACCCTGTGACCACATCTCCCAGAGCAGGGTACTGGGACTGGTTTCCGTTCCCTTGGCCTGTCCCTGAGGCAATGCTTGAAGACACCTGTAATTGCCACAAGACGCATTTTCCTAACCCCCAGGCTGCCAGTCAATTGCTAGTTACCAGCTTCTGAAAACCATACAGGGAAGGGATTAAGAAGTGGGCTCTGGAATTAAGCCACCTCGTTCAGTTCCTGGCCCTGCCACTCACTAAGGGATATTGAGCAAGTTACTTAGCTTCTGTGCCTGGAGTCTTACCCAAAACATGCCGGTGATAATGACAGTGCCCGCTGTGAGGGTGAGGACCAAAGGCTCTAACACGGGGATCCCGCTGGGCACAGTCAGGGTGAGCTGCCCTGCTAGCCTGCTGCCTAGTGTCCTGGGAGTCCAGTAAAAGCAAACCAGCACCTGCCTTGCTGCCTCTGGAGTCCCCTCTTTTCCAGATAGAGTCCCCTTGGTAGGTGCCCTGACTCAAGGTGCCCAGGCCTCCTCCTCCTCCTCCATAGCAGGAAGGAAGCTGGGCACCAGACCAAGAACTGGGATGGGCCAGGCAGCAAGACTGTGGGCAGCCCAGGAAAGAGAACAAACCCACTGCCTGCCACAACAGCTGTGGGAAGGGGCTGCTGCAGAGGATGTAGGTGGCAGGGAGGGGACCATGCCAGAACACTCACGGAGTAAGAAGCAGCGAGCTGATGAGTCTTAGTCCCAGGAACAAATGAACATTACCAGCAATAAAATAATGGCTGGTTTCTGATTCTGCTAAGTAGTAGCATATTAAAGAAAACTGCCATCCTGACACCCTTCTAGATGAGAGGATGCTACATTCTGACTTGGGTTTCAGCACAGCCAGTCCTGTGAGGTGGAAGTCTCAGAACCATCCCCAGCTCAAGAGCAAAGTCTATACTGTAAGTTGAATGCTAATACATCTTTCTTGGTGTTTTTAGATCCCAGAGCCCCAGGAATAAAATGCAGAGGATCCACAGTTGCCTCCCAGTTTTATTAGGATGGTGCAAAAGTAATTGCAGTTTTTCCATTAAAATTAACAGCGAAAAATGCAATACTTTTACACCAACCTAAATAATACAGGTAACTTTAAAGTCCCCTTCTTGAAGCCCCCTTCTGAGGTAGTCCCCTCTCCCACCCCCAGTCTTTTTTTTTTTTCAACGTAGAGCAAGGTCAGTTGTGAGGGTGGTGAATGGGTGACTGGAACCCACAAACTTGACACTGGGAAGGCCGGGTCAGAAGTCAGGCTGTGAGTGTGGCTCTGAAAGGTGGCATTTTATAGCAACATGGAGATACACAAAATGTTCATCCCAGTACTCACAGCTCTAAAGATGGCTTGGCAGAGTAACGTTAAATCATACACCTCGAAGACAAAACTAAAACCCCGAGGGCACCTTGGAAAGGTCTGAGCAGGGGGGTGGGGGGTTTCCTCGGAAGAGGGTGCATCTGGGGCCAGGCACAGTGACCCACACCTGTAATCCCAGCACTTGGGGAGGCCGAGGAGGGTGGATCACCTGAGCCCAGGAGTTCGAGACCAGCCTGGCCAACATGACAAAACCCCGTCTCTACTAAAAATACAAAAGTTAGCTGGGTGTGGTGGTGCACACCTGTAATCTCAGCTATTTGGGAGGCAGAGGCATGAGAATCACTTGAACACAGGAGGTGGAGGTTGCAGTAAGCTGAGATCATGCCACTGCATTCTACTAGCCTGGACAACAGAGTGAGACTCTGTCTCAAAAAAAAAAAAAAAGAAAAAAAAAAAAAGGGGGTCCATCTGGACCATACCAGCATGGGGCCCAGGGTCTTAACTAAAGAGCTGAGAGGTCAGTGACCAGGGCTTGACTTCCTCCTTCTTTTGGTAAGGATGATCCAGGGACAGCCCCTTCTAACAAGTGCCTTGGAATTTATGGCCCCTTCCAAACTGCAGTTAATGGCCTGTAGACACACAGAACTGACCTCCTGACATCACTGGTTAAGCCCAGAATCTCTGCACTGAGAGGGTACTTTGGGTTTTGTGACAGGTCTGACTGCCTCAGAGGGCATCCTTAAAAGTTGCCAGGCCTGTGATATAACTTTGTCTTCCTCTGTGCCCTCTCAATGAAAATTACATGTCTGAAATCTAAAAATCCATTCTCAGAAGTATAGGAGACTCCTGAGAAAAGAACGAAAGGCCAGTAGCATGGTCTAATTTTGTTCTAGGAACATCAGAATCATAGCTAACCAGAAAATGCCAGAACAGTTAGCCAATTTGGGGCCACACCCAAACATGGTTTACTTTGTCTCCATGGTATTGGTCTGTTGCAAGGTTCACTAGCTGCGCCTCCCGCTGTGGTTTGGGGCTACAGAGACAAACCCTTACAGGGATGACAACACAAGGCTGAGGGCAGACGGGGAGGACACAGTGGCTCTCAGCCTCCCCATTAGTCAGATAACTAACATGAAGTCATTTTTCTAAATCAGAGCCCTAACATCTGTTTTTCATGAACGTGAATCACTAGCCATACTCATGACAGCAGAATAAATGTCAGTAAATTACTTCTACAAACCATGAGCTTACATTCATGTTACTGCTTTATTTGGATCACCTCTTTTTTTTTTTTTTTTTTTTTTGAGATGAAGTCTCGCTCTGTTACCCATGCTGGAGTGCAGTGGCGTGATCTTGGCTTACTGCAGCCTCCACCTCCCAGGCTCAAGCAATTCTCCTGCCTTAGCCTCCTGAGTAGCTGGGATTACAGGTGTGCGCCACCATGCCCAGCTAGTTTTGTATTTTTAGTAGAGATGGGGTTTCACCATGTTGGCCAGGCTGGTCTCGAACTCCTGACCTCAAGTGAACCACCCGCCTCACCCTCCCAAAGTGCTGGGATTACAGGTGCGAGCCACCACACCTGGCCTATTTGGATCCCTTTGACTAATATCTAAAAACACATCTGTTATACGTGTGGCCCATGAAATGATCACTTGAAATTTACACAGCAACTTTCAGTTTACAACAGACTTTATCCACACACTGAGGCTCACAGAGGTTATAGCACTTGTCCACAGATGCACGTTGGAAGAGCGAAGCTAGGTTTTCAACCCAGGTCCCCTCAGCCCTTAGCACATGATGACGGAATGCACCAGCGGCACGCCGCCTGACGCAGAGCTGCTCCCTTCCTCCCAGCCACCCAGGGGCCTCACTCAGAGCAGAAAGTCATCACGTGGACTCAACGAATGCCCTTAGCTGTCTTCCTGGTGGACCAGTGACCACACCTCCCACTCCAGGGGCACTGGCAAAGCAGGGCACACACCCAGGTCAATGCCAGGAGCCGGATCTCCCAGTAAGACTAGGGGCATTGGTAGGAGCATCAAGCAGGGGAGCCAGACCCTGCCTGCTGTCTGCAAAGAAGGTGGTACCCCACGGCCAGCTGGTCCAGCTCAGGCACAAAGTATTCTTGGCCCTCAGGCCAGGGTCCTGACTGCCTCCGGTGGACAGAAGAGCAAGAGCATCTGGAAAGCAACAGTGAGCTTGTCTCCAGCATCCACAACAGCTCCAGTGCCGGGCTTACCTATGGCAGCATGCAGCCTTCCCACAGCTGCCCTGTGACCTGGGTACTGAACCTCTCCCACCACCTCCCTCAGCCCCCACCCCCAGGTTATGAATGGGCTCTCCTGATTAAAAGCATGTTCTCACTGCTTGGAACATGGTAGGTGCCTTATAAATGATGGGTGGGTAGATGGATAGATGGATGAATGGTTTTCCTAACAAAATGGAGGACTTTGATGAGTTGTCATTAATTCTCATTGATCTTCAGTATTTTATACTTCTGTAGCAATTGGGAATAGAAACTCTTTTAAAAATGACATGTCTTTAGGATATTTTTTTCATAACTACCTAGCACCCAGCAATTCATCACACTTATTTTTCATCTAATAGGGCTTTTATTGTTTTTGCTTTTTAAATCCCTTTAGATTTTCTAAGGAAGGTGATGGGTTTGATTATTGATTGAACTGAATTTGAATTGGAGGCAGAAAGCCTCAGTGGAGGAGTCTAACAGGCACCTCAGCACACACTACCGATTAGTTAAAGGTGATGATAAAATCAGGCAGCATGCACAGAACAGAAAGGAGCCTGAAGGAAGGAACCTTGAGACACTTACATGGGAAGGATAAGAGGTGTGTAAGAACAAGTCAAGACAGAGAAGGGGTAGTTAGAGAGTCAGAAAATAGAGACATCTCCTGGAAGCCACAGAGTGAAGAGAGCAAGGTCAGGAAAGACTTTAATTTGCAACTAGAAAAACACTGGTCATTACATTCTGCCATTAAAATTTGGCAATTAAACATTTTCTGTGATTTGTGCATGTGTAATAAATGGTAGACGGCAGCCTTGAAGGAAGGCGGGACCAAGGAAAAGGCTTTGCATGGGGGAGATTTATTCATGGTTTGTCGGTTTTTAAGGATGGAAGAGATGTGAGCCTGTCTGGAGGCTGAAAGGACAGTGAGAAAAGATGGAGTGGGTGGGGCAAGGCCTGAGGGGCTGCCGACCAAAGGCTGGGTGTGGGGAGTGGGGAGGGGAGCTGCAGGCACTGGCATCTTGTACTGACTCAGGATTTGATCCGATTGTGAGCTCCATGGGAATGAGGACACCAAAGTGGCCAGGAGAGGGCAGATAACTAGAAGCAGAGCTTCCTGTGCAGGAAGAGTGGATGGCAGAGTTGAGGGAGGATAAGGAGCAGGAGGACCCAATATTGAAGGACCTGCCTCAGAGCTGTATGTGTCCCATTCAAGGTGCACTGTACCTGAGCTCAGAGCCCTTCCATGGCGTTACATTACACCATTAAATGTTGCTTTGTGATACACTCTGAGGCATACTTAAAATAATTTCTAATGTATTTTACTCTGGAATTAAGCTCATCTCAAAAAGTGTCTAGGAATAAGTCTATAGCAATCCTAAATGTATCCGCTTTCCCAGTGTGTTCCACAGAATTGATGCTTTTTAAGTCCATACCAGAGTGACCACAGAAACCTCCTCTATACACAGTAGCCAAGGAAATGGCCACAAACACCTCCAGTAAAGCATCTCTAAGAAAACCACTTCTGATTTTTGGGGTTTTTTTGTGGGGGGGTAAGGGAGACAAGGTCTCACACTGTTGAGTGTCAGGTTGGAGTGCAATGGCACAATCTTGGCTCACTACATACAACCTTGGCTCACTGCAACCTTGTCTCAAGCAATCCTCCCAACTCAGCCTCCCAAGTAGCTAGGCCTGCAGGTGTGCACCACCACGCCTGGCTAATTTTTTTTTTTTCAGAGACAGGGTTTCAGCATGTTGCCCAGGGTGATCTTGAACTCCTGGGCTCAAGCAATCCACTAACCTTGGCCTCCCAAAGTGTTGGAATTACAGGTCTGAGCCACCGCACCAGGCCCGGTTTTGTTTTTCATGAAGACAATGCACTGCAAATATCTACCAATTACCTTCTAAAAACACAACAGCTAAAATCCATTATGTATTTCTCAGTCTTATAGGCACAAACTCTGAAAAGTCCTCCTAAGGCAGCTCTCCTGTGAAGAAAAAAAAATCTATACATGCTCTCAGAATAGTTCATTTAAAATGTTCAGAATAGATACTGACATGGGAAAATAAGCTTCATCCTCAACAACTGCATTCACCAGCTAACAGTATACCCCACTGAGAAGAAATAAATCAAATGCTTCAATCTATACTTAGGAATAGAAAATGGCAATTTGTTTTTTTTGAGATAGTCTTGCTCTGTAGCCTAGGCTGGTGTGCAGTGGTGTGATCTCGGCTCACTGCAGCCTCCGCCTCCTGGGTTCAAGTGATTCTCCTGCTTCAGCCTCCCAAGTAGCTGGGACTACAGGTGTGTGCCACCACACCCAACTAATTTTTTTTGTATTTTTAATAGAGATGGGGTTTCACCATGTTGGCCAGGCTGGTCTTGAATTCCTGGCCTCAAGAGATCTACCCGCCTCGGCCTCCCAAAGTGCTGGGATTACAGGTGTGAGCCACTACACTTGGCCAAAAAAAAAAAAAAAAATGGCAATTTTAGTACAAAATAAAAGCAATGTATTTTTTCCAGAGATTCCCTCATTTATGTGGCTTTGCCTCAGTAATCCTGCCTATGAGTTTAACATTCTAGAAAAGAGAATATTCCTGACAGTCAGAGCCATGAAATAAATCTTTACGCTACTAGCTGAAAACTTCAGAATCCACCATGCTACAAATGTCATTGATAAATGTCATTCACAAAAAAAAGAAGTGTGGGGAGAATAGGACTCCATAATCTGAATTTAAACAGTACCCATAGCATACAGAGAAGTTTAAGGTACTCAAGATGTATTCGAAGGCTTAAAAGTAAAGCACTGCCACTAAGCAACTTGGCTTGCAGACTGCCTGACTGAAGGGCAGACACAAACATCAGGAACGGTGAGCATCCTTCCAGCTGAAGGTACAGAAATCCTACAACAGCATCCCCAAAATGATCTTTCCAAGAAAATGAATTTCCATAAAGGAAAATAAAGGCTAAAACACACTTCGGCATAACACTAAAAACATAGACCCACACTCTAATAGAAGGGTTTTGCCCTTTTGCACTTTGGCCCTTGAGAGAGAGCTCAAAGAAAAGTCATCAACTATTCGACTACAAAAAATGTTCTCCATGTGTACAAATTGGATATCTTTAGAGAAGACTTGGACATAGAACATACAAGCCTCACCTCTGAAGAATGAAGATCTTAGATGAACTTCAGGGGGAGTGTGAGGAACGCCAGAGAGCAGCCATTTGGAGAGACATGCTTGGCACGAGAGTGGAAATTCTGGAATAACTGGAGATCAAATAACCACTCCTGACCACGTCACCTTTATACCCTGTACCTCACTGGGCAGCTGCCTTGGCATGATGAGAGGGTGTGGTCCCCTAAACGCACTGGAGGCTTTCCAAACGCTTCTCTGACCTGATCGTCGGCTTGATTTTAGTTGCTGAGATTCCACTGAAGCCCCCGCCCCTTGTCTCCACCCCGTTGGTGGCATCTGTATCAAATGTGGTGTCGGGCTTTTTGGGAAACCCTAGGATTGATAAAGAGCAGGGTCCCCTGACGTTTGGGGTTGCACAGTTCCTTGTTGTGGGCGGCTGTCCTGTGCATTGCAGGATGGCTAGCCGCGTTCCTGGCTCCACCCACCAGATGCTGGCAGCGCTCTCCACCCCAGCTGTTACAACCAAAAATATCTCAGACATTGCCAAGTGGCCCTGGATCTAGAGGGGCCTGTACCTGCATCCGAGGTGCCCACACTGTGGAAGCACATTCACGTCTCAGCTTATACAGCTGGATGGGGCCCCAACAGTTCCACAGCAAAGCATGCACAGAAAGAATGGTCAAGATGGGAATATGTGCACACAGCATCTAACATCTGTTGCCTTCTTCTTTCATCCAGTGAGAACTTGAAGGCAGGGCTGCTTGTCAAGGACGGCAAGAAAGTCAGCGCCAAGAGCACTGAAAGACAGGAGGTGCAGGTCACTGGGTGGGAAGTAGGGAGTTGAGATTTCAGATGTGGTGTGGTCACACCAAGGGGTGTAATCCTGGAAGTTGGCTGGAAGAAAGAACAGCTGAAGTGAGAAGATCAAAGAACTGGGTTTTGCTTCTCGGCACCTCTGGGAAGGCCCAATCCAAGAGTAAGCCGATGGGAGAGAAAGCAACCCTGCACCCCTACACAGAGAAGGCAGGTGGCCTGCGCAGAAGCCCTCAAAGCTCCAAAGCAGAGGTTTAGCAGATAATCAGGTTTGAGCTCCTGTTCTGCCATTCACTAGCCTGTAATTTCAAGGAAATCCCCTGACGTCTTCCAGCTTCCTACGTAAAGCAGGGAGAGAGACAGCCAGCAGACAGGACTGGCCGGAGGACTGCAAGTAACAGGGGACCTGAGTCTGGCATGAACAAGTACTTTGTTCTGTTGCACTGGCAAAAGATTCCGTCTGGCAGCTCATTCCCTCTGCTATTTGACCATACACAGATTATTTTCCCCACAAAACAAGGGGCTCTAGAATTACAATTTACATCCAGGTTAGAGAAGTTGCGGGAAGGTCTAGCGTCACTCAGTTAGCTTGGACTAGGTTTAAACCTTCATCAGTGCTTTTGGCACACTCAGGGAGCTCTGCCGTCTTTCAGGCAGCTGTCCGTCTTCGAGCCCAGCACTGTGTTGTTGCTTTACTGCTATTCCCAAAGCCAAGCTTGTGGAGTTCTTAGTCCTCAGATGAACACAATTAAGAGTAGGACTGCGGCCGGGCATGGTGGCTCACACCTGTAATCCCAGTACTTTGGGAGGCTGAGGCAGGCAGATCACCTGCGGTCACTAGTTCAAGACCAGCCTGGCCAATGTGGTGAAACCCCATCTCTACTAAAAATGCAAAAATTAGACAGGCATGGTAGCATGGGCCTGTAATGCCAGCTACTCAGGAGGCAGAGGTGGGAGAATCGCTTGAACCCAGGAGGCGGAGGTTGCAGTGAGCCAAGATCACACCACTGTACTCCAGCCTGGGTCACAGAACGAGACTCCATCTCAAAAAAGAAAAAAAAAGAATAGGACTGTGTAAAAGACATAGGCATGCAAAGACCAGAAGGACATGCAGAATAAACACAGGGCTGCTCTGCCGAAGTGGTAGAACTGTGGGAGTTGTCAACATTGCTTTTTGAACACCCTTGGATATTGTCAGAATGCTCTTTTTACAATACGCAGGTTAAGGAACTTGGACTTTATTCAGGAAGCAGTAAAGGACCCACTGAAAGTATTTGAACAGGGAGGTGAGATTGTGTTTGAATAAAGAAGCTGTGGGCTACAAGAAAGTTGAAAACCACCCCTGTTATGTTTTTTCAAAAATTTCTTGGCCAGCCTCTCCATTTATTCTTCCAGATTAACTCAGGAGTCTATTTGTTTTTTTTCTTTTTGTCATTGTTGTTGTTGTTTTTGACACAGGGTCTCACTGTGCTGCCCAGCCTGGAGTGCAGTGGCGTGATCATGGCTCACTACAGCCTCCACCTCTTGGGCTCAAGTGATCCTCCCATCTCAGCCTCTGGAGTAGCTGGGACCACAGGCATGTGCCACCTCGCCTGGCTAATTTTTGTATTTTTGTAGAGATGGGGTTTCACCATGTTGCCCAGGTTGGTCTCCAACTCCTGGGCTCAAGTGATGGGCCCACCTCAATCTCCCAAAGCGCTGGGATTACAGGCATGTGTCACCACGCTGGCCTAGAGTCTATTTGTTAAGCTTTCAACCAACCTTCCCCTCTAAACTGAGATTTTATTTGAAATGCATTATGCAGTTGTCCCTCGGTATTCAAGGGGCATTGGTTCTAGGACCCCTTCCAACCACTGGGATACCAAAATTGGAGATGCTCAAGTCTCTGAGCATAAATGGTGGAGTATTTGCATATAACCTGTGCATATCCTCCTGTGTACTTGAATCATCTCTAGGTTCCTGTTCATACCTAATACAATGTAAATGCTATGTAAATAGTTGTTAGACTGTATTGTTTAGAGAATAATGACAAGAAAAACGTCTGTACATGTTCAGTACAGAGGCAACCATCCATTTTTTTCCCAAATATTTTCTTATTTATTTATTGCAATGGGGCCTCACTGTGTTGACCAGGCTGGTCTTGAACTCCTGGCCTCAAGCGACCCTCCCATCTTGGCCTTCCTAAGTGCTGGGATTGCAGGCCTGAGCCACTGTGCCTGGCCAGCCACTGCACCCAGCCTTTTTTTTTCCCAAATATTTTTGATTTGAGATGGGTTGAATCCATGAATGTGGAACCCACAGACACAAAGGGCCAACTGTATTTATCATTTATTTGGGGATGGATCCGTGTCTTTTTAATGTGGAGTTTTCTTGTTCAGAGACAAGGTATTGCTCTCTGCATTTTTCAACTGACTATGTCCTTCAGTAAATTATTATGGTCTTCATATAGGCCCTGCATTTTTCTTTATTCCTACATGCAACATTGAGTGAGATTTTAGCATTTTTTCCATTATTTAAAAAATCAGGCTGGGCGCGGTGGCTCATGCCTGTAATCCCAGCACTTTGGGAGGCCGAGGCGGGTGGATCACCCGAGGTCAGGAGTTTGAGACCAGCCTGACCAACATGGTGAAACCCTGTCTCTACTAAAAATACAAAATTAGCCAGGCGTGGTGGTGCATACCTGCAATCCCAGCTACTCGGGAGGCTGAAGCAGGAGAATCACTTGAACCCAGTTGGCAGAGGTTGCAGTGAGCCGAGATCATGCCATTGCACTCTAGCCTGGGCAACAAGAGCAATACACCGTCTCAAAAAAAAATCATTATGGTAGGATATAGGAATGCTTTGGTTTTTTGTTTCTGTTATTACAAACTATCTTACTGAACTCTCAGTTTGAGACTGACTTTTTGGATTAGACATATACATAATCCGCAAGTATTTACAAATTTTATCTACACCCTTTCAGTAGTTATATTGCTGATTTCTTTGTTGGGTATGAACATCAGAACTGCCATTATCATCATCATTTTACGGTTATTGCTGATATATTCCTTCTTCCTTAAATTACTCTACAATTAGAGAAATAATCAGGACACAGTAGCTTTGTGAGTTAGTGCTTGCTCTGTAATCACACAGTACAGGACTCAGCCTTGTCAGAATTTAAATAGCATTTAAAACTGCTTATGAGATAAACAGAGTTGTGTTGCAAGGCACCTGAAAGGAAACAAATTACACGTCTCATAACAAGATACTCTTGCCTAAAGGCTAGAATCTAAGTTAGACCAATGGAAGATCAACTTGGAGAAGGAATAATACTTAAGTCAGTGAAAAGTGATTTTCATTGTTGATGCTGGAGTACAGTTGTCTACTGTGGTGACAGGGAGCACAGATTCTAGGCACGCTGTGCCTGGTGGGAGTCTGCAGCGCTGGGCAAGTTACATATCCTCTCTTTGTGTTTCAGTTTCCTCATCTGTAAAATGGGAGGGATAATGGTACCCAGTTCCCAGGGTTTATAAGGATTAAATGAGTTGCTATTGATAATCATTATTTAAGTAAATACAATACTAGAGATGTAAGTGCAATGAAGGTGTTTGATCTATATAATGCAAGCTACAAAATAGTTTGAGGGGCGGGGTGCTGTGGCTCACACCTGTAATCCCAGCACTTTTGGAGGCTACGGCAGGCAGATCACTTGAGGTCAGGAGTTTGAGACCAGCCTGGCCAGCATGGTGAAACCTTGTCTCTACTAAAAAAAAAAATCCAAAAATCAGCTGGGCTTGGTGGCAGGTGCCTATAATCCCAGCTACTCAGGAGGCTGAGGCAGGAGAATTGCTTGAACCTGGGAAGCAGAAGTTGCAGTGAGCTGACATCACTCCACTGCATTCCAGCCTGGGTGACAGAGTGAGACTCTGTCTCAAAAAAAGAAAAAAAAAATAGTTTCAGGATAATTTAATCTAAATCTGATGTACCCAGTCACACTTTACCAAGGGATGTGGGAGCTGACATTTGTCCCTGACACACCAGCCCCTCCCCACCCACCTTCCTGCATACCCCAGGGCTTCTACCTTGCTCTACTCTGCACAGCCTGCTGTGTACCCCCTGCTGCAGGGAAAGAGGTGTGCCTGTTAAAACACACACAACCCCAACAGTAACTGGAATTCTACATCCCGTGGCTCTAGTAGGAGTAACCTTACTACTTTTCTAGAACAAGAGGCCTGAACTTTGCGCTGGTTATTTTTTTAAGGCACCTGGTGATTTCCTAGTTGAAAGTTATGATCTAGACAGCTGGACTTGAACTTCGAGAGCCAGATAAGGAGCTATGACTGTGCCTCCAAAGAATGATATTAGGCAATGGAAGCTCATGAACTTCTCCTTTTTGGCAAAGAGACCCTCCCATGGTGTAGGTTTTAGAAAAAGGGGAAATGATCCGCCCGAGGTGACGCAATGGACTCAGAGTATTAACAAGATAAATATGTTTTTAATATAAAGCATATTAAACCCTTTTAGCTCTAACACTCTACGATTATTTAAAATATATGCCCTACATTTAGAATACAATATTAGAGCTCCAAGTCTAACTTGCAGCATCTTTGTCTCTGGGGGAAGGCAAAGGGACCCGGGCAGTGAGGAAAGCAGAAATCAGGCAGACCCCGATGTGACTGGGAGGGTGGCCTCCCGGTACCACAGGTGGGCTGTGCTAGAGGTTTCATGGTGGCTCAATAATATCAGATAATACAGTGATAAGAAGGGATCTGCATTGAAACTTCAAATAATTCACATTTTATTAATTATGTAGTTTTTAGTTTTTTGGGTAGAGATTGGATTCTCGCTATGTTGCCTAGGCTGGTCTCAAACCCCTGGCCTTAAGCGATCCTCCTGCCTTGACCTCTCAAAGTGCTAGGGTTATAGATATGAGCTACTGTGCCTGGCCTTCAAATAACCTATATTAAATGGACAAAATAATTTGGTCTTTTGTAGGTAGAAGCAACCCAAGTGTCCACTGATGGCTGAATGGAGAAACACAATGTAGTATAGATACATAGTGGAATTTAACTCAGAATTAAAAAGGAAGGAAATGCTGTCATCTGCTAAAATGTGAGAAAACCTTGAGGACATCATGCTAAGTGAAATCAGCTAGTCACAAAAGGACAAATGCTGTATGATTCCAACTAGATGAGGTACCTCATATATTCATCAAGACAAAGTAGAATGGTGGGTGCCAGGGCTGGATGGAGAAGAGAATGGGGAGTCAGCGTTTAATGGGGGCAGAGTTTCAGTTCTGCAAGATGAAGAAGTTCTGGGGATGGCTGGTGGTGCTGGCTGCACAAGAGGGTGAGTATACTTGATGTCACTGAAATGTACACTTAAAAATAGTTAAGATGGCAAACTTTGTTATGTGTATTTTAGCACAATTTAAAACTAACGTTTAAGAAAACAGTTTACCCTTTTGTTTATGTAATCACAAAAGGAGGAAGACCAAAGCCAGCGCAGAGTTTCCCCAGAAAACAGGAGCCAGATGGTGCGAATCCAACAGACTCCACGTGAAATCAGCCACACCAAAGGTCAGGAGATCTGTGTGGAGAGAAACTTTCAGAGAAGGCAACCAGGGCACATCTCTGTTTTAAAACCATCTCCTGGGCCGGGCACTGTGGCTCACGCCTGTAATCCCAGCACTTTGGGAGGCTGAGATGGGCAGATCACTTGAGTCCAGGAGTTTGAGACCAGCCTGGCCAACAGGGTGAAACCCCATCTCTACTAAAAATACAAAAATTAGCCAGGTATGTTGCCCATCTATAATTCCAGCTACTCAGGAGGCTGAGGCACGGGAATCCCTTGAACCGGAGAGGCGGAGGTTGCAATGAGCCGAGATCGTGTCACTGAACTCCAGCCTGTGTGACAGAGCGAGTCTCTGTCTCAAAAAACAAAACGAAACAAAACCCACAAAAATAAAACCATCTCCCTACCATGAGCCCTCCACATTTGAAATTCATGAAAGTGGAAAGCTGTCATGTCCCCACGTGAATTTTCAGGTCTCACTAGAAAGATAACCATCAGGACTGGCAACATGGGATTCAACAACAGTTGCTGGTCTAATTTTTTAAAAAGGACGAAAGAAGGCAGGCTGGTGTCATGCAATACTGCTTGCATTAAAGTGCGTACATTTAAACTGTGTACCTTGAACTTTTATTGGAAAAGCGAAGCTCAGTAGTAAAAATTTATGTTAATCAAATTCATGGAGACAGAAAGTTGCATGGGAGTTGCCAAGGGCTGGGGAAAGCAATGCCCACTCCACCTTCAGCTCTGTGAATTTGAGGAGTCAGTGTTTAATGTGTACAGAATTTCAGTTTGGGAAGATGAAAAAGTTTTGGAAGTGGATGATGGTGATGGCTACACACTAGCGCACTTAAAACCACTGAACTTTACACCTAAAAATGGTTAAAATGGTAAATCTTAGAAATATTTTATCACAATAAAATTATGTTCAAAGTTTTACATTATAAGAAAAGGGCCAGGTCAACCTACTGCTTTACAGCATCCTGTCCAGCTATAAAAATAGTGTTTAAGACAAGTATGAAGTAGAATTGGAAATGCTTATGACAAAGATTATGACAATTATATCTCTGCAAAAATAAACAACACCAAAGGCCCTAAGGAAACACATCAAAATGGAGCCATGGGTGTTTTTATGTCACAAGGAAGATAGAGATATTTTTTTCTTTACTTTTCTTTTCCAGTGTTCTTTTTTCTTCCATGAGCAGGTACTACTTTTAAAGGGGGAAAATAACAAAGTTCATTTTCTTCCATAACTTCATTCGAAAAGAAAGGGAGGAAGAACAGAAGGAAAACCCTTTATGTTTTGTGTTCCTAGAGGCATTTAAACCCAGCCCAGGAAACGGCAATTAATCAGGCTGGCAACTGCTCTCAGCTCTCTGTTTTTTTGTATAGTGGACCCCCCTGGCAGGCTGGTGAAGCCTGTGGAGCATTCTTGGAATAATATTTTTAAATGCATGTAACGAAACATAGGGTTACGAAGGAAACGATTATTCTGAAACACATTGTCAAAAAATATTTTTAAATCCTGATACAGTGTATCAATCAGAGCCAAGTCAGGAGAAAAAGAAATTACAGCAGTGATTTCAATAGAAGCAATACAGGCAGACCCTAAACAGGTGTTGCATGGCCGAAAAAGCAAAGGAGGCCTCATACCACAGAGGCGTCATCTCAGGAACAGCTAGGGCTGGAGACAAAGACCGGGGTGATGGTCCCAGAAGGCTTGGAGTGGGGACCCGGACCTCAGAGCGGGGGCTCAGGAGGGACTGATGAGGGTGGTGTCTGGGCCTGTGAAAAACACTAGAAACAGAACCAACAACTGCAGCCAGGGTGAAATCCCGTTGCTGGGGTGAGGCTCACAGAAACAGGAAGCAGGCAGGAAGCGGCGTGCTCCGGGCTCCCTCCTCCCACTGCCCAGGCTCTCTCTGGGGGCAGGGCCCGATAGGGCACAGCTCTGGCCCTGCAGCAAGGAAGGGAGGGTTTGCAGTGGAGAGGCAACAGTTAAACAGCCAGCACGTGCGTGCACGTCCTTATTCCACCAAATACTGACAGTGATGCATGAAACCATTTCCCCAGCTCTCAGCAACACCCCGAAAGTGACGGAGAAATACCTGTGGTTTCTGTTGGTGCTGAGGTCACACTTCTAATACTACTGAAGGTTTTTGCCCGCATTCATAATGGAAGGTAATGCTACCCTTTTATTCCTATTCAGTTTCGGGGATCTCTGGAAATCTATCCAAAGGCCCCTGGGGGAATTCTTGGACCCAAGGTTAAGAATCCCTCTGGGCCTTTCAAGGTGTCAAATGCAGTTCTTTTGTCTTCCTTAATTTTTGCTTTTGAAAGTCACATAATTGACCATTGATACCAGGGTTTTAAAACAGGTTTTTAAAGCAAAAATAATAAGAGGACAAACACATGCCATTCTGCACAGCTCTCATTTAACTAACACTGATGGCCACTCCTGCAGATAGCAAACAGTCACTTTTGCAGTGTATCACATTTTGCCTATTTCTGAATGCCACAGAAAAGAAGGAAAATGCACAACTGCCTTTGCGTCCTTGCCCCTGCTCATCTGCGGGCCCAGGCTAGAATTCTGGGGGGCTGCAGAGCTCTTTCCTGTAATACCCCACCAACCACTTTGACCATGACCTAGATGTTGATGGGCACCCAGTTCATATTTCCAATCCTGACTCCTCCAAGCCTCAGCCCCTGCCGTCTGGACACCTCTTCCTGGAAGCCCCAAAGGCACCTCAAATGTGACAGATCCAAAGCAGAATTCCTGCTGCCCCCTGAGTCCCTTCCCTGCATTTCCTTCCCGCGGGGGCAGCAGCAGTGCCTCCTAGCAGGCTTCACTTGAAGTCCCTGTGCCCAGACTCATGTGTAAAGGAGAGACAATAATAGTGACAACTTCATAGGGGTGGTTGTTGTGAGGATGAAACGAGACAATAGACAGTGTTTGTAGACGACACGCTCTGCACAGAGCCTTAGTGTCAGGAAACGCCCACCACTCACTGCCAGCTGCTGGCGCTCCTGAGACAGCCTCCGCCCACCTCTCCGCCCGTCATCGAGTCAGCTTCCTCTCTTAATGCCACTCCGTGCCCTCCCACAGCTGCTGTCTTAGAGCAGGCCTCAGCATGTCTCCTCAGAATGATCTGAATTGTCCCCAAACGGTACCCTCCCCGCCACTGCTGCCAATGTGACTTCCTTCATTCACACATTGATTCATTCCATCAACAAACACGGACCCAGGGCCTCCGCTGTGCCAGATACCACGCCAGCTACAGACAGAACGACCGACCGGGGGCAGCCGCACTTTCTGGGCAGGACTGATGTCAGATAACCGCACACCCAGTGAGGGTAACTGTGAGGAACCACCCCATGCCACGCCCCATGCCACGCGCGGCACTGGATGTACAGACAGGAAACCCAGAGGGAAGTGCAGAGGTGCAGGGAGAAGGTGAATCTGACCCCTCAGCTCTCTTGGCGAGACCCTGGCGAGGCTTCACCTTGAGAATGGGGTAACATCCAGACTCCCCCCGGGCGCCTACCAAGGCTTCCTGGTGAGGCCCTGGCATCCTGCTGCCTGCGGGCCCTCCCACCACTGTCCCCGCATTGTCCCATCTCCTACAGACCAGGGACACAGAGGTCTGTTATGCCGCCTGGTGGTGACTTAGAGCCTTGGAAAGGGAATTGCCATGTTTGTTTTTTTTCAGTGAAACGGTGTATAAAGATGCAACGGTATTTGTAATAAAAGAAGGCCCAGCCCTTAGCTGAAGAAGTTAGGCTAATCCGTGTGGGGGTTTCATTTCACCTGAAGAGAAGGTCCCTCCTTCACCATCTCACAAAGTGAGAGAAAGCACAGTGCGTGGTAAGTCTGTTCTTCGCCTAAAACGACGGAGAACGGTCGTCATATTGTAAAAGAATTCCTCATGCTTCGTGAAGAATGGAAACACTGCAACCATTTATATAAGACGCCAAAATTCAGTATTTTGTGGCTTAGCTATAGCAATACCTGGAAACACAGATGACTCAAATTGAGAGGTTATGTTCAGAGTTTCAATATCAGGGACATAGTTAAAAGGATATATCATCCACATTTGGATACTGTAAAGTCTTATTTCAAAATATGATAAAGTAGATATTCTCTTAGAAGAATCAGAAGGAAACCAAATTTAAAACACACCAACAGCGGGTGCCAGGGTGAAATCCTGGCAAGGACAAATATTGAAAAAATGGTTCAATATTTTTTCAGGAACAAGATAAACTTTGTGTTGAGGAGTACAGAAAATTCCCTGCTTTTTTCCATTTTGACAGAGCCATCTGATCATAATGGAAAACTAATAGTTTTAAGATCTTTTATTTTTCAAATATTAAATTTTCATTGAACACAAAACTCTGACTCTCTTGCAAAAGAACTACATTTCTCACCTTGATTTTAAGAGATTCCTATTGCCAGTAGATAGCTATATACTGTCTACTATTTTTTAAAAAGCCACTAAGAAAACAAGAAGCTGGGGCATCGATCCTCACTCTCTAAAGTGATTGTAGAGCTAGCTTGCTGTGTGCGCTCAAGGAATTCTAGAAACCATGAGAAGGAACTGAAGGAAGGTGACCCAGCAAGGCAGGTTCTGCTGTGGTTTAAGCCAGTTAGCTTTTTTACTTTTCTGGATACAGGTGCTTGGTACAGGCCAATATTGTATATGATGCAATATTATATATTTTAAAGGATCTAGACAGAAAGGAAAAAAAACATTTTTTTCAGAGACAAATGCTATGTTAAACTACTTCTGCCTAAGTAATTGTCTGCTGAAAAGAACTATTTACTGAAACACTGAATTTGAAAAGAATGATACTGTATCAAGTCATATAATTTCGTTAAAGAAGCAGAAGCCGAAATAAGGAAAAGAAACCCTCAACCCGGTGAACAGTGAAAAAGCATTAAGAAAAGATGTTGCCAGACGGGTTAGTTACAGCAGTTAAATGTGATTTACTTAGAGAGGGCATCTAATATGTTTCAAAAGGAATACACAGACACACACATGCATGCAGGCACACACACACCTGCACACACACAGGCATGCACACGTGTGTGCACACAGACACATAAAGCAGTGCTGAGTAGGCTGAGGAGCTGTCTATGAGTGGTGGCCCGGTCCCTGGCCAGCTTCTCTTGAAGGGACACAGACACGGGGAGCAGGGGTGATGAGCTGCTCACTGCAGGGTGAGAGCTCCTGAGCCACTCCTTGCTGCCCCGGCTTCCGTCCCCTTACCTGTCTTCCTTGTCCCTGTGACCCCAGCTCATCCTACCACAGTTCCCTTTAGTTGCTGGAAGACAAAAGGCTCACATGACATGAAATGTATTGTTACAATAGGTTCATCTCTGATTTAAACATCTCCAACTTTAAAGTACCCAACCTATAAGCCAGTAAGAGAGCATCTATTCTGTGCCTTCCTGGGTTTCTGATGTGTGACAAGCAAACTAGCATTTGTGGGATCACGGATGTGCTCCGATTTGTTTTCTTAAGTGGAGTTGAAGTGTTTCAGAGCCTTAGCTGGTTTGAAAGGCCTCTGGCTCTCAGAACAGTATGGCTGTGGCAGCTTATAACCACCTATGGACACTTGTAGGATATGTGTGTAGTGCAGATTATCACACGAGGGACACAAGTCCATGGGTCACTGCTTGGAAAGGGAACTTCTGGGATCATCAACGGTAATGGTCATTCGAAGCTGAAGGGGTTCCCTTGTTCAAAATCTCTGGACTCTTCATATGCAACAGGCCAGTTCTCCCCAGGGAGAACATAGCGCTCTTCAGATGAAATGCGAGGGATGGAATGGAACTTTCAAAGTAGGGGCTTGGGCCGCCCCACACAGCTGTTAGTGCCAGCAGCCTCTGCCATCCTCACGACCTCCGTGGGACTCCCAGGGAAAATATTTCTAAGTGAGGAGGAGGAGAGGGAGGAGGAGACCCTGCCGCTGAGGATGTTCCAGACGTTCGGAAAATGCCTGGCACGCTTCCATATGCTTGCTTCTCGTAACGGCCCCATGGGGAGGAACAATCATGCTTTCTACCTTAGATGCAGAAACTGAGGCAGGCAGGGGACGCAGCCTGCAGAGGTCCCATAGTCCTGAGCCACCCAGCCAGAGCTGGACCCAGGCAGGCAGGACCTGCCATCTGGGAGCGCTGTGACAGACATTCCTTAGACTGCCACCGAGTGCTGGCCCTGCAGGCGCTGTGTTGGGCACTTTCTATGTCTTAGTGCAGGTAAGTCTCAACAGCCTTGCAAAGTCTGTATTATCATCTGCACAGCACCAATGTGGAAACTGAGGCTCGGTGAGGCATGTACTGTAGTTGACGCAGCTTCAATTCAGCTCAGCAGACCTCCGGCTCAGCATGATGGGCTGTCGGTGTTGCTGGCTCTGTCCTACGCCACCCCTGGCTTTCACAGAACAAATAAACATTTTCCCCTCCATCTTAAAATCACAGCCAGGAAGGGGCCTCCTAGTACATCTGGCCTAGGGCCGCTGCTCCCCAGCAGACCAATGTCATTATCTCAGGCTTGACCAGTGACCTGCCCAAGGCCACACAGCCGAGGGACACACCGAGGTGTCGGGGCACTGACGTCCTGGTGCAGGACAACCTCCCGTTGATCGATACTGCTTTCTGCCCTGCCAGCTGTGTTCTCATGACAGCAGATAGCTTTATTTGGGACATTTCAGACATTTTCGTCTCTGCAAAATATCCAATTGACAAATCATCATGAGAATATGCATTACGTTTTCCTTTCTAAAATTAGAACTATCTCCCACCATTTGTCAAATGCCCAAGAACACAGGAAAACTGACTCTTCCCAGCTGGTTTTCATTAGATGATATGGTGTCTAATATTCAAATTTGTCCAAAGACGGTCCCAATCTTTTGCCAGAAGTTGACTCAAGCTGATTCTCCCAAAAGCGATGTGCGAGGCTTTATGCCACGTGCACACATCCCACACTTGGGCGGAAATGGAGACCTGTCAGGCTTCTGCTACTCAGCCACTGTTTCCTAGGAATGAGCTCATGGAACAGCCGGTCCATGTTTAATGACACTGTTATTTTTACAGGGAGGAGTGTGGTTAAGCATTTACCCGGGGTGGAGGCATCACTGTGGTTCTGCTGAACTCCAGCTTTTAGCACTCACTCCTCTGCTCAACAAACCATGATGGCCTCAACATCATACAAGAGAAAGCCCGGCAGAAAACTCCATTTAGGGTTATCAAGCACCTGGTCAGGCATATTTCTTTAAAGACATGAGGAAGATATTCAGTTCCTAATCTAAACTGACAAAAAAATATTTGCAACAACTATGAAAAAGGTTAATAAGCAATCCACAAATCAGCAAGAAAATATCAACACTCACTCTAAGACACGTTTTGACGATTTGAAAAAGAACTTGAGATAACTAAGAATCAGTTAGCTGCCAGTTTTTAGCTGTCAAATTTACAAAGCTGAGATAATCACAGTACTTAATCCTGTGATGAACAAGACACTCTCAGACAACACAAATGCAAGTGTAAACTGATACACCCTTTCAGGAAAGCAAAGCTCCAGGTCCTTAACCGTGTTTGTAGGTTTGGGGTTTAAATTGCACTTCTAATATTCTAATTTAAGGAAATAATTTGAAGTAGAAAAACCTCAGTCTTAAAGCTGTTCACTGCAATGCTATTCACCGCAGTAAACAAACACAAAAGCCTCAGTGTCCAGCAACACGGAAGTGAGGACGTGATGGTGCATCCCCAAAGCCATATTTTGTGGCCATTAAAACATTTTTACAGAGCATTTGATACAAGAGTTACGCTTATTTCTTTCCTTAAAAAAAGGAGATTTTAAAAATGCGCTATTTAGAGACACATAATTGAGACTATGTTAAAAAAAAGTCACAGATAAAAGAATGGAGAAAAATAAAACAAAATGTTAACAGGTATTATGCTTGGTCAAGTATGACGCATAATTTTTATTTTCTACTATTGCCTGAATTTTCCTTATTATTTTTCTATAATAAACATGTATTACGTTTAATATAATAAATATTTTCTTTCAGCAACAATTACCCTTGTTGCTGATTTCTTCATTTATTTAACAGAAAGACTTCTTGTAAGCTAAACCTCAGGAAAAATGCTGTGAGGATAATAAGCAGCTAGTGTGAATGTTCCTACCCCAGCCGAGGAAGTCAGGGAGGGCTTCCTGGAGGAGGGGGAACTGCGGCTGGAAGGATGGAAAATGATGGGAAACGCTGTTCAGTAGCTTGGTACAACTGGAGTGTAAGACCCCCATGGGAGAGAGGCAGGAAGGAGGCGGCTAAGAGGCCCCTGGTGCCATCATATGGGTTTAAAATGTATCCTGGAAGCTATGGGAGTCGTTAAGGATGGTAAGGCGGGGAACCATAGCATGAGGGTTGTGTTTTCTTTCTCCTTTTGTGAAGATGGTAAGGCAGACTTTATTTCAGGGGGCCATGACGACAGGCACAGGGACAGCTGTGACGGGGCCTTGTCCCGGGGAGAGAGGCTGCTGTTTTCAATCCCAAGGCTGGCATGTCCTAGGATCACTAGGACACCAAGATGAAGTTGCAGGTGTGGTGGGGCCAATCTTGGAAGCAGATGGACTGGGAGGCTGCCGAGGTCACTGTGTGAGGGGAGGGGCCTCAGCCAGCTTCACGATTTCACCGAGGAGGGGAGGGGAACATGCTTGGGGGAGCCCCGGCTCAGGCAGCTCTGAGGTGGGGGGATGAGAAATGCAGGAGGAGCAGCTGCTGGCAGGGTGATGAAGTGTTGGGGAAAGGGGGGTGTCAAGTTGTCAGGTGGAGTTCAAAAGAAGGGTCTGGGCAGGACATGAGGGCATCCAGGGGTTGTAAAGCCAAATGTGGCTGCAACCGCTAAACGGTGTACTGTAAATTGGCATAGGAGAAAGGCGCAAACCTCATGAAAACAAGCAGAGAAGCCCAGGAACCCGGGAGAGGCTGACGGAGCCTGAGTGAATGGTGTTAGGGAAGCTACAGGGCTCGGGGGCTGGGCCAGTCCTGTGCCGGGAACACAACTGCCACTCCACCCTGGTTAGGCCATTTCACGTCAGGATCCCAAATGAATACTATGAAAGCCACACACAGGGAACGGTCAATGAATGAACAAACGTGTGCTCCATGCTTTGACACTGTTTGTGGGAGTGTAAATTAGTTCAACCATTGTGGAAGACAGTGTGGGGAGTCCTCAGGGATCTAGAACCAGAAATACCGTTTGACCCACCAATCCCATTACTGGGTATATACCCAAAGGATTATAAATCATTCTACTGTAAAGACACGTGCACACGTATGTTTACTGCAGCACTATTTACAATAGCAAAGACTTGGAATCAACCCAAATGCCCATCAATGATAGACTGGATAAAGAAAATGTGGCACATATACACCATGGAATACTATGCAACCATAAAAAAGAATGAGTTAATGTCCTTTGCAGGGACATGGATGAAGCCGGAAGCCATCATTCTCAGCAAACTAACACACAAACAGAAAACCAACATGTCCTCTGAGTGAATGGTGAACAGAACACCACATGTTCTCACTCATAAGTGGGAGGTGAACAGTGAAAGCACATGGTCACAGGGAGGGGAACAACACTTACCAGGGCCTGTCAGGAGGTAGGGGAAAGGGAAGGGAGAGCATTAGGACAAATACCTAATGCATGCGGGGCTGAAAATCTAGATGATGGGTTGATAGGTGCAGCAAACCACCATGGCACGTGTAGACCTATGTAACAAACCTGCATGTTCTTCACACCTATCCCAGAAATTAAAGTGAAAAAAAAAAAAACAACTAGAAACAAGCTATCTGTGAAAATGCTTTGTGATATGGATTTAACTGACGAAAGAAAGAAAGAAAGAAAAAGAAAGAAAGACAGAAAGAAAGAAAGCAGGAAGGCAGGGAGGGAAAAAAGAAAGAAACAGAGCGAGAGAAAGATGAAAGAAAGAAAGAAAGAAAAAAGAAGGCAGGAAGGCAGGGAGGGAAAGAAAGAAAGAAAAAGAAAGAAAGAGAAAGAGAAAGAAAGAGAAAGGAAGAGAGACAGAGAGAGAGAAAGAAAGAGAAAGAATGAAAGAATGAAAGAACGAAAGAACAAAAGAAAGAAAGCGCACTCCACTCTATGACGTCAAGGACATGTCTCTTCACTCCGTGTGGCTTCTGCAGTACCAGCAGGGTTTGCTTCACTCCTCTTGCCTGCAACCCTTCACCACCAAGACCTCTCAGGGCCTCCCTGTCTCCAGGAAGAGATGAAAATCCCCACACCCAAGAAGAGGAGCAAGAAGAATAACATACCAAAGACATGTTGGCTTGTTGGTACCTCTGGGAAGCAACTCATTCTTAGGTGAAGAGTGGATTCCAACCCTGACTCTAATTAAAACCTTTGAGAAAAATTGGGATCCCTGTGTTTCACAGTTATAGATTACTTCAGTTATACATGTTTTGTTCAAAATCACAGGCTCATAAATCATCAAGGACTGCTGATCATTTTAAAAGAAACCTAAAAAGAATTTAAAAGAAACCAAAAACCAAGAATATCTTGCATTGCTGCACAGGACTGCCAATGTGCTCATTTACAGACAACTGAGGTGCTCGATTTGGGGGATGGAGCCCGACTCAAGAGCTTTCCATGTGCCAGGCACTGTGCCGAGTGCTGTGTGCCAATTCTCTTATTAATTCTTAAAACAAGCCCACAAATTAGACCCATTTTTCCAAGGAAGGCACAGAAAGGCCAAATAACCTGCTTGAGGTCATGTGGACAATCGGTGGTGCAGCCAGGGTGGGGCCGTCCATGCCAGAGTCCATGCTTGTGAACAAGACGGGGGGGGGGGGGGGGCGGGGGGGGGGGACGCCCCTGGGGAAGGCCGTGAGCTCCTGGGTGCTTTGAGCCAAAGGCACACAGGTTAAGGGATCACTGAAGCCAGACTGCAGTTGCCATGGAAACAGCATTTACTATTCAAAGACCTTCAGAGGTGTTCTTGCAAATCAAGACAGCAAGAAAGAATCCTTCCACAAACGACCCCAGTGTTGACTGCAGCTTGAGGGTCTTCAGAACAGTAAGGGACGCCCATGTTTGCTGCAGGGAGGTGGCACTGTCTACCCAGACTGCAGAAGTTTCAAATTCAAAAACAGCCAACTCAGCCATGCTGAAAAAAATGTTAACACACTCTCCCTACATAAACACAATATCACTTTCACATAGTGTCCGGTTTTCATATTAATAACATTTTATAAAGAACATAAATTCATTTTATTTTTGTAGTTGTTTTTGATAGTTTCATAGCATGAAATAAGTTACTCAGAATAAAACCCCAATTTTAAATATTTTGCTGATAATAAAAAGGCATCAAATTAAGATGTGTTGGCTTGTTGGTATCTCTGGAAACCATCTCATTCTTACGTGAAGAGTGGATTCCAACCCTGACTTTCTAATTAAAACCTTTGAGAAAAATTGAGATATCTGTTTCATAGATTATAGATTACTTCAATTATACATGTTTTGTTCAAAATCACAGGCTCAGAAATTAACATTATTTCAATAAGTAATATAAAAACATCTTGAGAATTCACATCAGTAAATAAGAAAATCAGCATTTTTTCTTTTTTTTAAACTAAATTACTATTGTATTTTACTTTAACCTTAGAATTTTTCTTTAACCTTAGAATTTTAGTTTCATTAATTTTAAAAAACATAAGTAAATGAAGTAAATGGTTTATTTCACAATAACAAATTATTTAATAGCAAGAAGCTTATTTAAATGCTTTCATGAATAAGTAAAATTATAAGTATTCTTAAAGTGATGTGAAGAACTTACAAATTCTTCAGAGTCAGCACAGTGCAATGGTCTGATGACAAGCCTGAAGTCATTTGTTAGCTTCCAAAGAAAACCCTACATTCAGTTTTATGAATGGAAATTCTTGGCTGTCACTACATTCTGCGATGTAATGGAACACGAGATTAAGAAGGCATGGAAATCTGGGTGCTCCAGGAGTCTTAACAAGTGGTCAGCATCCTTTGAACCCAGCAATTTCCCTTCTAGCAACAATCAAAGATGAGTAGGAAGATGATTGCCAGTGGATGTTCATCCCAACGTTCTTTATACCAGAGAAGGATGGGGCTTAAGTACATCAGCTGTGGGAAGAGAACACTATGCAGCCGTTGGGTAGAAAAAGTACATATAGAATGATTATAAAAGGCGATTTGCTCAAAATTTAAAAACTCACAGAGAAGTTCAAAGGTGGCAGCAAAAACACCCTTCCAGAGGCCAGACCCTTGCACTTCAAAAAAAGTCCATTCAGTCTTGGAGCAGCACTTCTTGCCAGGAAGTTCTCTTCACGCCTCCCTGGAGCTGTTACCCGTATACACAACAACGTGACTTTTCTGTTCCCGAGGCGGCATGCCAGCAGCTGAACACACTGCCACACCGCCGAGGCCCCGTCATTTGCTGATGGACCTCAGTCCAGTCAGAGGTACAATCCAGAACTGAATACCAGCAACCAGCACAGCGTGGACAGGCCAGGCGGCAGGCGCACCTGCGGATGGAAACGCAGTGGAGAACGCCGCCGGCCTCTTTGCCAAGAACTCAATCTCCCTGGCTTGGGCCCCCTCCTCTCCACTGCCAGTCCCACTGCGGCCCCAGCCAGGACTAAGCCTCTGTGGTCCTTCTCCCCATGACTTCACTAAAACGGCTCTGGCTGAGGCCGCCAGGACCCTCCCTTTGGCAAGGTGCAAGTGGCATTCTTCCCCGGGTCTCCCTTGGGTCTCTCTGCAGCATGGACACCGCTGTTTCCCCTCTGCCCCCACCCTTCACCCTGCTCCTCCCTCCCAGTGCCCTGAGGGCGACCCTTCCTCTGCTCACCTCTTCCTTGTTTCTGAGGTTCCCGGGGCTCCACCCTGGGTACTCTGCTCCACTGACCTACTTAGGAGACCTCATGCAACTATGTGGCTTTGACCACCCTGACCGCTGACGGCTCCCCTCTCCCCTATGGCCCAGGCGAACGCACGTGAACCTTTGCCAGACCTTTCCATGTGGGTAGTGCTCAGCTGCCTCAAGGCAACATTCCCAGAACAGAACTGAACTCTTCCCCAGGTCCCCGCTCCACCAACCCAGTCAGTTCCACAGTGTCTGTGAGTGATAACGCAACATCACACCATCCTCCCCAAGCACCCTGTCAGAGGCCCGGAAGTCATTCCATGTGCCTCGTCCATTAAGGCTGAGCTGTTTAGGCTGCTGTAGCAGAAGGGCATAGACTAGGTGGCTTATAAACAACAGAAATTAACTTCCCCCAGTTCCAGAGGCTGTGAAGCCCAAGATCAAGGTGCCAGCAGATTCAGTGTCTGGGGAGGGCCCCCTTTCTGGTTCATAGAAGGGGTGAGGGCCCCCTTCCCATTGTGTCCTCACATGGGGGATGGGGGGGAACAAACTCCCCGGGTTTGTTTTATCAGGGCACTAATCTCATTTACCCTCATGCCCTAATCACCTCCTAAAAGCCCCCACCTCCTAATGCAGTCAGCTTGGTGGTTAGGATTTCAATACATGAATTTAGGGGAGACACAAACTTTCAGACTACAGCACCTTCTTTCACTCCGCATCTCACAGAATGCTCACAATCTTACTCATTTCTTTTAAATTAAAAATTCTAATAGTTTAGTTAAACTGATGCAGGGCAGGCGAGCCCTAAAGTGGAGCTTAGCCCATCTGGGTTCTTGGCCTTGCTCAGGAAAGAATTCAAGGGCAAGTCATAGGTAGAAGAAAACAGCTTTACTGAAGTGTCAGTGTTCCAGCTCCCTGCCGGCTCCTGCAGGGCAGGGCTACCCCGCAGGCAGAGAGCAGCACCTCAGGGCAGTTTTGCAGTCCTGTTTATACTCACTTGTAATTGCATGCAGATTAAGGAGCGGTTTATGCAAGAAAGAGGTAGTAATCACTGGGTCATTGCCATGGAAAGGAGCGGTAATGCCTGGGTGCCGTCATGGCAACGGTAAATTGACATAGCGCTGGTGGGCGTGCCTGATTGAAGACTGCTTTCCCCACCGGGCCTGTTTTAGCTAGTCCTCAATCTGGCCCAGTGTCCAAGCCCCGCCTCTGGAGTCAAGTCCCGCCTCCTACCTCAGAAGCAGTTCCAGTTTTTAATGTTAACCAACACAGGGAAAGTGAGGTTTCACTATAAATAGCCACACCGAGAATGGGAACATAAAACTGTCCCAGTTATAGGGATTATTAATGGATTTCGCTGCGGAACAAACAAGGATTTCAGGTCAGTTTATGACATATTGTTATATATCTTCAAATCCTAAGAGAAAGAAAAAAAATACATTCAGACATTGGACCTGAAAAAAAAATTTTCCTTATTTTTCTAAGGGGTTAAGAGCACATGGCACACACCACACCTTAGCACCCTGAAGAATAAAATCATATACGTGATGGTGAGAATGTAAGAACCCTGCACTGCGTTCAGTAACATCCCCCAAAAGTTCATGTCCACCCAGAACCCGTGGACATAGGCTTTTTGCGTGTACAATCAAGTTAAGATGAGGTGGTACTAGATTAGGGTGGGCCCTCATTCAATGACTTTCTTATAAGGAAACAGAAATTTGCACACAGAGACACAAATACCCAGGGAGAGGGCCACGTGGAGACGGAGGCAGAGCCTGGTGTGATACGTCTATGAGCCAAAGAGGGCCGAGGGGTGCCAGCAGCACCAGAAGCTGGAGAGACACCTGGAACACCTTCCCCTCAGAGCCTCCAGAAGGAACCCACCTGGCCCAATACCTCGACTTTGGACTTCTGGTCTCCGGAACTGTGAGAGAATACAGTTCTGTTATTTTAAGTCACCCAGTTTGTGGCACTTTGTTATGGCATCCCTACAGACCAACACCTGCATGCTGTCATGGGTCACGCTAGGTGCACGAGGACTCAGTCTTCAGCCAGATTTTACATTTTCTCCAAAGGAATCATGGCAACACCTATTTTGGGGGCTGATAGGTACCTGGGTCAGGAGAGCCTATGCCACTCAGCTGGGCCACAGAACTATAGCGGATTGACTCAGGAAACAGGAAAACAGTGCCCTCTCTCTTCCTGGAGCTGTCCCCATGCACAGCACAGAGAATGTGTGCCCACTCCCGTGTTGCACCAGGGACACAACTGTCCCCCTGGAATGTGCTTTCTGAACGTGCATGGCTCTGGGCCAGATGTCAGGTATCACTGAAAAATTCCATCGACAGTGAGGACAAGGATGGTTTCATGGATGAGGACAGAGATGCACCTAGGGCAGTTTGCCCTGGGCAGGAACAGAAGGTGAACCAGAGGCCGAGAGCGAGGTGGAAGGAAAGGGATTTGCTCACATCTGGAAGGAAGGAGGGAGTCTGGGGAGGGCAGCCCGGCCAGCTGGAGGGCTTTGGGGAACAAAAAGTTTCCACGGTCTGGGAGCATCAGAGGGCTTGTGCTCTAAGGAGGAGAGGGACTGGCAGGCATGGTGGCATCTGGGTGGACTGGACACACAGTCCAGCCTCCATTATGTGGCCCACCCCACTGTGTCCTCCAGAATTAGCAGCAGCCAGGGGAAGCCAAGCCTCCAAGGCAGAGGGAGAATCATCAGAGGGCCCAGGAAACAGCTCAATCACTTCAGGGGCTTCTGTCCAGGATCCCCCAGGGTCTCCCTGCGTGGCCCCAGATATCCTTCCCTGTTTGTTCACAGTGCTGATGAGGCACCCACTGTAGCAAGGCCTCTCCCCGCAGCCCAACCCAGGAAGCGGTGGGAGAGCAGAGATGGCATGTTAGTTTCTCGGGGCACAGGGACTGCGTGCCTCTGGAGCCAGGCTGAGCAATAATCTCGCCTCTTTCACAAGAGATCTGAGAGCTTCCTCCTCCCTCTCCCAGGATGACAGTGGGTCCTGCAGGTGGTCTGGTGTCCCGACGCTGTATATTGAAGGTGATGGAATATATAAACTCAAAAACGCATGCTTTTCTCCCTTTTTCTGCCACAGACATGTAGCACCGTGGGCTGTTCTGCCCTTGCTTTTTTCACTGAACTTGTGTGTTGAAGCTTTTCTTGCTAAACAATCTAGCTCAGAGCTCCTTCCACAGGTGCACAGGAGCTCGTGGCACTCCTTGTATGGATGGCAACAGGTTTGACCAGTCCTTTATGGCAGACAAATTTGTTTGTTTCCACATTTTGCTGCTACAAGCAAGACTGCAGCAAATGACTTGGAATTTCATATCATGGGAGTAGAGGTGCAAGATAAATTCCCAGAGGTAGAACTTCCGGGTTAAACAGCATGTGCCTTTTGAAGTGGACAGATGCTGGCCAGCTGTACTCTGCAGAGATAGCTGCTGTGGACTCTCTCATCAGCACTGTGGGGGTCCCTATGTCCCCAAACCTACACTGGCCAGCTGTACTCTGTGGAGATAGCTGCTGTGGACTCTCTCATCAGCACAGGGGTCCCTATGTCCCCATATCTACACAACGCAGTGAGTTGCCAAGCCGTCTCCTAATCCCTGCTAGTGTGCTGGGGCGTGGGGTGGGCAGATGGTAACCTAGAGTAGTTTTAATGAATACTTCTAATATGCGTGAAGTTTGGACTTCTTTCTGTTTTAGAGCCATGTGTAGTTCCTTTTGTTTTTAACAAACTATTTTATTTCTTTTGCCTTCTCGCATATCACTGGCCTTCTTAATAACTTTTTAGAGTTCCTCTTGTGAAAATTAGTTTTAGTGACACAAGTTGCAAATATTATATTTTTTCCCTGTTTGCTGTCTTTTGACCTTAACATTGGCTTTTGCCTTTATAAATATTTTAATGTCTATGTAAGACAAATCTAAACATCTTTTCTGGGGTAACTTATGGGATTCGTAACTTACACGAAATATTTTCCAATATTATCTTAAACTTCTCGGCCACTTGCGGTGGCTCACGCCTGTAATACCAACACTTTGGGAGGCTGAGGGGAGAGGATTGCTTGAGGCCAGGAGTTTGACACCAGGCTGGGTAAGATAGTGAGACCCCATCTCTACAAAAAATGAAAATTAGCTGGGCGTGACGGCACATGCCTGCAGTCCCAGCTACTTGGGAAGCTGAGGTGGCTGGACCCCTTGAGCCCAGGAGCGAGGCAGCGATGAGCAATGATCGCACCGCTGTACTCTAGCCTAGGCAACAGAGCAAGACTCTGTCTCTAAAATAGATATATTTATATGTATATAAAAATTGATTTCTTCTTGTTGTTTTGTGGTTCCATTTGCCAGCTTTTGACTTTCTTGTAATTTATTTTGGTATGAGGTATGAAGCATTAACTTAGTGTATTCCACATGGTTTGCTCTCTGTCCCCAAACTGTTCTTTAATAACATATCCTTTTCTGCCTGGCACAGTGGCTCTTGCCTGTAATCCCAGCACTTTGGGAGGTCGGGGCAGGAGGATTGCTTGAGGCCAGGAGTTTGAGACAAGCCTGGGCAACATAGGGAGACATCATCTCTACTAAAAATTAAAAAAAAATTTGCTGAGTGTAGTGGTGTGCACCTGTAGCACCAGCTACTTGGGAGGCTGTGGCAGGAGGATTGCTTGAGCCCAGGAATCTGAGGCTGCAGTAAGCTGTGATGGCACCACTGCACTTTAGCCTGGGTGAGGGAACGAGACCCTGTCTCATTAAAAAAAGATATAATAATAATAATAACTTATCTTTTCCCACTGGTTTGAAATGCCCCTTTTACTGTATATAAAAGTTCATCATTTATTTGGATCTACTTCTGCATTTTCCGTTTTGTACCATTGACCTGCCTGTTCATGAGATGTGCTAGTACCATATAGTTTTATTAATTACAGACTTATAATATTTTCATACCTTCAGGCTAACCACACTGATATGGTTAGGCTTTGTGTCCCCACCCAAATCTCATCTTGGATTGTAATCTCCATAATCCCCGTAATCCCCACATGTCAAAGGAGAGACCAGGTGGTGGTAATTGAAACAGGAGGGCAGTTCCCCGCATGCTGTTCTGGTGATAGTGAGTGAGTTCTCATAAGATCTGATGGTTTTATAAGGGGTTCTTCCCCCTTCACTCGGCACTCCTCCTTCCTGCCGCCTTGTGAAGAAGGTGCCTTGGTTCCCCTTCATCTTCTGCCATGATTTTAAGTTTCCTGAGGCCTCCCCAGCTATGCTGAACTGTGAGCCAGTTAAACCTCTTTCCTTTATAAATTACCCAGTCTTGGGCAGTTCTTTATAGTCGTACGAAAACAGATTAATGCACAGCCCCCTACTAATCTTTTTGAAAAAATTTCTTGGTTATTACTGCTTGTTAATTTTTCCATACAAGTTTTAGAACCAGGCTATCTGGTACCAAAAGAAATTCTATTAATATTTTTATTGGGACCTGCACTATGTAGATAAACTTGGTGAAGTTTGATATTTTTATAGTGTTAACTCATCTTATCCAAGAACATGGTATGCCATTTCTGCTGTTGAAAGTTTTGGTTTCTCAGTAGTGTTTTAAAGATTTCTTTATGTAAATTGCACTCATGCCAACCTTATTCCTTGGTATTTTATATATTTTATAGCTATTGATATGAAGCCTTTTCTTCCATTCTGTCTTCTAACTGGTTATTGCATGAATATATGGAGGCTATTGATTTCTGGGCAGTAGCTTATACCCAGCTGCCTTCCGAAATCCTTGTACTGTTTGTCACAGTTTTTCAGGTGGTTCTCCTTGGTTTTAGGACTTCCATGCTTGTCTTAGTCCCACAATTAAATAACGCTCATTGCCAGTTCTCTTGTGTACTTCTTTCACTTATCTCTTGGTTGCACTCGTTCTGAACCTTGGGGTTTAAAAAAGTATTGATATTTCAGTGCTATCACCGAGCTTCTAATTTAATTCATATGGGCTGTGGTTTGAGCCTACAGGTTCATAAAGGATCTCAGTGATTCCATGGAACAATGTCAGGTGGAAGACATTGTCTTCAATAGTTTATTCAAGAAGGAATTATGGGGACGATATTCCTGAAACCTTGCATTTTTTAAAAATGGAATTTCATTTTTTTACATATCCTTCTAGGGAATTATATGCCTATATAAACAAATACATTTTTTTTCCTCTTTTATTTTTGAATGACAGTTTGAAGCGTGAACAATTCTGTCACGCTTTCTTTCCTTAAGGCTTTGTAGGCATTGCCATAACTTTCTTCTAATAGTGAATGTTGCCACGGAGAAATTGAGGCCAGGTTGGATATCTTCCCATTTGATCTTGATTTTTTGTTGTTGTTGTTGTTTTTTGCCTGTCTTCTCAAGAACCTCTTTATCATGGCCATCTGAAAACACGATTAGACTGTTTCAGTAGTGACTGTACTATCTCTATGTTTTCTGGGGCATGGTGGAGATTCGACTCTTCTTTATGGAATGCCTTATTAATTCATATGTAAAAATATTCATTGTTCCATTTATTTAGGTTTTCCTCTTAGAATACTCCAATTTTACATATGTTGCCTTTGCCTGTCTACTCACTGTTAAATTTTTTTCCTCTCTTTATTTCTGTTTCATTTTGCTCATGTTTCCCATTTCTGTCTTCGCTCCCCTGCCTGGCTGGTACGTGCATCCTCACACTTGACCTGTTTCTGTGATTCTTCATCCAACCTCAGCTCCACTGTAACTGAAACCAAAATGGTACAAGGGATGCCCCTACCACTGCCAGCCTTTTTCCACCACTGCAAACAAGGGTTTGGGGGCTCTTTTTCAGAAAATGCCCCTGCATGGGTAAGTTTACTTTGATGAAGATGAAAATCTTAGAACAGTGTTTTTCTATCATGAATTATGTTATCTTCGTAACATTGTAAAATTCCACAGAATGTCACATTATATTAGTGAACTTCCATTGACATATAAATTCAGTAATGTTTTTAGGAGCAGTTGCATTTTATTAATCACAAATAGTACTTACAAATGTTTAAAAAGTAAAAATACATACTGACACAAGGCACATTTAATTTTTGTCTAGTTCTCTGAAATAAAATGCATGCTCTTCTGATTATATTTTTTGCCTCTTTAAATTTACTTTTGTTTATATTGTACAATGAATTAACTTCTATTGTGGTAGTTAATGTGTAATTTATGAATAATCATACGTGAGTCACATGGATATTCCATAAAATATTTGGTGCTCTGTCCTAGACAATGCTCAGTGTGCACGCAGGAATACCAGGCACCATGTTCTTGAGAGAGCTCAGGGCCACAGCCAAGAACCACTGCTTGGAAATTGAGACAAAATCCTGCCTATACAGTTGCTCAGTAAATACTAGTTAACTTACCTTCCTCAGCAAGTATTTCGATAGACATGATAAACCATATATTTCACAAATTGGGCAGAAACAAATGCATACATATGATTTGGATATATTGAAAATACTCAAATATCTTTAAACTCATGCCCTACCCCTGCCCAGTATAATAGCTTTTGACATTTTCTTTAATTTTTCTCAGTGTAATCCTGAATTGCATAAAGACAAGATTATAATCCCAAATAACCAAAGAGAAATTCTATACATAGCACTGATTTGCCTAGACAATCTTGGTTTTGTTTTATTTAGTTTTTAAATACATATATGCATTGCCACCTTATATATAGATAGATAGATGTATCTATATATTTATGTTACATATGTAATTCCTATCAGGAGACACCCCTTACCTTTTATTCCCCAATTATAGTTTCCAGAAGTTAAGGTCAAAATCAAAATGAAACAAAATGAAAATAACCCCAATGAAAAGACTGACAGTTGATTCAGTGAATAAATCTCAAACTGGGAACCAATAACTCACATTTCAAAAAATAAGAGTAAACCGGAAAGCGATGTCCACCCTGTTTGTGGAATTGTGAGTCTTTTTCATTAGCAGCCTAGTAAGAAATAAAGCAGTATTTCTCTTGTTTTGTCTTTAATTATCTCCATTGAGGGTTAACAGCGTTGGGCTTTGCCCTTTTTGTTCATGTGGTTGGGTTTCAGTCAACACTGGCCTGTCGTGTTGTTTTCTACAGAGAATACAGAGAACTGGTTTTGGTTATATCATATTAGGGAGTTAAAAAGATGTCCTATATATATCCAATCACAAAACGAGCACCCAAATCAGCTTTAGTGGATTCAGGAGATGTAGTCAATCTTCCCCACGTGCTTTCTAACTCACTTCAAATATGACAGATTTGTAGCTAACTTTCACAGCAGCAGGAAGTTCACTTAGCACTCAGCGATGTGAGATTTGAGAGTCATCTATATTGGCACCATAAATTCCATTTCTTAGAAAAATTACAAATGTCAATCCTTCTTTTATAAATGCAAATTCTTTCCATTAGAAGATGAGTGACGGCTGGGTGCAGTGGCTCATGTCTGTAATCCCAGCACTTTGGGAGGCTGAGGTGGGCAGATCATTTGAGGTCAGGAATTTGAGACCAGCCCGGCAAACACGGTGAAACCCAACTTTACAAAAAATACAAAAATTAGCTGGGCATGGTGATGCATGCCTGTAGTCCCAGCTACTCGGGAGGCTGAGGCAGGAGAATGGTGGGAACCCGGGAGGCGAAGCTTGCAGTGAGCCGAGATCGCGCCACTGCACTCCAGCCTGGGCGACAGAGAGAGACTCTGTCTCAAAAAAAAAAAAAAAAAAAAAAAAAAAAAGTGTGACACTGAGAAGGCAAGGTTTGCCTTCAGTCTTTTTTTTTTTTTTTTTTTTTGAGATGGAGTCTCGCTCTGTCGCCCAGGCTGGAGTGCAGTGGCGCGATCTCGGCTCACTGCAAGCTCCGCCTCCCGGGTTCGTGCCATTCTCCTGCCTCAGCCTCCTGAGTAGCTGGGACTACAGGCGTCTGCCACCATGCCCGGCTAATTTTTTTTATTTTTTATTTTTAGTAGAGATGGGGTTTCACTGTATTAGCCAGGATGGTCTCGATCTCCTGACCTCATGATCCACCCTCCTCCGCCTCCCAAAGTGCTGGGATTACAGGCGTGAGCCACCGTGCCCAGACGCAATTGTGATTTTTTAAAAATTATGTTTGATTGTTCTGCCCTAAAATAGTAGTTCCTCTGGAGATCTGTGCGTAAGAATATGTTTTTCAGTCATACGGATGCTCAAGCCCTATGGGAGAGACCTAGGAAGCAGTCTGAGTATGAGGTTCCCAGGAGCGACTCTCCCAGAGGGACGGTGTCTCAAAGCCACAGTCTGCTGCTTTTCAAATTAAGTGACTCACACTGCAAAATAATGACTAACATTTTAAAATGCTTTTTATGTGCCAGATACCCATGATTTTAAAAAAGTTGTTACTGGTAAACACTGAAAACCAACTAAATACCTAAAATTACTAGACTGATGTGGATAACACAGTCTATTTGGGCCAACACAGTTTTATCTCAATCAACTTCTCTCTAGACTTAACGATGTTACTTCCACTGTGAGTCACAAGCATACATTGATTTCCTAAAATTGTTCAGTTGCTTTTATTATAAATGTGTACATGATCTCTGCAATGAGCAGACATGACTTGCTGAAGTTAAAGAGCAGCAGATTGTAAGAACCTACTGAATGAAGTATCTGGAAGAGGGTGTGGGGCCGAGAGGGCTGAGGACGGAGATGTATGAAATCGGCTCTGCCCCATGTCCTGCCGGGAGACTTGGAGCAAGCCTGAGTCCTGGCAAAGCAGTTGTATAACCTTGGGCAAGTCACAGACCCATCTGAGTCTCATTTTCAAATAACGGAAACGGGATAGAGATAAATAATTTCCTTACGACTGTCCTATTTAAGGTTATTAATCTTGGAAAGCACTTAGCAATTGTCCCTGTTGATCTCAGCAGACAGCCCAATGATGCCTTTTTAATGTGCGATCTTTCATGGAGTCAAACCCTGGCAGATAACAGCTGCTCTCCATCCAGTCCCAAACGGCACCCCCCACCTCCCCAGCCCATCTAAATGAAGGGACAGCCTCTGCCATGCCTGCCCTGAGAATGTGCCGCTTAATAAAGGCCACCAAGTCCAGCACACCCTCATGGCAGCCACGGGCCGCGTGACAAAATCCAAAGGAATGAGGTGATGAGTGAATCTAAAACAAAAAGCCCGGCTCAGAGCTATTTCCAGGCAGACAGCGTCTGAAGGCCCCTCCTCTGGAGAAGGCCCATACCCTTGGCTGGCAGAGCCGCCGTGTGAGTTCCTAGTGGCTGACTCAAGCCTGGGCACAGCCAGCTGTTCCTCCATCTGCAGAAGACATGGGCAGCCGCATAGAAATGTGAGCCCCAAGATGGTCCTGAGTGGCAGGCGGGGGCCCGGGGAGACAAGGCCACCCTCCCATCCTCGCTCCACCAGGCAGTGAACAGGCAGTGAATGTGGCTGGAAGCCGGCATCCTGTCATCTGCTGGAGTCGCTTTTATGGCCCCTAACTTGGGGGAATCCCATAAGTACAGCGGAGCCTCCCTGGGCCACTTGGGGAGCATCTCCGATGAGGTCACCATGTCTAGATTAAAATGCTTTCAAGTTCCAAAATTATGACAGGACCTGAACAGATGACGCTGCCAGTGACACAGCTCCAACACTTCAATTGCTCTTTTCATGGTGAAATGGGGGCAGCTGGCAGAGGGCAGGGAGACTGTGAGTAAGAGACAAGTAGGGTTACAGGGAAGCAGGAGTGTGTGTGTGTATGCGTGTGTGTGTGTGTACAGCTTTACTGAGGTATATATAATTTACATACCATAAAATTCATCTGCTTTAAATGTATAATTAAAAGATTTTTAGTATATTTACTGAGCAGTACAACCATCAGCATCATCTAATTTTAGAACATTCCATCACCCAAAGGTGTCTGTTTTATGTAATCTGTTCTGTATGATCTGTTTTGTAGAGTTGCTCCCTGGAAGTACTTTCAGCCTTGCCTAAAAGGTATACTGTATCAAGAGTCTGCTGGAGTTTTTTGAGGCCTCCAAGTTCATGGTGAAGTAGCCAAAAACAATTGCTTTCTTTTCTTTTCTTTTTTTTTTTTTTGAGACAGAGTCTCGCTCTGTCACCCAGGCTGGAGTGCAGTGGTGCAATCTCGGCTCACTACAACCTCCGCCTCCTGGGTTCACGCCATTCTCCTGCCTCAGCCTCCTGAGTAGCTGGGACTACAGGCGCCTGTCACCACGCCCAGCTAATTTTTTTGTATTTTTAGTAGAGACGGGGTTTCACCATGTTAGCCAGGATGGTCTCGATCTCCTGACCTGGTGATCTGCCCACCTCGGCCTCCCAATGTGCTGGGATTACAGGCGTGAGCCACCCCACCTGGCTCTTTTCTTAACTGTGTAACATTTTTACATGTCTGGCCCTTCATCTCCTGTACAGCTAAACTTCTTCACAGCATGACTCCTCCCTTCTCTCCTTTTCACATTTTTTTCTGGTCCCTGCTCCTCATCCTCATCTCCCATCTGGGACTCAGACTCTGCTCTCCACCTTGTCCCTACAGCTCAACTCTGCCTCAGTTTCCCACTCTTCCCTCAACCCTTAAAAAACTGTGGTAAAATACACATAACATGAAATTGGCCATCACAACTACTTTTTTTTCTTTTTTGAGACAGAGTCTTACTCTGTTGCCAGGCTGGAGTGCAGTGGCGCGATCTTGGCTCACTGCAACCTCCGTCTCCCGGGTTCAAGTGATTCTCCTGCCTCAGCCTCCCGAATAGCTGAGACTACAGGTGTGCGCCACCACGCCCAGCTAATTTTTGTATTTTTAGTAGAGACGGGGTTTCACCATGTTGGCCAGGATGGTCTCCATCTCTTGACCTCGTGATCCACCCACCTTGGCCTCCCAAAGTGCTGGGATACAGGTGTGAGCGAGCCACTGTGCCCGGCCTCAACTATTTTAAAATGTACAATTCCATGGCATTAAGTCCATTCACATTGTTGTGCAATCTTCACCACCATCCATCTTCAGAACTTCTTCATCTTCCCCAAACTGAAACTCTGTCCCTGCAAAACACTAATTCCCCTCCCTGCCCCCAGCCCCCGGCACTCACCAGTCTACATTCTGTCTCTGTGAATTTGACTCCTCTAGGGTCCTCCTATAAGTAGAATCATGCAGCATTTTTGTAATTAGCTTATTTCATTTAGCATAATGTTATCGTTGTTGTAGCATGTGTCAGAATTTCCTGTCTCTTAAAATAATGTTCCATTGTATGTATATACTACATTTTGTTTATCTACTTCTCCAGTGATGACAATCTGAACTGTCAAGTTGTTTTTACTTCTTGGCCATTGCAAATAATACTACTATGAACGTTGGAGTATAAATATCTCCTTGAGACCTAGGTTTCAATTTTCTAAAATAATTTATTTTTATTTTCAATTAAAAATAAGAAATTATGTATTTTTATGGTGTGCAACATAATGTCTTGATATATATATATCATGGAATGGCTAAATCAAGCTAATTGATATGTGCACCATTTCACATATTTATCGGTTTTGTGGTGAGAACATTTAAAATCTACTCTCAGTAAGTTTCAAGGATACAAGTATAATAATTGTTATAATTATTTAGTAATAGTAATTATTGTTATAATTAATAACGCTGTTATTAATTATGGTCAACATGATGTACAATAGATCTCTTGAACTCACTCTTCCTGTGTAACTGAGATTTTGTGCTGTTTGACTGACATCTACCCAACCCTGCCACGCCCCATTCTCTGGTTATCACCATTCAACTCTCTGTTTCTTTGTGACTTTTAGATCTCACATAGAAGTGAGATCACGTGGTATTCGTCTTTCTGTGCCTGGTTTATTTGACATATCATAGTGTCTTCCAGATTCCTCCATGCTGTTGAAAATGACAGGATCTCCTTCACGTTGAAGGCTGAAGAGTACTCCATTGTGTCTCGATACCACATTTTCTTTATCTATTCATCTGTTGTTAGACACTTAGGTTGATTCCATATCTTGGTTATTGTGAATAGTGCTGCAGGGAATGTGGGAGTGTAGATATATTTTCAACAGGCCAGGAGTGGTGGCTCATGCCTGTAATCCCAGCACTTTGGGAGGCCAAGGCAGGGGATCACTGGAGGTCAGGAGTTCGAGACCAGCCTGGCCAACATGGTGAAAACCCATCTCTACTAAAAATACAAAAAGTAGCCAGGCATGCTGGCAGGTGCCTGTAATCCCAGCTACTCGGGAGGCTGAGGCAGGAGAATCACTTGAATCCGTGAGGCGGAGGTTGCAGTGAGCAGAGATTGCGCCATTGCACTCCAGCCTGGGTGACAGAGTGAGATTCTGTCTCAAAAAAAAAAAAAAAAAAAAAAAGGAATATTTTCAACATACTGATTTCATATCCTTTGGAGACATACCCAGAAGTGGGATCACTGTATCATATAGTAGTTTTCTTCTTAATTTTCTGAGGAATTTCCATACTGTTTTCTACAATGGCTGTACTGATTTACATTCCCACCAACAGTGTACGATGGTTCCCTTTTCTCCACATTTCCTGTGACACTTGTTATCTCTTTTCATTTTGATCATAGCCATTCTAACAGGTGTGAGATGATATCTCATTGTGGTTTTAATTTGCATTTCCCTGATGATTAATGATGTCAAGCATTTTTTTTTCATGTATCTATTGGCCATTTGTATGTCTTCTTTTGAAAAATGCCTATTTGGGTCCTTTGTCCATTTTAAAACCAGGTTATTTGTTTTCTTGCTATTAATTTGTTTATATTTACTGCTTATTTTGGATATTAACCCCTTATCAGATGCACAGTTTACAAATATTTTCTCCCATTCCGTAGGTTAGGTTGTCATTTTACTCTGTTGTTTCCGTTGCTGTGCAGAGGCTTTTTAGTTTAGTGCAATCCCGTTTGTCTGTTTTTTCTTCTGTTGCCTGTGCTCTTGAGTCATATCCAAAAAAATCATTGTTTTTGGAACAATATCATGGAGCTTTCGCCTTATGTTTTCTCCTACTAGTTTTATAGTTTCAGGTCTTACATTTAAGTCTTTAATACATTTTGAGTTGATTTTTTTATATGGAATGAGATGAGGGTCTAATTTCATTCTTCTGCAGGTGGACAGTTTTCCCCAACATCACTTATTGAAGAGATTATCCTTTCCCCATAGTGTGATCTTGGCAACTGTGTCAAAAAACAATCGACTGGAAATGCGTGGATTTATTTCTGGGCTCGCTATTCTTCCACTGGTCCACCTGTTTCTGTTTATGCCAGTACCATGCTGTTTTGATGGTTACAGCTTTGCATTAGATTTTGGAATCAGGTAGTGTGATGTCTCCAGCTTTGTTCTTATTGCTCAAGATTGCTTTGACTATTTGGAGTCTTTTCTGATTTGGTACAAATTTTATTTTATTTTTTCTATTTTTGTGAGCAATGTCATTGGAGTTTTGATAGGGATTGCATTGAATCTGTAGATTGCTTTGGGTAGCATGGGCATTTTAACAATATTAATTCTTCCAGTCCATGAACATGGGATATCTTCACATTTATTTGTGTCTCTTTCAATTTTTTTCATCATGTTTTGTAGTTCTTAATGTACAGATCCTTCACCTCCTTGTTTAAATTTAATCCTAAAGTGCTTTTTTTTTGTAGCTATTGTAAATGGGATTCTTTTCTTTATTTTTCTTTTTTGAGACAGGGTGTATTACTCTGTTCTCACACTGATATAAACAGTTACCTGGGACTGGGTAATTTATGAAGAAAAGAGATTTAACTGATTTACAGTTCCACAGGCTATACAGGAAGCATGGCTGGGGAGGTCTCAGGAAACTTACAATCATGGTGGAAGGGTAAAGGGGAAGCAAGCACCTTCACATGGCGGCAGGAGAGAGAGAGTGAAGGGGGAAGTGCTACACACTTTTAAACAACCAGATCTCGGGAGAACTATCACAAGAATAGAAAGGGAGAAATCTGCCCCCATGATCCAATTACCTCCCATCAGGCTCCTCCCCCAACACAAAGATCATAATTCAACATGAGATTTGGGTGGGGACACAGGGCCAAACCACATAACAGGGTGTCACTCTGTAGCCCAGGCTGGAGTGCAGTGGCACGATCATGGCTCACAGCATTCTCAACCTGAGATCAGGCAATCCTCTCTCCTTGGCTTCCCCAAATGCTGGGATTACAGGTGTGAGCCACTGTGCCCAGCCAAGATTGTTTTCTTGATTTCTTTTTTGGATAGTTTGTTGCTAGTGTATATGCTGCTATGAACACTGCTGTACAAGTACCTCTTTGAGACACTGCTTTCAGGTCTTTTGGGTGAACACTCAGAAGTACAACTGCCAAATTATATGGTAATTCTATTTCACTTTTTTGAGGAATCTCCTCTCTTGAACCTACATCAGCCAGGTGCTCACCGCATTACTCCACTGAACCAGCTCTCATCAAGGTTGCTGTAACCTTTATATCCATTGGGCACTTCTCATCTCACTTGGCCTCTGGGACAATGTCCAACTCCCTTTGCTGGTTCTGCATCTCTGTGACCTCTCAGCACTGGCCCTGGTGCCCTTGGTGATCTCATCCAGCCGTGTTCACATCATTGACACACTGACAACTCCCAAATTTATATCTCCAGCTCAGATCTTGAATTCCAGACTCAGATCCAACTGTGTAGTTTATTTTTCCCTGTGGATGTCAAATAGGAACTTGAAAGGTAAGGTGCAAGTTGGGGCTTTTAATTCCCTGACTTCTCTCCAGTCTTCTCCATCCAGAGAGTGGGGGCGCCACTGCTTTCATGATGGACAAGTTTATGATGGAAAGATCTGCCGTCACCACCTGCACCTACTTTTCACTAAACATGGGACGACCACTGAGGGCCTCCCAGTGCCACACAACAGGAAGCACACAGCACCACCTAGGAGCAAAAGGTACGCCAGAATCGGGTGGAGCCGCTGGAGCTGCACAGCCCAATGCAGCCACGGGCAGCACCCAAGCCTGTGAACTAAAGCTGAGAGGCTACCTGTGCAAAGTACATGCCAGATTCCAAAGGCTTAATGCAATAAAAAGAGTGTAACATCTCTCATTAACAATTTTTTATATTGATTACATGCTGAAATGCTCTTTTGATTTATCAATTTACATAAAATATATTATTAAAATTGATTTTACGCATTTCGTTTTTTAAAAATGTGGCTAATATAAAATTTTAAATTACATATGTGGCTCATATTACATTTCTAACAGCACTGTCCTAGAGCTAATTTTCACTTACAGGAAATACAGAGGAGAGAGGAACAAGTGAAATGACACTGGAAGGAAGCAAGCAGCCAGACTGTAGGGTGCTCTACTGATCCAGTGCCTTGGTTTCCACAGCAACATGGCAGGGAGGGAGCTTCCCAGATGGAAGGAGGTGTAGGAGGCAGAACACCCAGACATGATGCGTGGACTCTCTAGATCCTGATTCAAACCAACCAATTGTAATATGACACTTTTTGACATAATTGGAAAAAAGTTTATTATGTTTTAGATATTAGATGATACCAAGGAATTCAAGTGAATTTGATTAGACGTGAAAGCACTGTGGTTGTGTGAGAACACAGTGCTGCTTTAGACGTGCACACTGAAGAGCGAGGTGACCCTGCACCTGGAATGTGCTTCAAAATACTGTGAGCAAAGACACCCAGAAAAAGAAAGAAAGAGCCAGGTAAAGCAATACGGTAAAACCTTGTTGAATCTGGGTGACAGATGTATAGGTGTTCTTCGTACTAGCCTCTCTAATTTGGGGTATGTTTGACAATTTTTAAATTAAAATTCATTTTTAAAACCTCCAACTTAAAGAGTATGATACATGTTACATAAATTAATTTTAGTCTATACCTTAGGGGCTGTGAATAAGCCTCTGAACTCCCCTAATCAGAAACCCCTACCCCAGAGTGACCCGATATGCATTTCAAGGAGGATGTGGAGGCCTGAGGGCAGAGTGCCCAGCAGAGGCAACCAGGTTTCCCCCCAAGAACCCGACATTTACCCAGCTTCCCACACTGGCACAGGTCAATCCTCAACATCCACTTTGGTCATGCAGGGGAAAACCCCGGGACCATCTTTGATCTCCCTCTCTCTCCCATCCCATATTCTAATCCATCAGCAAACCCCACAGGCTCTACTTGCAGAAGGCATGCAGAATGCAAATACTTCTCCACCCCTGCAGCCCCTGGCTCCACTCTGGTCTGGCAACATTCTTCTCTCCTGCGGTCACTGTGCCAACATCCAGCCTGGTCTCTGGCTTCTGCTCTTGCCCCTGCTGGTCTGCTGCTCCTACAGCCAGCCCCGCCTAGGCTGTGATGGTCATTCACACAGGAGTCAGTGTGAAGGGTGCTCCCAGGGCTTCTGCAGTGCGTAACCTGCCCGGCCATCCAGGGCTGTCCTCCACACAGTGCGAGGAAGAATCCTCTTAACACAGGCCAGAGCAGCCAGGTTTCTGTCTGAGCTGTCCAATAGCCACCCCTCTTGCTAGGGGGAAAATCCAAGTCTTACTGCTGCCTACACAGCCCCAGGGAGTCTCGCCCCCAGCTGTCTCCCCTCCCTCATTTCTCCCCACTCTTCCTTCGGATCTCTCTGCTCAGCCACAACAGCCCCCATGCTGAGAGTCAGACAGGTCAGGCTGGCATCCTTCTCCACTGTTGCACCTGCTGTCTTTCCCACTGCCATGAACATCACCTTGCCCAGGAGCCCTCCTCTGGCACCCCACAGAAAACAGCAACCTCCCCATTTGCCCTTCTTGTTCCTCTCTCCACCCTATTTCCTCTGGAGCCCTTTCCAACACTTGGCATGTTACAGAGCTGTCTGCTCAGCAGTTTATCTTCAGGGTCACAGAGCGTGGGGACTTCGGTTTGTGCACTACAGTGTCCCCAGTGCCCGGGGAAGTCCCCAGCACAGGGAATGTGCTAAGTAAAAATCTGCCCAGTGGATGGATGGACACTTGAAAGGATGACCTTTCAGATGAGGACTACATCTCTTTCGAAGGCTGCAGTATATTAGGACATGCCGGGGGTAATCAATTTTTTTTTGTTGAATCGGAGGAAAAGTGAATACATGAATGAGCAGGTAAATGAACTCAGCCCGAGTGGCATGACCAAGGACTGGTGAGGCCTGAACAACACTGGCCCCCGTGGAGCTTCCGAACCGCAGCAGGGAGAGAGGAGGCGATGGGACGAGGACTCTGGTGAGAAATGTGACATGTGAACATCCCTCACAGTCTGCATGGACAGCAACCGGGAAAAGTCACCTTCTCAGAAAAACAAAACACCTGTGAAAGTTACACTGGGTGTGCCCTCAGGCTGACCCACAATTGCCTCTCACACCACAGTGTTCTTTTTTTTTTTGAGACAGAATCTCTCTTGGTTGCCCAGGCTGGAGTGCAATGGCACAATCTTGGCTCACTGCAACCTCCACCTCCTGGGCTCAAGCAATTCTCCCGCCTCAGCCTCCCCAGTAGCTGGGATTACAGGCACCCACCACTATGCCTGGCTAATTTTTTGTGTTTTTAGTAGAGATGGGGTTTCACTATGTTGGCCAGGTTGGTCTTGAACTCCTGACCTCAAGTTATCTGCCCGCCCTGGCCTCCCAAAGTGCTGGGATTACAGGTGTGAGCCACCACGCCCGGCCTACAGTGTTCTTAGCTGGGCACAGCTGTGGTTGGGGAGGGAGGGGCTGTTCTGGGGCCAGGCTTTGACCCAGCCAGGTCACAGCGAACGGGGCTCTGAGGCTGGGACCACGGGAGCTTCCAAACCATGGCCCAGCACCTCCTCCAGCTCCAGGGGCCGGCCAAGACCCAGGGCAGCCTCCGTGCTGACCACAGATGGGAGGCAACGAAGGATGGTGACAAGGACGCCTCCTCTCTCACCAGCCATGCCTGTTTCTGGAACTCCTTCAAGGCAGCTAGAACAATGGGACTGACACATGCATTGCAATATCACCCCAGAAAGGAAGCAGAAGGAAAACATCCTGAAAAGATGGGAGGCTTTCAGGAACTTGAGAAAGTGAGGTGGGGTAATCAACCATTTTTCCTTCCCCTGGGGAGCCTGGTCATCACTGCCTGCTTTGAGGGGGATCACTGCCTGCTTTGAGGGGGATCCTTGCCACACAGTCACGCAGGCTCTGACCTCCTTCCTGGATCTGGGCTGCTCGGGCTGGGCTGGGGGTGGGTGGTGATAGTTTCTGGGAAGATGGTTTCTGTTACTCATCACAGGCAAGAGAGACAAAGAAAAGTTGAGTTTATATGACTTCCCCAAGTTCACAGAACAAATACCTGAACTGCGTGAACTGCGGTATCTTTTTTTTTTTCTTGTAGAGATGGGGGTCTCATTACATTGACCAGGCTGGTCTCAAACTCCTGGCCTCAAGGGATCCTCCCACCTTGGCCTCCCAAAGCGCTGGGATTACAAGCAGGAGCCAACGGCACCTGGCTGTGAGGCATCTTGTTATACCAGATTACAATGAACACCCTGGACACTGGTAAAACACTTTTGATGTGTGCCACGTAATTTCAGCAAAGAACAATCCCTAAAATAGGGAAAGAGCAGCATTAGGGTGTCAGGAGAGAATTAGCAGTTGTCGGGAAAACATGCTCTGAATCGCAGCTATTTCTAGACTCCTGCGTCCTTAGAACACGGGTGCTGAGTTGGCTGCTAGGGGAAGGGCTAGGGCTCAGGGCTGCCTGGGTCCACAGCTGGCTGAGAAGCACCAAAGTCATTCAAATGGAATTGAATGTGGAAACACGCGAGTGGAGTGTCAGAATCCAAGTAAAGAAAGCAAAGCAAAACCAAGCAAAAAGACCCGTGGACTCATACACTGCCTCTATTTCAGGTTTGGAGGCCACTACTGTCGGAAGCTGTACTGATTATTTAGAATATCAAAGAAACAAGTAAGTTCTTCCCCCAGATTCTGGAAAAATTCACACGCAGATGTGGTTCCTGCTTCAAGAATGGTTTGAAATGCTGTCTTGGCAGCAGCCCCCACTTCTCATGGAAATGCCCTGAAGACATAAAGACGGCAAAACCCTGCGTGCAGTGAGTGGCCAGCCACAGGGCGACAGGGCGTGACCCTGCCCCTGCTCCCTCCACCTGCCTGCAGTGAGTGGCTGGCCACGGGGTGACAGGGCAGGACTCTGCTCCTGCTCCCTCCACCCTGCGTGCAGTGATTGCCCGGCCACTGGGCAACAGGGCAGGACTCTGCTCCTTATCCCTCCGCCCTGCCTGCAGCGAGTGCCCGGCCACCAGGCAACAGGGCAGGACCCCGCTTCTGCTCCCTCAACCCTGCTGCAGGGTGGGGGGGCACCCATCTGAGGGAAGGGACACCCTGTACTCTCCTAGCCCTGCACCAGTGGGTGGGCTCTTTTTCCCCTTTTCTCCTTTGTACAAAGGCCCTCACATTGGCTAGAGGAGCCCACCTGGCACCTTTCCACCATCTGTGCCACTTCTGGGCAGAAGTGTTAAGAGCCAGTGAATGAGTCTGTGCTGACAGCAGAAGCCATGAGAGCCACGTCCCATTGGGCAGGGACTGAGACTACAGTGAGCAGAGGCCCTGCACACCGCCGATGGCCTCCAGTGTGCCCAAGAGAGACGCTGTGGTCACTGTAGGCCTATGGGTCTTCAGGATGTTTGTAACAGCATCAGACTTGGCCTATCCTGCCCAACACAAAGGGTTTCAGATGCTAACATTGGAGAAAGGAGAATTCAAAGTGAAAAACGTCAAATGAGGAAAAAGGAAGCAGAGGATACTGTTAAGTGGGGAAGTTTACAACAAACCATCATGGTCAGGAGCCTTGATGAACTGAACATTACAGTAAATGTAGAAAGCAAAACTATTAGAAGGAAAAATCAACAGAGCAATACAGCAAGCGACCCCTTTCTATGATTCAGTCTCTTCAATTTTCATATGGGAATGATGGTATCTGCCTGTCTCAGTCTGCTAAGGCTGCTGTAACAAAACACCACAGACTGGGTGGCTTAAACAACAGAAATGTATGTTCTCAGAGCTTTGGAGACTGGAACATTCCAGATCAAAGTGCCAGCAAGTTCCTGGCTTGCAGACGGCCACCTTCTCGCTGTGTGCACACACGGCCCACACTGTGTGCCCATGTGGAGGCAGAGTGAGCTCTCTGGTGTCTCTTCTTACAAGGGCAATAATTCTATTGGATCAGGGCCCCACCCTTATGACCTCATTTAACCTTAATTACTTTCTTAGAGACCCCATCTCCAAATACAGCTACACGGGGGGTTAGGGCTTCAAAATACGAATGCGGGCTTGTGGGGGCAAACATTTACCCATTTAATGAGTTAAGGAAAGGGCTTCCATTATCCTCAGCAAACTAACGCAGAATAGGAAAACCAAACACCGCATGTTCTCACACACAGTGGGGCTTGTCGGAGGGTGGGGTGGGGAGGGAGAGCATCAGGAAGAATAGCTAATGGATGCTGGGCTTAATACCTGGATGATAGGATGATCTGTGCAGCAAACCCCCTTGGCACACATTTACCTGTGCAACAAACCTGCACAGCCTGCATATGTATGCCTGAACTTAAAATAAAAGTTGAAGAAAAAAATGTAATACATATATATTTTTTTAAAAAAATGAAAGGAGGAAAATAGCTAGTAAATTTCCATCTTCCCTAATGACAATAATTGTTCCTGTGAACTAATCAGAATATCGATGTTTATGTTTTAAATAAATACGTTAAAAATTTATAAAGAAGTAAAATGAAAAGGGCTTAGACACATGGTGCATATTAACTCCTTCGCTGCTGCTACCATGGGCTCTGTTGTTGTCTGTTGTTATCCAGAGTCCCCACGGCGAGGAACAGAGCTAAGGAAAAGAAAAAAGTTAACTGTCTCACAGGAGTGGAGAAGCAGGCCAGAGCTTAGGGACCAGTCCATTTGCAGTGCTCCCTAGAACCCAGTGGACAGGGCTTTGTAAAGATTTAGTGTTGATATTTTCTAGGGAAAGGTCACCCTTCTCTGCAATCCAGATGTTTCATCTTTCTTAGTCTGCTCTGCATTTCTTTGATCTTTCTCACATTCCATTGCTCACCCTTGTTTAAGATAATTTCTAAAAGGGAATAACTGAGTACATCATGAAGAGTGACATTGAGTTAGGATGAAGAAAGTTGTTACTCTTTCCACCCATCATAAAACCTTCATTCAAGTATTTAGCCACCACACCTCCCAAAAGAAGACAAAGTTAACAGAATTATCTCCCAAGCATATCTTGTTTTCATCCATGTCAGGGTCCAGGGTACAGAGAGAGCTCCTGCTGGAGCAGCTGCCCCTGGCACCTCCTTTGTCACTGCTGGCTTTGGCGGTGGCAAGTCGGAGGAGAGGGGAACGGTGAGGGGTAGGAAGGTGTCGGAGTCCATGTCCCCAGCAGTGAGCAGACCACTCAAAGGTGTTTGTGAGACCAGGGCTCAGCAGCATCTTGGCAGTGAGGAGGGAAGGAACACAGCCAGGGGCACGGGGCTGAGCCACGACAACTCCAGGGCTTCCCAGTCCCTGCTCTCAAGTTCACTGGTTGCACTGAATAACCTGCTTTTGATACTCACACTAAAAGAAGAATGACCTATCCATGGATGAATACGTCAGGGTGACACAGGATATCTGCATAGCCTCTGAGTATCTCTCTCCAAATTTACTAATGATGGTGATGGTTCTAACCTCAGGACCACTAATTCTTTGATCCTCCTCCTGCCAGGATGGGCAGCCTAAGTCCATTTCCCTGGATGTGGGCTGGACTTAGTGACTTGCTTCCAGAGCAGGGAGAGGGAGAATCAGTAACTTTATAGAGGAGAAACCTGCAGACACCACCTCAGGCTGGTGATCGAGGTCAGCATCCTCAGTAAGAAGCCACATTGGTGCCGTGTGTCCCTGTAGGATGTGAGGGAAAGGGCGCTTCACCTTTGTGCGATTCTTCCCCCAAATCCAAGACTTCAGTCTAATCAGACAAATCCAAATTCTACAAGATACCTAACAGCTACTCTTCAAAAGCACCAGGTCGGGAAGACAAGTAAATACTGAGAAATCGTCATGGATTGGAGGAGTCCAAGGTGAACTGATGACAAAATGCAATGTGGATCCCAGATGGATCCTAGAACAGAAAAGAGACATTAGTGGGAAAACTGGGAAAATCCTGTTGTCAGTTAAAACAAAGTTGCTGAGAACAGGTTACGTATTCTCTATCATTCTAACTAAGATTTCCGGTTTCACAAAACGCATCACCAACACTGACTCATTTTTATTTCCATCCTAATTCTCCAGCCTGCCACCCGCCTCTAACCCAAGAACACCAGCGTAACTCTCCTCCAGAGGTTTTCAGTTACTCCTGGGGTGCCCAGGGCTCTTGAGGAGCATGGCGCTTAGGTGAGGTTAAGGTCAGGCAAAGGTGGCTATTTATTGCACCTGGCAGGGTGTATTAATACACCTAAATTCCTCTGGCCCAATCCCCCTGCCCCAACAGGAAAGCCACACGGAGCATGTTCTACAAACCTTGGTCCAAGTGACTTCAGCCCCTGGGCATGTGCCATTAACCTAGCAGAGTTTTCCTGGACACAATGATTGCCTTTTTAGGGAGTGCGAGCTCATCGCGCCGGCAGGGTGCAATGCAACCCGATCGTGCACACAACGCCCAATGAGGCCAAAGCCCCATCACTAGGATCATTCAGAAGATTTTTTCCAAGTGCATACATTGCAACAAAAGCCAACGGAGAAACACGAGGGAGGAAAAACCGTAAAAACAAGGAACTGGAAAGAGGGAAAAACTGTAGGAGTAAACAGGAAAAGGATTTGGTTTCTTGCTTTAATTTTCCCCTCTATATCTTATTACATGAAGGAGGGGTAAGGTCGCAAACCACCCTGGCCAGAGTGAAGGGGAATCAAAAAGAACATTTCTGAGAACCCACACCTGGCCAAATTAAATCCTGCTTCCTTAAACCTTCACTTATATGTAAGCGATTTCTTACATATAAGTATATGTATATGTATATGTAAGACAAGCCTTTTCAAATCTTGTTCTAGTTTGAAAACAATCAGAATTTCCAAATGTTATGTGAAGTCAAGCTAAGTCCATCCATTCATTCATTCATTCATCTGTTCCTGTATTCATTCACTCACTCACTTTTCTGCCACTAAACGCTAGTGATCCAGGGTCTGCTGTGTGCCAAGTGCAGACCCACCGGGCTGGGGGCCCTGGCCAGGCTCTCCCCTGGGAGAAGGGAGGGAGGCCTATGAGAGGGAGCAGATCCTCAACTAGCAGCTTCGCCCAGCGGGAAGGTCACAGCAATGGTAACAGTTATGACCGAAGTCATTCACTCCTCAGCCATCTGAGCAGGAAAAAGCCACCCTCTGCTAATCAGGAACATCAGAGTAAATGGATTCTCCCATCTGTATAGCCAGATACACCAGTGGCATCCGTCTACCGAAGGCAGAACTTCTGAAGGCGAGGGTGCGCCAGAATCGTCCGGGGGTGTGTCAGAAGCCCAAATGGCCAGCTCCACCCCCAGAGGTTCTGAGTCAGTAGCACAGGTGGGGCTCAAGACCCAGCATTTCTAGCAAATTCTGGGTGGTGTAGCTCTCCTCCAATTGGAGAGGAAAGCAACAGCACTGCCAAAAGAGGTGTAGCGAGTGCGCGGCGGCCCTGTGGCCCATGAGCACACTGCTGCACGTTCAGAAGCAGTTACAAACTAGCCTGAAACATCTGAGTGTTTAAGAATTTATTTTAAACTTTTCTGACAATAATATCACCACCATCTCACAGCTGCAAAGCCCTTTAGGCTTTATGTGCATCATCTCAAATGTTTCCTCATCGGGACCTCATGTGAACTCTGTGAGGTTAGCAGGCGGATTTATCCCACCTTATAGAGGAGGTGGTAAAACGGAAGCGGACTTGGCCCTGCAGCCCTTCCTTCCCTCTCCAGGTAGCCTGGAGCTGGTGTATGAGTCCAGACCCTGCAACCTGGAGCCTAGAATCGAAAACCTAGAGTTCAGAACCTGAAGCCTGGAGCCTAGAACCAGGAAATAGGAACCCTTAGCCTAAAACCTGGGGCCTGGAAACTGAAACCCTTAGCCTGGGACCTGGAACCTGAAACCCTTAGCCTGGAACCTGGAACTGGAAGCCTGGAGCCTGGAACCTGGAACCAAAACCATTAGCCTAGTACCTGAAACATGGAACCTAGAACCTGAAGCCTGGAGTCTGGAACCTAGAACTGGGAGGCCTTATCCTAGAGCCTGAAACCTGGAACTGGGAACCCTTAACCTAGAACCTGGAGCCTGGAACCTGGAACCTGGAACCTGGAACCTGAAACCCTCAGCCTGGAACCTGGAACCTGAAACCCTCAGCCTGGAACCTGGAGCCTGGAACCTGGAACCTGAAACCCTCAGCCTGGAACCCGGAACCTGAAACCCTCAGCCTGGAACCTGGAGCCTGGAACCCAGAACCAAAACCCTCAGCCTAGAACCTGGGACTGGGAACCTGAGGCCTGGAGCCTGGAACCAGGCGTGCAGCCTAGAACCTGGAGTGAAGCTGGGGACAGAAGCCAGGCCTCGACCTCTGAGTCTGAAAGTCTTTGAGCACAGGTGGCAGACAGCAGCAACTGCACACACGCGGTCCTTGGCCAGCATGATTCCCTGAAGGCCCATCCTAAGCCTCGTGTCTGCATTGCCTCATAGACTCCTCACAGCCACCCAGTATCGCCTCCCCTTGCCAGGTGGAAACACTGAGACTCAGAGATGCTTGTCGCTTGTCTGAGGAGGTCGCCTGGCCGCAGCACCCAATGCTGACCCTCTACACCACACTCTCCCTGGGTACCCCAAAGATTCTCTCATGGGTATGCGAAGTGTCTCCAGTCATGGGAGTTAGGAGGAAAACTTCACACCAACAGAAACCCGAACTCTGCAAGGGCCCAAGAAAGGAAGCACACAGCCATCTAAGACGACGCCCTGGAAGTCCTCCCAAGTGTCAGGAGTATCCTTATCTGAAATAACTCAAAAAATTTAAAAGCAAGACACAAAACTGTACAATATATTGTGCATGTTATATGTTATTTTCACCTGGTATACTTTAACATATTTTAAAAAATCATATTTAAAAAAACAAGCTATTGGTAATACAGAGTGCAACCTGTGGATCTGCAAGGCAGTCCTCCCACCACACGTATATTCAGTATAATTTATTAACTATCATGTTCTATATAGGGAAAAATTGGAAAAGATATTTAGGAAAGAAAAATAGATTGAAATTTTAACACCAATCACAAAAACAGAAATCCAAGGAGAAAAGATTGACTAAGTCTTAAACCAAAAGGAACACAATTTTTTTTTTTTTTTTTTTTTTGAGACAGAGTCTTACTTTGTTGCCCAGGCTGGAGTGCAATGGCACAATCTCAGCTCATTGCAACCTCCACCTCCTGGGTTCAAGCGATTCTCCTGCCTCAGCCTCCTGAGGCACCTGCCAACATGCCTGGCTAATTTTTGTATTTTTAGTAGAGATGGGGTTTCACCATGTTGGCCAGGCTAGTCTTGAACTCCTAACCTCAGGTGACTCAGTTGCCTTGGCCTCCCAAAGTGCTGGGATTACAGTTGTAAGCCACTGCACCTGGCCTTTTTTTTTTTTTTTAATAGAGATGGGTTCTTGTTATGTTGCCCAGGCTGTTCTCAAACGCCTAGGTTCAAGCGATCCTCCTGCCTCAGCCTCCCAAAGTGCTGGGAGGAATACCATTTTTTAAAAGAATATTATTGATGAAACCAAACGGAATATTAAAGCTGAATTTTCAATTAGTGAGAGGGACAGTGTATGTGTGTGTTTTCCTTTGCAAATTGTACATAAAAACAGAAGCAAGAGGTAGAAACCACAGAGGTGAATATGCTGGAACATTCACATGGTTAATGGTCCCTTCCTGTCCCATCCCAGCAGGCTGAGATGCACGCCTTTTGGCCAAGCGAAAAGAGAGCCCAGGGGTTGGAAGGGGGAGTCTTTGGATAGAGACTGCAGGTTCTCGGGGTTCTCTCGCTGGGAACAGGAGTGGAGGGGCGGGGGCCACACAGTACTTTCTGGAGATCAGTTGAGAGGTGATGAGGAGAGTATCATGCAGAGAGCTGCGGAGACCCGGGGCTGATGCAGCAGGGATTCCGAACAGGACAATGATCTGGTCATCTATTTTAAGAAGTTCAGCAATGTGCTTTTACAGGAGATATGGGGACGGTTTTAATCCTGTGGAAATGTGGCAGTCACTGACCTTTCTGTTGTCCAACATCCAGTCCCCCTTCTCATCTGGGGGGTGGTCCTGGGGGGTGAAAGACGACTGGGTCTCCAGCCCCACCCCCACAGGTGAGACTAAAGTTGAGGGTCTTCCCTGTCCCTTCTCCTGCAGCCACACCTGGATTTTGAGTAATCTGAAGATGCAGACAAGAGGTGTGCGCTGAATGTGCCGGCACCTAGATATTGGACTTCCTGCCTCCAGAATAGGGAGAGATCAACTTCCATGCTAAAGCCCCCAGTCTGTGGTATCTTGTTATAGACGGTCCCCAGCCCCACTGTCAGCTCAAGCACACTTCCAAAGCCAGCAAAGTGTAATCACATTGGCAGCTCATGTCTCCATTCCCTGAGCCTGCAGCCGACTTCTAAAATGGCCCCATCTCAGCTTCCAGGGTATGTGGCCCCCTCTGTACTAATTTCCAGGAGGTTTAAATGGAGGAAACGCCAAGAATGTAATGTGGTCAGCTAGGGCTTTTTACCCTCCTTGCAGGAGGGCAAACAGTCGTAGTCACTGTCAGACTCAGAGTTCTCTAGCTGAGGGGAGTGGTTCAGAGCTCAAGGTACAAACCCAGCAGTGTGGCAGGGGAACCCTGACACAGAGATCCTCAGTTGGGTATCTTGTTCCCCATGGGCCATTTGACAATGTCTGGAAGCATGTTTGGTGGTCACAGCTGGGAATAGCGAGGAGCTACTGGCGCCTACTGGGCAGAAGCCAGGGATGCTGTGCAAAATCCTATAATGCATAGGACAGCGCCCCCCAGGACAGAGAATTACCCAGCCCTAAATGTCAGTAGTGCCCAGATTGAGAAACCCTAACACAAGACAAAAGAAAGAAAAAACTTCAGATGTTGAAATGAAGAATTGGAAGACCATGTGGTCATCACCTCATCTCAACTCATGTGGCAATTCCTCTGGAGCTGGCTCTAGGCATTGGTTAAAAATAGGTGGGTAATTTAGTAGCTTCTAAGAGGTCAGATAAGCCCAAAGATAAACAGTGCAGAACAAGGCTGGGGTGAAGTGGCCCATTATTTCTGGGAAGCCAACCAAAGACCTGGGCACCAAGGCTAGGTTGCTTGATGGTGAAGCGGCTTGAAAAATCTGATGGTATCTTACTTTTGATTCTTGAATTCAAGACCAAGAAGTAAAAGTGACACTGACTGTCTCAATGCCAAGAATGGTAACATGCTTCAAACTTATAAGAAGTCCCCAGGGACGCTGACACTAAAGACACACATATTTACAGCGACAGCCATTCGCGCTTTTATTCTGAGTTCATTTAAACAGTCCCAAGGGCCGTCTGTGTCCCTCTTGGGCATGGGAGATCATCTTTCCTATATTTTTCTCACATGCTCCACCCAACCCCCATCTCAGCCCTGGGGCACATCCCAACCAGTCAAGAAACACGACTGCCTCCTTCTAGAGCTAACCACAGCCACCTGAAGGTAGCAAACGACCACCACCATTTAATTGCCACCTACCAGGTGCCAGGCAGCACGCCCTGCAGCCTGTGGGCTCTAGCTCTTTACCATGACTGCCCCACACGATAGCATTCCTCTTTCTCAGATAAAAAAAAGAAGACTGGGCTGCATTCACTTGCCTACGGTCACACAACTTAAAAAGGCTGACACACAGGTCTCTGAGGCCACAGCCCCACAAAGGTTCCAACCTGCAATAGATCAGTCCATCGATCAGTCCAGTCCACCTGCATTGGTCATGAGTGGTATGCAGCCCCATGTGTAAGCAGTCAATAAATATCCCACATTGCAGAACATACCTCTATTGCAATGTATTTCCACAAGGGAATTGCTCCGGAGCTACACTGGTCAACACGGCAGCCCCAAGACTTCTGTGGCTATTTACACTTAAATGCACTGCGGTGAAGTTAATTTGACATGCAGATCCTCAACTGTACTAACCGCATTTCAAGTGCTCAGTAATTACAGAGGGCTAGTGGCTACCACAGTGCACTGCACAGACACAGAGCACAGAGTCCTATAGACAGCACAGCTTTGGGTATTTTAAAAATATGCTGGGGGTAATTTAAAGCAATATCTTAGGGCAGAGGTCCCCTACCCCTGGGGCACAGACTGGTACCAGTCCATGGCCTGTTAGGAACTGGGACGCACAGCAGGAGGTGAGCGGCAGGCGGGTGAGTGAGCGAAGCTTCATCTGTATTTACAGCCACTCCCTATCACTCGCATTCCCACTTGAGCTCCACCTCTTGTCAGATGAGCAGCAGCATTAGATTCTCTTAAGAGCGCGAAACCTATTGTGAACTGTGCATGTGAGGGATCTAGGTTGTGCGCTCCTTACTAGAATCTAATTCCTGATGATCTGTCACTGTCTCCCATCACCCCCAGATGGGACCGTGTAGTTGCAGGAAAATAAGCTCTTGGCTCCCACTGATTCTACATTATGGTGAATTGTATAATTATTTCATTATATATTACAGTGTAACAATAATAGAAACAAAGTGCACAATAAATGTAATGTGCTGGAATCATCTCGAAACCATCCCCACACCCTGGTCTGTGGAAAAGTTGTCTTCCACAAAACTGGTCCCTGGTGCCAAAAAGATTGGGGGCTGCTGTCTTAGGGAAGACAGGGTGGAGCCATGCTAGCTGTTTGGTCAGCATGGAAACCCCAGTGAGTGTCAACCTGGAAAACCCCACATCTTCCCAGATGCCTAAGGAATGTCATCAAAGAAAGTGAAAAATAAAAATGAAAGAAATCAAGGACAATGAGGGCAAAATTGATAAACCTACATGATGGAGGTTAAAAATACATGAACAACTTTAGATCTCCTGATTTCTTTATGTTTAAATATGATCATGACCACTATGTGATTTTTCATTCACTCCCCAAGCCAAGAGTGGATGGAGAGTTTGTAATATAATATGCCAGTGGAGGCTCTGAACAGATCTGGCTCTCAGAGACTTGCTGATCCAAGAGTTTACCTGCTGCCAAGGCCATATCACATTCTGCCTACCTAAACTCTCCAGGTATTTTATTTGCTTTATGGAAAGTATATCTCAGATCTTAGAGAACTTTCCAAGCAAATAAATGAATTATTCCTTTGCTTTTTGTCTTTTTCTTTTTCTCTTTTTGAGATGGAGTCTCGCTCTATTGCCCAGGATGGCGTGCAGTGGTGTGATCTTGGCTCACTGCAACCTCTGCCTCCTGGGTTCAAGCAATTCTCCTGCCTCAGCCCCCCGAGTAGCTGAGACTACAGGTGCAAGCCACCACATCTGGCTAATTTCTGTATTTTTAGTAGAGATGGGGTTTCACCATATTGGTTAGGCTGGTCTCAAACATCTGACCTCAGGTGATCCACCCACCTTGGTCTCCCAAAGTGCTGGGATTACAGGCATGAGACACCATGCCCAGCCCAATTCTTGATGCCTGAAGCTATGAAAATCTCATATTTTTTTGTTTTACTATCTTTATTTGCTCAGCTAATTTGACATTTTATTTCGCTCTCAGTAAAAGAATACCATAATGATGGGTTCCTTTGTTTGAGCTGTGTAGACACTAGAGGTTAGCCGTTCTTCCCTGGTGTATGTCTCAGATTAATTTTCAACTTTCTTTTCCAGCCTTACTAGTCCCTTAATCAAAAACAAAACTCCACCTGCAGGCACCAAATTAGAGAAGTCTGACTGGTTAATATTAAGCAATGTTTCCTCCTAACACTGACATGGTGGTCAAGGGCACTGGCCTCAAAGTCAAGAGACTGGGTTCAAATCAGAGCTGCTTGCCCCTGCCTGAGGAACCACTCACTGTCTGGTACCAACACTTCAGCCGCCCTGTGTGGCTTCCTGTTCACACTTTGTGACATCTCTCTTCCTGGCCTTTGCTCAAATTGTAGTCACCATGTTTAGTGCCTCCCTCTAAAATATGAAAGGGTAGCTGAGGATCACCACACATCTGAGAAAGGCTCCAAGATGACAGAGGCCAAAACACACAAAGGAGGAAAAGAAACAGACCAGGACGCAGGGAACAAAAAAATTTTCAGGAAAACCCCCAAATTAAGTGAATTTGCTTAATATCCTTAGAGTAGTAAGAAAAGGTACTGCATTAGTGAGTCAAGAAAGGATGCTATAAAGAAGAGATAAAGAACAATAAAAAAACTTAGCAATTCAATATAAAACAGGTAAACTTAGTAGAAGGAGTGGAAGGTAAAGTTGAAGAATCTTCCATGAAGTATTACCAAAAGACAAAAAAAAAAAAAAAAAAAAAAAAAGAAAGGAAAATGAAAAATTACTTCTTTTTCTGTTCTGTCTTACAGAAATTACTGTAAGACAGAACAGAAAAAATGATGGGGCTAGGAAAAAATTCAAGAAAATTTCCCAGAATTTTAGGATACAAGTTTCCAGATTGAATGAACCCAATGAATGCTCAATAAGTGGGGTGAAAATCCAGAATTCTGAGAATAAAGAGAAGATCCTAAAAGTTTCCAAACTTTTTCTTTTAAATTTTTTTTTTTTTTTTTTTTTTTTTTTTGAGACAGAGTTTTGCTCTGTCAACCCAGGCTGGAGTGCAGGGGTGTGATCTCAGCTCACTGCAACCTCTGTCCCCTGGGCTCAAGTGATCCTCCCACCTCAGCCTCCCAACTAGCTGGGACCATAGGCACAAGCCATCATGCTTGGCTAATTTTTGTATTTTTAGTACAGAAGGGATTTCACCATGTTGCCCAGACTGGTCTCAAACTCCTGAGCTCAAGTGATCCACTCACTGCCCTCCCAAAGTGTTGGAATTACAGGTATGAGCCACCACACCCAGTCACTTTTTCTTTTCTTTTTTGTGGAGATGGGGGTCTCACTATGTTGCCCAGGCTGGTCTTGAACTCCTGGGCTTAAGCAATGCTCCTGCCTCAGATTCCCAAATAGCTAGGACTACAGGCATGCATCACCATGCCCAGCTAAATTAAAAAAATATATTTTTAAAGGAAGGGTCCTACTTTGTTGCCCAAGCTGGACTTGAACTCTTGGTCCTAAGCTATTCTTTCACCTTAGCCTCCTGAGTTGCTGGAATTACAGGTGTGAGCCATATGCCTGGCTCCTAATTTTACTTTTTTGATATTTATTAGTTTATTTTATTGACTAGTTAATACAGTCACATGGTTCAAATATCAAGAGCATGAAGAGTGGCACTTGACAACCTGCTTCCACCTCCATCCCCACACTCCTTTCATTGTGTTCTGGCAGTGATTTTTATTCAAATGCAGGAACATTGCAGCCTTTCTCACACAAGGAACAGCATGCTATCTTTATTTTCTGTATATTACTTTTTCCAATTAACAATACTTACTGGAAATTATGTCAAAGAAGACACAGAGTTCATCATTTTTTGGAAAATTATTTTTAACCTAGAACTCTATACACAACCAAAGTATCAATCAAGTATGAATGTAGAATAAAGACATTTTCAGACATGTGAATACTTAGAAAAGGCATTCTTGCTCCGAAAGCTACTGAAGGATGTGTTACAGCAAAATAAGACAGCAATCCAAGAAGGCAGATAATATGGAATCCAGAAAATAGGGACCTAACAACAACAATAAAAAGGGGGTAAAAGAAATTCTCAGAATGGTGGCAGAGGGAATGGCAGGTGCAGGAAACCCTGAGGAGAACATCCAGACCAGACTGGATCTAGAGGACAGAGGTCTCTAGTGGGTAGATTTCCATGGGAGAATAAAATGGAATTGATAGATTATCTGCTTTGTTTAATCATATAGAACATAGCATTTTGATGGGTTCTATTGAAAACTTTATGGAGATATGTAGATATATAGATAGATAAGCTATATATGTAGGCAGATGAGCAATGAAAAAGAAAATAAATCATTAACTCTAGAAGAAGCAGAAAGTTGTATAAGGAAAGAAAGATTATAGTACACTGCTTGGCTCTGCAATTGACATTATTTACATAGCTGGCAAGATCATCATCATCACCAGCATTTACTGAGCATTTACCATGTGACAGTCATTGTTCAGAGGTCTTTTTGTGAAAGATCTCATTTACCCTCATAACTGCCCTGGGTGAAGTATACTCCTAAAACTTTCCCATCTTACCTATGGGGGAACTGAGGCACAAAGTTGATAAGTAACTTGCCCTAAGTCATGGTATAAGGGACAGAATCAGGATTTGAACCCAGGAAATCTGATTCTAGCACCCATATTCTTAAGCAGTCTGTCCTGCCAGTGAATATTCATTTAGCCCCACACTACAATGAACTATAGTGTGATGCAGAGAAGGAAAGTAGGGAGCTGGCCTGAACTGGGCCCATGCACACCAAGTCCCGTCCTTCAATGCAGGAGCCAGCTGACAGCATCTGCAATTGATAAACTAATGTGTAATACATATGTATGTTATTTATAAACAAGGAGATCATTACCAGATCATCGAGGGTCTTGTAGCTTGTTTAAGGACTTGGGTTTTACGGAGTAATACAAGACATCCTTGGAAGGTTTTTATCAGAGAAGTGGCATGATCTGACATATTTTAAAAGGACTGCCCAGCCTACTGTGTGGGGAACGGCCTGAGAATATGGGTAAAAACATATATTACTCTGATGAAATAAAAATCAATTTTTTAAAGATGAAAGGATGGAAAAAGAAGATGAGAGATACAGTAAGGCAGAGACAGATATGGGACTCTCTCTCCTGAAATGTCACCCCTGGTGGTTCAGAGGTCAGTGGGGGACAACATGTGCCAGGGATAGGAAGAAGGTGGCTTGCCTGCAGGACATAGCCTGAATGGGGTCTTGGAGGGAGCTGAGGGGCTGATCCAGGAAGCAGCCTGGGCCATGAACTGGCAGCCCCTAATTAATAGGTGGCCTCAGCCATGTCCCATGGTGTCTCTGAGTCTGTTTTCTCTCTGTCAAACAGAGAGACTCGGAACTCTTTTCACAGGATTTAAACAAACTATGGGAGTAAAGCTTCCAGAGTACCTGGCACACCTCGGGTCTTAGAAGCAACCTCCGTTCGCCCCTCTCTCCTTTCCCGTCTCACACTCACTGGGGACGGGCAGGGCTCACAGGGGACAGGCAGGGCTAGAAGCCAGGTCCTGGATTTCCCTCATCCACACCGCCTCTCATGTTCTCCACACACACATCCCAACCCTGAGTACCAGGCCAACGAGTAGCTCAAGAGTCACCCAGAAAAGGAAGAAGGGAGACAGCTGGCCCTCTGACAAAAATAGCTGTGGGGTGGGGCCCAGGGCCATTGGGGACCAGCAGGCCTGTCCACAGCTGAGTTTTCTGTGGACTCAGAAACCCAGAAGCATCTTTTGGGAATCGCACAAACAGCCCAAGGTCACAGGCACGTTGTTCGCGCCCTCCAACAGCTCAGACTGTTGGTAAAAATCCGTCTGGAACACCAGTCTTGTCACATTCCTAAAACCTTGTAGACGATCTGCCAAGATGGGTGTTTGGCTTAGGAGAATCAGCTGCAGAACAGCCCTCAGTGACTCCACTGCGGCTGGGTTCCAGCTGGAGGTAGGATGTTGTTCAGGCTGGACAGTCCTGTGTCCTGCCGGGCACTGAACGCCCCGCACCTCTCCCAACTCCTGTGGAACAAAGGGGCAGGGCCCAGCCCCAATGGCAAACCAGTGTCCAGCAGCACTCAGTTGGTGTGCAATCTGCTGGCCAGCCTCAGAAAAGCAAATTCATAGAGAAAAAAGTCATGAAATTCACTTTCAAATCAAGTGAAATAGGCCTAGGGACAAGTCTGACATGTTGGTTGCGTGCAGGTGAATTCTGGCCCCAGGGTCACCTCACCAGAGGGCAAGGGACTGCACTGGGGACCCAGATTTGCATCTTGGCAGCTGGGCTCAGTCCTGGACTCTCCACCCCAGAGGAGCCAGGTCAGGTTAGTGCTGGAGAGAGGTAGAGCGAAGTTTCCACACTGAACCCCATTTCTGGGCTGTTCTGGAAAAGAACACGTGCACCCCATCCCCAGCTTGGTTCTCCAACAGCCTTGAGGAGAAGAGAGACAGGCTCCCTCCGCACAGGTTGATATAGGAGGGCTATTTGGGAAGGACAGGGAGAAAAGATGAATGAAAGGGGTACTTAGGATGAAAAGACCCGATATTTACGAACTACCCGAAACAAGGGGCATGGCTTTATGTTGGGTTCCAGAAGCAGAGCCCATGGCAGGACTGGATGTGAGCCCTGTCCCAGCAGGGGCATGAGGGGGGCAGGCCAGTCAGGGAAGGGCTGGGGAGGAAGGTGGTCTCAGCAGGAGTTGGCCTCAGCCTGGCCCGCAGAGAGCTCCGGAGCAGGAAACGTACCACAGAATTGGTTGCATCTTGAAACAAGCCTGGGGGACATTTTGTGACCTCACAAAATGGTTACTTGATGGCTGCAGGCTGCCTTGGGGGCAATGCAACCCCTTCTCCACAACTGGACTCCTTGGGGGCAGTGTGACCCCTTCTCCACAACTGGACTCCTTGGGGGCAGTGCGACCCCTTCTCCACAACTGGACTCCTTGGGGGCAGTGCGACCCCTTCTCCACAACTGGACTCCTGTGTGGCTGTGAGGCCTGAACCGACAGCACCCGCAGGCCCACGAGTCAACTTGGGGCCGGTGAAGCAGCCGGGTGGGGCAGCAGTGCCCCTGCCATGGATCAGGGCCCGAGGCCGCAGGCCACAGAGGGGCCAGCTTGGAGAGGAAGCTGCAGAAACAGTTATGGGGGGAGGGCCTCCGTCCTGCTGGGTGAGGAAGGGGTACCTATGGCACCACGAGGGGATAATAAGCTCACCGCACTGTCTCAAGGCCCCACGGTGAGTTCCTAATGCAGCCTGCGCAAATGACTGTTCCTGTTGGGAAAAACATTCTTCATTTGAGAGCAATACTTTGAATTGCATGGTGAGACCAGTATCGCTTTACTCAGCTGCAGAGTGCTGAATGAGAAGTTTGGGATGCTACCAAAATGCACCAGCAGAATGTGAAACGCTGTAGGAGAGGAAAATCTATCTGCGTTGGAAACACCCCTCCCCAGAAGTGGGAGGCGCAGGTCATGCCTTTGGTGCTAATGAGCTTCTGCAAGTGCGTACTAAACCTTTTTCCTGATAACATCCCGCCTGAATTCCACTGCAACAAGAGAGTGAGAAATAATCGACTTGCGATAATACAGCATTTGCAAATAACTCCCTTTACTATACACGCTTGCCTAGAGTTTAAACCATCACATGGAAGCAGGACACCGGCTGCAGAAGCAGAAATGCACCCTCCAAAGGCTGCCCCCGCCACGAGTCCTGCTTCTACCCAGAAGAGTGCAAAGCCCTGCACAGGGCAGCCTAGCTCTTCCCCTCGCTCCAGCAAACTGGAACCCACGTCCCTGCCAGGTGACTCAGGCTTCCCAATGACCTCAGCCCAGAATTTTCCACTCACTCTCCAGAAGGCATGTTCTTGGGTGCCAGGCCCAAGTGGCAGCCCACTCCCTCCCACTTCCTTGAAGCCTCCCCAGTTTCCATTCAGGCCCCCACCTTCCCAAGTGTTTCAGGGAGGCTGGCTCTCCCCAGTCCCAGGATGAGTCTGACAGGTCACAGGGTAGACCCACCCCCCTTTGCCACAGGCACTGAGCCCCTAAGTCCATGGTCCTTGTCAAAGAGCTTGGTGCAGGAGTGGCCAGACAGACTCATGGAAGTTTACCAGGGAGATACTGCTAGCTCTCTGGAGAGAGCCACCAGAAGAGACGGTGTGTGGGCTCCACAGTGGCAGCCCGGGAAAGCCAAGGCCAGCTGGCCTCCATGAAGCAAGTCAGCCTAAGGATGAGGCCACCCACAGAGGATGGCCCAGCCCAACCAGCTGCGCAGGTGCTGTGGGAAAAAGAGGCCGGAGCCACTGGTGAGGTTGGCGGGGAATCCTGCCCTGCCTCCGGGCTTGCTGTGCTCCAGCCAATATACTTCCCCTTGTCAATGTCAGTCCAGTCAGGGTTTCTGTCCCAGCAGCCAAAGCATCTTGACTGGTACATACAGCCTTCAAGAACTCAAAATGCCACTTCCTCCAGGAAGCCACTTCTGAGACCACTGGCCAGCTGTGTTTCTCTCTCATGTCCAAACCTTCAGAACACTGTCTACGCCCTTTTTATATCAGATCCCTTCCTGTCTTCGGTTAGCATTATTGATCTACAGGTGTCAACCCCTTTCTGACCCAACTCCTGGAGGGTAGGCAGGTCCTCGTCGGGTTCCTCCCTGACTCTCCAGTCTCCCCAGGACAGGAATTTGGATACCATGGCTTGTATCTGTTGAGTCAATGAGTGAATAAGAAAGTACTGAACCCAAGACGATTTTGTTAATTTCTATAAGAACCCCGATGAATTCAAGGAATAGATATTTGCCATTTGAATAGTGATTTTCATTTTCACAGTTGAGAAATAGAAGTTAATTTGTACTAAAACATAAGATGTCACACCTGCTCCCTCCAACCCTATCAATCTGTGCTACTCAGCACTAGTAACAGCTGCACCTACGGCTGGGTTTTACGGGGAGGGGCGTGTAAGGAGCTCTCATATTTACCCACCGTCTAGTTACATACTTTACATTGCTACCCACTTTCTTTAATTCTGACAGCCAGGGGAGATTTCTTCTTCTCCATTTTAGAGACGAGAAAACAGAGGCCCAGAGGAGAGTGAGTAACTCACCTTCCTAGGATGGCACAGCTGGCTAAGAACTATGTCATTTCAAAGCCCAGCTCTGACTCACAAGCCTATCTCTGTAACTCCAACTGCATCTCCCTCGGTGGGAGGGAGGACCTCAGGGCTCTCAACCCAAGGAGTGTTCCCTTGCCTTCCTTTTCAATCTATTTTATAAAAACCAGCAGATAGGCTGGGCGCAGTGGCTTACGCCTGTAATCCCAGCACTTTGAGAGGCCAAGGCGGGAAGATCACTTGAGGCCAGGAGTTTGAGACCAGCCTGGCCAACATGGTGAAACCCCGTCTCTATTAAAAATACAAAAATTAGCCGGGTGTGGTGGTGCGTGCCTGTAATCCCAGCTACTGGTGAGGCTGAGGCAGGAGGATCTCTTGAGCCTGGGAGGTGGAGGTTGCAGTGAGCCGAGATCATACCACTGTACTCCAGCCTGGGCAACAGAGTGAGACTGTGTTAAAAAACAAACAAACAAACAAACAAACAAGAAAGAAACACCAGTGGATAAAAGGCAAACTCTGGAAATTTTCATTCTTCTCATTCTTCTGCCCCATAACCACTGACATCAAGACAAGGCTTGCGATTCACTGGCCACCTCTGGCCCTTGCAGGGAACACTTGTTAGGCACTGTGGTCAAATGCATACATAAGTGACTGTCTTCACAGGAGGGAGTTATACTCAAGCTACTATATTTAGCAAATGTCTATATTTAGCCAAAGGTCCTTTAAATGCCTTGTACTTCTTTTGTTTATTAATTAATGTAACAGACATAGACAAACACCTAGTGTGTGCCTGGCTCTGTGCTGAGCTCTTGGGATACAAAAGTAAGATATTTCCTGTCTGGGTGTCACCTTCTACAGGTGGACAAATAATGATAAGGTATCCTGACTGCCATGCCAGGTGTGGGCATGCCATGGAGGGCCGTGGAGCCAGGGAGACTTAGGCCTGGTGCGATGTGAGAGGGCTGAGTCTGGAAGGTCTCCTGGAGGTCACAGTGGGCTTCCAGGAATGAATAAAGGTTTGCCTGGAAAGCCCTTTTCTGTATCATACAGAGAAAAACAGAAGTCTTTATTCACTCAGTAGTCAACAAATCCTGAGTGACTGCCACATGTCCGTAAGAGCAAAATCAGGTATTTACAACTACAAACACCTAAGGATTGGTTACAGAGTAGCTCCCCCAGAATATCTGACGGGTACAGCCAGACACCACAGTCCAAATGGCTTGGAGGTGTTTCCTGTGGGAAGAATCACATGTGGAAAAGCCAACACGGAAAAGAACCTGTGAGGCGGGTTACAAGGCAGAGACTTTCTTTGCATTCATACACCCACCTGGCACACAGTTCAAATGGTACAAAGGGAACACAGTCAAAAATTAAGCTTCCTTTGTCCCCCTGGGGCCGCAATCTATTGGCTCCCCTTTTCCCAAGCTGCTGCTCTCTGTCCCTGTACGGCTTTCTGGATGTCATGCACATTCTTTAGCCTTAAGGTAGAATCCTTGCGGAAGGAAAAAAAAAAAAAGGCATTTGTACAAATACCCATTCTAGTGCGCCTTCAATTTGTCACAGGTAAAGTTCATCACCAAACATGATCTTAGTTACAATAAAAAAGGCATTTGTACAAATACCCATTCTAGTGCGCCTTCAATTTGTCACAGGTAAAGTTCATCACCAAACATGATCTTAGTTACAATAAACTCTGCCCAGGAAACTTTAATGAAGACGTTTCAGTGTGCCTGGACCCGTTTCCAGGCTCAGTCCTGAAAGAAAATTCACAGTGATCCCCAAGTTCATCTCTGAGCTGCACCTTGAGTGACATCGATGGATGGATGACAAATGGTCACCTGAGCGACTCGGCCATTTCAGCAGGGCCATGTGGCGTCCGGCGACCGTCCACTGCCTCCAGGTCGGGCCTAAGCCCCCGCCTCCTCCCATGCCGCACAACAAAGCGGGGCGCTCGCCCCCGCCCGGCCAGCCCGGGCCACCTCGCGCGCTGGCGGCGCCCGGCTCCTCTCCCGAGGGCGCAGCGGCCGACGGTGGCCGGGGTGGGGGAGGGCGCGCAGCGTCGCGGGCTGGGCCCGGGGCTGGAGAACGGGTGCGGGGTCCGCAGGCCGCCGAGATCGGGGCCGGGGCGCAGCGCCTGGGGATCAGCGCCCCGGCGCGCGCCTGCCCGGCCCACCCGCCTGGAGCCGGACGCGCAGTGGCACAGACGCACAGCGGGACAGACGGACGCCGGAGAGACCCTGACAGCCGTCCGGCCCCCGCGCCCGCCCGGCGCCCCCCGGCTGCCCTCCCGGCGCGCTCACCTCCCGCGCGATCTGGTTGAGCGCGTCGTCCTCCGCCGTGAGCCGCTCCCGGTTGGGGAGCCGCTTGCGCCCCGATCCCTGGGTGCCCATGTCCCTCGACCGCGTCGCCCGCAGCTGCCGCGGGGCCCGTTGCTCCAGCCGCTCGCGCCGCCCCGGCCCGGCCCCGGCCCCGGCCCCTCCCTCCGCCGCGGCGTCATGGCGTCAGCGGGCGCTGGGCCGGGGACGCGGGGACGCGGGGGGACGGGGGCCGCGGGGACCCGGGGGAAGCCAGAGCCGGAGGTCCGCAGCGCGGGCCAGGGACTGCAGGGGCCAGGGACGGCGGGGCGGGGGACGGGGGCGGGGGGCGGAGACGCCAGGTGTCAGGGACGATGGGGGTCCGATACCACGGGGACGCTGCGGATGCCCAGGGCCGGGCACGCGGGACCTGAGGGACCGGGAGCCCCGGAGGGTGGACTTTGCGGGGACTGTTTGGCGGGCCGGTAATCGCGGAGCGACGCGCGGCAGGGCGGTGGGCACCGGTTGAGTGGGGACCTGAGCGGAGAGCTGGGGGTAGGAAGGCTTTCAGGGGCCTGGGTTGCCTTGAGGGGTTTGCACGGAGGGGTGAGCACAGGATTTGGTTCAGCCTGGCGCTCCCCATTCCGCGGTGAGTCGGGGTGGAAGTCCCTCGCCGGGGTGAGAGCTAGGCTGTGGGGTCAGGCCGAGAGGTGCTCGGATCCGCCCGCCACCGCCGCTCCTGTGACCTTGGCCAGCCTCCTGGGCGCCGGCTTCACAGCGGCATGGTGTGGATGTGTGCGTTTCTGTCTTTACACGCGTGTTCTCCGTGCTAGTATCCATCCTTCTCCCCGCTGTCTGCCCCCTGAGATCAAGGACTTGTCACTTCTCTCGTGGGTCCCCAGCCTCTAGGATCGCGGCAGGTGCGTCGCAGCTCTCTCCTAGTTGTTGAAAAAGTAATGAACTTACCTGTGCTCTCTGAAGCTCACGGTCTACGCTCTAGAGGTGGATTTAAAAGTAAAGCAAATCGGAGGATTAGGTAGGGGTTAAAAGCCCCTGCCCAGGGCACGGCAGGAGCACCGGGTGGGAAAGTTACTGGTGTGTTTGGGGTATGGGGAGAACTTCAGTGTGGCTGGACCTGGGGAAGGATGGGAGGGAGGGTAGTGATGGTAGAGGAGAGGAGGCTGTACTGAAGTCACCTGTGATTTTTTTCCCCCAGTGATAAGGACAGTTAACATTTCGGTGTATTTCCCACCAAGTGGTGTGCAGATTGCTTTGGATTCTTAAGGAGGTGGCCTGGAAGCTGTATGAAGGTGGGAAGAGGAAGAGGGCCCTTCCACCCACAGTGGCAGGGAAAGCTGTTGGAGGTTTCATTGCAGGGAAAAGACAGCGAGTCCAGTGACATGGGAGGGAGGGCAGATCCAGGTGACATTGCTCTGGGTGCCTGAGCTGATGCAGGTGGGTTGGCAGGGCTGACTGTGGCATCGTTCATGACTGAACTCCGGGAGCAGATACTGCACCTGCACATTGTAGGCACTAAGGAAATAGGCGTTGACTGAATCTTCCAGGCCATATTTACATTACTTCAGAGGCCATACTCCTTAAGTGACATAGTCCTCCTTGGGGGAAACCTTGAGCCATGGCCACTTGCGCTGCCTTGGTCTTGCTGGTGGCTGCTCACTGTTTCCCAGCCCCTGGGGCACTGTGGGGACTGTGCGTCTTTGCCGAGGCTGGTTCCCGTGAGTTCACTCATTCCTGCACCCACACCTGCTGCCTGCCAGCTGCTGAGCTGGAGGCTGGGGCATAGCTGTCCGAGAGGCAGACACGGCCGCTGCCTCTCAGGGCTGACTTGAGATGCCTGGAGCTCCTTAACTAAAGCCATATCCAAGTTCCAACGTCTCCTTTCTAAAAGAAGTCTCCCTTTGCTCCCTGTCCTTCATTGGAACTTTGAGCCACTTTTTGCTAACACCTAAATCCTCCATCCTGATGTGTTGAGGCCAGGAGGGCAGGCGCTGACCCCATCTTCCTCATCTTTAAGCCTTCACCAGGGACTGGCTGTGCCAGTTGCTTAGTGGAGTGCAGTGGTTGAACTTGTGGAACAGAGTTCAGTTCCCAACCCTCCTCCCCACTTTCCCTGTTGGATTGTTGTCCAGAGACAGGAGATTCACTGCCGTGGGGACTGGCCAGAGGTGTGTCTGAACAGCTCCCGCTGGTAGACGGTGTTCTCGGACACTGTGGTGAATTCAGCTTCCTGCCCCTCCCCCATCATCTGTCCACTTCCAGAAAAGAGCCGCCTTTCAGAAATCATCAGAAACAACATTGCTGGGTCCTCCCATGACCCCATGACATAACAACTTCCTGGCTACAGTCCTCTTCCCCTGGCGATGTGCTCTCAGAGTGGACCGGTTCTCACTTCAGAGTCAGTTTCCGCCTCTAAATGGAAATACGGGTGCCCACTGTCTTAGTTCCTTTGTGCTGCTATAACAGATCGCCTTAGACAGGGTCATTTATAAAACCACGGAAATGTATTGTTCACAGCTGTGGAGGCTGGGAAGTCCAGCATCAAGCCTCCAGCAGAATCAGTGTCTGGTTGAGGCCCATTCCTCACAGATGGTGACTTCTGTGTGTCATCTCATGGTGGAAGACGGGCTCCCTCCAGGCTTTTGTGTAAGGGCACTCATCGCGTTCATGAGGTCTCTGCTTCAGGACCTGGTCACCTGCAGGCCCCACCTTGCATTGAGGGTTAGGTTTCGACATATGAATGGGGGGGCCACCGCCATCCAGACCATGGCCTCTACCTTGTCAGGGTAGGGACAGTATTCTAGGCAAGAGCCCTTCCAGGGCTTCACACACAGGCAATCGATCAATCATCCTTACAGCTCCTGTCCTCAAAGGCCCAGGTCTGGAATGAATGGTGAACAGCAGTTCCTGTCTGGGCAGAGGGGAGGTAGACAGAGATATCAGGCAGCTTGGTGGGTCTTCTCCGTGCTTGGGGTGCCTCCTGGAGGAAGATAAAGACCTGCAAGACTCCATCATGCTGATCCATGGGTTCACCGAAAAATTGTGGCTTTTCCTCCACCCTTGACCCTCGGCCCTCCCTGTGTGGAAGTGCATGAGCCTGTTTCCACTGAGAAGACTGGCCTCTGCCACCAGCACTACTGACCCCTCCCATGTAGCCCTTCTCCTGTTCCAGATGGTGACACTACCCACCAGGGCTTACTTCAGAGCAGGAAATTGAGAAACTATATCACAGATCTGACGTCCAGGGCCAGAGAATTAACATGTTCATCTCCAAGCCTGGTACCAAGTCCCTTCACAAAAATACAGATGCCACCTTCAGGAAGCCTCCACGAGAAAGTGGAGGCAGCCAGGGAAGCCTTGGCAAGGGAAACCACACAGCGGTGCCATCCCCAGCGCAGGTTTGCCTTGGTTCAGGAGCTCAGTGGGCAAGCCCTGGGGGCTGGCTGGGAAAGGAAGTTGATGAGCAGCTACGGAGGGGCGTCCAGTCTGCATGAGGACTCAGAGCTTCTCAGGCAGAGAGCCATCTGAGCCATGATGTGGGACATAACATGACTCACTCTGGGTCCTTTGAGAGCATCATCCGCGTGGGCCTACCTCAAACCTCTTTCACCAGCACTCCAGCCTTGCGCTTCCAGTTCCCAGAGGATGGAAAGCCCTGCTTTGGATTACAGCTGGAGCAGGGCAGGAGAACTGCAGCCCTCCCCAGGAATGCTGAAGGACCCGTGGAGGAGAGCCATCTCTCGCGCATGGAGCTTGGAGCCAGCACCCTGCCCAGAAGTGGGGCTGGCTGAGGTCAGGGTCTATGTGATGCTCAGGAGGTGAATGGTGTCTCCTTTGTCCTGCTGGACGTTTTCAGGTGCATCTTTCAGTAGCTCAATCACAGCACTTCCAAAATAAATCAGTGGATGATGCCTGCCCCAATAAATGCCTCTTCCTTCCCAGGACACCATCACTTCCAGTAACTTTTTCATGTTTTTTGGAGTAAAAACTTTGGAACCATTTTGAAATCCTTTCTCCTTTCTCTACTAAATCTGATCAAATACCCAGCTGGTCTTTTCCTTCATCTCTATCTGATCATTTTGATCCTCCTTTGGCATGTTTGCTGATACCACCAAGCTCTGCAGCTGGTCCCCCTTATCCCTCATCTGTGGATTACTAGCATAAGTCACCTTCTGGACTTGGTGTCTTCAGGGTAGGGTGTCTGAGACAATCTATGGGGTAGGGGAAGCAAATATAGAATTTCTGTTATATATATCTTCAACTAAAAATTAGAAATCCAATGTTACTAATTTTTGATCTATAAGCTCATTTCAAGCGGTCACTCACTCAAGGCATTTCAGGGGCTGGCAGTGGCGTGCTCTCTCATTACATCATTTTCCGCATATTTTGATGTATTTCGGTGGACCAGGTTAAAAGGATTTATGGATTGCCTAACCTAGTTTTAACTAAAACTCAAAGAGTAGATAAATGGCTTCAAAAGATTTAAAAGATTCCCAAAAGCCACAAATAAACAAGAAAATGAGAGACTCGTTTCTTAGTTCAGGCAGGAGGTCTTCACTGGCCTCAGTATAAGGTTATCAGACAGGATAAGAACGTTTAGTAACCATCAAAACTATTTAAACATTAATTTACATTTCCTATCTTTAATGATTAACTTCATTCTAAGTGGATATTGTGCCTTTATGTATTAACTAATGATGATAGACTAGGAACATAATTTATACATAAATATGCAAATACTTGTGGGAGTTTAAAAATACTTGCGGATCATTTCCATTATCAAAAACATCTGGGTTCTAAGGGCAGGTGCCATGGCTTACGCCTGTAATCCCAGCTACTCGGGAGGCTGAGGCAGGAAAATCGCTTGAACCCAGGAGGCAGAGCTTGCAGTGAGCTGATACTGCGCCACTGCACTCAGCCTGGGAGACAGAGCGAGACTCCCTCTCAAAAAAAAAAAGGGTTCTAGACCAGGAATTCATTTTTTTTTTTTTTTTTGCAGTAAAGAAAGTTTAATTGATGCAAGGATCTGATGAAAGTTGGATTCCTCTTGCAGTGGGGAAAACGGGCATCTGAACATGAAATTTGAGTCCAATTTTAGAGGGTGATATTTTGAAGTCCATCCATGGGCTATCTGAATTCCCATTCTACACTGTCCCAATTTAATCCACTATCTACAAAAGCCAGAATAATCTTCTGCAATACGCTTCCATCATGCTGTGCATCAGAACTGCAGAATGGCTCTAGGGCGGCTGCTGCAGCAGTTCTGGAGGGTAAAAGCAGGTGCGAAATGCATCAGTTCGCTTGTGATGAGTGATAGTCACAGTGCTGAAGTTTGTGAGATTATTTGCTTTAAATGTTATTGTCATAAAATTTCACCTTCACTAAGTGCTACTGGGTGCCAGGAATTTCGCAGCAGGAAAGTGCCTGGTAGGAAGATGTCAGGCTTGGGATGATCACATGCCATGTGTACCTCTGGGAAGCTTGCTGAGGGTGGTGGGTCCTTGGCACACAGTGCCAGTTCTGTAGCCAAACCCCTAGAGCACCTTCGAGTAGCTCTCTTAGGGTAGCTTCCTGAGAGCTGGGACCAAGATTGCCTTTTCGTCCCTCAGAGAGCCTTATTCTGGATGCTTAGAAAATGTGGCTTGACTGAATGAAGAGTCCTTTCTTAAGGTACTATATCAAACAGGATGTGAAAACCAATTTTCTTTTTACTTGGGGAAGAGTAATGATGCAAATGTAGGTACTTATTGACTAGCAATGTAATCAATTTTCACCTAATGTGGGATTTATTAACTATTAATTCAATTGGTTAAGAAAAAAAGTGACAGGACTTTCAGCTACAGGACTTTCAGCAATGGGGATAAACGTTATAGGAAACTAACCCTCCTTCCAACAATCATGAACCTCAAACAAAGTCTAGAAAACAGCCCTCTGGAGGCCGTGGGGAGTAAACAAATGCACACTGGAACTGGAGTGGACACAACCTTTGAAGAAAGAGAAGTAAATAAGAAGACGTCTGCTTTCCCAGAGGACATACCCCAGCCTGCAAGGCACATTGGGAGGCCTTGAGAATGACTGGACCGAGGAGTTAGATGTCTGGGTCTGGGGCTATAAGTGCAGCTGGAAATTGTGGGAAGATCCCAGAGAAGAGGGACCATAGAAGGTTGGGCCTCAAGATTTGCATACTAACTTATCCAGAATCCATGGCTAAGTCCCGAACTACGCATGTGTGAGGTGAGATGCCAGGAAATGCAGAAGGAGCCAACAGCTGGAAGCCTGAAAAAGCTGAGCGGAGACTTCAAGATTTCAGCCCAGTGCTGGGGAGATAAAGTCAGGAATTCAAGTCCCACCAAGTTAGAGAGTCTTTCCATTGAAATCTCAGAAGACTGTGCCTTAATAGTGAGACATAGGACTAAGGGCTATGACAGAAAAACCAAAATGGGCCTGGATGCAGTGGCTTATGCCTGTAATCCCAGCACTTTGGGAGGCCAAGGTGGGTGGATCACCTGAGGTCAGGAGTTCAAGACCAGCCTGGCCAACATGGTGAAATCCTGTCTCTGCTAAAAAATACAAAAATTAGCCAGGTGTGGTGGCAGGCGCCTGTAATTCCAGCTACTTGGGAGGCTGAAGCAGGAGAATCGCTTGAACCTGGGAGGTGGAGGTTGCAGTGAGCCGAGATCGCACCATTGCACTCCAGCCTGGGCGACAAGGGCTAGACTCCATCTCAGAAAAACAAAACAAAACAAAACAAAATGAGCACAAACCTAGAACCAAGTCTCAGTAAGATCAAGGCAAGATGCATGATGGAGGTATATTTATTAACTGCCTGCTTGAACCAAATTCAACACGCTTCAGAAGAAAAGAACAGAGTCCAGAGTCCAGATCCCCTGTAAAGTGTTGTCCACCATGTCCAGCACAGCAGAGACTTCCTAGACAAGAAGAATCAGGAAAATGAGACTTGGGGCAGGAGGAAAAATAGTCAACTGAGAAATACTCACAGATGACCTAGATGTTGGAATTAGCAGATAAGTCATATAAAATAACCATAGGAAAGATGGATATAATCGATGAAGAGATAGGGAATGTCAGCAGAGATCTGGGAATTGCAAACGTGGAAATTGTAGAACTATAAATTACAATATTTGAAATGAAAAATTTATTGAATAATATTAACAACAGGTCAGATAAGGTAGACGAAAGGATCCGTGGACTTGAGGCCTGGTCAAAAAAATTACCCAAACTGGACAGAGAGGAGAAAACTTTTTTCTTTAAAAAATTTTTTGGGGCTGGGCATGGTGGCTCATGCCTGTAATCCCAGCACTTTGGGAGGCTGAGGCAGGTGGATCACGAGGTCAGGAGTTCAAGACCAGCCTGACCAACATGATGAAACCCTGTCTCTACTAAAAATACAAAAATTAGCCAGGCATGGTGGCACGCACCTGTAATCCCATCTACTCAGGAGGCTGAGGCAGGAGAATCACTTGAGTCCAGGAGGCGGAGGTTGCAGTGAGCTGAGATCGCGCCATTGCACTCCAGCCTGGGTGATAGAGCAAGACTCCATCTCAAAAAATAAACAAATAAATAAATAAATAAAAACTTTCACAATTCTGAATAGTTGAAATCAGGAGAAACAATATTTTTTTTTTTTTGAGATGAAGTTTCACTCTTGTTGCCCAGGCTGGAGTGCTATGGTGTGATCTCGGCTCACTGCAACCTCTGCCTCCTGGGTTCAAGAGATTCTCCTGCCTCAGCCTCTCGAGTAGCTGGGATTACAGGCGCCCGCCACCATGCCCAGCTGATTTTTTGTATTTTTAGTAGAGACGGGGTTTCCCCATGTTGGCCAGGCTGGTCTTGAACTCCTGACCTCAGGTGATCCGCCCGCCTTGGCCTCCCAAAGTGCTGGGATTACAGGTGTGAGCCACCGCACCCGGCCAAGAAACGATATTTTTTAAAAGAACAGGTTCCAGGGATTCAGGATCCCACAGTGGTTAACTGAATTTTGACAAGGCACCAAAATAATTCTGTGGAGAAAGAAAAGTCTTTTTTAGTAAATGAAGCCAGGACCATTATATGACAAAAAGGAACTTTGATGCTTACTCCACACTGTACACAACAAGTAAATCAGGATACTTATTGTGTACAGTGTTAAGTTTAGACCTAAACTTAAAAGCAAAAATTATTAAGTTTCTGGAAGAATATGTAGGAGAATATCTTTGGAACCTTGAGGTAGGCAAAGATTTCTTGGACAATTAACAAAAAGCACAATCATAAAATACAACTATTTATTTATTTATTTTTCTCCAAGACGGAGTCTCACTCTATTGCCCAGGCTGGAGTGCAATGGCATGGTCTAGGCTCACTGCAACCTCCACCTCCCAGGTTCAAGTGATTCTCCTGCCTCAGCCTCCCAAGTAGCTGGGATTACAGGGGGCCTCTACCACACCCAGCTAACTTTTGTATTTTTAGAGACGGAGCTTCACTATGTTAGTCAGGCTGGTGTCAAACTCCTGACCTCAGGTGATCCGTCTGCCTCGGCCTCCCAAAGTGCTGGGATTACAGGCATGAGCCACTGCGCCCGGCCAGAAAATACAAAATTGATAACTTGAATTTCATCACAATTTTAGAATTCTGCCTTTTAAAAAACTCCATTATGAAAATGAAAACATAAGCCACAAACCAGGAGAAAATCTCCACAATATGTAGATGTGATCAAGCACTTGTCTCCAGAATATATAAAGACTTCCTGAAAGTCAACAAGAAAAAGATGAACAAGTCATTTAGACAGTGGGCAAAGGACTTGGAGACTTGAGCAGACACCGCATATAAGGAAATATACAAATGGCCAAGGAGATATAAAGAAAGGTGCTCACCATCTTTATCATCAGGGATATGCAAAATAGAACCACAGTAAGATATAACTTCACACCCACTAGAGTGTCTACAGTTAAAAAGACTGACAAGACCAAATGTTGGTGAGGATGCGGGGCAGCTGGAACACTCATGCATTGCTGGTGGGAGTGGAACATTGCACAGCCAGCCTGGAATGCTGTTTGGGAGTTTCTTGGAAACATAACCTACCATATGATCCAGTCATTCAACTCCTAAGTATTTACCCAAGAGAAGTGAAAACATGCCCGTAAACAGACATGTACAAGGATGCTCGTGGAAATCTGATTCACAATATCCAAAAACTGAAAACAATCCAATGTCCATTAACAGGTGAGGGGATAAGCAAATTATCCTAAATCATGGATGCCATACCATGTGGCAATAACATGAACCCCTAATGCAGGCAGCAATGTGAATGAATCTCAAAAACGTGTTGAGTGAAAGAAGCCACTCACAAAACCATATCTATGGAATGATTCCATTTCTATGATATTCTAGAGCAGGAAAAACCTATGCTAAGATGATAGAGTTTAGAAGAGGGGTGACCTTTGGAGGGTGGGTGGGTGGGTTGGCTACAAAGGGGCACAAGGAAATTTTGGGGGTGATGGAAATATTCTGTATCTTCATTGAGGTTGTGGTTATGTGGGGTGACCAGCCATGCAGTTTATCTGGGTGGAAGGAGCTTCCCGAAGGATGGGACTTTAGTTTTAGAACTGGACCCCTCTATGGTGTGCATGTGCACATTTGCCAAAAGTTGCATGTGCAAATGCATACTTAACATTTCTGCCTCTTATGATGTCTAAATCATACTTCAATTAAAAAAAGAGTATTTAAAAAAATCATGGTGGGAAAACAACCAAACCAGTGAAAACACAAGCAAGCAACAGAAGAGGGTGTTTGCCTTTGAGGTATCATATTGAACTCACAGTTTGATTGTAATAAATGTTGAAAGGTCCACAACGTAGGGGGCTGCCTGACGCATCACTTCCTCCAGGCTGTGGAGACCCAGACAATAGATGCTGGATAAACAGGTGCTCTGGAGGCACATTTAGTGTTTTGCACAGTTGACTCCCGTTTTCTAGTAGAGCTTGGGGGTTGGAGTAGTTCCATCTATTTGCCCCTTCTCCATTTTCACAGGGCCTCAGATACCCATGGCATTCGGTTCGCCTACAGAAGAACCACAGGTGAGTATCATCAGGACTCGACGATAAGGAGGTGACTCACCCACAGTCCCGGGCTGGCTTTACTGTCTCATTTGTGAAAAGGATAATGAAGCTCACTTCTCCCCTGCCCCTCTGCCAGTTAATCACAGTTAATCCCATTTCCCGTGGTGGTTAGGGGCTGTTCTGCACTCCTGATCACTGACTGAGTGTCTGTAACCCAGAAGGCAGAGCCAGGGTATGCCAGGCTGTGTGTGGATTTTGCTGCTGTTTTTCCATGAACTGTCACACAGCTGATTTTCGCTATAAGATGGCTCCTGCAGCCTTCGACAGTTCACACACATCCCTACATCCCGTGGGGCATGTTGAGTATGGAATCACGATGTTCCTCCACCATTCCGATGTAGCTAAGCAGCTTTTCCCCTTGAGGAATCACTGTATTTTTGAGCAAAACACCGTCCTTATCAATCACTCAACCGCAGTCCTCCAGGACGGAAATGTAGCACAGATGTTTCAGATCTCTTTCAATGTTATAGGAAGATGCTTACCATATTTTTGGCAGTGGCTTTTAAAAGCACTCTATGTCCTTGACTTGCCAATTTTAAAATAGCACAAACATTTCAGCAAGTTTTTTTGTTGTGCTGAATAATGCTCTGAAGACTTTTTCATGAGAAAATCACTTGAGATTTCTCTACATTGAGATAGCACCCAACAATTGAACACCTTCTGGAGAGGCCTGGGCTTTGCTTTATTTTAGTCTCAGCCATAAACGACGCTCAAGGGGACAGGCCCATCTGAAGCGTTCTGTGCCAGCTTCCAGTCTATTTTAGGAACATAATAGGAAAATAGTTTGCCACTTACTCATTTGCATCCTGTGCTCAAGTAGAATTCTTTCTATCAACATCCCCAGACAAAGAACAGTTCATAAAATTAGCTACAGTTTATAAAATCCAGGCTGGCCTCAAGCAGAACAAAGATGATGTGGGTTTTCTTCCTATGGAAGATTTTTCCTACACTGAAATGTTATCACAATGCAAGACAGGGCCATCGAAAGGATCAAATGAAATCACCGCTGTACGGTCCATTGGCACAAAGCTCAGTGCCGCTGTAAGTGCACAATAGGGCCCCTACTGTGTGCAGTGTGTGGAATGAGAGATACTGGGATGAGTGAGGCATAGTCCCTGCCTTCAGTGGGTCTCAAGATGTCAAAGGAGTGATGAGTGTGTAGATAACCAATCCTGTGCAATGACTGCATCTCGGTGGGAAAATCAGGAAGGAGCACTTGCTGTAAGGATGGATATTGGAGGCGCTGTAGCAGAGGAGAGTCCAGGCAGAGGAAGCCGGACCCTGCAGCCTCCATTTCACCTGGTCCTCCCGGGTCATGGTTTCACTATGGTAAGTGTGGAAGTTCTAAACTGTCTCTGCATCCTCTTTGGAAACTCCTGTCTGGTCACTCTAAGAAGGGGACTCAGGATCCTTGCTCAGCAAGAGACCTTAGCTGTTGACCAACACTGCTGCCTGCCCTGATGGAACAGAGATAAGATACCCCTCCCAAAAAGAAGGAGGGCCTCTGGCCTTGGAGTGGAGAGGAAGTGGGATGGGTCAAGGCCTGATCCCAAGAAAGAGGACAGCCCTCCAGAGCAAGCCTAGATAACAGGACAAAGACTAAGATGTACCAGTGTCTGGCTGAGAAAGGAGACAGATATTCATGTGTGTGTGTGTATGTGTTGTGTGTGTGTCAGAGAGAGAGAGAGGAGAGAGAATATCAGGTAGCTCATTAACTTTCTGCTTCCCAATCTCGGGTGAGAACTTGCTTTAGTCTTTTCCTGCTGGTTGATGAATGGATTTTAGGAAAAGCCATTGAAACAGTATACTCGGATTGTTTCAAATTGTTTCATTTCCTAAAGGGATGTGGCAGTTCCTGCATTCACATAGCCATTGAGTCCTGTGCTGGTCCCTGTGTGCTCCAGGTGGGAAGCCTGACCTTTTTGTTTTTGTATTTTTCATTTACCCACCCATTCACTCACTCACTCACAAATTCAACCAATATTCACGGAGTGACCCTTGGGAATAAGAAAAGTGGTGCATTCTTCTTTGGCTGAACTCAAGGTGAAGGCAAGTCGCTTCCAGGATACTTGAAAGGCCCTCTTTTCTCTTGCCCCGTTATAGCATATCTTGTGGTTATCAGGGCTCCCACAATTGTCATCCTTGGAATAAAAAACCTTCCTCTGTGCAGTCTCACTCCAGCTTCTCCCCCAGTTCTGCCTCCTTGGAAAATGTCCTCTTCTGGACCCTGCTATGTTCTGGGAGGATAATTTCCTACTCAGGCCTCAGTATTTAGGGAGAAGAATCCTCCCCAGTGAACCTGGATAGGAAAAAAGATAAATGGAAGCAGACCAGGTTTCTGCTCCCACTTGCCTGGTTTCTAAATTGGTATTTTATTCCAGTGCATCCATAGCATTCCTGGGGGTTGGGGTTGGGGGCTGAGCGTGTCTGATGATTCTAACAGCCCCTTATGTCTTAGGGGCTTACCATATACTGTTACTACAACACGTCTAGTGCCGATGTGAATAATTTAATTTTTATATTGTTATTTAACTTGCGAAGCTCTCTTTGGGCTCCTCGATAGACAATAAGCTCTCTGAGGACAGGGATTGCTTTCTATTTCTGTGTGGCCCCACAGTTTCTGGCACAGTTCTGGGAGCTTGGGAAGGTTTCTGATAAGTACTTAATGAAGGACGAGATCTACTATGCAAGAGAAAGGGTGCGTTGACTCCATCCTGTGCTGGTCACATTGCTCCTGGGAGTTTGGTTTAGTCCTGGAAATAAATTTAAATGGGAAATTCAGAGTGTACAGAAGAGCAACTGGGGGTTAGATGCTGTGATGAAGCTGAGCAGAGTGGACTGTCGGGATTACCAAGGGCAGAGGAGGAGGCCGGGGTGAGGTTCCCAGTGCAATGGGAGGAGGGCTGCTCTCAGAACAGAGCCTGAGGGCGGAATGGGGTTTCTTGGCAGCACAGGGTCTCAGGACAGGATGTGCTGTCAGAGACAGCCCAGAGGAGGCGCTAGTGTCAGGCAGCGCTAGTTCCAGGGCATGATAACAGGTGTTTTATGAAAAATGCATTTCAGCTGCAGTACCTTTGGGGAATGCTGCAGTTAACAAAGGTAAACAGGTCTCAGCACTGTGAGACTGCTGGAGGTCTTTGATATGCAATTGTGCATTGACTCTCTAGGAAGGAATGCCAGGAATGGTCATTCCAAACCCACTTGACCCCTTATCTTGGAAACACATCATACAGGTTGAGCATTCACAGAGGCCAGTTATGGAGATAACAGAATACAGGGTCTGTCTGACAACACATGGGCCCAGGGCCTTTCCCGTTGTAAGCCTGCAACAGAGTGATGCAACCACTGAGCCGGGCCCCCTCTTTGGTGCTTCCTGTGGCTTTCTGAACAACCACTGGCGTCTTTCCTTCCCCCCTGGAATCAGAGTGCCTATTAGGTACATTTGTTCTGATAACTTGAAACAGTATATGACCAGGTCAGTCGTCATGCTTTGGAGTTTGCAGGCAATGCATGGTTTAATGATGATTATTAAAGCGACAGCCATCCCTTTGTGGGGTCTCTGTTCTGCTGAGAACTCCCCTTTGCTCAGAGCTTCCTCCTTCCACCATGTTTGTTCATGTGCTTCCCGCTCCTCCACCCACCTCCCCAAGCTTCCCAGCCCTTGATGACCCCATGTGAATTTGGGATGGGGTGGAGTGACTGACAGCCTGGTAGGGCTGGTCCCCTCTCAACACCTGAGCTGTGGACTGCTGTGAGCACAGAGAAGCAGAGCAGCCAGACAAAAGGCACAGAGATTATCCCCATCACAGGGATGACAGCTCTCCCTTTACTGATTCTAGGCCCAGCTGTCCCCAGTTTCCATGATCAACCTCAGCAGACATCTAATAAAATCTCCTTTACTCTAGTTACCTTGAGTTGGTTTGATAAATTGCAACCAAAGAACTTTTTAAAATACACTGTTGAGACTGGGCACAATGGCTCACACCTATAACCCCAGCACTTTGGGAGGCTGAGGCAGGAGGATTGCTTGACTCCGGGAGTTCAAGACTAGCCTGGGCAACAAAGTGAGACCCCCGTCTTAAAAAAAAGAAAGTACACCGTTGAGTTACTAGTGCTAAGCTTTGTGCATACCTGATCTCAGGAGGTTCATTTTCATACCCTCCCACAGGTTAGGCCCAGATTTATCTGACTTTTACAGATAGGTGAACTGAGCCTCTGAGAGGTTGAGTAAACTGCACCCAGCAGCTTATTCCAGCAAGGAGGGCAGTGAGCTCCAAACCCAAGACCATCAGGACAAGTCTGGTGCCTCTCTCTGTGCTTGCCAAACTTACCTTGCTATCTGCAGGGTGGAATGCCAGGTCAGGCCCAGACTGGCCTCTACTAGGAGCAGATGCCGGGGGTTCCATCTGCAGAGGGGAGAGGAGAGGGCTCTGTTGTTCTGAGAGCTACCCTGGAGCCCATTCTGCCCGCAGGGCTAGGAGACCAGGTGGTGGTTGGGGAGTGATCCCCAGGCAAGGGCCCCTGCTTGGAGCCCAAAGCCCACCCATGGGGCTTTGCAGTGTCAGCTCAGCCCCCTTCTGCCCAGCTGCAGCTTCCTCAGCCCCTGCCCTTCTTCAGCTGCAAGGAGTGATGGGGACTTTCCTGTTGGGGAATTCTAGCCATAGCCTAGGTCTCATGGGAGCCAGCGTGAAGCAATTCAGTTCTAGGTACCAAATTATAATCCACCTCCTCTCTAGAGTGTCACCGCTGTCACAACCCCACTCCTGTTCCTTTTCTCTGTCTGTCTTATTGATTTCTGCCATCATGGCCAAATGCTTAGCCAGAAAATATGGTGGTCCAGTTGGTCACTTGGAGCCCAACACCCAACACACGGTGAACGTGCATTTGTGTTGTGATCATTATCAATGTTGGTTACACTTGGTGCCGGGTATTCTTCAGCTGTGGCTGGTTTCATGAGCATCCGTGTGAAGAGACCACCAAACAGGCTTTGTGTGAGCAATAAAGCTGTTTATTTCACCTGGGTGCAGGTGGGCTGAGTCTGAAAAGAGAGTCAGCAAAGGGAGATAGGGGTGGGGCCGTTTTATAGGATTTGGGTAGGTAAAGGAAAATTACAGTCAAAGGGGGGTTGTTCTCTGGCGGGCAGAGTGGGGGGGTCACAAGGTGCTCAGTAGGGGAGCTTTTGAGCCAGGATGAGCCAGGAGAAGGAATTTCACAAGACAATGTCATCAGTTAAGGCAGGAACAGGCCATTTTCACTTCTTTTGTGGTGGAATGTCATCAGTTAAGGCAGGAACCGGCCATCTGGATGTGTACGTGCAGGTCACAGGGGATATGATGGCTTAGCTTGGGCTCAGAGGCCTGACATTCCTGTCTTCTTATATTAATAAGAAAAATAAAACGAAATAGTGGTAAAGTGTTGGGACGGTGAAAATTTTGGGAGATGGTATGGAGAGATAATGGGCGATGTTTCTCAGGGCTGCTTCAAGCGGGATTAGGGGCAGTGTGGGAACCTAGAGTGGGAGAGATTAAGCTGAAGGAAGATTTTGTGGTAAGGGGTGATATTGTGGGGTTGTTAGAAGAAACATTTGTCGTGTAGAATTATTGGTGATGGCCTGGATACGGTTTTGTATGAATTGAAAAACTAAATGGAATAACAGAAGGAGAAAAACAGGTATAAAAGGTCTAAGAATTGGGAGGACCTAGGACATCTAATTAGAGAGTGCCTAAGGAGGTTCAGCATAGTCCTGCCAGCAAAGATTATTTATTTAGTTCAAGAGTTAAGAGTGGCAGTTTGGGGATAGCACCAGGAGATATCAGCTGTGATGGCTTGGAGAAACAGTGTAAACCGGCAGTGTAAACAAGAGCAGGGCATGTATGAGCAGTTGAGAACGGTGAATAGGAGTATGACTAGACAGAAGATAGTAGGGATGACAAGTTTTTCTGGGGCACAGTCTAAGTTGGTCTGGTGTCTGGGATGAGACTGGGGCCTAATAAAAAGGAGCGTCCATACAGGAGCTTAAATGGGCTATACCTTGTAGCATTCCGAGGACAGGCCTGAATTCTGAAAAGGGAAAGTGGTAAAAGTATTGTCCAGTCCTTTTTAAGTTGGTGGCTGAGCTTGGTGAGGTGTGTTTTTAAAAGACCTTTAGTCCATTCTACTTTTCCTGAAGACGGAGGACCATAAGGGATATAAAGGTTTCACTGAATACTAAGAGCCTGAAAAACTGCTTGGCTGATTTGACTAATAAAGGCTGGTCTGTTATCAGACTGTACAGAGGTGGGAAGGCTAAACTGAGGAATTATGTCTGACAGAAAGGAAGAAATGACTGCGGTGGCCTTCTCAGACCCGGTAGGAAAGGCCTGTAACTATCCAGTGAAAGTGTCTACCTAGACTAAGAGGTATTTTAGTTATCTGACTCAGGGCATGTTGAGTAAAGCTAATTTGCCAGTCCTGGGTGGGGGCAAATCCTCAAGCTTGATGTGTAGGGAAGGGAGGGGGCCTGAATAATCCCTGAGCAGTAGTAGAATAGCAGATGGAACACTGAGAAGTTATTTCCTTGAGGATAGATTTCCACGATGGAAAGGAAATGAGAGGTTCTAAGAGGCGGGCTAGTGGCTTGTACTATAGCATAGCCTGCCTTTGCTGGTGTTTGGAGATTAGGCCTGGTGGAACTGCCATCAATAAATCAAGCGTGATCAGGGTGAGGAACAGGAAAGAAGGAAATATGGGGAAATGGGGTGAATGTCAGTTGGATCAGAGAGATACAGTCATGGGGGTCAGGTGTGGTATCAGGAATAATGTGGGAGGCTGGATTGAAGTCCGGGCCAGGAACAATGGTAATTGTGGGACTTAACAAAGAGTGAGTACAGCTGAAGGAGCCGGGGAGCAGAAAGTATATGCGTCAGGTATGAGGAAGAAAATAGATTTGGAAGTTATGAGAAATGTAGAGAGTAAATTGAGCATAGTTTGTGATTTTGAGGGCCTCTAAAAGTATTAAGGCGGCAACAGCCGCTGCACGGAGACATGAGGGCTAGGCTAAAACAGTAAGGTCAAGTTGTTTGGACAGAAAGGCTACAGGGTGCGGTCCTGGCTCTTGTGTAAGAATTCTGACTGCACTAACCATGCCTAGGAAGGAAAGGAGTTGTTGTTCTGTAGAAGGGATTGAGGTTTGGGAGATTAATCGGACATGTGCAGCAGGGAGAGCACGTGTGTTTTTATGAAATTATGCTGAGATAGGTAACAGGTAAGGAAGAAATTTGGGCTTGACTGAAGTAATGGGGGCTGTCTGTGAAGCTTTGTGGCAGTACAGCCCAGGTAATTTGCTGAGTCTGATGGGTGTCAGGGTCAGTCCAAGTGAAAGCAAAGAGAGGCTGGGATGACGGGTGCAAAGGAATAGTAAAGAAAGCATGTTTGAGATCCAGAACAGAATAATGGACTGTGGAGGGAGGTATTGAGGATAGGAGAGTATATGGGTTTGGCACCATGGGGTGGATAGGCAAAACAATTTTGTTGATAAGGCATAGATCCTGAACTAACTTGTAAGGCTTGTCTGGTTTTAGGACAGGTAAAATGGGGGAATTGTAAGGAGAGTTTATAGGCTTTAAAAGGCCATGCTGTAGCAGGCGAGTGATAACAGGCTTTAATCCTTTCAAAGCATGCTGCGGGATGGGATATTGGCATTGAGCGGAGTAAGGGTGATTAGGTTTTAATGAGATGGTAAGGGGTGCATGATCGGTCGCCAAGGAGGGAGGAGAAGTATCTTATACTTGAGGGTTAAGGTGGGGGAATACAAGAGGAGGACGCAAAGGAGGCTTTGGATTGGGAAGAAGGGCAGCAATGAGATGTAGCTGTAATCCAGGAATAGTCAGGGAAGCAGATAATTTAAAGTGTCTCGGCCTAATAAGGGAACTGGGCAGGTGGGGATAACTAAAAAGGAGTGCTTAAAAGAGTATTGTCTAATTGGCACCAGAGTTGGGGAGTTTTAAGAGGTTTAGAAGCCTGGCCGTCAATACCCACAACAGTTATGGAGGCAAGGGAAACAGGCCTTTGAAAAGAAGGTAATGTGGAGTGGGTAGCCTCGGTATTGATTAAGAAGGGGACAGACTTACCCTCCACTGTGAGAGTTACCCGAAGCTCGGCGTCCGTGATGGTCTAGGGGGCTTCCGAGGCGATCGGGCAGCGTCAGTCTTCAGCCGCTAAGCCAAGAAGATCTGGGAGGGAGTCAGAGAGCCTTGGGCCAGAGTTCCAGGGGCTCTGGGAGTGGCTGCCAGGTGAGTTGGACAGTCCGATTTCCACTGGGGTCCCGCACAGATGGGACTCGGCTTAGGAGGAACCCTGGGCTGCGGGCATTCCTTGGCCTGGTGGCCAGATTTCTGGCACGTGTTGCAAGCTCCTGTGGGAGGAGGTTCTGGAGGAACGCCTGGCCGCTGTGGTTCAGGCGTTTGGAAGCTCTTGTATGCTGGAGATGTGGCTGGGGTTTGTCTCACAGTGGAGGCAAGGAATTGCAACTTTTTTCTATTATTGTACACCTTGAAGGCGAGGTTCATTAAATCCTGTTGTGGGGTTTGAGGGACGGAATTTAATTTTTGGAGTTTTATTTAATGTCGGGAGCAGATTGGGTAATAAAATGTATTTTGAGAATAAGATGGCCTTTTGACCTTTTAGGGTCTAGGGCTGTAAAGCGTCTCAGGGTTGCTGCCAAACGAGCCATGAACTGGGCTGGGTTTTTATATTTGATGAAAAAGAGCCTAAACGCTATCTGATTTGGGATAAAGAAAAAGGAGCATTAACCTTGATTATGCCTTTAGCTCCAGCCACCTTTTTAAGGGTAAATTGCTGGGCAGGTGGGGGAGGGCTAGTCACAGAATGAAACTGTAAGCCAGACCGGGTGTGAGGAGGGGAGGTGATAAAAGGATTATAGGGTGGAGGAGCAGAGGCTGAGGAAGAATTGGGACCTAGCTCGGCCTGGCAAGGAGGGGAGAAGTCAGATGGGTCTGTAGAAAAGGAAGATTAGAAAGACTCAGTGACGCTTGGGGTTGGGACTGAGGGGGACAGGTGGGAGGGAAAGAAGGAAGATTTGGGATGAGTTGCATTGGGAACAGAGACTAGAGAGGGACCGATGTGTAAAAGAATGCCTGGACGTCAGGCACCTCAGATCACTTGCCCATTTTATGACAAGAATTATTTGGATCTTGTAGGATGGAAAAATTGAAAGTGCCATTTTCCGGCTATTTGGAACTACTGTCGAGTTTGTATTGAGGTCAGGTGGCATTGTAGAAGAAAATAAGATGCTTAGATTTTAGGTCAGGTGAGAGTTGAAGAGGTTTTAAGTTCTTAAGAACACAGGCTAAGGGAAAAGAAGGAGGAATGGAGGGTGGAAGCTTGCCCATAGTGAAGGAGGCAAGTCCAGAGAAAAGAGTAGAGACACGGAGAAGGGGTGGGGGGTTCTTGCCCTCCAGAAAAGCAGAGAAGGGGTCGGGGTGTAGAGATACAAGGTTGGGGCATGGAAACAAGGGATTGGGGTGCAGAGATATAAGAGGTTGGGGCGTGGAAATAAGCGCTCAGGGCGCAGAGATATAAGAGGTTGGGGCACGGAAATAAGGGATCGGGGCGCAGAGATATAAGAGGTTGGAGCATGGAAATAAGGGATCGGGGCACAGAGATATAAGAGGTCAGGGCGCAGAAATAAGGGATCGGAGCGCAGAGATATGAGGTTGGGGTATTTGCCCTTCCCCCAGAAAAGTGGGACTTGCTGCTAAGGGGGAAGGAGAAGGAGTTGGGTGTTTCTTGCCCCCCAGAAAGGCGGAGAAGGGGTAGAGACACAGAGAGAAGGGGTTGGGGTACTTGCCCCTCCCCCAGAAAAGCGGGACTTGCCGCTAAGGGTGAAGGACCAAGGCAGGCGTCCCTGTGTGGTCTGACACCTCTGAAACCTGGGTGAATAATCAGAGAGGCATCCCTGCAATGATTAAACACCAAGGGAAGTCTGCCTTCCCTAGTCCGTGACTGGCACCAGAGTTTTGGGTCCACAGATAAAACACATCTCCTTTGTCTCTACCAGAAAATGAAAGGAATTGAAATTAAGAGAAGGGAGAGATTGAAGAGTGGAAAGGAGAAAGTGGTTGAGGGATAGTGAGAGAGGCTGGAGAAGAGAGTAAGAAGAGGCCACTTACCCGATTTAAAATTGGTGAGATGTTCCTTGGGCTGGTGGGTCTGAGGACCTGAGGTCGTAGGTGGATATTTTTCATGGAGCAAAGAACAGGAGGACAGGGGATTGATCTCCCAAGGGAGGTCCCCCGATCCGAGTCACGGCACCAAATTTCATGAGCGTCCATGTGAAGAGACCACCAAACAGGCTTTGTGTGAGCAATAAAGCTGTTTATTTCACATGGGTGCAGGTGGGCTGAGTCTGAAAAGAGAGTCAGCAAAGGGAGATAGGGGTGGGGCCGTTTTATAGGATTTGGGTAGGTAAAGGAAAATTACAGTCAAAGGGGGGTTGTTCTCTGGTGGGCAGAGGAGGGGGTCACAAGGTGCTCAGCAGGGGAGCTTTTGAGCCAGGATGAGCTAGGAGAAAGAATTTCACAAGAAAGTGTCATCAGTTAAGGCAGGAACAGGCCATTTTCACCTCTTTTGTGGTGGAATGTCATCAGTTAAGGCAGGAACCGGCCATCTGGATGTGTATGTGCAGGTCACAGGGGATATGATGGCTTAGCTTGGGCTCAGAGGCCTGACAGCTGGGGTTGGAGAGCCTAATGCAGGGCCGGCGGCACAGGCATGTCACCCCTGCATTCCCTTGGGGCCTGTGCCCAGAAGGACCCAGGCTGGGTCAGATGCTCTGTGTTAGGCTAATAACCTCCCAAAGGGAGTTAGTTATGTTACGTTCTGTGTTAGTTTCCTGGGCTGCCGTAAGACCTTACCACAAGCTGTGTGGCATATAACAGAAATGTATTGGCTCAAGTCTTGCAGGCCAGAAGACTGAATCAAGGTGTCAGCAGACGTGGCTCCTTCTGGAGGCTCCGAGGGTGAATTCATTCCTGGCCTCTCTCTGGCCTCTGGTGCTCCTGGTGGTGCTGGGCGCTGCTTGGCCTGTGGACCATCACCCAATTTCTGCCTCTGCCTTCGCATGGCCTCTTCCCTCTGTGTGCGTTTCTCTGTCCAAATCTCTCTTTTGTCACGAGGAAGCCAGTCATTGGGTTTAGGGCTCACCTGAATGCAGGATGACATCATCTGAAGACACATTCTAAGGTGCCGGGTGGACATTAATTTTGCGGGGACACTCTTCAACCCAGCACAAGCTCCTAGAGTATAAAAGCTTCCTATATGGCTTGGGAACTCCCAAAGGACAGGGCCTGGCATAAATGCCCAATTTGCTTCTTTTTTTTTTTTGAGACAGAGTCTCGCCCTGTCACCCAGGCTGGAGTACAATGGCGTGATCTCGGCTCACTGCAACCTCCAATTCCTGGGTTTAGGTGATTCTCCTGCCTCCGCCTCCCGAGTAGCTGGGATTACAGGCATGTGCCACCACGCCCGGCTAGTTTTTGTATTTTTAGTAGAGATGGGGTTTCACCATGTCGGGCAGGCTGGTCTCAAACCCCTGACCTCGTGATGCACTTGCCTCAGACTCCCAAAGTGCTGGGATTACAGGCCTGAGCCACCGCGCCTGGCCCATTTGCTTTTCTTTTAAGAGACAGGGTCTTGCACTAGCACCCAGGCTGGAGTGCAGTGGCATGATCTCGGCTCACTGCAGCCTCGACCTCCCAGGCACAAGCAATCTTCCCACCTCCGCCTCCCAAGTAGCTGGGACTACAGGCACACGCTACTAATCCCAGCTAAGTTTTGTATTTTTTTTTTTTTGTAGAGACAAGATCTGTCTATGTTGCCCAGGCTGGTTTCAAACTCCTGGGCTCAAGTGATCTTTCCCCCTTGGCCTCCCAAAGTCCTGTGATTACAGACCTGAGCTACTGTGCCTGGCCAACCAATTTGCTTTTCACAGAGACAAATCTCCACAAAAGGCTGACCTTGTCATGAATATTTATGACATCTAAGGCATTATGGGTTGAACTGTCTCTCTCTAGAATTCATATGTCCAAGTCCTAACCTCTGTACCTCAGAATGTAATCTTACCTGGGGAGAAGGTCTCTATGGTGAGGTCACCAGGATAGGCCCTAAACCAATATGACCGTGTCCTTATGAAAAGGGTAAATTTAGACACACAGACACACACACGCCATGTGACATGAAGGCGGCGATAGTGATGCTTCCACAAGCCAAGGAACACCAAGAATTCCCAGCGAAGCACCGGGAGTATGGAACAGATTCTCCGCAGAGCTTCCAGGAGGAGCTGCCCTGCCGCCTTCTGGCCTCTTCTTGGGCTTCTGGCCTCCAGGACTGCGAGACAATCACTTCCTATTGTTTAGGCCACTCAGGTTGTGGTAGGTGGTTACAGTAGCCCTGGCGAAGTCACACACAGGGCTGGGGGCAGCATTGTTTCTCCACTTTCTTTCTTTTTTTTCTTTTGAGACGGAGTCTAACTCTGTCACACAGGCTGGAGTGCAGTGGCATGATCTCGGCTCACCGCAACCTCGGCCTCCTGGGTTCAAGCGATTCTCCTGCCTCAGCCTCCTGAGTAGGTGGGATTACAGGCACGTGCCGCCACGCCTGGCTAATTTTTGTATTTTTAGTAGAGACGGGGTTTCGCCATATTGGCCAGGCTGGTCTCGAACTCCTGACCTCAGGTGATCCACCCGCCTCGGCCTCCCAAAGCTGGGATTACAGTCGTGAACCACCACACCCGGCCGTTTCTCCATTTTCTACGGGAGACATGTTTTCCACATGTTTGGACCTTCCTTTGTGGATAACTGTGAGTAGCATCTCACTTGAGAACCTCCCTCACATCCCCCACGTACTTCGCCCACGGTGGGGAGGTGGGGAGGTGGGCCCAGCAGCCTGTGGCCTCGGTGTGCTTGCTGCACATGGAGTGGACCCCATGTGGCCTCCTCCAGTGAGCCTCCAGGCTTGGGATGGGCCAGGTGCTGGAGCAAGTCCATTCCAGAGCTTGGTTCTTTTAAAAATTTCTATAATATATATACATATATTTTATAGACAGAGTCTTGCTCTGTTGCCCAGGCTGGAGTGCAGTGGCACGATCATAGCTCACTGCAACTTTGAACTCCTGAGCTTAAAGGATCCTCCTCCCTTAGCCTGCCAAGTAGCTGGCAGCTAATTAAAAAAAAAAAGGGTGTTTAAAAAAAAAAAAATTGATTGGGGGGATCTCACTATGTTGCCCAGGCTGGTCTCGAGCCCCTGGCCTCAAGCCATCCTCCCGCCTCAGGCTCCCAAAGTGCTGGGCTTACAGAGTGAGCCACCGTGCTGGCCAGAGCCTGGTTCTTAGTGGGCCAGTCAGGGAATTTCAATGAAAAGTAAGGAGCCAAAGAAAGAAGACAAGGAAGTTGAAATAGGTCGGGGCTGAGATAATCCTTAGAGATCAGCATCTCGGGTCTTAGGTGTTTATCTAAACCGAGCTGAATTCCAACCCCCACCCGCACCTCCTGCATCTTCTGGGGCTCTCAGCTTTGCTTTTTCAGAACGGTGTTCATTGTGTGGTCGCCGCTGGCTGGATGTGAGGGTGAGCGATTTTACCGTAGCATCAAGTGTAGCCCAGAGCAACAGATGAACTCCGGCACAGAGTCATTTCCTGGATTCTGCCCTCTGGGTTCTAGATGCTTCCTGACAGTTCCGTTTCTTGACGTGCAGTTGCCGAGTCAAAGGCTGTGTTGTTGAATTCATTGCTACGCATCCCAGGTTTGCCCTCCCAGAAAACTGCACTGCCAGACAGTCTCAGCAACGGTTGGTGGACGGTCTCTACTGTTTTGCCAAAGCCTGGATGTGATGAGGCTTTGCCAATCTGACCTCCACGCTGACCGGCGCCTGCACGTGCCGGTGAGGCTGAATGCTCCTGCTAGCGCTGCCTGCACACCTGGGACTCACTTTCAGTGAATTGTCTGGCTGTGCCTTTGTCCATTTTTTGCTGATTTATAAATCAAGGATTTTAAAGCCACATGTTTGTGGCAGTTATTGTCCCAGCATTTTGTTTTATCCATATGCTTTTCTTGATATACAGGTGGCTTTCATTTGCACAGGTCATTATTTCCTCCCTCTTATGGTTTGGTTTTTGCATTTGCCTCTGTGGGGTAGGTTAAGAAAGTTGTGGATTTGAATCCTTGTTCGATAGCTACGTAACTCTGGGGAATGTACTTAATCTCTCTGAGCCTCAATTTTCTCATCCGTAAAATGGGGATAACAATATCCACCTGCCTGGTTTGTTGGTGTGTATGGAAAAACTCTCTCAAACCGCGTTTTTCCTCTTTCACTCCACCATGACCTCCACGATCATCAACACAGAAGACGTCTGCAATCAAAGGCGTGGGGGTTTCCCCACACATTAAGCAGTGGGCCCCAGCTGGGTGTTCAATTCTGACACTGTCCACCTGGAGATAGCACCAGATCCCACTGGGTGGGGGGCTCAGTCCCCATGACTGCCACCCACCCCAGACACCAGTCATAAGCCTGGGCCTCTCGAACTTCTGACGGATGGGCTTCAAGTTGGGGTTCCCATGACCTCCTCTCTGTGTTGCTCAATTTGCTGGAGCAGCTCACTGAACTCAGGGAAATAACTATGTTTGCTGGCTTATTGTAAAGGATGTTACAAAGGACACAGAGGAAGAGATGCGTAGTGCGAAGTATGGGGGAAGGGGCAGGGAGCTTCCAAGCCCTCCGTGGACACATCATCCTCTGGGAACCTCCACGAAGTCAGCTCTCCACGGCTCCCTGAACCCAGTCCTCTTGGGTTTTTATGGAAGCTTCATGTTGACAGAATTCCTTCCCGCATGGTAAGAGGCGGGACCCTCCCAGGGGAGGCTGTTAAGACCCACAGTCAGAAAAGTGAGGGAAGGTTAGAGTCCTGCCTTGTGGCAGGAAAAAGGAAGGCGAGAGGGTCAGAGAGGTTCTGTTACCTGAGGGTGGCGCCCAGGATTAGCACATCCAACATTATAACAGAAAACTGTATGTAACAAGGGCTATGGGAGCTATGAGCCAGAAACTGTGGATGAAAAAAAATATATATATATATGAACATCAGAGTTGGTCATTTTATAATTTATGTAAACCCTGGGCAGGGAGTGTAATAAGCACTTAATAAATGATACCTTTATTAAGTCAACCTTGATTAATTAAATGATACCTTTAAAAGTCCTTGATTTTAAGTCAACAAATGTGATGTGGTTCATCAGCTACTATTTAGATATCTTGAGAAAGACAGAAGACCTCAAGACGCAGGTCCTGTTCTTGAAGGAAAGGAGAAGAGAACCCTTGTCTGGGGAGCATGCTCTGCACTTAGGCGACCAGCAGGATTGGAAGGGACCATCAGTGTGGTCCTGGAGGAATCCATCAATGGAGGCCCCGAGGGGCCGTGAAGGACTTGCCCATATAAACTGCAGGGCCTGGTCTGCTGCTCCCACCCCCGTGCACCTCACCTCCAGTTAAGCCCTGCAGCTTATCACCTCAGTGGAGAGACAAAGCAGTGCTTTGGAATGTGACCCCTTTGATAGCTTGAATGTTGCAGGTTCCGCAGTGGCTTTCATGCTAGTCAGGGGGCAGTGGAGAGTGGCAGCACATCAGCTGAGTGTAGGGCTACCAAGTCTTGGGCCAGGCAGGACTTGAGCAGCTTGGGGAGTTGCCCAGAGGAGGGATCCTGGGGGTAGCTGGCCAAAGCCAAGCTGGTTAAGATAGGTGGCCAGCGATAGCTGCCAAGGCTAGGAGGAACAGGACTGCTCTATGTATTAGGCAAAGGAAGTTATGTCCAGAGTCCAGAAGGGCAGGAAATAGCAACCCGGATTAGAGGACGGTAGTCGGGCCTCAGTCAGTCGGGGAAGGTGAGCCCCAGGTCCAGGGCTCCAGCAACCACGGAGTCCCGTGCAGACTGAAGGGCCTCTGAAATGCTCACTCATTAAACGATGACGATTGACAGTGACTGCAAAGGTAAGGAACACAGTTTATCACACACTCACCTGTCACGTGCCAGGCTCTAGCCTCCATGATAACCTTAAAAACCAAGGAATATTATTTCCTCTCTGAAAGGGGGAGACTGAGGTTTAGAGATGAGCTAACATGACCACACTCACTGCCAGTCAGCACTGGACCTTGGGTTTGAACCCAGGACTGCCCGACCTCTTTCCTGGCTCTTTACCTGGTGACCTCTGTGCAGGGTGAGAGGATGGCTGGGGGATAGTCTTCAAGGGATAAAAGACAAGCACAAAGCTTGGCTGGATTGGGGGAGAAGAGGCAGAGCAAAGAACAATTCCTGCAAAACATGTTTTCACCTTCTTTTATTTCCAAACTCTTTCCTGGGGCCGGAACCGCTCATGAACTGAAGCCAGCGGGAGGCCACTGGCAATGTGACTCCCTTCTAAATGCTGGTGGTAGAGGAGATGGAGAGAAAAAGACGGTTTCGAGAAATCTTTCAGAGGTACAATTGGGAGGACTGGATAATGGGTTGGATGCAAGGATTGTAGACTAAGATGACTCCAGGTTTTCTAGCCTAAATCACTGGACAGTTCTTTTTCCTGGAAGGAGGGAGCTTGGGGGATGAACACATTTGGCCGGGAAGAACCAGGGTGTTGTTTGGAGCACACTGAGTTTGGGGCATCTGTGAGATGACCTAGTGGAGAGGCTGTGCCCTGGCCAATCTTGGCAAGTTCATGTTACTGTTCCACCTGCATGGAGTCCCCAGGCCTGCCCATGGGCCATAGATTTTCCCACCTCTGCTCATGCTGGGGTTAAACGGAGCCACCAGCACCGCCATCTCTGCCGCCTTTTGTAGGATGAGCTCCAGCCGGCCGACACCACACGGGAATGTGTTTACTGTCTGCCCAAGGTGGTGAGGCTGAGCTCAGAGCAGAAGGGGACCTACCCCACAGTCAGCAATCTGTTCTGTTCGCCCAGAGGGCTCCAGAGCTCTGGCTGCCTGCCTTTCAGAGAAGAGGGATCATTCACAGAACTGCAGCTCCTGCTAGAGGCACAGACCGGCCTGCAGCTCAGAGGGCAGAGTCACTGATTTCCAAAACGGAAGTGAACATAAGCCCAGTACTTATTTTAGGAGATTTACTAATCAGAGCGGCTGAGTGCATGTGTAAAACGTGCTGTGAAGGAGTTTGTGTATGGAGGCAATCTCCCAACTTCTAAGTCGGCATTTAACCTGGATAAATCCCAGGGCCCCACATGGCCCAGTGGCAGCGTGGTTTCACTTTTAAAGAAGCACAAGCCAACCACTAAAGGTAATGTTAAAAAAAACGGGAGAGTTCCAGTTCTAGTAGGAACTGCAGGAGCATGGATTGAATTAATCTCCCGCAAAGAACAATGATCAACTCTGGATAAGATGTAAAGCACCGTTGAAGGACACTGGACAGTGGCCAAAGAAGCAAACTGACCAAAGAAGCAAAGAATGGAGAGGACTCGACCCTTGAAAGAAAGGAACTGCTCTGGATGAAATTCACACTAAGATGACCTTCCTCCGAGGCCCCTCTCCAGGCTGCTCGGGGCAGGGCGGCTGGAACGTAAGGCCCAGGAAGTCAGGGAATGGCGTTCAGGCTGCTGGAGTGGCTGGAAACTGAGGGTGAAGTCTTAGAAAGAAGGGAGCTTGAAGGAGACAGGCCCAAAATATTGCACATTAATTCTATTTTATTATTTTTGTAGAAACAAGGGCTTGCTGTGTTGCCCAGGCTGGTCTTGAACTCCTGGACTCCAGTGATCCTCCCGCCTTGTCCTCCCAAAGTACTGGGATTACAGGAGTGAGCTACTGTGCCCAGCCCACATTAATTCTCAAATCCTTAGCCTACCCTGCAAAACCCAAGTGAGACTCCAAGAAGCTCAGTGGGAAGCAACGCCTGTAAGGCTGAAGGCTGAGCAGAGATTTCAGCTGCTGCCCACTGCATGGAAACAATTTGAAGTCTAACTCCTGCCAAGTAGGCACCTCAGGTTTTCCATTAAAACCCCAGAAAGGCCTCCGCTTAGGCTCAAAGACTGTGTACCAGGACTAAGATTCATCCTAGGACTTGGGGTTATAACAGTAAACAGAACACCCTGGCATTACAACAGTAAACAAACAGTTAAAGGTGTAGTTGGGAAATTTATATTCTAGTTGGGAAAACTGCAATAAACCAATAAGTGTTATGCAGAAAAATCAAGCCAGGCTGTGGTTGGGTAGGTTAGTCAGAGAAGAACTTACTGGGTGTGGAGGAGGGGGTCACATTTTCAGCATGGACTTTGTAGGGGGATTGAATGGCGACCCTCAAATGGTGGTTCTCAAAAAGATGCGTCTAAGCTCTAACCTCTGGTACCTGGGAATGTGACCTTATTTGAATAAAGAGTCTTTGCAGATGTAATTGATTTAAAGATCTCAAGAGGAGATTATCCTGGATGAACCAGGTGGGTCCTAAATCCTATGGTAAGTGTTCCTATAAGTAGAGGAGACTCAAGGAAGAAGCCATGTGAAGACGGAGGCAGGGATTGGAGAGTGCATCTGTAAGCCCAGGCATCAGAAGCTCACAGGGAGGCAGGGGTGGCTCCTCCCTCAGAGCCCCCAGAAGAACCAGCCCTCCCAAGGCCTTGATTTTGGATTTGTGCTCTCCAAAACTGTTAGAAGGTAAGTATGCTTTCTTTTAAGCCACTAACTTGGTGGTTATATGTTCTGGCAGCCACAGGACACAGTGAGAGACCTGCAGTGGGAGACGGGGAAAGTACTTCCCAGGGACCTTTGCAGGGAGAAGGGACAGCAGGTGCAAAGGCCCAGAGTCAGGCCCAAGCATGACCTGCGCGTCCCCAGGGATGCTGGAGGGGACGGAGCAGGGAGAGAGGAGAAGAATGAAGTCAGGAGTCAGAGGTGATGAGGGTAAGGAAAGGGGCAGGTTACAGGGACTTCCAGGCTACGCTAAAAACCGAACTGCTGCTCTGAGTGAAATGGGAAATGCTAGATGCCATTGCCAGAGGAGTGGCTGCATCGGACTCTGATTGTAAACAGACTCACACAGCTGCTGTGTTGAGAAGAACAAGGCAGGCACGGGGAGGCTGATCAGAAGGCTCTGCATCACCCAGGGGAGAGAGAGCAGGGGAGTGGGCTAAGATGGAGGCGATGAAGGAGAGGAGAGGGAACCAGGATGGGGAAAATGGAGAAGGGGAGAGGGAACCAGGATAGAGGAGAGGGGACCGGGGGGGGGGACAATGGGGGAGGGAGAGGGGACTGAGGTGGGAACAGTGGGGGAGGGGAGAGGGGACCGAGGTGGGGACAGTGGAGGAAGGAGAGGGGACCGAGGTGGGAACAGTGGGGGAGGGGAGAGGGGACCGAGGTGGGGACGGTGGAGGAGGGAGAGGGGACCAAAGTGGGAACAGTGGAGGCGGGGCATGGGGACTAACATGGCAGCAGTGAGAAGCGGCTGGTGATGTGTGATGTGTGAATGTGGAGCTGAAAGAACTTCCTGTGGGTTACACGTGAGACGTGTGAGGAGGAGAGGACACAGGTGACTCTGGGATTTTGGCCTGAGCGCCTGGAAGGATCAAGTTGCCGTGAAGTGAGGCAGGGCTGCAGGTGGGGCAGGTTTTGGGCATCAGGAGCGCGAGTGTGGACCTGTGCATCTGAGACGCCTCTTGTGGGAGGGAGGCGGATTTGGGCCTCTGGAGCTGGAGGGTGGCCTGGATGGAGGCCTGTGTCCAAGCATCGTCTGTCGGTCCGTGTTTTTCATCTGTGGATCTCCAGGGGGGGGGCGGGGAGCAAGAGGAGGGAAGAGGCACAGGCCTGAGAATTTTTGCCCCAGAGTTGAGAGGTTTTGGGAAGAGAAGGAGGGGAGCCAGTGGTACTGGGCCATCAGGACAGGCTGTCGGAAGCCTCTCGGGGTCCTGCTCAAGAGGGTGGCCAGCCAGGCTGCGTGGTGCTCAAGGCTATGCCAGCGGGGACTGAGGGTTTGGTAACACAGAGGCCCTGGGTGACTGTCCAGGAGCCTTCTGGGTGAAGTGAAGGAGGCCACAGCCCTGGTGGAGTAGATTCAAGAGAGACCCAGGAGAGAGGAAGTGTAGACCAAGGGCGGAGGCCACTCTAAAGGGCGAAATGGTGCTGGGGGTGTGGGGCCGGGAGCCGTGCTTTTAAATTTAATTACAAGAGAAGCTAGAGTGCAGCTGCGTGCACATGGGAACCCCCTAATAGAAAGGACAGCGTTGATTGGGAGAATGTTAGAGCAGCGTCCGTCCTGGGGGCTGCGCAGCCCAGGGCAAGAATGGCCGAGCTTATCTGCCCCCTTTCTGGGAGAAGCGCCGAGGCCTCTGCAGGAAGAGCTAAGGTTCCTCCCCGAGGGACAGCAGTAGTGTGAAGCTGTGCACCTCCTCAGAGGCTGATCCAGGTCTGATCAGTTCCTCCCGTTCACTCCTACGGACCACAGGGTTCCTACCCTTGTCCTCCTCTCTGTGGCCTGGAGTGGGTCTGGGCTTCAGACTCCTCACTCATAAAATAGGATAAAAATAAGGGATCCCCCCTCTCACATTTGCAGGGCTTGGGACAGGAGTACAAATGGTACTCCGTGCACCATGCGAATAAATAAATTCATGAAAAAAGCCAAGCAAATGCCTTGTTGAACACAATGCCCCACGCGCTACTTTGCTAGAAACATGTTCCTGACAGCCTGGAAGCCTAGGGTTGCACTTAGAACCCTGGGGCTCCTTGGCCAGAATGAGGTGTCCCAGCCCCAGCCAGCCTCCTTCCCTGGGCCTGTCTCACACTGGGAGGAGCTCAGGATAAGCACGTGGGTGCCTGGCCCACACATCCAGCCTCCAGCCATGCTTCCTATTGACAGCTGTGCCTTTGCCGTGGGGCCTGCTGTGGTTTGCTCTTGGGGAGTGGACCCGGAACAGAGGCCCCTGCAGGCCTCAGAAGTGGGCTTGGGTGGGGAATTCTGCGCTTCCCGAATCTGGCAGTGTGATCTAGAAGTGTTGTCCCTTGGCCTGGAGGACTGCTCACCTGGAAGCCAGAGCATGGCCAGAGGAAGGCCAGTGTGGGGCCCTCTAGGGTGTGGTCACAGGGTGGGGCTCCTCCGAAGGGTTGCTGTGAGGACTGAATCAGATATTTTAAGCCAAGGACTTAGCACAGTGCCTGGCACATAGTAGGTGCTCAATAAAAGCAGTGTTTTTTTTTTTTTTTTTTTTTTTTGTGAGACAAGATCTCGCTCTGTTGCCCAGGCTGGAGTGCGGTGGTATGATCATGGCCCACTGCAGTCTCAACCTCCCAGGCTCAAGCAATCCTCCCGCCTCAGCCTCCCTAGTAGCTGGGACCACAGGCATGCACCAACATGCCCAGCTAATTTTTTAACTTTTTTGTAGAGATGAGGGTCTCACTATGTTGCCCTGGCTGGTCTCAAACTCCTGAGTGTAAGTGATCCTCCCACCTCGGCCTCCCAAAGTGCTGAGATTACAGGTGTGAGCCACTGCACCCGGCCCTTCATTTTTGTTATTTTATTTTATTTTTCAGACAGAGACTTGTTCTGTTGCCCAGGCTGGAGTGCAGTGGCATGGTCTGGGCTCACTGCAACCTCTGCCTCCTGGGTTGAAGCAATTCTCCTGCCTCAACCTCCTTAGTACCTGGGATTAATAGGTGTGCGCCACCACGCCCGGCTAATTTTTGTATTTTTAGTAGAGACGGGGTTTCACCATGTTGGCCAGGTTGGTCTTGAACTCCCAGCCTCAGATGATCCACCAGCCTCAGCCTCCCAAAGTGGATTACAGGTGTGAGCCACCGTGCCTAGCCCATTTTTGTCATGTTTCTAATCCTAGTCTTTACAGAATTAGGCAGGGCCTCCCACAACCCGGCTTGGCTGCCTCTCCGCCCTCACCCCTCCCGAAGCCTACCCAGACCCTGTGCTCACTGAAGGTGTCCCCGGCCCCGTGCCTCCCAGTGCATGTCTGCCCCTGGCATTGTGCTTCCGGGGCCCAGGATGCTCTCCCTCCTCTTGGCTGCCACGTGGGCTTCTCGTGCCTCCTCCGGGAGAAGTCCTCTGGATTCTTCCCCTGCCTCTGGGCAGGTAGGTCAGCCTCTCTGGCCTGTGTGAAACTGGGTGGCAGCCTCTTGCTCTGCAGGCAACTGTCCCATCCCCGCCAGGCTCTGGGCACCTGGGGGCAGGACTTGGGTTTATTCCCTTGGCTCCCCTCTGTTCTGCCTAGACTGGCAGGCAGCCACGTGCCAAACTGATTGTTGAGTGGAGGAATTTAACTTGGTGTTCAGAAATCCCTGCTGGAATTTTCCACTGAGATAAGCAAGGATAAAGGTTTGGAGGCAAGGCGGACACCACAATTCCTGCTTATCTCAAAGGCCTTAGGAGATAAGGGCATTCTGGAGAAGCTGACCTCAGATAATTATCACAGCTGAGCTGAGTCTTCACAGCAGCTCCAAGAAAACCCCAAGGAGGAGGGGGCGCACTTCCCCACAAATCCCCTGAGGACTTCGGCCCATTGTTCCCTGGCCAGAGGGGGGTCACCTGGTCACATCTGCAAGAAAGAAGATACGGGCACTAACAACCTGAACCACAGTGGGGATCTCCTCATAAGGAACAAGGGGGGCACGGATCTGGGGCAGGCCGTTCCAATGCCTGCTGCAAGCCCTGAAAGCTGCTTCAACATCTCTGAAATGTTTATGCAGCAGTAGGCCTGGCTCTCCACGCAACCCCAGGGCAGTAAAGAGTGGAAAGTTACAAAGGACTGACTTGGCTAGAAAGGAACCCACATGGGATAAACTCTCAGAGAAAATCTCATCACTGTCAATATTTGAGCGGAACCCGAGACATCAGGTGGCAGGAGAGTTGCAGAGGTTCTTCAGCCCCTGGGCGGGCACTCAGGCCACATCCTCCCCAAGGGGCCCTTCCTGCTCCACAGTGATATAATTTTACATGTTTTGGAAGGAGAATGTGTGCATGCCTGCCTACGTGGCCTGTGTAAGTGGCATTGTGAATATTCTCCCTGTCAATGGTAACACAGAAAAGTTGATAAAATGGCCAGAGAAAAACTTAAAAATTGGTATGTGTTAAAATAATATTAATTCTGGTCCTGTAAGTAAATTGCTTATGTTCCGTTTTGCCTCATTTCCACTACAAGCAATGATGATTGTGCACGATACCACATCTATGTGGCATTATGGATACTGTCTGGGCGGTGAGTCCTGACCCGCCTTCCACGAGAGGTTTGTGTCTGAGCTTGACATCCCACGTCCCCATGGGAATGCACCTTCTGATTTACACGAGCGCACCACAGGCTTCCTGCTCACGCTGGATGGCCCTTAGTGCATAGAGTGATCCATCACAGAGGCTGGAAGCGGAGGGAGGTTTAGAACCATCTGGCCCAGCCCCCTTACTTTGGAGGCGAGTAAATTGGTGTTGGGAGGAGGTGACTGGTTCCCGAGGGAGGATCTGGCAGGTTGCTCCCAGGTGACCTCTGTGCAGGAGGGGAAGCTGTGAGCCCCCAGACCCTCTTGAGTATCTGAGTTCTGGCTTTTCACTGTACCCTTGGGCCTTCATGGGGAGGGTGTCAGGTTGCTTGAGATCAGCATGAGCACCAGGCCCTGCCACACTGGCCAAGCAGGAGGCGGGCTTCGACACTGGCTCCCCTGCCACCCGCCCACAGTGTGCCAGTGGGCTGCGAAGTCACCTGGGCTGGGAGGGCCTCCCTTGTGTGAGCTTTGGCTCAGGCACTGTGGACAACGGACTCTAGGATGGGCCCCAAGATTCCAAGCCCCTGGTGGACATGTCTGTCCCCTTGAGTGTGTGCAGGGCTGTGACTGTGATGGTGTCACTCCTGAGATCAGGTTATATTACATGGTAAAGGTGAAGGGATTTTGCAGATGTAATTAGGGTCCCTTGTCCATTGACTGTGAGGTGAGCAAAAGGGAGATTGTGCTGGGGGTGTCTGCCCCAATCAGGTGGGCCCTTTAAAAGAGGATCTAGAAGTCAGAGAGCATCTCTCGCTGGCCTTGAGAAAGCAAGCTGCCCTGTGTGAAGGGGCCTTGAAGAGCTGACAGCAGCTGCCCACTGATGCCAGCAGGAATGGGGACCTCAGCCCACTGAGGGAACTGAATTCTGCCAACAAACATGTGGGCTCAGAAGAGGAGCCTGACCTCAGAAGAAGACCCCAGCCTGGCCAGTGTCTTGACTGCAGCCTGTGGAACCCTGAGCAGCGAGGCTGAGCCCCGACTCCGGGCCGCAGGAGCTGTGAGGCCATAACTGCGTGTTACTGTAAGCTGCCGAGTCAGTGGGTATGTGTTACACATCCAGAGATAACTACACAGGCATCGACCCTGTCCACCCGGGATGCTAGAGGGGCTGTACTGGTTTTACTCCAGGCCATGGTGAGAGCCACCGTGAACACAGGCCTCTCTCCTCTGAGCTGCAGAAGCTCCGTGCCCTGTCCCCTGCCACAAGTCACAGACTTTCTTCATGTGTTTTACCTCATGTTAATGAAGGAGATCTTCTCCAGGGGCTTGATCTAGTGGGAAACAGAGGAGAGGGGGGATTTTAAATTTCAGTCCGTCCAACCCTGTAGATCTGCTGTCCTACAGTAACGTAAAGGATCACCAGGTAAAACGCTGCTTCTCCCAGACGCCGCCACCTTGCCCCTCTCTCACATGGACACTGGTGCCTGGGTTGGGAGTATGGCCGGTGACTTCGTGGCAGTGTGGGGAGGGGATGTGTGTCCTTGGATCTGTGAGAGGTCCTCGCTTCCCCGTGGTCTCTGCTGAAAATGTCTGCCTGGACCGCCGGCCTCTGAGGCACCTTGGCCCTGCCTGCACCAGCTCCTGAGCCTGCCTGTCTTGGTGTCTCCTTCCGCTGTCCCGTGCCTGGCCCACGGGGCCTCTCTGCACCCTCACCAGTCACTTCTGAGATCTTACGCATGTGCATTGCTCAAAGGGTGGCTGGGGTGCCACGTGGCACAGCTCTGCTGTTTGGGGACTGGCCTGGGGTCTTTGAGGGGTTTTCGCCTTCTAGGGAGTCGGGACCCTCTCTAACATGAGCGATGGGCTGTGACATAATCACAGGTGAGCTTAGCTGATTCCAAAACTCCCTTCTCCACACAAGGCCTGGCTTTCAAACCTGTTATCTGACTGTAGGTACAAACCTCCCATTTTGGGTATAAAAAGCTGGTTCTTAACCATTTTGTCTTTTTAATTTTTTTATTTTTATTTTTACTTTTTGAGATCGTTTCACTCTGTTGCCCAGGCTGGCATGCAGTGGCATGATCTCAGCTCACTGCAACTTCTGCCTCCCAGGTTCAAGCAATTCTCCTGCCTCAGCTAGGATTATAGGTGCATGCCACCACGCCTGGCTAATTTTTTTTGTATTTTTCATAGAGATGAGGTTTCTCCATGTTGGTCAGGCTGGTCTCGAACTCCTGACCTCAAGTGATCCGCCCAGCTCGCCTTCCAAAGTGCTGGGATTCCAGGCTCGAGCCACCGCGCTGGCCTCTTTTTGCATTCTTGCTATAAAATTGGTATTTGTATCTTCCTCCCATTCTGCGCTCCCCCAACCCTGCAGGAAGGTGGATTCTTCAAGGGAACTGGAGAGAAGAGAAGCACATTCATGTATTTCCACATTCAGCCTCCATCTCACGAGTTACACCATTCCCAGCACGTCACCACCCCCAGACCTTTGGTTACCAGCCTGGGGGCAGAGGATAAGGACGTCATTCAAAAATAGAGAGATTCTCAAGCCTCCAGAGTGCGGGGGCCCAGCCGAGCACGCTGGCGGCTTCCAGGGAGGTGGCCATGCCCCAGGGGAAGTGGTTGCATGGAGGAAGAATCTCAGAGGAGGCTTGGACGTGGTAGAGCAACACCGCTCCTGTGTTAGGACTGGCTAGTCCATCCTGCAGGGATGAGGGGCAGAGCCTCAGCAGAAGTCCAGGCCAGTGTCCCCCCTCCAGCATAAGAGCCCCCCACTCCCACAGGGCGGAGGAACCACTGTGGTGGCAGAGCTTATTTCCCAGCAGCCCCGCGGGATGAGACCCAAACGAGAAGTTAGGGTGAGTTTGGAGGACATAAAGTGAGCTGGCTTCCCGTATACTGGCTGTGTGGAGTGATGTTCACGGCAACAGATTTCCATCTCCTCAGCCTCAGGCCCAACCCTGCTATCCCAGCCATACTCAGAGGCTCTGGAAATCTTACCTGGAGGAGACTCTTCTGTTACCACCAAGCCGGGAAATGTCATGACTAGAGTCTCCTGAAGAATTTGGGAAGACCAAGAGGAAGTCCACCTCCCCCTCTCCTGCACCTGGAGTCTCCCATGTCCACGGAGGCCACGCCCCCACCCCGCCCTCAGGTGGCATCAGCCCAGGATCTGACCCTGGACTGGCTCACACTCAGTTGCCTCTGGCCAGTGCAGGGCTCAGCCAGGGTTGGCTTCCAGCTGACAGTGGGAGGAATTAATTCATCTGACTGAAACATTCTTTTCTCTTCTGGGCTGTTGGTTTTTCAAGTGCAACAAAGATTCGATACAGCTCCAAGGAAGGAGCCAAGAAAAACATTCTGTGCCAAAGTGAGACCCTGGAAGTGAAACCCCGGAATAAAGCTGAAAAACGGGCTCCAGTTGGGTGCCAGGAAATGCAGGACTGGAATGTGACTTGACTTCCGGCAGCGCACAGGTGCTCCCGGGTCACCTGCTTTGAGGTCCAGCCTCCTGCCCTGCCCCAGGTGACCACATGACCACCGTGGACTTTGCCCTGAAACCTTCTGGGAGGAGAAGAGGCCTGACCTTGGCGCTGGGGTCCAGTGGGCATTGCCCTGGTCCGAGGCTGCTGCTCTTGACCTCTGCTCTGCGGCTGTTTTCCATTGGAGTAGAGGCTCCTCCTGTCCTGTCCTGCCTGTGGAGGGAAGCAAACCTTCCCCTGGACCAGAGAGAGGAGAAAGCGGAGACAGGTAGCAACGCTGTGGACTGGTGATGACAGGCTCTTCAGCTCCCTGCAAGTGACCGGGCCTGGGGAACAGGTGAGTCATTGTTTAAAGCTCTGTGCCCTTTGTGGAGTGTCTGCCTCTGTGTGTGTGTCTCTGCTTCTCTGTGTGTGTGTCTCTGTGTGTCTGTGTGTGTGCTCACGTGTTTGTACCCATGTCTGTATTTGTTTGTGTCTGTGCATGTGCCCGTGTGTGTATAATCAAAGGACAAAGCTGGGGCGGAGACTTCCTAGTTCAGATTTCTGATGGCTCACTAAGTCGGATTCCCAGAAGGAGATTCTTATTTGCATTTTTCTTCGGGAAAGTTCCGGTTTTAAGGTCTTGAAAAAAAAAACAAAAAACTTCTGGTAATGAGAAGAACTCTTAAAGAAATCCATTTCAAATGACATCAACATTCCCAATTTAATACCCAGTGATATCTAGGAAGCTTGTCAGGTTTTCTTGTAAACTCCTTTTTACAATCTACATTGTGTTTTCTGTATCAGATGGCTGCATTCTGAATGCAATGTACAGGTGTACCTCTTGTAATCTCAATATTCTTCACAGGCCCAGGCAAGGGTGACACAGGATCACAGTTGGCGATAGACTCATCAACCAGACCCTTCCCTGGAATGGCCCCTTCCCCACAAAAAAGACTAATGTGGGATTTGCTCTCCGTTTTTTTCCTTTAGTGGAAGGGAGGTGCAAGAGATTAAAAAGCCCCAAGTTAAGATTACTAGAGAAGCGCCAATCTTGAGTATGGTGTTCCTGAAAACATCTTTGTCTTCAACAACCTAATAACATCTTTCACTACTAATAACCCCATCTTGATTAAATTCTGGAGGTGGGGGTCAGGTGCCACACTTTTAATTTTCTCTTTGGACAGAAGCCTCCAACCTCTCATTATTGAAAGCTTACAACACTCAATCACACAAAAAGTTATATAAGAAAATGTTTACTGCAGTCTTATTACAGAGAAAAAATTAAAACTAAGTAAAAATCCAGTATTAGGAAAATGGTTCAGCAAGTTGAGATAGTTGTAGAAATGTTATATGTCCATTAAACATGATTTTGAAGCAATGTGTGAGACTGCCTTTGGTATTAAGTATTTCTTACACATAGGATAATAATTTTATGTTAAAACTATGGGTTTTGGTTTGTTTTTAGGAGTCATAGAAAAAAACTAGAAGTAGGCAAAAATACCATTTGTGGTTGTATTACGGGGGTGGAGTTATGGGTAGCTTCTTTTATATTGACACTTGTATGTTTATAGTAAAATAACTTTTTTTTTTTGGAGACAGATTCTCGCTCTGTCACCCAGGCTGGAGTGCAATGGTGGGATTTTGGCTCACTGAAACCTCTGCCTCCTGGGTTCAAGCGATTTTCCTGCTTCAGCCTCCCGAGTAGCTGGGATTACAAGCGTGTGCCACCACACCCAGCTAATTTTTGTATTTTTAGTAGAGATGGGGTTTCACCGTGTTGGACAGGCTGGTCTCCAACTCCTGACCTCAAGTGATCCACCTGCCTCGTCTTCTCAAAGTGCCTTTACAGGCATGAGCCACTGCGCCCAGCCCAAAAATAAAATAACTTCATTAAACAAAGAGACATATCATTGTCAAAGGAATGAGACGCCGGCATCCCAGTAGTCATGGTGCATTCCTTCAGAGTCCACCTGTTTCAGTTAATTCAGACATGTTTCGGGCCACAGATTTTTTGACTTAGGAAAGGTTTTATTAACCTATGCAAATAAATAGCAAAGAGAACTTGAAGGGGGTATCTCTGTTTATTTTTAATTATTTTTTTATTTCAATAGATTTTAGGGGAACAGGTGGTATTTGGTTACAGGGATATGTTCTTTAGTGATTTCTGAGATTTTGTTGCACCCCATACCAGAGCGGTGTACACTGTAGCCATTGAGTAGTCTTTTTTCCCTCACCCCGCTCCCGCTACCCTTTCCCCTTCCACCAAAGGGTGGAAAGTCTGGGCCGTGCCTTGACCTCTGAGAGCCTGTCCCCAGCTGACTTGAGCGGATCATCTGCTGGACTAAGTTCCCACCCCAGGCACTCTCACTTTGCCTCAGATGCTGTCTTAGTCTGTTTGTGCTGCTTTAACAGAATTCCTGGGACAGAAATGTAAAAAGAACAAAGATTTGTTTCTTATGGTTCTGGAGGCTGGGAAGTCCAAGGCCAAGGGGTCTACATCTGTTGAGTGCCTTCTTGCTGTGTCATCCCACAGTGGAAGGTGAAAGGGCAAGAGAACACGCAGGCTTGTGGACATGCAAGACTGCAGCAGTGTTAATCTGTGCTGGGCGTGGATTAATGAGGGCAGAGTCCTCATGACCCAACCACCTTCCATTAGGCCCCACCTCCTAGCATGGTTGCACTGGGGACTGAGTTTCCAAATCTGCTTTTTGGAAGATCCATGCAAACCATAGCTGGCCCCAAGAAATCATCCTCAATCCAGGTGGATATTTCAAAGCACAGGTGCTGTGTTATGTGCTCTTCATGCTTGGCCTCATTCATTCATTTCTTAGGAATTAGTACTTAGTATGTGCTAGACACTGTTCCCAGCTCCAAGGAAAACAGAATTCTAGCAGTGATTCCTAGTCTTGGCTGCATACTGAGATCACCTGGAGAGCTTTTCTTTTTCTTTTTCTTTCTTTCTTTCTTTTTTTTAAGAAACACAGATGGAAAACTTAATGTTATGTTTTTTATCCGTCTCTGAAGCCAGCATCATACTTGATGGTGAAACTTGCATATTTCCAGCTAAGATGGGGTTCCAGGCATGTTTGGGATAACCACCCGAGTCTACTATGTGGAACCCTTCTTCTCTGATGGGTAGAGAGCCCTAAACCCTCCTGTTCTGGACTCCATGACTCTCAGTCACTTTCTCTCTAGAACGATCTTCTTGGTATCTAGGACTCAGTCCTATTTGTTTCCAGATTGATTCCAAACTTGATTCCCTCCCCTCTTATCCCTGCAGGGCAGTCCAGACCAGTCTGTGGCCGTGGCTCCTTACTGGTGGCAGTGAGGGCATGTGGGCTGCTTCCAACCACTCCTGCTTTTCTTCTTTCCTTTTCAAAATTCCTCCCCTTCCCCCTTTAGGGAGCCTCCCTGTTGCCCACTGTGGTGAGGAAGGGAGATGAGACTCTGATCCCAGGACCAGCTGCCCCTGATGGGTTTCATATTTATTGTGGGGAGCTTCTCTTCCTAGATAATAAACACAAAGTGATAACATTAGAACATTATTAGAATGTCACCATTTTGCAACCCCTTAGTGAAATAGTGGGTCGAAGTAATAGTCTTCAATGACTGCCAACATCACAGAAAGACAACTGGACATTATTTGCCTTCTGTGGGAAGTGCACGCACACTCTCATGACAATCTCGCCAAAAAATAGCCTGTGTCTAATCACGTTTATGTCCTGAACCACCGCGGTATCAAAAATACAGAGTTCATAGGACTATTCAATAACACAGGGGTGTAATCAGCAACATCCGTACTGGAAATCTACAGGACAACCTGATTTCTTCAACACATGAACTGCAAAGAAAAAAAATACCTGTATCTCTACTGAGATTTGCAGATGATAGAATGCCTGGGATCTGCTTTACACAATACCCTGCAGGGGGAGGTTTGGGAGTGTGAGTGATACAAATGGCTGAGCTGATTACTGGGGAAGCGGGAGGTGGGTCCATGGGCCCATCAGACCGTTCTCTCTATTGTGGTGTGTACATGAAAGTTTCTATGATGAAAAATACGCAGGGGTCGCCCACGTTTATTTTGATCGTGAAGTTGGTTTTCTCTGGGGCATATTACTGTGGGTTCTGAGGCTTTAGACACAATGGGAATGTGTCTACGATGTTTCGAGATCATTGAGACACCAACCTTTTTTTAGGTAGATTTTTTCTGAAACACCAACTTTAATCCATAAACAACCACCCAAGAAATGCTCAGATGCTTTTTACCTCTCCTTGCATTAGATACTTTGAGGACAAGTAATAGATTTGTAAAAATTGAAAGTAATGGAAGGAGGACAACAAGCCCTGAGACCGTCACATGTAATCATTGCTTTTCGGGGTCTGCAAAGACCCGTGCCCGGAGCTTTCCAAGCAAAGCTCCTTTTGTTCCTTACCACAGACCTAAAAATGGACCTAAAAATTGCAGATGGGGAGATGGGGCATGGGGTGCAGAGGGGAGCAGGAGTGTGGACCTAGGTGGCCTCTGAGTTGGGAGCTCTGTATTGGGCCATCTGCTCCTGACCGAGAAGCAGCCCCGGGGTTGAGCTTGCTGAGATGATGTGGCTCCGATGTTCCACTTGCTTCAGACAGTTGTGATTCTTTGCAGGGCATGGCACAGGCACACAGGACCCCCCAGCCCAGGGCTGCCCCCAGCCAGCCCCGTGTGTTCAAGCTGGTTCTCCTGGGAAGTGGCTCCGTGGGTAAGTCCAGCTTGGCTCTTCGGTACGTGAAGAACGACTTCAAGAGTATCCTGCCTACGGTGGGCTGTAAGTGAGGGCAGAGCACCCCTTTGTTGGTCTTCAGTGCAGAAGTCTGGGCTGCTGACCCACACCTGGGGCAGATGGGGACGAGGCCCACCTAGGAATCCCCATGCTGGGACCTTGAGCTGCCTGTGTCCAGTGCGTGAGGGGAGGGGGTGAGGTCCAAGAGGGCACCCACAGAATCTACAAAGACAGGAAGTGCCCTTGGCTCTGGGTCAAGTTTCAGCTCAGCTGGAGTCTGCAGGGGGTGGAGATTCTGGGGTAGGACCTCTGGCCCCAAAGGGTCGGGCTGGGTGCGAGGGATTATGCTGGTGGAAGGGACAGCCCGGAAGAAGCCTCCTGGGCCCTGGCCACTCAGCGGCCTAAACCAGCTGTCCTCTCCCACCACCCAGGCCGCCCTCCTGCTAACACTGCTCCCTTGCTTTATTTACCCCAACAGCATCTTCCTTCCTGCCTGGGCTTGGTTTACCAGCTTGGCCTGGATTGGGGGTGGGAAGATCATTTTGGGAGTGGGCGGGGAGGGAGACCTTCTCTCTGTGCTTCTTAAAAAGGCTAACCTGTCATGAAGCTCAGGAGTAACTGTATGGGGCATCTGCAGGCTGCTGGCCTCCTTCCCATCCTGCTGTGGGCACAGTCTGCCTAGGCAGTGAAACCCAGTTTTCACCTGAAATGGGGAAAGCCAGCGTGTTCTTTATGCCCATTCCCCCTGGGGGAACACATGCAGAATCAGAGCCTCGGTTTCAAATTCGGACTCTGACATGGATAAGCTGCACATCTCCAGATTCACTCATTCATTTACTCATCTAACAGGCATCTGTTGAGCATGAACCCTTTTGCAGGCCTGCGTTAGGTGGGATGGATTCTATAACCAGCTAAACAGATGCACCAAACACAGAAACACAATTGCAAGATGTGGCACATGACGTTAGCTATTTAGGGAGCCCTTCCATTTTCTCGGGGGTGGTTCCTGAAGGATCCCCAGGGGATACAGGGGAATTGGCAGGGGTCTGCCTGGCCCGACTCCCAGAGCTAGTGGTGAGAAGGGCCAGGGTGATGGTGAGAGGCTGTCTGCAGAGGGGGACCCTGGGGAGAGAGTCAAGGTTACCCTGGGGTGTGCAGTACAATCCTCTTCTCCATTAGCAAGGAGATCTGTACCCCTCACCCCCCAAGTCCTGATATTGGACTTGGCTTCCTTTAAAAATACATCAAAATGCCAAGGCTGGCCTGAGGGTGGCCTCAGTTGAGAATAGAGCACACAGATGGGGGCCTCACCAGGCCTGGATGTTGAGAGCTTTGTACCTGGGTGGCTGGTATTCAAGATGCAGAGAGAGGCAGCAGGTGTCAGGCCAGGTGAGCTGGACTGGGGATGGATCTCACTCTGACACGGAGGTCTGCACACTGTGGCTCTCTGGCTGTTCTTGTTGTTTTGTGAGTAAGGTTCTGTGGAGACACAACTCTACCTGTTCAGGTACTTACCCTCTGTAAATGATATTCTTGCTGTTCCTCCTCCTCTATTCACTCTAAAATGGCAGCAGGGTTGAGTGGTTGCAGCAGTGACCCCATGGCCAGTAAAACCTAAAGTATCTGCTACAGGGCCTTTTACAGAAGGACTCCATGATGCCACCCTAGCAGAGCCTGCAGGAGCCAGCGCCCAAAGGCACTCACTGGGTGAGTGCAAGCAGGGCTGAGAGATTCCGAGATGCCCGGTTGGAGCGTAGGAGGGTGCTTTGGATTCATTGAGACGTGCTTGGACGTGCTCAGCCCACAGAGAGCTGTACCCACAGAGCACCCACCTTTCTTGGGTGGGGGTCGGGGGGTGATGTGTGGGGTCTGTGAAGCTTCAGGGTGGTGCTGGGCATTCTGTATTTTACAGGTGAGGGGGATGGAGGCCCTGACAATGAGGCACGAGGCCCTAGTTCCTTTCATTCCAGCAAGCCAGGGTCCGAGCATCCCCCTCACACCTGCCCTGCCTGTACCAATTGCCTGCCCTCTCTTCAGGGGGCCTACCAGGGTCAGTGGGGTGAACAAAGCTGGGCTTCCTGGGGAGTCCTAGGCCAGGTTGGGGTCTTTGCTTGGGGGCCAGGCCTGTATGTCTCACTCTACTCCTGGTCCTCTGTCTGGCCCCTCAGGGGCCATCCCCCTGCCGGCAGCTTTCAGATGAAAGCCAGGGCCTCCCTTCCTCCAAGCCCCTCTCTTCCAGGCCTGGGTTTATCTCCTCTCTCTGAGGGGGAGGACCGTTCTACAGGCTGGGCTCTGCCTTTCACCCAGAACTGGTGGGTGGAGTCTTTGTTCCCACTCTGGGTCTCTGTGATGGGGCCGGGGTGGGAGGCTGTGGGCTGTGGCCCGTGGCACAACGGGGAGAGGAGAACAGCCAGATTAGGTTAGCCTGTGGCTCACGAGCTGCCTTCATCCCATCAGCCTCCAACCCTGGGGTCCACATTTTGTATTGAGCACCTCTGTGTGTGGGCAGCTGTGCCGGGTTGCAGGGGTAGAAATGTGGAAGCTCCTTCCTTTGCTGTTGGGTGAGTCCCCTGTGGGAACCATGGTCTCCTCTGCTTCCATCCAAGTGTCTGCGTCACACCTTGGGATAATATTACAGCTTTTAGAGGTAGATATTACTGTAACTATGGATAGATGTCATGCAATTTATTATTATCATTATGTTAATTTTTTTGAGACAGAGTCTTGCTCTGTCACCCAGGCTGGAGTGCAGTGTCTCACTGGAACCTCTGCCTCCTGGGCTCAAGCCATCCTCCCACCTTAGCCTCCAGAGTAGCTGCTATCGCAGGTGTGCACCACCATAGCCAGCTAATTTTTATATTTTTTGTAGAGATAGGGTTTTGCCATGGTGTGCACCACTGCACCCGGCCTATGTTAATTATTTTATTATTATTTTTTTTGAGACGGAGTCTCGCTCTGTTGCCCAGGCGGAGTGCAGTGGTGCAACCTTGGCTCATTGCATCCTCTGCCTCCTGGGTTCAAGCGATTCTCCTGCCTCAGCCTCCCGAGTGGCTGGGATTACAGGTGCATACCACCATGCTGATTTTTGTATTTTTAGTAGAGACGGAGTTTCACCATGTTGGCCAGGCTGGTTTTGAACTCCTGACCTCAAGCAATCCACCACCCTTGGCCTCCCAAAGTGTATGTTAATTATTAATCCTCATTATAATAATTACATGATCACATATCATAAATGTGGATATTGCCACTTTTAGGATGAGGAGATGGGATGTGCTCACTCCTTTAACTTACGTGCTTTGGGGGAAGAGTGATCTGTGTTGCACAAAAACCCTTTGAGAGCAGACACTCCTGCTTCTTTTGTCACGTGTGGCTTCAGCTTTTATCAAGAACACTGGGCTCCTGTCCAGGGGAGAGGGTAGGCCAGGAGCAGAGCCTCAGAGGAGAATGGGAGTGCTGTCCTCACAGGTGGCCTGGAAATGCAGGAGGCAGCACGCCCAGTGCTTGGTTGCAGGAACCCCGAGGGAGGGACAGGATGGATGGCCACAGGCATGCCACTCCTTCCCTCCGTCTGGATTTTTTCCCTGTGAAATGGGAGTGTAAACACCTTCCTGGAGTGGCCTCTCCATGAAAGGTTGCTGTCACCCTGGGTGGCTTAAGGTCACCAAGCCCGGCCCTGTCCGAGGGGTCAGCCTTTAGGAGGATTGACTCAGGTCCCTGGGGCCCTCCCGAGGGTCTGGTTCAGTTGACAGGTGTGTGGGGTGGGGCCCACAGCAGGACATGACACAGGTGGTGGGCTCAGCTCCTGGCAAGACACCGTCCATCCAGAGGAAGCAGGAAGCAGAGCCAGAAAGGGACATGGACTCGAGCCCTGAAGCTGGAAAGCCAACGTGCTGGCTGGAGCCAGAAGAGCAGGCAGGAGCAGAGGCAGAACGGACGGGAGTCCGAGGGACGGGAGTCCAAGTGAGCGCAGCCTCCCGCCCACCCCCACCAGGGCCTGCCGCGGAGGTGGCAGCTTTAGGAGCCCCTGCTGTGTCAGGGACGGGGGCTGGACCTCCCCATGGACTGCCCCCACTGTCCTAACAGGCCACAGCAGGGGAGATTCTGTGCGCTGCTGACTTTCTGCATGACATCTTTTGGAAGGATGGTGACATCTAGTGCTTGTGTGCACATTTGCCAGCTGAAGCCACAACTAATCCCAGACTTGTTGGGCTTTTTGCAGGAAGGGGACGGTGACAAACAGGTACTGAGCACATTCAACTTGGCACCAGCTGACTTCCCTTCTAAATTGAGAACGTGGCTGACGTCCTAGAGCCCCCAGAAAATAAGTTTCCATTTCATGTTCCTTTCAATTTGTCATCAGCTCACTATTTTTACAAAACAGCCAAGTGCTACAGAGAGGGCTTCAATGAGCAGAATTGGCTGTTTATTTAAATTAAAAGGTAAAAAAAGCAAAACCACTTAAATGATATTAACATTTAGTAGAGAGGCTGGGCGCAGTGGCTCATGCCTATAATCTCAGCAATTTGGGAGGCCGAGGCGGGCAGATTGCCCGAGCTCAGGAGTTGGATACCAGCCTGGGCAACATGGTGAAACCGCGTCTCTACTAAAAAAATAAAATTAAATTAAAAAAATAAAATTTAGTAGAGGAACTTTTTTTTTTTTTTTTTTTTTTTTTTTTTTTTTTAAGATGGCATCTCATTCTGTTGCCCAGGCTGGAGTGCGGTGGTATGATCACAGCTCACTGTAGCCTCAACCTCCTGGGCTCAAGCAATCCTCCACTTCCACCTCTTCAGTAGCTGGGACCACAGGTGTGCGCCACCACACCCAGCTAATTTTTGTGTTTTTTGTAGAGACAAGGTTTCACTGATCTTAAGCTCCTGAGCTAGACTGATCTTCCCTCCTTGGCCTCCCAAAATGCTGGGGTTACAGGCATGAGCCACTGTACCCAGCCAAAACTTTATTTTTTAATTACATTTTGGCTTTAGCCATGGAGATATAGAAATGTGGTTAGTGGGTTTCTGAAAAAGGTTATGATAATAAATGCATGCTGTCTTCCGGGTCAGAGCCACGGAGTGCACGAGACTAGGTTGCCTCAAATACCTGTCCAGGGGCCCACCTGAGGGCCTTACATCTCTGCAGGGAAGGGAAGGGTCTATGTTCTGTAAATAGCCAAACATTGACTATTATTATGCATTATCATTGCTTGGACTAAAACCCATGCCCTCCTTGGAAATTTGCTGGAATTTTACATTAGTGTAAATTCAACCACCAGCCATCATTTTCCCTCCCCTCCCCCCCACCCCCTCCTGTTCTTTTTTTGAGGCAGAGTCTCACTCTGTCTCCTGCTGCCCAGGCTGGAGTGCAGTGGCACAATCTTGGCTCGCTGCAACCTCCACCTCCTGGGTTCAAGCGATTCTCCTGCCTCGGCCTCCCGAGTAGCTGGGACTACAGGGGCATGCCAGCACACCTGGCTAATTTTTGTATTTTTAGTAGAGACAGGGTTTCACCATGTTGGTCAGGCTGGTCTTGAACTCGACCTCAAGTGATCCACCCACCTCGGCCTCCCAAAGTGCTGGGATTACAGGCATGAGCCACTGTGCCCAGCCTCCAGCCATCATTTTCAACATGGAAAAGGAAAATATGAGAGGCTAAGATTGGTAAATGGAGGAAGCAAACCTGAATTTTATGCTCACGTTTCACCCTGCGCCAGCTTTTAAGATAAAACCAAATTCAAACTGAGAAATGTGATTTGAAGTGATGGGAAACAGAAAGATGTGGATAAAAGGCCCACGTTTTAAGACAACAAGTCCACAGAGAGCAAAGAGGACAGAAAGAAGAAGCAAAATTCATATGCCCTTTCTCTCCTTGCTCAGGCGATTTAACAGCCACCCTGGGTGAAGGGCACCATTAGCTCCTGCTATGGATGAGGAAGCTGAGACTTAGAAAGTTTAAGCAAGCTGCCATCAGATCAGCTGATGGGTGTACATTTATGTTCTGGGCACGGTCTTCATTCTGGCACCATTGTCAATCCAGTGGAGCATCTGGTGTGTTCAGAGGTTTATAGCCGGTTCAGTCCCGACAGTTGCCCCATCTAAGCTGGAAATCACTGGTCCTACTGTCTGGATGGAGACTGCAGCTTTGTTTGACCTGGGGAGTTGGTCTGACTTCAAGTTCCTGGACCTGCAGGGAACTGCAGGACGTGCGGGCAGAAGAGCCCAGGCAGTGGTTTCCGTTTAGGAAGAGGTTGTCTCATGATAGAGAAGCATGGTCTTGCTGCACCATGCTGGAAAGCTCTGTCCAGCCTCCTGTTCTCTGTCCAGCCTCCTGTTCTCTGTCCAACCTCCTGTTCTGTTCTCTGTCCAGCCTCCTGTTCTCTGTCTAGTGGGTGCAATTGAGTTTCTCCCACCCGTAAAGAGGCGATTAAGTCCTAACCCCCAGAACCTGTGAGTGCGACCTTATTTGGAGAGAGGGTCTTTGCAGATGTAATTAATTAAGGCCAACAAGATGGAACTTAGGATGGCCCTTAAGTCCAGTGACTGACGTCCTTATAAGAAGGGGAGAGGACACAGCCACAGAGGGGCAGCCACGTGAAGACAGAGCCAGAGATGGGGGTGATGCAGCCACCAGGAACACCAGGGTTGCCGGCAGCCCCTGAAGCTGGAGGAGGCCCGGAACGGATTCTCCTTCAGTCTCCGGAAGGAACCAACCCAGCTAACGCATCAGTTTTGGACCTCTGGCCTCCAGAACTGCAGGAAGAAATTTGCTAATTTGAGCCACTCGGCTCATGGGACTTTGTTTTGGCAGCCGCAGGACACTCATGCACTGTCCTTGGAGTGTAAGTTTTTATTTTAAGCATGTGGCTCCGTTTGCCAGAATCTCCCCAACAGACTCCAAACCCAACCCAGGGTCTAGGCAGGGTAGCAGCTTTGACAGGAGCCTGTCGGTGCTGGTGGCTCCTCCATGCCCCAGACACCTTGCCTTCCCCCGCCCCGTCCTCTCCAGTTCTGTGTATAACACATTCCTGACAAGCCACACACAATGGGGCAAAACATTTTGGAGATCTATAAAATAATCATTTTAAAATCATATAACTTTGGAAAGCAAAGGGTAGATAATCTTTAAATGAACAGTGCATTGCCCAATATGTTAAAGTGCTTGGGAGTAGTTTTGTGTGTGTGTGTGTGTGTGTGTGTGTGTGTGTGTGTGTGTGTGTGTTAAGCAGGTACATGGCTGAGTAAGACAAAGCCCCTGCCTTCCTGGGGGAGACAGGTGGAGAACGCAGGAGGCCTTGCCTCTGGGTGTGTATGGGGTGCGGGGAGGCTTCCGTGGAGGCAGGGGGCCCAGCAGCCCTTCCGGGGTTGCCGTTGGAAGATCTCAGAGGATGCCTAAGAGTTTTCTAGGTGAAGAAGAGGAAGGACACCATGCAGAGGGGACAGTGGAGAAGGGTGTTGGTGGGGAGCAGCATTGGGAAAGTGGGGAGGTTAGCAGGAGGCGAGGAAGGCCTTGGAGGAGCCTATGCAATCGTGACTGCCTCTGTGCAAGATGGGTCTGGCAGGCGAGGGGCCGGTAGGCCGGGGGTGCCCAGGGCTCTAGGGGTTCCCAGAGCCCAGCTGCATCGCTGGAAGCCGGCAGGGATGCATCGGACTCCCAGTAAGTGGAGATCCCTTTCACGGCGTATGTAGCCCAGAGCTTTTGTATTAGGTCCTGGAGAGATTTACCTTCCCATCCAAAGCCTCTCGAAAGGCCCCATAGCAATCACTCCCAACACTTTGCTCGATGTGGAAGGCTCCATCTCCCAGAAGAACTGTTTGCTCAACCTCCTGGCCATGCGGGCGTGGGAGATGCGTGGCCAGCTGTCCCTCTGAGCCCACTGCTGTGCCTGCGGCTTGCCGCGGGCCCACCTGAGCCGCACGTGGCAACCTCGTCCTCTGAGTAAGCCCTCTGGGCCTCCCTGTTTCAGGTGCGTTCTTCACAAAGGTGGTGGATGTGGGCGCCGCCTCTCTGAAGCTTGAGATCTGGGACACAGCTGGCCAGGAGAAGTACCACAGCGTCTGCCACCTCTACTTCAGGGGCGCCAACGCTGCGCTTCTGGTGTACGACATCACCAGGAAGGTAGGGCCTGCCTTGAGGCACGTCCCACCCTCCTTCCCAAGCACCTGCCTTCTGGTTTCTCCAGTGCAATGATGCCATGGTGTAATCACAAGGAACAGAGACTCCATTAGTGAGCAACAGTCACCTCCTCCAGGATGGCCTCCTGACAACCCCCCATCCTCCTCCACAGTGGGGTTCTGCTCCTCCGTGGTCCACAAAGAACATGCCGTTGCCGTCTGCCACTCAGTAGTTCCTGGTGCTGCATTAGGGTCAGGGTTTGGGGTGGTGGCCAGTCCCCCAGACTCTCTTGCACAAAGTGGTCCTTTGAGGACAGCTAGGCGTGGGAGATTCAGGAGCTCAAGGCCTGACCTGAAATACCCCGTGGCTGGCAGTCTCCTGGGCCTGGTCAGGGTGAAGGATCTGATGTGTGTCCTAGCAGTTTTCTGCCTGGCCGCACAGGTCACCCAGGACAGGAACGTGCCCTCCTCAGAGGAACGGAGCAGCCCTGCAGGTGCGTCCATGGCCAGTTGGATTCTGTGACATTTTACACAACGTGACCAGCAACACTGGCTTCCCCCTCCCGGAATAGCTAATGACCGCCTATAAGTTTTGTTTGATGTTACTTTTTTTCTTCTTTTCTAGGATTCCTTCCTCAAGGCTCAGCAGTGGCTGAAGGACCTGGAGGAGGAGCTGCACCCAGAAGTCCTGGTGATGCTGGTGGGCAACAAGACGGACCTCAGCCAGGAGCGGGAGGTGACCTTCCAGGTACCGCCCAGGAGACCCTGCTCTGCTCTTCCACAGCAGGAGAGAGCCCTGCCCGCCTGTGTCAAGACCTTGGCACTCACACTTTCATACACGCACACCCACACCCACACACACTTACACATGTGCACACACACCTCTACACGCCCACATGCATTTGCACACATGCACACCCCCCACATTCACTCTCACTTGCACCCACACACGCACACACACACAGCTTTCCACCTGAGTTTCTCTTTTAGTCAAAGATTTCCGGTCTTTCCTGAAAAACTCAGGCCCAGTGCAATGGCAGTTCAAGCCCAGTGGCAGAGGAGCAGGAACAGGGTGGCCGGCAGAGGGAAGGGCAGGGCGGCAGCTGCAGGGTGGGCTCGGCTTGAACGAGAAAAGTGATCTAGTTCCTCAGCAGGGCTCCCTTCCCTACTCTGTTCCCAGAAGGGGCTTCTGTGCAAATGTAGCCTCCTTCACTCGAGTTTTGTCAGTCCTCCTTACAGGCAGAGGCAGCGGTCACCCAGGTGTCGCTGTTGTTTCTCTTCCACGGCATCCCACCTCCCCCACCACATTTAGGACGAAGACCATGTAAACAGCTGCAGACAAGTGGCTGATGGGGAGACCCCACACACACTAGAGGCTGGCGCAGGGGAAGACCCAACTCAGGGCTTAGACCGACGGGCGCGCCTCCCAAAGAGAAAAGGCCCCAGCTTCAATGGAGGCTGTGGAGAGATGGAGAAGTGGGGTGAAGATTTTGGAGAATCTCGGGGGAGAGCAAGGGGAGCAAAGGGAGACAGCGTCAGTCTGAGCCCTCATTGCAAGTTGGGATGGGGGAGAGAGGGTCCTGGCAGCAGAGCTGTGCCCTCTGAGAGTGACTACGTGGGCTGTGTGCTTGGGCAGGCACAAAAACATGGGCACGAGGTTACTCAAGGCCTGGAAGGGCAGTGGGCGGCCAGGGTGGGTTTGGAGCGTCTGTCTGGCTGGGGAGCTCAGTGGGGACAAATGCAGGGCCGGCCGAGGGATCTCCGGGCCAGGACAGGAGGAGTGCACTCACGATGGTGGATGGTGCGAGAGCTGGGGGCATGGCCGGCCACACCTGCTGCCAGCTCCATGTCCGGCTGGACAGTCAGGAGCCTGAGCTGTGCCCTCTGGGATCCACCACAGGCTCCTCTTCCTGGGAGAGTCCCGGAGGCCAGGGGAGGGGCCTGCACAGGAAGGCCCCCATTCCTCGGCCACCCCCGACTCCTGGGCAAGGCTGTGGCCTTCCCATGAATGCTCTCTCCTGGTCACCCGTTGCAAGCCTGCTGTTTTCCGGTTTGCCTTTGCTCTGGGACATCCATTTCTCCCCAGAGGAGAGCTGTGTTGGAAAATGAGGGTTCCCCAGAAGAAGGGCCCAGGTGGGTGCCGTCCTGGGGCCTCCCTCTGCCTCTTATGTTTCCTGGGTTCTCAGTTGGTTCTTTGCCCAGCATCAAAGCCCACAGGTGCCAACAGGCATGATGGGAGGGGAACCTGGGGGTGGGGACTTGGCTTTCCAGGCCCTGCAGGAGGAGGAAGGCTGCCCCCCCGCCAGCTAGAGGAAGAGCCTCTTCCAGGGAGCACACCCCGCCCCTCCCTGGTCCTGGCTGCTCAGGAGTGCCAAGAAACACAACTTGGACACGAAACATGGAGGAGTGCGGGCTCCACGGCTGCGGCTTTCTCGGGTCCTACTGTTGGAAGTGAACCAGGTGTCCTTAGGAAACTCTCTTATAAACAACGCTGGATTTTGTGGCTGTTTCCTTCAGGAAGGGAAGGAGTTTGCCGACAGCCAGAAGTTGCTGTTCATGGAAACTTCGGCCAAACTGAACCACCAGGTGTCGGAGGTGTTCAATACGGTGGGTGAGTGACGTCCCCGTGGGCCAGACAAGGGGGAGGTGCTTGTCCCTGACCAACTTCCCTGGGTCCCTGTTGCTGGTGACGTGGTATCCCATAGAATGTCTTTAGGGACTGGATGGTGACCAGGAGGGGCAGGAGGCCCTTGTTCTATGGTTCAGGGTAAACATAGGAGGGGCGGGTCCTGGGGTGGCTGGTCTGCAGGGCTGTGCTGGGCTGGGCGACTTCCCTCCCTAGCCAGCCCCCTCCTCTTGCTGTTCACAGCCCAAGAGCTACTGCAGAGAGGCGACGAGGAGGGCCAGGCTCCACGGGGGGATGCAGCTGTGGCTCTGAACAAGGGGCCCGCGAGGCAGGCCAAATGCTGTGCCCACTAGGTGCAGCCACTCCTGGGGGCTGTGGGGAAGACGCCCCTTGCCTGGGCCATGGCCAGCTCTAGGTGGATTCTGATTCACTGTCAATGCTGGGTTGCTCCCCAGCCCTAGATGTTCCTGGAAGTTGGCCCCCTTTATAAAAACCACTTCCCACAGCCAGTGGGAACTGCCAGAGGAAGATCTGGCGTCGCATGGCTCCCAGGAAAGTGCTGTGCCCTATCCCCACTGATACCATCTGATTCCCCGATGCCTGTGCCTGTTCCACCTGGACGGTGGCCCCCTCAGCCTGGCAGCCTCTGGACAGAGAGGAAGGAAGGATTGGAAAAGTCCCCGGAGCACAGTGACGGTGGGAAGATGCCTTACGTCTGATCTTGATGGGGGCACTGGCCCGGAGCCTGGGCCCACCTGCTTCTGGGGGGTTGGGGAGCAGGCCCAGATGGAGGTGGTGGTGCCAGGAAGAAATGGAGCGATGACTGACTGTGGGGTGGGCCCAGGATTTCCGCATCTTGGTGAAGTTGCCCCTGGGAAGGGCAGCTGGGGGCAGTGGCGCCAGTTCCCTTCCATGGTCTCCCGGCTGGCAATGTGGTGAAGCTGAGTTTCTGTCCAATGTGCAGGAAGATTCTGAGACATTTCGCCTGAGATATAAGTTGTACTGCGTATGCAGTTTTTTCTCCAAAAATTAAATTGCTTTTGACAATCTGGCTTTTGGAAGTTTTTGAGGACAAGGCAGGGCACTGCGCCTGGTGGATGGTTGTAGGTATTTCTGTATAGATTCTGGGAGGGCTCCTGTTAAGTAAATAAGGAAGCAGGCCCATGCGGCAGGCTGTGACTAACGTGGGCCTGGCCCAGCTCTCTGGATGGGATGCATTCCCAGATGGCCACACTTCTTCATCCTGCCTGCCTCCCTTTACAGAGAAACCCATGTCTGAGTCTGTTTTTGCGTTGCTATAAAGGGATACCTGAGGCTGGGTGATTTATGAAGAAAGAGGTTTATCGGGCTCACGGTTCTGCAGGCTGCACAGGATGCACGGGGCCGGTATCTGTTTCTGGTGAGGCCCCAGGCTGCTTCCACTCATGGCAGAAGGCAGTGAGAGCTGGCGTGCAGAGGTCACACGGGGAGAGGAAGTAGGAGAGGGTAGCAGGGAGGTCCCACTCTTTTTAACAACCAGCTCTGGGGGAACTCTTACAGGAGCTTTGGAGTAAGAGCTCCATCATTACTGCTAGGATGGCACCAAGCCATTTATGAGGGACCCACCCCCATGACCCAACACCTCCCATTAGGCCCCACCTCTCACACTGGGGGTCAGAGTTCTTTTTTTTTTTGGAGATGGAGTGTCGCTCTGTCATCCAGGCTGGAGTGCACTGGCACGATCTCAGCTCACTGCAATTTCTGCCTCCCAGGTTCGAGCGATTCTCTTGCCTCAGCCTCCTGAGTAGCTGAGACTACAGGCACGTGCCACCACACCCATCTAATTTTTGTATTCTTTAGTAGAGACGGGGTTTCATCATGTGGGCCAGGCTGGTCTCCAACTCCTGGCCTCGGGTGATCCACCCGCCTCCGCCTCCCAAAGTGCAGGGATGACGGGCATGAGCCACTGCGTCCGGCCCTGGGGGTCAGATTTCGACATGAGGTTTGGAAGGGACAAATATCCAAACTGCAGCAACCCAGACCCTGTTTTGGGAGGTAAACCCCACATGATGTTTTCCTGTTGGGTCTCTATCTGGACACCTGATGTGGCAAGGTTATTTCAAAGGTGGCCACTTTTTGGAAGGTGATATTGGTTTTCATCCTTGTCCCTGGGACTATGATAAGCAGGTGTAAGTTTTAAACAATAAGACATTGTTATCCACCTGGAAAAAGTGGCATCACTGTATTGGCTGCTGTAAGGATCAAGGAAGGAGAAAGCAAAATACCTCCCGTTGGATGCTGAGCTTCTCATCACACAGAAGGGGAAAGAGCTCTGTGCCTGAGGCTTCCCCGGCTCCTCCGGGCTTCCTTCTGCTCTCACTCACTTTGTGTAGAGATGCCAGGCCTTGACCTTCAGTGGGGCCCAGACCATGGGGAGCCCTGGCAGGGGATGGGGGAGGGGACACAGAGGCCAGCCATTGCCTAGGGCCTGTCTGGTGAGGCTGGCTGTGTCCTGGCCAGAAGCCACTGCCCCTGTCCAAGAGGCCTCTTCCTCCTGCAGGTTCTGGTGGCTGCTCCCTCTGCTCATCCATTGGGCCTAGGGTGGGCACGGCCCCTCCTTGCCAGCCTGGGTTTCTCAGTGTTCCCACCACAGCTTCATCATAGCTCCTCCCTCATGATCCCTGGCTTCGTTTTCCTAACTGGAGGAGCCACCTGGGTCCACTGGGCCCCTGGCAGATCCAGCTTTCAATCTTGGGGACAAGGAAACATCTTGGATCTTCCTTGGAGTCTGGCTTTCCTGGTGCTAGTGTGACCTGAAATGAACTCCTCACGTGATCTTTACTAGACAAATGCAGAGCAGATTTCACACACGTCTGTCATGATCTCCAAGAAAAGCTAAAGGATAAATAAAGAAAACAATAGCTTCCTAGAGGGCCTGTTCCCTTGATTTTCGCGAGGACTGTCCTCGTTTCTCAGACAGTGTCACAGGTGAAATCTGACACTGTATTATTGCTATTATGCACACTGCAGTTTCCGGCTGCGAGTAAAGTCGGACCATTTTTCACGCGATGATTCCCTTGCCGATGAAGAACATGAAGTGTGAGTCCCTAGTGTGCTAGGCTATGTCCTCGCGCCCTGTGTCCCCGCAGCGGGCCCTCAGCCGGGGTGGGGACCCAGCTTGCGGGCGGCAGGAGGCTGAGGTTGCCCGGGGCCACCAGATGGCGCTCCAGCATTGTGGAAGGCAAGCCCCACGGTCCTGGCGTCCTGAGTGCTTGCTCTGCTGAAGGGCGAACCAGGAGGCTCTCAGAGGAGCTGCAGAGGAGCGGCTTGATGACATAGAAGGGGAGGAATACAAGGGAAGTTTGTAGGATGCCTGTATGTCTGACTGCCTGCTTCCCCCTCTGTTTTGACGACCTACTGTGACTATGCCAGCATTTACTATTAAAATGTGTCCTTTGACTCCTTCAGGAATCATTTCATGGCCTCCCCAAGAGTGGACAGATCTGTGGTGGTCCTGGAACCCTGGGTCTCCCGGGACTGTGACTGCCCCTTTCCCCTCCTCCCTCACCACTAGGCAGGTGGGGCTCAACCCTGTGCTGGAGTCACCTGCGGAGCTTCGGAAAGCCCCACACTGGGGCAGGGTGCGGTGGCTCATGCCTGTAATCCTGGCACTTCGGAAGGCCGAAGCGGGAGGACCACTTGAGGCCAGGAGTTTGTGACCAGCCTGGGCAACAAAGGGAGACCCTGTTTCTACAAAAAGCAAAACAAAAAATTAGCTGGGTATGATGGTGCACACTTGTAGTCCTGGCTACCCTGGAGGCTGAGGTGGGAGGATTGCTTAAGCCTTGGGGGTCGAGGCTGCAGTGAGCCATGATCAAGCCACTGCATTCCAGCCTGGGCACCAGAATGAGACCCCATCTCAAAAAAAAAAAAAAAAAAAAAAATGGAGCACCTCAGCTGCATATCACCCAGAGGTTCTGATTCCATCAGACTGCCCAGGGATTTCTAAATCCTTCCAGGTGAGCATAGGTGAGGCTGAGAACCTCAGTGAGGGCAGGGCCTCTGTCTGTCCTGATTTCTGTGGGATTCCCAGGGTCCTCTACACTGTCTGGCACACACCAGGCACTCAACACATGTGTATCCAACAAAGGGAGGAAAGCATGTTTTTTTTCCCTAGAGACCTAAAGAACAGGCAGGCCTTCCTGAAAACAGCCCCCGCCGCCCCTGACACCTGCGTGTGAAAGACTCACCTGTGTCAGTGCTCCACCACCTTATCTTCCTGTCCCGAAACGGGGCTGGGGTGGGGCAGCAGGCAGGAAGGCCCTATTTCTGCAAGCACACAGGGAGAGGCCCCAGCAGGGCCGCAGACATTTGTGTCGCAGATGATTCAGGATAAATGGGTCCAGGACCCCACTGGCCCCAGATCCTGGGAGAAGCTGGTCCATGCACCCACTGTCCAGGCTGCTGCTGGGGAAGCAGCTCCAGCCCTGCTTAGCCTGAGTTTGGACCTGGGTCTTCTCGTGAGCTGTTGTTTGCCTGTGGGGGATGGTGGTGGATGCCGGAGGCATGGCAATGTTGATGAGTGGCCCTGGGAGCCCCTGCCATCCCAGCCTGTGATGCTAACCTTTTCTTCTCTCTCTCTTTCTCTCTCTTTTTTTTTTTTTGTTTTGAGACAGTTTTGCTCTTGTCACCCAGGCTGTAGTGCAGTGATGGGATCTCAGCTCACTGCAGACTCTGCCTCCTAAGTTCAAGTGATTCTCTTGCTTCAGTCCCAAGTAGCTGGCACTACAGGCGCCCGCCACCACACCTGGCTAATTTTTGCATTTTTAGTAGAGATGGGGCTTCACCAGGCTGGTCTCGAACTCCTGACCTCAGGTGATCCACCTATCTCGGCATCCCAAAGTACTGGGATTACAGGTGAGCCACCGTGCCCGCCCTGTCTTGTTTCCTCTTGAGTATGTTCCCATCCCATTCTTCTGATGGGTCTGCGTTTCCCAGAGTGGCTGACTCACAGAACTATTCTTTTTAATTTTTTAAAAATTTATTCCCTGTTTAGGACTCCCACTAGCCAAATTTAGGCCAATTCGAGTGTCAAAAATTATAAAGTTCTGAAAAAAAAGAAAAAAAGAAATATCTTCTCTGGAAGAATCCAACTAATGACTGTGGAAGGAATTAGAGAATCACCATGGTGTGGGGGTGACTGGTGGTGCAGCAGCTGAGCCTGGCATGAGTAGTCAGGGGACACTGACATCTCAGGCCGCAAGCTGGCTGGGAAACAGGATTTGGCCATGGGGCCCTGGCCCCAGCACAGATTTCACACTGATCACACAGGAAAAAACCTCTTGCAATGAAGAGATCTGTCTCTACCACAGGGTCAAATAGCACTGTCAGAGAGGGAGCCCAGGATCCCATGGTCAGATATGATGCAGTGGGAAGGACACAGAGTTTTTGGGTCCACAGTGCATGACCTGAATCCAGGCAAGATCCTGGATGCCCCTCTCTGATGACAGGAAGTACAGGGAACGGAAGAACAGGTACATCACCTTGGGGGAACGACTTACAAATCACACAGGTGGAGCATTTTCCAAGACGACTCATCTGGGTGCTTGAAAAATTCAACACCAGGACAACATAAAAAATTAACTGGTCGGAAATCAAAGAGAAACAACTGACTGTGAATGCAGATTGGAGCCCGGTGGGGGAAAAAGGAGGCTGTCTTGCTACACGTGGGGATTTTTTAGATTAGAGTCTGGTGGGGGAAAAAGGAGACTGTCTTGCTACGTGTGGGGATTTTTTAGATTAGAGTCTGGTGGGGGAAAAAGACTGTCTTGCTGCATGTGGGGATTTTTTAGATTAGAGCCTGTTGGGGGAAAAAGACTGTCTTGCTACATGTGGGGATTTCTGAGTACAAACTAAAAACTAGATGATATTGTGAAATTACTACAACGGTTTGTTCAGGTGTGATAAGTTTATGGCTATGTAGGAGACTGGCCTTATTCTTGGGAGAAGGATGCTGAAAATATGCTTCTAGTACATTCACTCTGTTCTTCAGCCACTGCCGTGGTCCAGTTCTAAGACGTTTCACCACCTCCAAAAGGGAACCCCCATATCCATTAAGCAGTCATCCCCCCACCCCTCTTCCCTATCCCCTGACAGCCATGAATCTACTTCCATAGAATATGCAATGTCATACAACGTTTTTATATAAACAGAATCATACAACATTTGAATTCTTGTGCCTGGCTTCTTTCACTTAGCATGATGCTTCCAAGGTTCATCCGTGTTGTGGCATGTATCAGTGGTCCATTCCTTTTCATGGCTGAGTAATATTCCATTGCATGGATAGACCACGCTGTGTTTTTCTACTCTTCTGTTGATGGGTGTTATGAAATGTTTGTGTCCCCGCCACTGCAAATTTATATGTTGAAATCCTCCCCCATTATGGTGGTATTAGGAGATCGGGTCTTTGGGAGGAGATTAGGTCATGAAGGTGGAGCCCTCATGGATGAAATTAGTGCCCTCATAAGAAGAGGCTAGAGAGCTTGCTTCCTGTTTCTGCTCTCTGCCATGTGAGGATATAACGAGAAGACGGTGTCTGTCAACCAGGAAGATGGTGTTGGATCAAGGTGTCGGATCAGCCAGCACCTTGATCTTGGACTTCCTGCCCCCAGAACTGTGAGGAGTGAGTGTTTACTGGCTGAGCCTCTGTGCCTATGCTATCTTATTAGAGCAGCCCGAACTGACTAAGGCAATGGGCATTCAGGTCATGTCCACCCTTTGGCTACTGGGAAGGGTGCTGCTGTAAACGCTGCTGTGATGTGCTGAGCACCTGCCCTCAGTTCTCCAGGGTCTACACCTGGGGTGAATTGTTGGGTCGTTTGATAACTCCGTGTTTAACTTTTTGAGGGCTGTGGCCTCTTTAAGGCCTGACCCAGCCCCTGCTGCCTTAGGAGCAGGCCTTCCCCCCTTCCTGTTCCTGCAGGCTCACTCTACCCTGGCGAGGTGCTCAGGGCTGGAGGGGCTCCCCTGTAGCTGGGGAGGTGCAGTCACCCCAACTCAGCCCCGTGTAGGTGGTCTGGGCCTTGCCACTGGCCCCTCTGAGCATGGATGGCCAAGAGGGCTGTGGTCAGGATGGGCTCCTGAGATCAGCATCTGCAGGCAGGGTCCAGCAAGAGTCCAGGCCAAGCTTTGGGTTGGAGGGAGCTGGTGAAGCCTGTTACATGGCTGGGTGGAGGATGGGCCTTGGGGAAGGGGCTTGCACTCACAGAGCACCCACCCTGTGCCGGCTGGCGTGCAGGTGCCACGCCCACGGAGCTGAGGAATGAGGTAAGCGTTGCTGTTCTGTGGCATGCAGTTGTGGAAACTGAGGCTCAGTGATTCACGGGATGAACTCAATCTCCCAGGTGGTGCAAATGTGCCCCCAATGCCAACCTAAGCTACACCTGAGGCAGGATGTGGAGACATCCCCGTGTGATTTGAAAGGGACGCACGTGGCGTGGGAGCAATCTAGGTTCAAGTCTCCCTGCCATGGGTCAGAAACAATCCATGATGCATCTTCCCTGAGTAAGAGGGAGGCAAGACAGACTGCGATGAGAGGACTAGCAGTTGTAGGGGTTGCGGGGTGCGAGGATGAGTAGGTGGAGCCCAGAGGACTTCTAGGACAGTTAAACGACTCTGCATGATGCCACATCGTGTTGTTGTACATTTGTGCAAACCCACAGGATGCACAGCGTGGAGAGTGGGCTCTGACATACGCTGGTTGGGGATGGGGATGGGGATGTGTCAGTGTGGGTTCCTCGACTGGGACAAAGGCACCCTTGGTGGGGGTGTTGATCATGGGGGAGGCTGTGCGGATGTGGGGGAAGGGGGTGGATGGGAACTTTCTGTACCTTCTACTCAATTTTGCTGTGAACCTAAAGCTGCTCTGAAAAATAGTCTAAATAAAAAGGACTGAGGTTGAGGGGCTGCCCAGGGCTCAGGCTGGGGGCTGTGCTACCCTCCTATGGGGACAGTGTCCTGCAGAGTATGACGCGTGGCACCTCCTGGCCTTCTGCAGTGGACAGCCTGGGCAGCCACTCAGGGCAGCTTGGGTGTGGGGGTGGCTGTGGGCTGCCGGTGACCAAGGGTAGTCCCAGCGCCCCAACTCAGTGCCAAGTGCCCTCTGCCAAGTCACAAAGCCTTTTCTTCCAAAGAAGTTGCTGGGCTCTGAGGTTCTTTCTAGTCTAATGTCCCAGGAGGGAACAACTTCACAGTCACCACCACACAGTCGTGAATGTGTAACTGAAGACCAGAGCTTTTATTAGGATTGAAGGGAAAGGAGCCCAAAGGAGAGGAGAGGGTGGGGTGGGGGAGGCTCCAGAGTGATTTTCTTGACAAGCTGGCTGTCAGCCATCCTGGGACGACATAGCACCGCCTTCCAGGGGGAAGCAGGTCAGCCGGGGTCGCAGGCCAGGCTTGGGGACGTCCCCCAGGGTTGCCCTCCTCCGACCGAAGCGGCCCACAGGCCTGATCCCGCGACTGGCGTACCAGGCAGGATTGATGTCAGGGGCTGGAAAGGAAACAGCTGGAGCAGACCATGGGCACGTGTCCCCAGGGTGTGCTGTGTGCTCCCAGAGGCAGCGGGGCAGAGTGCACAGGCAGGGCCTCTCAGCCCAGTCGCCAGGCCATGCTGGGAGCCACCCAAGGAACAGGCACCCAGAGGTTCTGGCGAGGCCATTTCTGGGCGTGGGCTGGCTTTGGGAAGCAGGAGTTCAGAAAAGCACCAAGACTGACTTCCCTTTCCTCCCGCGCACCCCGTTCCTGCCAGGTTCTCGAGCGACCAGGCTGCACCAGGTTCTGGGGTGAGGGAGGGTGGGGTAAGGGAGGCTGACAGGGGTCCAGGCACTCACTGCGGATCTCCATGGAGTGCCGATGGGTACGACTTGCAGCTCCCCGCAGGGCCAGGCCCAGCATCAGCAGGCACAGGAGCCAGGCCCTCAGCACCTTCATCCCTTGGCTCCTCCGAGGAGGCCCCGCTGGAGGGGAGATCCAAATGAGGAGGACACGGCCTGGGGGAGAAGGGGCAGGAGCAGCGTCACACAGGCATCAGGGTGCGTGTGCACGGAGCTGGGACCTTGGGTAGAGTGAGCACTGTGTGTGAGAGAGAAGTATGTGCACGAGCCTGTGTGCATGTGAGTGCACATCTGTGTATGTATATGTGTACAAGAGGGTGTATGTGCACATGGGTGCATGTGTGTGTGTATGTGTGCAGGTGTGTATGTGTGTAGATGTGTGTATGTGTGCAGATGTGTGTGTGTATGTGTGTGTATGTGTGTATGTGTGCAGATGTGTGTGTATGTGTGTAGATGTGTGTGTAGATGTGTCTGTGTGTATTGTGTAGATGCGTGTGTATGTGTGCAGATGTGTCTGAGTGTGTGTAGATGTGTGTGGATGTGTGTGAGTGTGTGTAGATGTGTGTGAGTGTGTAGTTGTGTGTGAGTGTATGTATGTGTGTAGATGTGTATGTGTAGATGTGTGTAGTTGTGAGTGTATGTGTGTAGATGTGTGTATGTGTAGATGTGTGTGTGTAGATGTGTGTATGTGTGTCGATGTGTGTGTGTGTAGATGTGTATGTGTGTAGATGTGTATGTGTGTAGGTGTGAGTGTACGTGTGTAGATGTGTGTGAGTGTGTGTAGATGTGTGTGTATGAGTGTAGGTGTGTGTGTATGTGTGTAGATGTGTGTGAGTATGTGTGTAGATGTGTGTATGAGTGGTGTGTGAGTATGTGTGTAGATGTGTGTGAGTGTATGTATGTGTGTAGATGTGTGTATGTGTAGATGTGTATGTGTGTAGATGTGTATGTGTGTAGATGTGAGTGTATGTGTGTATGAGTGTAGATTGTGTGTATGTGTGTAGATGTGTATGTGAGTGTATGTGTGTAGATATGTGTGTATGTGTGCAGATGTGTGTGTGAGTGTATGTGTGCAGATGTGTATGTGTGATGTGTGTGTGTGTGTAGATGTGTGTATGTGTGTAGATGTGTCTGTGTATTGTGTAGATGCGTGTGTATGTGTGATGTGTCTGAGTGTGTAGATGTGTGTATGTGTGTAGATGTGTGTGTATATGTGTAGATGTGTGTATGTGTGTAGATGTGTGTGTATATGTGTGTGTAGATGTGTGTAACTGTATGTGTGTAGCTGTGTATGTGTGTAGGTGTCTGAGTGTATGTGTGTAGATGTGTGTATGTGTGTCAATGTGTGTGAGTGTATGTGTGTAGATGTGTATGTGTGTAGGTGTGAGTGTACGTGTGTAGATGTGTGTGTAGATGTGTGTGAGTGTATGTGTGTAGATGTGTATGAGTGTAGGTGTGTGAGTGTATGTGTGTAGATGTGTGTGAGTGTATGTATGTGTGTAGATGTGTGTGTAGATGTGTATGTGTAGATGTGTGTGTACGTGTGTAGATGTGTGTGAGAGTGTATGTGTGTAGATGTGTGTATGAGTGTAGATGTGTGTATGTGTGTAGATGTGTGTGAGTGTGTGTAGTTGTGTGTGAGTGTATGTATGTGTGTAGATGTGTGTGTTTATGTGTGTAGATGTGTGTGTGTAGTTGTGTGTGAGTGTGTAGATGTGTATGTATGTGTGTAGATGTGCGTGTGCACATAGCCACATAGATCTCCACGTGTTCCTCTGATCTGTGCTGGGGTGGGAATAAGCACAGAAACAGCAGTTAAACCTGGCTCTCTGCATGGTCCCCCACCCGCCTGTGACCCCATTCTCTCCTCTGCGCAATGAGGTGTTAAGTGAGAGGCTTCTGTGCGCGTCAGCCTCTAACGGGATCGGTCACATGTACATTGATGCTCATGATCAGAAAGCCCTCAGGAGTTGTGTGAGCTACGCGTTATAAAGGGGGGCTGTCATGGAACAGCCTTGGGTCCGTCTGTCCGCCTGTGTTAAGGGATCAGAAGGTGCAGCAGGCCTCTGCACGGCTGTGCATGTTGCACACCCAGGACAGCAGGTTTGTGGGGAGGTGCCCAGGGAGCTGCACAGGTGGAGGCAGCCCCTTGCTCAACCTCAGACATGGTTGGGGAGCTGGGGAGTGCCAAGCCTGGACCAGGCTCAGGGGCTGGATGGAATCCGGTGCACGGCCCTTTCCCACATTCATCTCAGCGCCTCCTAATGCCTGGTTCCAGCCTGCCATCCCAGCCCTGCTGGGGAATGTCAGCCGACAGCTGCGTGTTGTAGAATGAGTCTGCATCCTTTGCCCTAAGTAAGCCCACTCACCCTTGCCATGACACTAGATCCAGTCTTCTGAGGCTCCAAGGTAAACCTGTAGCATCTGGGACCTCTTCTCACAAGGCAGGGCCACTTCCTATCGGTGATGGGAGGGGGGGCTGCCGTGGATGACACCAGGTGCATAGAAAACCCCTTCCACCCCACTGGAGTGAAGATGCTGAAATGCCTAAACAGCATCCATCATGGCAGACCTGGAAACACCTGCTGCAGGCGCCCCTCCTCCTTCCTCCACCTGTGGCACTTTGGGTGCCATGGGAAGATGCCCGAGAGCTCCATCTTGCTCTGGGAAGGATCCCCCTGCTGACCTTGACTTTCCAGCCCCTCCCTGAGCCCCACAGAAAGTGCTCTCCATCAGAACAATTTAAAATGCCTACTCCTTTCCTTTTTAGAGACCTGGCGGGGCGTCCCATGCTAGGTGGGGTGGGGGGTTCCCCAGTCTAGAGGAAATGGAGGTGCCACCTTGAAGAGTGATAAAGAGATGCATCCCAGCAGGCTGGCCGTTTGCATTTCCTCTGGCACGGGACCCACGCCACCTGAGGGGTGTCCGAGAATGCTAACGATGCTCACTTGGCTCCTGATCCCCAAAGACCTGCCTCCCTGAGAGGTGGAGACTTTGGCTGGCTGCCCCGTGGGATTTCCTGGTCAGCGGAGTTGAATGGGACGTCTTTGCCTGGAGTCTCCACCATGGACAGCGCCGGAGCCTTGGTGCCCTGGGAGGGCAGGGTGGCTTTGGATGCAAGAACCCAGGGGCCAGCCGTCTCTGCCTCTCCTGCTTAGGCCTAGCCTCAGCTGCCAGGAGAGCAGGCAGGGTCTCAACCCGACCCACACTCAGACAGCAAGGGAAGATTTTACAAAGTAGCAAAGCAGAGGGCCCAAGCTCCAGCGCCTGGATATGAAACTCACCGTTCTCGAGTGTGGTAGAGGAGCTGTCCTGGCTACGGGTGCAGTGGAGCCGAGGAGGCAGGAGCCTCTGTTCCCCTTTTATAGCCCCTGAGAGGATGAAGCCAGCACCCCCAGGTGCCCTCCCCCAAGCCAGCCTGTCTCCCTCACAGGGCGGCATCAGGAGCGAGCCTGTGTCTTTTCTCGTTCCTTTATTAAAAAAAAAAAAAAAAACAAAACTCATCAGCGATGCAATTTGTTCCTTCCTGGGTTATATAATTTCATTTGGACCAAGTGGTTTTAAAACACATTAGCTTCTCTTCTTCGTGCTCGCCTTCGGGCAGACTGCAGTGTCAAGTGTCCGCTGGGCCTCACAGATGGGGCTCCCGGACTCCTTCCAGTCCTCTCTCCCTGCCTTTAAATCACTGTGTTCGCATTCAAGGGAAAGGTGAGAAGGGACAGTCGCCAAAGCCCAGCACTGCGGCTTTGTATCTTTGCGATCTTCTCGGTCCTCGTTCATTCACCTGCCTGACTGTCCTACCTGCATTTGTCGTATGCACACCATGTCTTCCTCATTCTGTAACTTCCGCGCAGGGGCCATGCTAATCTTCTCTGTATCGGTCCAATTTTAGTATATGTGCTGCAGAAGCAAGCACTCTATAACTTACAACAGGTGGTTTCTAGACTTTTACAGTCTTTATAATTAATGTTTAACATAAACAAGTTTATTATTCTCATAAGACAAGCTTATTTTTTATTATAAAAGAAACAAATACATTTTTTATTATTAAAGCAGTTCATATACATTTGGAAAAATATTAGTGCATACAACAAAATAGAAAAAATAGCACTGATCATGTTAAAGAAACTGCTCGTGGCCAGGTGTGGTGGCTCATGCCTGTAATCCCAGCACATTGGAAGGCCGAGGCGGGTGGATCATGAGGTCAGGACTTCGAGAGCAGCCTAACCAACATGGTGAAACCCCGTCTCTACTAAAAATACAAAAATTAGCTGGGCATGGTGGCTCACACCTGTAATCCCAGCTACTCAGGAGGCTGAGGCAGCAGAATCACTTGAACCCCCTGGAGGTGGAAGTTGCAGTGAGCTGGGATCCTGCCACTGAACTCCAGCCTGGGCGACAGAGCGATACTCTGTCTCAAAAAAAAAAAAAAAAAAAAAAAAAAAAAAAAAGCCTCTCGCTTCTACATTTGATGCATTTTCTTCTAGTGAGCTTCCGACATATTTTCTGGGTAGATTGATCACATTTATACATGTTGAATTTCCTTCTTTTCACTTAACACTGTAACAATCACATCCTCAAGTTGCCAAAAAATCTGTAAGTTTGTGCCATTTTAAGTAACTGTGCAATGTTCTACCATTTAAGGTGGATCTAAATCATTCATGTTCTGAATAATTATAGGTTATACTCATGACCACTTATATGCAGTTGAGTACAATCTTTTTAAGGAAAATTTCTGGAGAGGAAACTTGGCACGTGCTTCCCATGGATTGACGCAGATGGTCAATGTGCCACTTCCATCCTTTAGGAAAAGCTTCTTGGCAATACTTTCCCCTTCAGGGAACAGGACACAGTGGCTTCTTCCTTGCTGCATAGTTGTTTTTCCCAGTGACACAGGTTTGTGGCTGGTGGGCTCCCTGGGAGCTCTGGAGCCCAGGGGTAGCTGGTGGCGGGAAGTAGGGTAAGCAGCACGGGAAGGGTGACGGGGTGGGGTTCGCAGCTCCCAGCTTGGGCTGCTGATTAGAGTCACTTGGGAGCCTTAAAAACTTCCCAATGCCTGGGCTGTACGTGGAATGAATTCCATCAGAATTTGTGGGGGTAGCTCAGGCATCAGTGATGGCGAAAAGCTCCCCATCCATAGTTTTTACAAATGTAGGTTGAGTATCCCAAATCCAAAAACCCCAAATCTGAAACTTTTTGAGCGCTGAGTTGATTCTCAAAGGAAATGTCCATTGAAGCATTTTGGATTTTAAATTTGGGATGTTCTACTCATGAGTATAGTGCAAATATTTCAAAATCCTCCCCCCAAAAACCCTTAAAATCCAAAACAGTTCTGGTCCCAAGTACGTTGGATAAGGGAACTCGACCTGTAGTGGTGATAGTGGTGGTTAAGTATCACCATCTTGGAGGTGTGTTTTCTGTCCAGTGCTAGGCCTGCCTGTAGCAGCAGAAACTGAGACCCCAGGACCTGGGGGCAGCTTTCTGGGCATCCACCACTGGAGTGTGTGTGTGTGTAAAGCAGCTCTGTCACAGTGTGGCACTGGCATCTTGCCACTTTGGGAGTCCACCAGTGGGAGGCAGCAGGCGGGCTGGGCGGTAGCACAGGCATCAATCCTGCTTGCCCCACCCCCACGTGGAAGGCGATGGCGTCCATCAGAGACCTCAGAACCGCTGAGAGGCACTGTGGCTGGCTGGAGATGCTGTGATGGCGAGTGAGGTGTGGGCTGTTCTTGCAATAATGTCACAGAACTGCAGGCCTGGCCTGGGGCTCTCAGGATGCACATGGCTTCAGTGTTTTTAGAGAAATGAATCCCACAGATGGGTTTTGACCACAGGCAGTCAGGGAGCTTCTCCCCATCCCCTATTTAACTGCGTCATGGGCCTCAGGACAGGCAGAGCCAAGCACTCTTGGTCCAGCTTCTGTTGGTCAGTATTTCATCCAGAATGTGGTGTGGCCACTTGAGTTGTGGCACATACAAACTAGAACCTGTGCAGGAAAGTCCCCTCCCTGGGGAAAGTACGACTGCCTGCCATGCTACCCTCCTGGAGGCCACGGGGATAATGAGAACAAAGATGCTGATGGAGGCCACGGGGATAATGACAGCAAAGATGCTGCCACGCCTTCCAGTCCTAATATTCTAAGATACTTATTTATTTATTATTTTATTTTATTTTTTTGAGACAGAGTCTTGCTCTGTCACCCAGGCTGGAATGCAGTGGCGCAATCTCGGCTCACTGCAACCTCCACTTCCCAGGTTCAAGCGATTCTCCTGTCTCAGCCTCCCGAGTAGCTGGGACTAGAGGCATCCACCACCACGCCTGGCTAATTTTTGTATTTTTAGTAGAGACGGGGTTTCATCATGTTGGCCAGGCTGGTCTCCAACTCCTGACCTCAAATGATCCACCCACCTTGGCCTCCCAAGGTGCTGGGATAACAGGCATGAGCCATCGTGCCCGGCCAGCTACTGATTTATTCTTCTGTGCCTTTCTTCACTGAATGAAGTGATCACAGTGGTTTTCTCATTTACTCTGTTAACACAGTGGACCACAAGAATATATATATTTTTCTAACATTAAAGAATTCCTGGCTCTCTTGGGATGAACCTTACCTTGTTAAGATACAATAGGTTTTCTAATAGATTCTGGGATTTGTTTCATGAATACTTTATTTAGAACAGATCTTTTAGGCTGTGCTTGGTGGTTCACATCTGTAGTACAAGCACATTTTTGGGAGGCTGAGGTGGGAAAATTGCTTGAAGCCAGGAGATTGAGACCAGCCTGAGCAACATAGCAACACCCTATCTCCACAAAAAAGAAAATTTAATTTATAGAATAAATATGTTAACATATGTTGCCTTTACTTCTCCTTCCTCACATTGCATTCAGTAGGAAGGTCTTACCAGCCTTATGAAAGAGGAGCCACGCTTCCCCTTTTTCCTGTCCTCTGGAAGAGATCTGGTAAAGATAGGAATTCCTGAGCTGTCTAGGAGACATATGGGGTAGGACTTGGGCTGAGGTGAGGGGCAGAAAAGGAGTGAGCTCGGAGGTCATGGGTCGGGGATTTCCAGACTGAGAGCTGGGGGGCTAAGATGGGAGCCTCGGGGATGGGGAAATGCTGAGGTCAGTCGTGGGCAGGTGTTTGAGGAGCCCTAGAGGGTGGCCAGGTGGCTGCTCGCTGGGCCTGGAACCCTTTATTTCTTTGCTTATGTTTGAGACCCCAAAGAAGCCCAGAGCTCTTTAACGAGGCCTCAGCCGTAAACCTGAACGTGGGTGTGGACAGAGGACAGGTGGCTGTGAACAGCCAGGGAAAGGTGGGCACACCTCAGAGAAGGCAAGAAGAGGACAGGTGGCGGGGGATGGACAGAGAAAAACGACTCAGTGAAGGACCCGGAGAAAGTACCAGGGAGGAGGGTCTTGCGGGTAGAAGCAGGGAGGAGTGAAGAAGGCAGAGTTGCCCCGCAACAAAGAAGGGATCATCCGAGTCAGGGACTGTATCACGGTGCCCACCTGCCGGCTCGTTTGCTTGTGGTCTGTAGGGGACACTCCAAATCCAATCTTGAACACGGAGCTGGCAAACTTCTTCTGCCATGAGCCAGATAGTAAACGTGTCCAGCTTTGTGGGTCATAGGATCTTGGTGGCAGCTGGCCAAATCTGCTGTTGCAGCAGAAAAGCAGCCATGGGGAAAAGGCAGATGAATGGGTGTGGCTGGGCTCCCATGAAACCTCACTTAGGAAGATGGGCCCCAGCTGGCTTTGGCCCAGCGTGCCGTTTGCTGCCCTGGGTCTAGGTCTCCAGCTGGCAAACTGTTGCAACAGGTGTGCAGTCGACCCCGTGACAGCCTTGTGCTGTTTCTGAAACCCATTGTGTAAAGTGGGAGAACAAGAGAACGCACTGTGTGGGAGTGTTGTACTGTGTGAACGGGTTGAAGTGACTTGCTGCCCTGCTTGTCCGGGCAAGACGACCTCTTCTCTGGCACAGGCTGTCTCTAGGTTGGCTAGCAACTCGCATGTACATGGCCCTGCCCATCTATTTCTTGGGCATCTGGAAAAATAAGTTGTGGCCGCTGGAGGGAACAGTCCTAGAATTGGGGGTTGGAGAGGCCATTGAGAGAGGCCACCTGCTGAACAGGCCGAGGAGCAGTTCACAGTCAAGAGGGAAGAGAAGGGCACAAGGGGGGCTGAGAAGCCTCGAGGCCATGGCCATTGCAGAGCCACCCCAGCCCCCGTGGCTGCTGCACTGGATCGCTGGGTTTTCCTGGGTCCCCAAGAGAAGGCTCTGTGTTCTTCTCTCACGCTCGCTGTTTCACTTGGGCTGGTTTCAGTGGATTTCTGCTCTTTGCAATTAAAGGCACTCCAAGGCCAGGTGCAGTGGTTTATGCCTATAATCCCAGCACTTTGGGAGACCGAGGCAGGCAGATCACAAGAGGCCAGGAGTTTGAGACCAGCCTGGCCAACATGCCAAAACCCTGTCTGTATTAAAAATACAAAAATTAGCTGGGTCTGGTGGTGGGCACCTGTAATCCCAGCTACTTGGGAGGCTGAGACAGGAGAATCACTTAAACCAGGGAAACAAAGGTTGTAGTGAGCTGAGATCGTGCCACTGCACTCCAGCCTGGAAGACAGAGGAGGACTCTGTCTCTAAATAAATAAATAAATATATAAAAAAAGAGCCCCAAGTTGAGAGCCTCCCTCCCTCCTAGTCTTTCTTCCTGTACTCAACATGGGGAGAGGACCCTACTCTGGGGTGCATTTCAGTTTTGAGATCTTTGAGCTTTCACCCTCAACATGGTAAATGTGCAGCCTGTAGCAGGCACTTGGTAAGTAGCAACAGCACCATGATGGACAGTTGATTTCATGGATAGCTGGTTTTGGTTTTGGTTCTTGGACCATAATGGTGCTCTGTAGTGGGTTGGAGTCTCCCATCTGGAATCTCAAATATGACCTTATTTGGAAACTAGGATCTTTGCAGATGTAATTAGTTAAGATGAGTCATCCTGGATTAAGGTGAACCCCAAATCCAACGACTGGTGTCCTGATAAGAAGAGGACGGACGCGCAGAAATGCACAGGGAGAAAGGCGATGTGAAGACGGAAGCAGAGACTGGAGGGAGGCAGCTACAAGCCAAGAAGCACCAAGGATGCCAGCAACCTCACAGCTGGAAGGGGCCAGGAACTGCCTGCCCTCAGGCCCTGCAGATGGAAACGACCCTGCTGATGCTGTGATTTTGGACTCTGGGCTCCTGAACTGTGAGGGAGTAACTTTCTGTTGTATTCTACCAGTTTGTGGGGCTTTGTTATGGCACCCACAGGAAACTAATGCAGGGCTTCAAACGTGTGTCTGAGTGGACTGATGAAATGTCTCTCCCTTGTGCTTGTTCCCAGAAGAAACTGGACCGTGGCTGTGGCCTGTGTGTTTCTTCTGGCCTCCTAGGAAGACACTACACAGCCTGATGGGAGAGGTAACCTTGGGAATTGGAAGCCATTGAGTTGCAGCTGTGGAACAGCCACAGCAAGAGCAATATTCAGTCACCAGAAAAGCTGTTTCTGCTGTAGATGGCTTCTGAAAATCCAGACTCTTACGAGATTTTAAAACACTCCTCTTTGTAAATTAGAAAGGTGCTTTTGAAGTGTGAGTCATCCAGAAAGTGGCATCTCTGAGAACTGAGAGAGAAAGTGCTAGTGAGATTTGAGCACTGGAGGAAGGCTTCCCCTACCCCACGTGGCCACGGCTCTGGGACCTTGGCATTGCATTTGTGATAAAATAAACGGTGCTCCCCATCCCTCACACATAGCTCCCATCTAACCAGTTTACAAGTTTCAAACACAGACACACTGAACATCAGACAAGGCTCTTATATAGGGACTGTGCATTGGTCAAGGCTCTTCAGAGAAGCAGAGCCAATAGGGTGTGTGTGTGTGGAGGAGAGAGAGAGGGGAGAGAGAGGAGAGAGAGAATGGAGAGAGCGGGAGGGAGAGAGAGAGAACAGAGAGAGAGGGAAGGAGGGAGGGAGAGAGAACAGAGAGAGGGAGGGAGGGACAGAGAGAGAACAGAGAGAGAGGGAGGGAGGGAGAGAGAGAGAACAGAGAGAGAGGGAGGGAGGGAGAGAGAGAGAACAGAGAGAGGGAGGGAGGGAGAGAGAGAGAACAGAGAGAGAGGGAGGGAGGGAGAGAGAGAGAACAGAGAGAGAGGGAGGGAGGGAGAGAGAGAGGGGAGAGAGAGGAGAGAGAACAGAGAGAGAGGGAGGGAGGGAGAGAAAGAGGGAGGGAGAGAGAGAGAGAACAGAGAGAGAGGGAGGGAGGGAGAGAGAGAGGGGAGAGAGAGGAGAGAGAACAGAGAGAGAGGGAGGGAGAGAAAGAGGGAGGGAGAGAGAGAGAGAACAGAGAGAGAGGGAGGGAGGGAGAGAGAGAGGGGAGAGAGAGGAGAGAGAACAGAGAGAGGGAGGGAGGGAGAGAGAGGAGAGAGAACAGAGAGAGAGGGAGGGAGAGAAAGAGGGAGGGAGAGAGAGAGAGAACAGAGAGAGAGGGAGGGAGGGAGAGAGAGAGGGGAGAGAGAGGAGAGAGAACAGAGAGGGAGGGAGGGAGAGAGAGGAGAGAGAACAGAGAGAGAGGGAGAGAGAGGAGAGAGAACAGAGAGGGAGGGAGGGAGAGAGAGGAGAGAGAACAGAGAGAGAGGGAGGGAGGGAGAGAGAGAGAGGGGGGGAGGAGAGATTTAGTCTAAGGAATAGGCTCATAAGATTGCAGGGCCTGGGAGGCCTGAATCCTGCGGAACTAGCCATCAGGCTGGAGACCCAGGGAAGGAGGAAAGTTGTCCCTGGAGTCTGGAGGCAGAACTCCTTCCTGCTCAGGGCACATCCGTCTTTTCTCCTAAGGCCTGCAACTGGCTGGGGAAGGCCCACCCACTTTATGGCAGGTTATCTGCTTTAAAGTCTACTGATTTAAACCTTAATCACATCTACAGAATACCTGCATAGATACATCTTGGCTGGTGTTTGATCAGACATCTGGGCACCACAGCTGAGCCAATTTGATCCATAAAATTAACAATCATAGACTGTTACAAGTGTCTGTGGTGATGTAGCAAAAGACTCCTTTCCCCAGCATGGCCATTTCCTTGGAACTCTGAGCCCAGATGCCATTGAGCTGCAGGTGTGTTCATTGGAAATAACTGAGCAGTTTGTTCATTTAGACAGCAAGGCTGTCTCTGGGAAGACTTTGCTGTAGATATTTTCAGGGGAATATGGGTAGCATACATGGGTAAAATACTTATTTCTGGGGCTGGCTCTTTCCTGGGAAGATATAGGTGTGCGGTAATGTTTGGAATGGGCTTTACTCACCTACGAGTATATTAACTTGTGGGAGTTTTACTAAAAGCTAATACGTGAACCAATGTCTGCAAGGACTTAGCAGTGGTTGCTAGTGGGTAGATGATTCTTTTTTTATGTATTTTTTTCTTTTGCATATCTATCTTTTCTGTTTTATCCCAATAAAATAAAAAAAATCATATGTAATAAATATTCTCTATAAGAATAACTTTGAAGTTATGAGCATTGTGAATATGTGAGGATTACTTGGCTGTCACCAGCATGCTAAAGTGGAGAGCTTTAGCTGGGCTCTCAGAAGCCCAGCAAGTGACAATACCATTACTATTACTCTTTTGGGGATGGGTTTTTGGCCCCCAGTAAAGTGGGTTCTTTTGGATAGAGCTGTTGGAAAGTGAAAATCCTTGGAACTTACAGAAACAATGGCTTGACATAAAATCAGTGAAACTGCAACACTGTAATGCATGGTTGGTTTGATCCCTGAGAGCTGGGAGCTACACCTGTCAAATTGTGTTTCACCCCAATAATCTGCAGTGAGGCAAGGTATCCCTTGGTGATCTGGGTGCTATATTGCAATATGTTGGATACTGGATTATCTGGGGAGTGCAGTTTTGCTGCACACTCATAGCTCATTTGTAAGAAGCATCTTTGGGAGATCTGTGCATTCAACGCTTCCTAAAATTTTTTCTTTTTCCCCTTATAAATAAGACTGTTGGAGGATAAAACTTTGGAGAAATATTTTAAATGCTTGTCTCTAATCTCCATCTGGAGTCATAGAGAAACCACTGACTTCTGTCAATCTTTAGCTGGAAACAAAGAGCCAGCAGCTGTACTGGTTGGGGTACACTAGCCTCAAGGATCCCTGACCTGCCTGTATGCAGTTTCCACTACACATCTCCAGAATAGCCATCTGCTAGGAAAGGAACTCTGAAGAATTATTTTCATTTATTTATTATTAATTTTTTTAAGAGACAAGGTCTCACTCTGTTGCCCAGGCTCGAGTATAGTGATGCGATCATGGCTCACTGCAGCCTCAACCTCCAGGGCTCAAGTGATCCTCCTGCCTCAGCCTCCTAAGTAGGTACGACTACAGGCATATACCATCATGCTTGGGTAATTTTTTTGTTTTGTTTTTTGTAGAGATGGGATCTCACTATGTTGCCCAGGAGGTCTCAAACTCCTGGCCTCAAGCAATTCTCCCACCTTGGCCTCTCAAAGGGCTGGGATTATAGGTATGAGCCACCTTACCTAGCCTGAATAATTTTTTCAAAGAATAGAATTTGTAAGTAAGGCTGGGAATTATATGGAAAAACTCCCACGTTTTTATCTGATGCCACAAGGAGTCAGAGAAACAGCTGCTAATGTGTGCTCACAGGTCTCCTGAAGTTGCAGGAGTATCAGCCTCCCAGCAACACTTTGAGATTCAAACCTTAGTTTTAAGTGAGAGATTGGAGAGCTCCTGGAAGTGTCTTATTCAGAGAGGGCAGGAAACACTTAACTTGGTCAACGCTTGAAGACACAAGGGTTGACTCTTGTCTCTACTGTTTGATTCTAAAAGAAGCCACTCCTCTCAGCACCCCCTCTGACAAAGGCAGTGCAGCCATTGGGTCCTGTCTAAAGTGAACCTCAGGGAGGGTGAGATGTGATTACTGTTAGGATGTTCAAAGGCAGCTCTGGAGAGTCTTGGAGGGCTCCACTTAAAACTGGATGGGGCAGGCCGATACTAGGAAATAACTCTGAGTCCCAGCCTGTCTGAGAGATCATCTATGTAACCAATGGGCGAGTGGCAAGCTGACTCCTGTGGCCTCTGCACCCCCATCCTTGGCAGACATCCCTCATTGGTTGTGACCCTCTGTCCTCTGCCCCACTGGATCCATTGCAGTGAGGGGCAGAGCCAGGCTAGAACCAAGCCTCTTCCCTGCCCATCTGGAGCTCTGCCTGCTGTCTCTTCCTCTCCCAGCAGGCTCTCTGCACTAGCATCTGAGCATCTATCAAATGCTCACTTGCTGTCATGTGCAGGCTCTGCCCTTGACCGCAGTGTAATTTCCCCTGGTCTACAGATCACATGGGAACTTGCAGAGCGGGTGCACATAGGGTGGGGGCTGGGGTGTCTATTCCTCCTTCATTATTCAGCAGATCATTAGTTCAGTCACTTGTCTGGATGTCTAATATCCAGTCACACCCACAAGAAATATGCAAACATCTGCTCACACCCCGATATAGACCATCAAGAATACACATATGGCTGGTGCCTTAACTGAGTCATCTTTTTTCCATTCCATTCATGAAAGCAACATAAGAAAGCCAAGAGTGAAAGGGGTAAAAGATCACAGTATAAAGGTCTTCGGTGTGTCCTTCAAAGATTTACACAACATTGTCCTAAAGGGAAGTCACAGCAGCTTAGCTGTTTCTCACAGATCAGAGAGGATGGTGGGGCAGCCAGGAGTCATCAGTAAACCCAGGTGAGCAGTGCAGGACTGAATGTCGCTGTCCACTTTCAGGTGGGAGTCCATGTGGAGGGTGCTCCTTCTTGTTTCTCATTGGGACGGTGACTGTGTACAGTGGAAAGCACAGAGCCAATGAGGGACAGGATGGCTGTGGTGGAGGGAAAACAGTGCAGGGCTGCTCTGTCTCTCTGTCCTGTCCCGTTAGGACTGGTGGGCCACCACAGGTTTCTGTAAAGTACAAACACACATGCACATATAAGCACACACATACACAGGCATGTAACACAGACACACATGGGCATGCACATACAAATACACAGGTGTGTACATGGATGTGCACATCTGTAGACACAAATTTAGATTACACGTTTGTGCACACATGCACGTGAGGCAAGAGAATAGGGTCTGGAGGCAGGGAACCTAAGGCCAATTCGTGCTGACTTCCTAGAACTGAATCAAAATGAAAACCCCACCTCTCCATGCCTGAGGAACAAAAGGTTCAGCAGCTACTCCCTTTGCTATACCCCCTTTCCACTGCATCTCAGATGAAAATGGAAAGTACCTCGGATTGGTCCCCTCCCACAACCAACCAGACTGGTCATCGGCCAAGTCTTCATGTGTAACTTTGTAACTTCCCTTCAGCCTCTGATTGGTTGCCTCCTGCGACTGATCACATTGGTTGGGGCCACTCCTTCATCTGCATAGAGTATAACCAAGTAACCAATGGGAAAACTCTGGAGGGCACTTAAACTCCAGAAAATGCTGTAACCAGGCTCCTGAGCCACTGGCTCTAGCCTGCTCCCACTCTGTGGAGTGCACTTTCTTTTCAATAAATCTGCGCTTTCGTTGTGGTAACACACACACTTGGGTGTGTATGCAGGTACATACACATGGATGTGCACAAACACACAGGCATGCACACAGTACAAACACACACAGGAGTGAACGCAGCCACACACATACACACATGGACAAGTTAGTCAAACCCTGGGTTTGCTTTCTTCACAATATTAGGTGAACTCTCTTGGGGTTTTTTTACTTAACCTCTCTCTGCCTCTGTTTTCTCAGCTACAAATTTGGGTTAGTGACACAGGTCCTCATCCAATGGGGTGTGTGGACAGCAGATATTTGAAAATTTAAAGCTCTAAAACACAAGATATTATTCTAATTTCAAAGTATTTAGATTTTCAAGCCCTCGTTGGCAAATATTTCACTTTACTTTTTGCTTTGATTCTCAGGTCTGAATCTTTGTTTTGTTTATCTCCATTTTCTTTGCTCTGAAGACTTAATTTTAATACATAAATCTGACGGGTCACTGAATTTTAAAAACTCCTCAGAGAATGAGAGAAAACTTTACCGCGAAGGTGTGGCTGGCCATTCCTTTCCTCGCGTTGGGGTTTCTCTGTGTCAGCGAGCCTCGGTACACTGATTTCCGATCAAAAGAATCATCATCTTTACCTTTGGGGAAAACAGGAAGAGGGATGGTGCTTTATCAATCACATACTTAGCCCAAACAAGTGCCTTGGCCTCCTCAGAAATTTAAAAGGTAGAAAAAAATGGACATATCCCCTTTTAAGAAGCTTCCACATCACATATTTTTAAAAAAGTATTTACATTTCAGCTGTCATGCAAATCAACAGTTTTGCCAACTTCTTTCTCCTTTGCTCTGGCACAGGCATTAACGTTCTTCCTCACTGTGGCCCCGGAAATCTTCACACTAATGAAGCAGCAGAAAGGCCCATCACACTGCACTGGTGTGTGGTCTTTGCATTTCCTTGCCTTTCTTTTCTTTTTTGTTCTTTCTTTCTTTCTTTTTTTTTTTTGAGACAAAGTCTTGCTCTGTCACCCAGGCTGGAGTGCCGTGGCGCAATCTTGGCTTAACTGCAACCTCTGCCTCTGGGGTTCAAGTGATTCTCCTGCCTCAGCCTCCCAAGTAGCTGGGACTACAGGTTCACACCACCATGCCTGGCTAATTTTTGTATTTTTTAGTAGAGATGGGGTTTCACCATGTTGGCCAGGCTGGTCTCGAACTCCTGACCTCAAGTGATCCGCCCGCCTTGGCCTCCTGAAATGCTGGAATTATTAGGTGTGAGCCACCATGCCCGGCTTCCTTGCCTTTCCTTTGTGAGACACGGCAACAGCCCAAGGGGTCTCAGATGCTGACCCTCAGCAGAGGGCACCTCCTGGGGTCATGGCTGTGTAGCTGGGGGCATCTGGCCTCACATCCTAGTTGAGTGTTGGTGTCCAGGTGGCTGGTGCAGGCACCCGCCCTTCTTCACTTTTGCATGTCTTCTGTGGCCTGCCTGACTGGAGCCAGTTGTCAGGGCTCCTGAGAGCTGACTGTGGGCACCTCTTCCTGACCCCACGCTCGGTGACATCAGCTGGGAGCTTGCGATCAGCCAGGGTGGGAGCATTTACGCCACAGAACCTGGCACATGCTACAGGCCAGGCCTTTGTCCTTTTCCTTTTCTGGGAGTTGGCTCAGCAGCGTGCTCCTGTTGTGCTGTTCTCCTCTCTGCAGGGTCATCTGGCCTGGCCTGCCGGCCCTCCGTCCCTGCTCCAAGACTAACCTCTGTGAAGGGAATCACCTAACTCGAGGGATCACGACTCCTGAGCAGTGAAGTCGCATGAGGCCCCACAGACCCCGGGACGGAGGCCCGAGGACCTGCCAGTGTGCAGGGCTGGCCTCTGCAGACAGTGAAAAGCCCCCTTGGCCACCCTTGGCAGATGCTGGTGAGGATGGCGGGGAGAAATGTGAAGGGTCAGGCCTCAGCTTTGCCTTTCAGACCCCAAAATTCCTGTGAGCTTCAGGGGGCCGGGGGTGAGCTATTCTGGCTTTGGACTGGAGGTGAGTGAGGTCTCTGGATAGGACAGCGTCTACCCTTCACAAAACCAGTCATACAGAGGACACAAGGAATCGCCCCTTGTCCTCCTGCTACAAACATGAATCTCTTGGCCGGGCATGGTGGCTCACGCCTGTAATCCCAGCACTTTGGGAGGCCGAGGTGGATGGATCATCTGACGTCAGGAGTTCGAGACCAGCCTGGCCAACATGGTGAAAACCCGTCTCTACTAAAGATACAAAATTAGCCTAGCATGGTGGCAGGCACCTGTAATCCCAGCTACTCAGGAGGCAGAGGCAGGAGAATCACTTGAACCCAGGAAGCAGGGGTTGCAGTGAGCTGAGATCACACCATTGCACTCCAGCCTGGGCGACAGAGTGAGACCCTGTCTCAACAAAACAAAAGAAAACAAGAATCTCCACCTGGATTTCAGCCCATGAGACGTGCTGGAAACTCCCTGCAGAGCCAGCACATGGCTCTCCAGGAGCCCCTGCTGGCAGCTCCATAGTGGGTCATCTCTGGCAAAGTTGCTGGTGACCCTGAATCTGGGATTAGCCCCAAAGGGCCCTGGGCACCAGCTGTATCCCAGGATTGACCAGAATGTGTGCTGGGAGCTCAGGGCGTGCAAAGAGCGAGCTGGCATGGAGGTGGGGTGGCTGACTGATCAAGGAGTGAGCTGGCTGGAAAGAGATTGATGTGCCAGGTGTTGCAGGGAGGCGGTGGAGAGCCCCGGGGGAGAGGCTTCATACTTGGCCCTGGAGGACTTCACAGGACAGAGATGGGCAGGGAGGGGGCACACCCAGGCGTGGAGGCAAGTGCCTGCTTGGTGCGCTCTGAAACCAGCGTCCGCTGTGCGTTGTCCTACGCACGGGAAGGAAATGCATCCTTGGGCGGGTGTAGTAGGGGGCAGGCTGGCTCCAGTGTGTGACAAATGGCCAAAGTCTGCAGGGCTATGCTAAGAAATCCCACTTCATTCTGCAGGCAGTTGGGAGCCAAGGATTGCTTGTGAGCAGCGGAGGGACACACACTGTCTACAAGGACTGCAGCTGTGGCAGAGTTTGAACAATGGTGTGTGTGAGGGCAAAGCTCAGAAAACAGGGACAACAGGAGATCAGTCCAACAATGTTTGGGGGCCTGAAACAGCTCGACAGCAGAGGGACGGGACTCTGAATGGGGGGAGGAGCTACCAGCCTCTGGTGAGCAGTGGTTGGGTCACAAGGTGAGTGAATGAGATAAGCACACAGATACCCCAAGAGCCCGGCCACGTGCTGGGGAGGCCTCACATCCCATTAGTCCAGGACAAAGCTAATGTCCTTGTCACCACCAAGCCTTCAAGGAAGGCTAAATGATGAGCCGTACTTTCTAGAAGGCCAGGAACTGTGTACCACGTTAGGACAATTTATGTAGAAAAACATGGAAACCACTACCACCACCACCGCTGCCACCAGGGCCCCCTTTGCACGCTTAAAGCAGCAAGTTCCAGCTGTCCAGAACACCAACTCGCTGGGTCCTGAGCGTGGCCCGAGCGGCACTGGGAATGCTTTTTAGGAGTCAGGACATGAGATATGTCCCACAGATAATGAAGAAACACACAGAGCTGCGACTGGTCATTTTCCTCCCCGAAGCTCATTTCCCAGGCCCATGGGGGTAGGGGGAGCAGAGGGCTCTTACCTTGACTTTTCAGGGAATTACTGAACTTTCTTCTCAGAAGATAGGGCACAGCCATTGCCTAGAAGAAACAGAGTGTCTCCAGGCTTCATCAAATTGTGACGTTTAGGAATTGTCAACTAATTTTGGATTTCTTATTGTTCTTCCAGCTTCTGATTAACCAGGGCCACTGTTTTCTGCTCTCTAGCAATATTTGAACTTTTAGCAATATGAGAATGGACATTTTCAATAAATTAAGCACGAAATGCCTGATATAAGAGATGCTCAGCTTTGGGGAAGCTGCCACATTTGGGTGGTATGGCAGAAAGAGTACAAGTTTCTGCCCTGCAGGTCTGGTTTAAATCCCAGCACTCCCCCTTACCACTGTGTGACATGGACAATTAATTCACTTCTTTTTTTGTTTGAGATGGAGTCTCGCTCTGTCGCCCAGGCTGGAGTGCAGTGGTGCGATCGCGGCTCACTGCAAGCTCCGCCTCCCGGGTTTATGCCATTCTCTCGCCTCAGTCTCCTGAGTAGCTGGGCCTACAGGCGCCCGCCACCACGCCCGGCTAATTTAATTTTGTTTTTTTGTATTTTTAGAAGAGACGGGGTTTCACCGTGTTAGCCAGAATGGTCTCGATCTCCTGATCTTGTGATCCACCCACCTCGGCCTCCCAAAGTGCTGGGATTACAGGTGTGAGCCACTGCGCCCGGCTAATTCACTTCTTACCCTCTCTGAACCTCTGTCTCCTCCTCTGTAAAATGGGCCTGTAGCTCTCTTTACAGGGATACTGGAAGATCACTTGTGGCTAACACGATTCCCGGGTCCCTGTGACTGTTGGTCCTCACACCTCTCCTCCTGTCTCTTTTCCAGTTGATTACCTTGCTACAGTGTGGTAAGAAATCCATTCTCTGTTTGGCTTTTCAGGGAAGTGAAGAGACAGCCAAATGGCCAAATTCCCCTGGAAATTCCTCCTGGTGTCTGGCACCGTGGGATTTTGCCTGGCTGGGTTTGTGGGTGGCTGCCAGAGGCACTGCAGAAGCTGTCAGGCTGGGCTTCCAGGGACAAAGGTGGAAGCGCCCCCACCAGAGAAGAGTGTGGGTGTCAGGCATGGCCTGGGCTGAGACCCCGCTGTCACTTTCTGTCTGTGATCTTGATCAAGCTCACCCACTGCCCTGAGCCGGCTGGTTTGTTCATCAGTACAACAGGGTTAATAGCACTGCCTACCCGCTGGGTGCTGTAAACATCCTGTGGAAAGATGGACTTTTGAAAACATCGCGTGTCACTGTGAGGAGCTGCCAGGGTTGGAAGAGGAGTGGCTAGATGTTCCTCGAGGCTCCCTGCGGCACTGGGCTGCAGGTAGGGCCTGAAGCTAAAGCCCATTCCTCCTGGGGCGCTGGCCATGGCACCTCTCATCCTACTCCTAACCACTCCACCTAAACACAGGGAGCAACTCCCTCCCAGGCTGGCTCTGCCCTCTGTGCACTGCATCTGTGGGTCCCGCTCACACCCCCCGAGTCCCTGTGCCATTTTCGAGCACACTGGCTCCTGAGCGTTTTCACCTCTGGCAGCCAGCGCCTATGTCTCCCAGATGGAAGAAGTCCCCAGGCCACGGGCCCGCTGTGCCTGTTCAGGGAAGGGCAAAAGTGCCTGGGAATGTGTGTGGCCCAGGGCCTGGCCCTTACTCAGGACTGACGGGTGTGGGTGGCCTTGCTCCTACGCGGAATTAACTGTAGGGTGTGATCTGCATGGTCTCCAGAGCCCCTAGGAGGACTGAGCCACAGTCAGCCTGTGTGGGTTTGCTTCATGTCAGATGCTTGCCTCCTTCCTTTCCCGTCTCACTTTCCTGCTCCCCTACTGGGCTTTCTTGGATTTTCAACAAATGCATCTACACAAATCCAGCTCAGGTGTGTGCCACGGAGGAAGCCAACTCACAAAAGAGTTGCCACGGTGTTGTGGCAGCTGTGTGGGCATTGCTGTGTGGGCAGCTGTGAGGACGTTGCAGCTCCGCCACGCCGCGGACTTGCCACACTGCTGGAAAGGGGTGCAGTCTTCCACCTTTGTCGGGTGTCTGGGGCTTGGATGGAGTAACACATACCTTGGCCTCACTTGAAGGGTCTGCATTTGGGTCCTCTGGTCTCTTGCCAAGTTTCCCAGCCACTCGAGGGAGAAATATCTGGAGGACAAAGAAGAGACTTATGTTATTGTTGAACCTCCAGCCACATGGGCATGGGTCAGCTGGATGTAAGGATGGATGCTCTCTATACATGCTAGGTTGGGGATGCTGGGACTGCACAGCCACCCCCAGTATGCCGCTCCAGGACTCTGGGACTAGGGCGCCAAAGTGTGCAAATGAAAATACAGGATACCCAGGGAACTTTGAATTTCAGATTGTGAAAAGAAAACAAATCTTGAGACTCCACAATCACCAAGCTAAAGGGAAAAGTCAAGCTGGGAACTGCTTAGGGCAAAGCTGCCTCCCATTCTATTCACAGTCATCCCCCTGAGGCTCACCTGCATAGCTGATTGCTTCCTGTCCCCTATGGCTTCTGTAAAAATGCAGACTCACTGAGCCCGACTAAATTGTTGTGTTCAGTGGAAGGCTGATCAAGAACTCAAAAGAATGCAACCTTTTGTCTCTTATCTACTTACAACCAGGAAGCCCCCACTTAAGGGTTGTCCCACCTTACTGGACTGAACCAAGGTACATCTTACACCTACTGATTGATGTCTCCTGTCCCCCTAAGATGTATAAAAGCAAATTGTACCCCTAACCACCTCGGGCACAAGTCTTAGGACTTTCTGAGGCTGTGTTATGGGTGTGTCCTTAACTTTGGCAAAATAAACTTTCCAAATTGACTGAGACCTGTCTCAGATATTTTGTGTTCACAAGATCAACAGCTAATTTTTTTAGTGTAAGTCCTAAATGTTGCATGGGGTATACTTATACTAGATTATTAGTTGTTGATCTGAAATTTAAAGCTAACTGGGCATCCCGTATTTTCCGTCATGACCCTATCTGGGACTCTCCTAAGGTCATCTTTCATTCTTTTGCCAAATGTCCTCATCAGGGTGGTTTTGTCTGAAGATTCCTGAATGGGATCAGGAGAGGAGGATGTTGGCCTGACATGAGCAGCTCCTCTGATGTGAGCCTCCCGAGCCCTCTGTTCTAGTCACATCCATCTTCACGTGGCGGCGGACTAAGGATTTCCACATGAGGCAACATGATTCAGGCGGCTCCTTTTGGATTTTACACTGTCAGTGTGTGTGTGTTTCAGATCCTCAGAGCAGAGGCTCAGAGTCCCCTCATAAAGAGCCTTTTTATGGTAGAAACAACAAGTAATAAACAAAAATGAACCCCAACAAAGGCACAGTTGGCTAACTGGCTATGAGGAAACTCAGGCCGGATGTTCACGGGAAGGGAGGTGCGGGGCCCAGGATCCTGCTGTCAGGCCCACGGTGGCATGTGTGCTGTGGGGAGGCCTCGGGGGGCACCAACTCAACTGGGTTGCTGTGTCCCCCTCGCTCACCACTGTCCCCCCACTCACCACTGTCCCCCCACTCACCACTGTCCCCCCACTAACCACTGTCCCCCTACTCACCACTGTCCCCTCCACTCACCACTGTCCCCCCACTCACCACTGTCCCCACTCACCACTGTCCTCTCCACTCACCACCGTGCCCACTCGCCACTGTCCCCCCACTCACCACTGTCCCCACTCACTGTCCCCCCACTCACCACTGTCCCCCAACTCACCACTGTCCCCCAACTCACCACTGTCCCCCCACTCACCGCTGTCCCCCCACTCGCGACTGTCCCCTCCACTCACCACTGTCCCCCCACTCACCACTGTCCCCACTCACCACTGTCCCCCCACTCACCACCGTGCCCACTCACCACTGTCCCCCCACTCACCACTGTCCCCACTCACCATTCCCCCACTCACCACTGTCCCCCCAACTCACCACTGTCCCTCCACTCACCACTGTCCCCCCCACTCACCACTGTCCCCACTCACCACTGTCCCCTCCACTCACCACTGTCCCCCCACTCACCAATGTCCCCACTCACCACTGTCCCTCCACTCACCACTGTCCCCCCACTCACTGTCCCCCCACTCACCACTGTCCCCCCACTCACCACTGTCCCCACTCACCACTGTCCCCCCACTCACTACCGTGCCCACTCACCACTGTCCCCCGACTCATTACTGTCCCCACTCACCACTGTCCCCCCACTCACCACTGTCCCCACTCACCACTGTCCCCCCACTCACTACCGTGCCCACTCACCACTGTCCCCCCACTCACCACTGTCCCCCCACTCACTACCGTGCCCACTCACCACTGTCCCCCACTCACCACTCTCCCCCACTCACCACTGTCCCCCCACTCACCACTGTCCCCCCACTCACTACTGTGCCCACTCACCACTGTCCCCCAACTCACCACTGTCCCCCACTCACCACTGTCCCCCCACTCACCACTGTCCCCCCACTCACCACTGTCTCCACTCACCACTGCCCCCCACTCACCGGGAGGTTTGACTTCCTCCGGGGCTTTCCCGAGGGCTTCACCGTGAGCCCTGCGGCCCTCAGGGCTGCAATCCTGGATTCGATGTCTGAAACCTGCGAGAGGACAGCAGACAGAAGGCCCGTCAGACAGACGCTTGAGATCCCGCCTCAAAGTCACGGACAGAAAGAGCAGCTGCCCCCAGCTCAGTCCTGGAGCCAATTTTACTTGTGTTTTTCCTTAAGATTGGCATCACAGCCCCGTGCCCATGTTGGTGGTCCCCTTGGCATTTATCTTCCATGGTTGTTGAGAAGGGGGGGTGTTCCCTGTGGGTCACCCCAGGCAGGAGGAACGCAGGACGGGTGCATTTTCCTGAGTCTCAGGGAGTCTGCCTCCCATGGGGGGCTGGAGGAGGGGCCGTGACATGCAAGGACAGTAGTGGCTACTCTTCACCTAGCAGTCGGCCACCCCCACTGGCATCATCCTTGCCTGGCCCCCATTCCACCCCTCCCCTCTTAGGCCCCGCCTCCCACAGCAGCTGGGGGCAGCTTCTGGAAATTAGAAGCAGGCCCCATCACCCCCTACTCAGATCCTTGCAGTGGCCCCCAGGGGCCTTTGCCGTCCACCCTCCTCACACTCTCCCCTCATCACTCTGACCTGGTGTGGGGGTTTCACGGCTAATCCCTGCAGGCGCCAAGCCCACTGCCACCCCAGGGCCTTGGCACGGGCAGCTCCCTCCACCCGGCCTCTTGCCCCCTGGATTTGCCAGGCTGGCTTACTTTCCTAGTATCCCTCCTGACTGCCTTATCTCAATCGCCCTGCCCCGAGCACTCTAGGGGCTCACCTTCGCTGATTGTCTTAATCACACTTTTCATGAACCCAAATGATCTTGTTTGTTTGCTGTTTATCTCCTTCCACTAAAAACAAGCTCCAGGAAGGCTGGGGCTTCGTCTAAGGTATTTGCACCAGATCTTCCGTGGCCTACACAATGTGGGCTACGTTCTAGGCATTTAAAGCTTATTTGCAAAGCAAGAAGGAATACATGAAGGGAAGGTCCAGAGCCTGACTCGCTCCCCTTGAACAGCTCTAGGGGACGTGCCCTTTGTCCTCAGGGAGTGACAGGCACCTGCTGATGAGAAGGGAAGTGGAGGAGGGCCGTGGGGGCTGGCTGTCCCCATAGTCTGACAGGCAGACCCTCTCCTCTCTGTAGGTCTCCAGGGAGGACAGAGCAGTGCCTAAGTCACCTCAGCTGTCCCTGGGAGGCCTGAATGCTTTGGCTCTGCCCTTTGACCTTTGTGCACTATTGATGGGTTCCTCACCCAGATTCAAGCTCTGCAGCCACAACTCAGACTCACAGATGGCCCTCCGGACAGAGTCCAGTGCTGAGGTCTGGGGCTGTCCTAAATTCCAGGCCTGCTTCTAGGCCCCCATCCTGGGTCAGGGATTGTGTGTTCAGCACCTTTTTCTTGGTGGAAACCCTGCCTGTCCCTCACCAAGTTGAACAGGAAAAAGGGAAGGGGTGGGGGGCTCAGGGGGTGGCGAACTAGGTGAGTCCCCCAGAAACCCCCAGGTTCATGCCTGGCCTTCAGAGCCGTGCATGCTGGGCCAATGGGGAGGGCTCAGTGTGAGCTGGCGGATGTTAGAGCTGGCAGATGTTCAAGGCCTGGGTGTGGTCACCATCTGTGTTTGTGGAACCCAGTGCTCCCCTGTGCCTTCTGGGCTACCTCGCTCTCTGCCTGCTGGACTTCTGAGGCCGTCACTGCCACTCTGTCCTCCAGCTCTGACAGCTCCTCATCTGTGGTCCTGTTGTACTGGACGGGGTCCCCAGGGTCCTGGGGGCTTTTTTCCTGTCTGTTGGTTTGATGGGCAGCCGTGCCCACCTAGGAAAGAGAAGGACGGAGGCTGACCAGCAGCAGGAGGGAGTGTGGGGTTTCACCCAGATGGGGACTCACCACGATATTGCTCTCCTCTCTGAACCCTGGGAGCTGGTTGGTCAGGAGCCGGCCACCCGCTGCAGACCCCATCAAGGGCCCTTGGTGTGCTCCTGTGGGTGCTGCCTCCCTGGGGAGGGTGGCGGCCAGCTGGGACTGTCCATCCCTGCCCCTACCTCTGCAGGGTCCTGCTGAGACCTCTGGGGGATAGTCTTACCTCCGGGTCCGCCTGGGGGAGAGCCCCAACTGATTTGCCCCTGTTGGGCTCTGCCTTTTCGTCCTTGGCCTCCTCCTCCTCGGACGAGGTCCCCTGGTCACTGACGTTGCTGGTCAGCTCCTCCAGCTTCCTCCTCAGGGCCTCCTCCTCCACATCGGCCTCCGTGCGCACTCCAGCGCCTAGACCCTGAGAGAACAGGCCAGTGGATTTGGATTCGGCTAGCCATCTGGAGCCATGGAGCTCCAGGGCTGGCTCTGGGAGATGGGCCAGGGCCCAGCACACCTGGGGTTCCTGCTGAGCTCAGCTGCCTCCCTTCTCCATGCCAGCTTGTCCAACATGCCCCTCTGGGGCCCAGTCCCAGACTCCAGGAGCAGGTTCTGCAGGGCTGGGGGTTCCCAGGGAAAGCTGACCACCACCCCTGGCTATCTAAGACCCACCTTTTTTTTTCTCCCTTCTCATCCCTTTCATTTAAGGGTGCCATTTGTTTATTCCAGGCTGATGTCCTTACTCTAGGGATGGGGAGAGAGGGGTGTGGAGTCACGGATCTCTGCCCACTCTCTCTCAGGGAAATACACAGACAGCCTTGGTCGGGTCCAGCTTCAGGGGCTGGGCTCTTCCCACGCTCTGGCCAACAATTCATTTAGCAGCTGCTGTGGGACACTCCTCTGGGGCACACTGCTCCTGATCACATAACACCAGCCACTGGACTGCGAGTTCACCTGTGGCTCCCTATCAGGCCATGTGACCTTCGGCAGGTCACTCAACCCCTCTGCATCTCAGTTCCCTCAGCTTTAAAATGGTGGTGATAGCAGTATCCAACCTGCAAGTTATAAGAACTCAGTTCAATAATCTGTGTAAAGTCCTTAAAGGGTCTAGTTCCACTGGCCACCTTGTCTGTGGGCAGGAGGCAGGAGGGTTAAGGGCAGGCTTTATCTGTTGTGGACGCCGGCCTTTCATGAAGGGTTTTAGGTGCTAGCTCCGAGAAGGTGACAGAGTTATGTGATAAAAACACAAAATTATCCCAATTGCCTCTTACAGCCAACATGGTGCTAAGGTAGGTGATGAGATCGAAAGTGTCACTCACACTTTAAAACTCACATTTTTAAAGGCAGCTTCACCCTTTAAAGCTCGCTTAGGCCAAGAACCTTGCAGACATCATGACCCCTCTTTTTCTCTCGTCCCAGATATCCATTCCTGTTGGCTCTGCCTACGCGAGGCCCCCGGGATCGGTCTGCCTCGCACCACCTTCGCTGCTCTCCGGTTCGACCACCGCCTTCTCCCAGCCGGCCCTGCTGCCTCACCCCCACCTCCACAACCTGTTCTCAGGAGGATGGCCAGAGCAATCCCTGTGCCCTCAGCCAGCTGTCTTCTGCTCAAGCCTCCCCACCCCTCCCATAGTAAAAGGCAGAGCCTGGACCATGGCCTGGGAGGCTCCGTTCTGTCTGACTCTGCCACTACGTCCGGCTCCAGCCTCTGCGCGCCCACCCGCCCCTGCCTCGCCCATCTTGGCCGGGCTGTCTCCTGCAGTGGCTCCCTCCTTGGGACCTTAGGAGGGGCTGCAACACTTGATCTTAGACAGCCACACGGCGGCCCCGGCACCTCTGCCAGCTCTTTGGGCAAATCCCACGCTCAGTGAGGCGCCCTGACTGTCCTGTTTGAAATGTCACCCTCACCCCAGGGACCTTCTGCCTTGATTTATTTTTCTCTACCTTCCTCCACCTCCTGACCTGTGTTCCACTAGTTGGGTTGTGAAGGAAACCAAAATACACCACCCCAGAATAGACTTCTGGGACGTATTTCCAGCTGTTTATTCAGAGAAGCTGCAGAAGGGATCACTCTGAAAACCTGTCTTTTTGTGTGTGTGTTGGGGGCGGATTTCATCCGTGGAGGAAAGCTATAGGGGTGAGCTGAACACCAGGCAGACAGGCTTTCTCTGAGACCCCCTCAGCGGCCTTAAAAGGACACTGATGCCTGACAGTGACACGTCGGACAGCGACGCCGCCAGCATGGGCTGCTGCCGATTCTTCGAGGGCAGCTCCTGGTTACCCGAGAGATTTTTATCTGCATAACCAGAAGGCTTTCCTCCCCTCACCCTCCCGTGACCTTGTCACCCCTGTAACCCCTCAGGAAGCCCCAAGACCCATCCGTCCTGTCGCCTTGGGTGTAAACCTCAGTCGTCTGTCCCTGCTTCGAGTCCCACATTTGGGGGACCCCCATGTTCATGTGCAGAGTAACACATCATTGGCCTTTTCCCTGTGACCCTGTCTATGCTGAGTTCCCTTCAGCAGACGCAGGCCCCACCCTCCTGGGGGAAAGCTTGGTGTTCCGGCAGTTGCGTGTTTCCTGCCTCTCCCAGATGGAATGCAAACCCCACAAGGCCCGCGTTTTTGTCGACTTTGTTCACGGCCACCTCCCCATCGTCAGGAGCCGGTGCTGGGAGCAGAGTGGCTCCCTGTGTCTCCCGACTCTTCCCAGGTGACGAAGTCACACAAGTTAGCAACATGGCCAGGAAGACGACGCCCATTCACTTGTCTGCCCGTGCACCTGCTCGTTCACTCATCCATCCCACATTCCGAGGGCTCTCCCCTGGCCCCATGAAGTCGACTTTGAAGTGTGAGGCGAGGGCCGCGCAGAGATGCCACCTGGGGAACTTTAGTGCCGTCCTTGGTCCCTTCCTCTGGGAGCCATCACCTCCACTGACACTGGAGGGCTGGGAGGGAGGGAGAGCAGGCGCCTCCACCAGGAAGTTGCTCACAGCCCACGGCGCCCCTGGGCTGCATCGATCCCTCCCTCACCCATCAAGCCGAGGATATTGCACATGATCATTTAATTTTCTATTTGGACGAAGACTATTGAGACAGATCGACAGGGCTGGCTGCCTGGGGTCTCACAGACGAACACCAAGGGGATGATTAGATTGAGTCGATGAAGAAGCCACGTGTTTTAGCCAGTATGCTTTTCCATGAGGCTCCACTTTCCTGACAAAGCCCCCAAATCACAGAGGCCCTCGGTGGAAAGATCGGGAGTGACGTTCAGCCTGTAAACGCCACTGGGCCTGATATGAGCTGAACTTCGTCCCAGAGTGCATGGGGCTGAGAAACTGCAGGATCCCCGCGAGAAATGGAAGCCCAGCGCCCATCAGGCAGGACGCAGCAGAGCGACGGGGTATGGGGGTGGAAGCCGGTAGATGCCTGGGAGAGGCAGGGATTGTCTTGCTTTGTAAGCCAGTAAATAAATTCACACACACACACACAAACCTACACACACAACACATGCACACATATACACATGTATGTGTGGAAAACACATGACAACATACGTGTGTGACAGGGACCTGAACCAGCATGGCGGGACACAGCCAGGGTGACTAACTCGTCCTTGTTTGCCAGGGATTTCCAGGTGCAAAAGCCCTGAGAGCCCCTGACAGGATGCTGGCGGCCCCAGATCCAGCCCCTCAAGGTGGAGGGCCCCACTGCCTCTCAGGTCCAGCTCCTTGATGGCCCAGAGGGCCATTCCGCGAGCAGTGTCCCCTCGCGGGGAGTGTATGGGCAGTGCAGGTCCCATGTGGAGTCTGTTACTTCTGACTTACTAGTCCCTGGGCTGAGATTTGTATGAGCAAAAGGCCAAAGCCAGGAGGTACCAACAAGAGCCAGAGCGAGGGTGGCCACCCTTTCCCTCCACAAGGTTAATCTGTTTCTGGGTGGGCTGGAGCCAGGGCTGGGCAGGCTACAGGACAGCGGGTCCCGAGTGTTGCTGAGGGGTCAGCAGGGTGGGGAAGGAGTTGGGCAGGAAGGGGGTGAAGGAGGTGAGTGACAGATCTCCAGTGTCCACCTGAGAGGCAGAGCCGAGGCCCGAGTGAGACCTGGGTCAGTGTTCTGCAGGGGCCTGGGGGCTGGATGGCTGGATATGGGACATGGGGTCCGATGGGGCGCTGGAGCTTGTGTTGGGGCCACTCTGACTCCAGTGCAGGCAGGGGCCCTTCCAGAGGCATCCCGTGGGAAGCAATGCTCTCCCTAACTTCCCTGTGCTTTCAGCTGGTGCTCTCCGGTCAGTGATGGGCCGAGTCTCACTCATGAGAGCCTGGGCCTCAGTTTCCTCATCTATAAGCGAGGGAAAGAAATGTCTACCTTGCAGGGGTACCGCAGGATTAAATGAAATTATGGCACATGGTCAGCCTGGCTCTAGTAACCCATAATGCACAGAGCACAGTAACTCATCCCCTTATAGATAAAAGCAGCTGTGGTCCCTGCTGGACACATGGCATGTGGGCTGGGCCTCAGTCTCTCTCCGCTCCGGCCAGGGTCAGAGCCTGTGCAGGGGTAGCCCTTGGGGTCTAACTTGGGGCCTGTGTGCTCTGCTTCCCACTTGGTCTCATGCCCCCAACCTGAGCTTCACCCAGATCTGTTTCTCCGGAGCCCTGGCCCCAAGAAAAATGAGCAGCTGCAAACCTAGGGTGCTACAAGGAGCGTCCTGCGGAGTGAAATCATTCAAACTTAAAGCTGTTGGAACTTTAAATGATTGGGAGCCTCGAGAGGAATGTGGCTATGTGGCCTGAGTCAAGTGGCATGCAACTGCTGTTTCTGCTTTTCTCTGTAGACGATTGGGAAAGACCGAGTGGCGCCAGAGATGAGACCCCTCTCAAGATCATTACCCCTATTCATGGAGTGTTAAAGCAATCTTCCTCGGAATTAGTAAGCCGTAACCTAGTGAATTGCTACAATGTAATTATAGGCCTTGTATGGAAAATGCTGTAACACTGAGAAACTTCTCTGTTTCTGCCTATATAAGTGAAACTTTAAATTCTCCACTTTGGAGCACTGACCCCATTCCTATGGAGTCTGTGTGGCCCAGAAGACTGTCCTCAAACTTTGTGCTCAAAGAAACTCAATACTTAATCATATTTGCTGAATCTCCTTATCTCAGTGCCCAGGTGCTAGATGTGTGGCTGTGACTCAGCTGGAATGGAGGACTGGGTCCCTACTCCCTCTGCACCCCGGCTGTCTGTCTGCCTGTCTCTCAGACACAAAAGCACACACACACGCATGCACACACACTCCTGCAGCAGGCCATGGTTTGTTTTATTTACTCCCCGTCAGGTTGTCTTGGTGTGCTGTTGTGGTTTGACTGTGTCCCCTAAAGTTCATGTGTTGGGAACTCGATCCCCAGTGCAATAGTATTGAGAGGTGGGACCTTCAAGACGTGATTAGGTCATGAGGGCTCTGCCTTCATGAATGGATTAATATCATTATTGAAGGAATGAATTTGTTATTCATTCCAGAGTGGTTGTTATAAAAGCAAGTTCAGTTCCATCTTGCTTTCTGTCTCTCCTGCCCTCTGTCACCATGTGCCATGTGGTGACACAGCAAGAAGGCCCTCACCAGATGCCACCCCTTGATCCTAGACTTCCCAGTCTCCAGAACCATGAGCCAAATACATTTCTGCTCATTATAAGTTACCCAGTCTGTGGTATTTTGTTATAGCAGCATATGGCAGACTAAGCTGTGCTGATGATACATTCACAAACATGGTGCGGAAGGAGATTCCACCCTGCTTTGGTGCCTAGACTTCAGAGGCTGTAGGGCCAAGCAAGTTTCCTCCCATCTCCAGTTATGTCCCCTGGGAAGGCTGTTACACGTGTGTGCCCTCCAAGCATTCTCTCATTCAAGCTCTGGGCATGAGAGGTGGTGGCAAGCCTGGATGGGACAGACGACTTCACTCAGGCTATGTGGTGGGAACTGCCTGGCTCTCTGAGAACTACACACAGAACTTAAGCTTACAAACAGCAAAATCTCAAGAAACTCTTCTCCCAAAAGCCCATGTCACACTTCAGCCTCCTTTAACTAAGGAGCTGTGGGGGCCCTTTCTCTTTGCCCAGCCCCCGGTGTTACCTTGGCCAAGGGAGGCACAACTGTGTTCTCCAGGTAGGTCAGCAGGCATTCCACAGCTGAAATACGCTTATTCAGCTCAAAGATCTGCAGCAGAAGGAGAGAAACAGTGGGCAGAGGACCCAGTGCACTCCAACCAGCAAGACACTGGCACCCACCACCTCAGAAGCACCAAATTCCCAAGAAGTGGAAGGAGAGCTAAGGCCACCACCCATGACATGGCCTGGGAAGGTTAATTGGGAAACCCATTTCTAACACCAAGAGTTCTGGAACACCAAGCAAAATCTTAGAGCGGAACCAAGAGAGGGGAGAGTGGGGAGGGTGAAAGTGGCAGGAGAGGAGCCGAGTCCAGCAGGACAAGGAGCTGAATCTGGAAGGTTGTGATGGTGTCATTACTGTGGACAGCCACTGTCACTGCCGGTACCGAGCAGCACAGGAAGACATCAGTTAATTACGCCACAGTGATCAAACAGTCATTAGCTAGCAAGAGCCTGGGGTCACTAGTGGGCTAGGAGGCAAGGCACTTCAGGTGACAACCTAAAGGGACCAGAAGTACAACTTGCTCATCCCTTGAGTCACCAGACTCTTGAGTCACCCAAAGTCTATTAGCTCCCAGACTGAGACATGATAAATCAATTTTCTAGTTTTCTTCCTCACTCAGCAGATGCATCTTTCCTGCCATTATCTCATTTACGGCTCACCTGGCTTTAAAAGAGGGAAGTGGTGCTATGGAGTGTTAAGATGCTTTTGTATTGTTTGGTTGGTAATTAGTTGAATCATCACAGCACCAAGGGCTTTGAGTGGGCAAATCTGCCCGAAGAACATGACTGGCTGAGAAATGTCAACACCAGGATTTCAGTTAGACCTCGGCCCACGCCTTGGGCGGCCACTAGTAACTGAGTCACCCTCTGGTCCCGTTGAGCATCTGCAGAAGCAGAGATCAATACCCTGGGGAGATAGCACTCAGCACACAGCCTCTGTCTCCTGGAAGCAGTGGGCTTGGGGACTCAGGCAGATCACCTGAGGTCAGGAGTTCGAGACCAGCCTGGCCAGCATGGCGAACGCCATCTCTACTAAAATACAAAAATTAGCCAGGGGTGGTGGCTCATGCCTGTAATCCCAGCTACTCGGGAGGCTGAGGTAGGAGAATCGCTTGAATCTGGGAGGTGGAGTTTGCAGTGAGCTGACATCATGCCATTGCACTCCAGCCTGGGTGTCAAGAGCAAGACTCTGACGAAAAAAAAAAAAAAAAAAAAAAAGAAAAGAAAATAGAGAAGAGACTTCCCACTGCCCCCTTGTCTTTCAGAGCTTCTTTCTCTGCTTTTTCCAAATACATATAAATCTTTAAAATGGCTAAAAAGCCTCTCTGCAGTCTTAAAACTCCACCTGGGAACTGTGTTTTTGAAATGGAAACATCCTTGAAGATAACCCTAGCTCCCACTCCCCAGGAGAGGGTGAAGAGTCTAACGTGGGTGGGCACCTTGCTCCAGTTTGCAAAACTAGCTCCCATCTTAAAGATGTGTGAGAAGGTTGCTTTTCTTCGGGTTAAAGCCAACACAAGTGGTCTCCCGGTTAGGATGCTAGAGTGAGGATGTACACTGTGATCAAAGGCGCCATCAGCTCCTCTCATTGGTAAGGACTGGTGATGGTTTGTGCTGAGAACTGTGTGGAATGGGCCGGGCCTGCCGGGCTGCAGAAGGGCTGAGAGACCTTCCTGTCTTTGCAATCTCTCAGCGGATTGCCTGGGGCACGTGCCATATTCTGGTTTGATGCTTGTTCAAGAATAAATCTGTCTTCTTCCTCTGCTACCCTTATGGAGAGATTTTCTGGGTAATGAAAAGATTTCGGGTTTTTCTAAAAATTATATTTCTCCAACAGTAGCAACTGCTTTGGTGGGAGTAGCATCACTCAGACGTGGGCATCTGACCCTGTGTGGGCACCAGTCGTCAGGATTATCACATTACTTAGATATGTACGGACAGAATACTAGGTAGGAACCCCTTGAGCTTTCAACTTGTGACAATACCAAAGTTTAGAGTTTACAAATGCAATACAGACACTGGCTAGCGATTAAAACAAACCAACAAAATATGTCACTGGTGACACTTTCATGGGAAACCGTCAGTGTCTGTAGCCCGAGCACACACGAATGGCCCCAGGGCTGGCCCTTGGGAGTGAGGGGGCGGAGGGTGCGCGCCAGGGCCGTTTCCTCTCCCGTCTCCCATCTCAGCCCCTTGGAAACTTCCTTCCTACCACATGCTTGTGCCATCTTGGGCCTTGTCTGGGCTTGAACAATATCTACAGGGAGTCTTTTCTGATTACCCCTCGTCGGGAAAGCTGTGACTGTCAATACAAATGCAAAGGCAGGCAATGCACAGCTGCCTGACCCCTCAGATGAGCTGTGATAAAATACGATTCCTGAGAAAGCTCAGGCCCTGAGGGCATGGCTGGGAGTCTTGGGGTTGATGGGCAGATTGAGAGTGCTTCCTCCTGGGGTCCCACCGCAGCCACTTCACAAAGGCCCCTCTAAGAGTCTGCCTGGGTTTTCTCTGAAGTACAGGATCGCTGCTGCATTTGGAGCTTCTTTCTGCTGCTTAATTTCCTCCATATAAAGATGCATGGGAAACAATCTAGGTGAAATATTAGTTGAGGTTGTGGCATTAAATAATTCAAACAAAGCTGTTGGAACTTTAAATTCTGAGTCTTGAGAGGACATGTTTCACAGCTGAAACTTCTACCTTTTTTTTTTCCCTGTGAATAATTAAGACCAAACAGGATTGGAGATAAGGGCCCCCCAGGTCACTGTTCCTCCGCAAGGTTGTGATCCTGCTACAATTTCTACATAGGTGAAACCTTCACTAGTCCACTTTGGGCCCCATTTGTTTGAAGTCTGTGTTTCTGGGTGGCCACTGTCAAGCTTTTGTTCTGATAAACTCGATATACTAATACTTATTTATATTTTCTGAATCTCATTATTTAGGGTTGGCAAAGTAAATACAAGTTAATAGGAATAAATAAAGAGAAACAATTCCACAGGCAGGATATACAAACATGAACTAGAGAATAATTCCAAGCAGGTATAAAGGATAATTGGTTTCAGTGGGGCTGGAAACCACGCTATGTATTTTACTAAAGGCTACTAAAGTTGCTAAACTACAGGTTTACTGAAAATAGACAACTTGATTCTCCTCTTCATCCTGTTGTCTTCAGGCTAGGAGACTAGGAGATGCTCAGCCAGCCAAGGATGTCCCATGGGTCTCTACCTGGCCACCCTGAGAGGTCTCTATGCTGGCCTCACCCAAGAGGTCTCTATCCTGGCCACACTGGGGAGGTCTCTATCCTGGCCACACTGGGGAGGTCTCTATCCTGGCCACCCTAGTCCTCCACTGTCCCCTGCATCCACAGGTTCCTGGATGGACTTGGCTGAATCGGCTCTTCCCCTTTTCTCAGAATAACTGTAGAATGTGTCAAGAAAGCCACTTCCTGATGTAAGGAAGAACTGTCTGGATTGTCTAGAGCCTGGGCTCTAGAACTGGATATCCTTTGGCCCAGTGATCCCAGTTTCCCAGGGTATAAGACTCAGAGAGGAATGCTTTCTGGGACCCCCCAGCTGCCGCATGACACAGGACACTTGCAGCCGAGACTCCACCCTCCCTGCGGCTTCCCTGAGCCTGGGGGACCTCGCTGCCTGACTGTGAGTAATGAAGTGGCTCTGCTCGACTTGTGTGTGTTCCGTGTTGCAGAACTAGACCTGCGAATGCAGGTGGTGGAGGCTTGACTGCTGCGGCACCGGGTCTGCTCTGAGTCCCCGCCAGAGCTCAGCACACCTGTAGCTTTCAAGTCCTCTCGGGACACAGAAACTGCAGGGGCCAAGCCAGTCACTCCCTGATCTGAATGAAAGGACACTTCCTTGTGTCAGGGCCTTGCTTGCTGTTACATAAAAGGAGTTCCATGCCTCAGGAATTGTGGGCCCCAATGGGTGAAGCGGCCATAAGCAGTCTTCACACAGGCCTTCTCAGGGCCTTTCATGCCCGGCTATGCTCAGGGGCAAGGGTGCTTCTTTCAGAGACTAAGTGGGCCCTCAAGGAAGTTGGTGCAGGAGAAACTTCTACCCAGGGTTGAGGAAGCTTCCAGATGACACTACAGTAAAAAGTCAGCTGAGGACACTGAGTCCGGAGAGATGCTGAATTCAGAAACTGCACGCTTCTGCCCCATGGACACTAGCCCAATTTTAGAACCCAAACCCCTATGATTCCCCATATTGCCATGCTAAGGAAGTCTCTTTTTGAAATTCAGGTGCTCATTTTCGGCAGATCATTTCTCTGGGTGCAGAAGCAAAGTGACAGGATGTTGGAGGAGCCCCTCACCTATCATGCACGCGAAGGTTTGGCCCTGTGAGAACAACCACGGGACAGATTTCCTGCTGAATGAGGGCTCGGAAAAGCCCAGGGCCTACTGCATACTTCTTCTTGTTGCCCACTCGTGAGCCAGTGCTGGTCTAGTGACTGCCACAGTGTAGGCCAAGGCCTTGGGAGAGGAATCTGCAGCCCTGTGGCTGAAGAGCTGGGTGATGCTCCATCTCAGGTCGTCCTGTACACCGAAGGGCCAGGGCGCTGGAGAAGCCCTAGACCTTACAGAGCAGCTTCTGCGTGCCCCGCCCACCTCGCCTATCTCTTGAGAACCCCAGCCGTGCACCACCTGCGTCCTCGCTGCTTCCAGGCCTTTCCTGACAAGGCTCAGCTTTCACTTAGCCTCCCTCCTGACAGCCCAGAGCCCACAGGCCCGAAGGGAAGCTCCACAGGGCATTCCCTTCCCCAGCTCTCCCAGGAGGAGGGAGGAGGGGCTCTGTACCAGGCATCACCATGCCCAAGGAGCTGGCCCTACATTCATCCAGGCTCCAGAAGATGTGCCTGAGACCAGCCTTGGTGAAACTGCGGTTCCGGTCTCCATTCAGAGCAGCCCCACTTCCCCTTCTCTGGGTTTCGTGCCTCAAGAGTCATCAGTTACAGAACAGTCCCCCATCCTGTGATTACATTGCTGGAGTCAAGGCTCTATCAGAGACATTAATAGCCTGTGTCTTTCATTGCCTTAAAGAACCTAGTGGTCATGATGTTCTCAGAAGAAACAATATTGCCTTTCCCCCGGTAACATGAACTTGCTCAAGGTGAAATCAGCTGACTCAACAGAATCATCATTTAAATGCAGCGAGCGGAACTCAGGGCACTTAAATCTTGTGATGAATTATTTCATAAGTTAATGTCTACAATGTGAGTGATTCTACTAATTTAACAGGTGTTAAGTATTATGAGCAGAGTTTCTTAATGCCTATATAAAGCCTGCTAAGGGGCTGGGCATGGAGGCTCACACCTGTAATCCCAACACTTTGGGAGGCCGAGGTGGGCAGATTACTGGAGGTCAAGAGTTCAAGACCAGACTGGTCAGCATGGTGAAACCCCATCTCTACTAAAAATACAAAAATTAGCCGGGCGTGGTGGCGGGCGCCTGTGATCCCAGCTACTCAGGAAGGTGAGGCAGGAGAATCGCTTGAACCCAGGAGGCGGAGCTTGCAGTGAGCCGAGATTGCTCCACTAAACTCCAGCCTGGGTAACAGAGCAACACTCTTTCTAAAAAAAATAATAATAATACAGCCTGCTAAGCGTTTCACATAGCTGACAGATTATTTCCTCCTCTTGTAAAATATATAATACTTGATCAAGTATAAAATATATATTTTCATAAAAAGGAATGAAGCACCCATATGTGCTACAGCGTGGATGGACCTCAGAAGCATTATGCTCGGTGAAAGGAGCTCGTGACAAAAGGCCAGATGTCCTTCTGTGAGTCCATTTACATGAAATGTCCAGAATAGACAAATCCATTGAGACAGAAGGAAGACTGGTAGTTGTCAGAGGCCGGGGACAAGGGAGACTGGGGAGTAACTGCTTCATGGGTATGGGATTTTTTTGGGGGGTGAAGTTGTTTTGGAATTAGAGAGAGGTGGTGGTTACACAACACTGTAAATGTACTGTCACTGAATTGTACGTCACAGTGGCTCACGCTTGTAATGTCAGCACTTTGGGAGGCCGAGGTGGGGGGATCACCTGAGGCCTGGAGTTTGAGGCTAGCCTGGCCAACAAGGTGAAACCCCGTCTCTACTAAAAATACAAAAATTAGCCAGGCATGGTGGTGCACGCCTGTATTCCCAGCTACTCAGGAGGCTGAGGAGGGAGAATCACTTGAACCCGGGAGGCGGAGGTTGCAGTGAGCCAAGATTGCGCCATTACACTCCAGCCCAGGCCACAGAGGGAGACTCCATCTCAAAAAAAAAATTAAAAAAAAATAAATTTTTTGAAAGACTAAAGATTATTTATTTTCTCCTAAATTCAATAAAATATTACTTTTTTCAATTATAAAATACATATAAAAATTTACCCTTTTATCCATTTTTAAGGTAGTAAGTATATTCACATTGTTGTATAACTGTCACCACCGTCCATCTCCAGGGCTCCTTTCATCATGCAAAGCAGAGACTCTGTGCCCATTCCACACTAATTCCCATCCCCCTGACCCCAGCCCCCGGGTGACTACTATTCTAGTTTCTGTCTCTATTAAATTGACTAAGAACCTCAGGTTAAGTGGAACCATATAGTATGTGTCCAGAGTGACTGGTTTATTTCACTTAGCACAGTGTTCTCCAGGTTCATCCATGGTCTAGCATGTGTCAGTGTTTCTTTCCTTTTTAGGGGTGAATAATATTCCATGTTGCGTACATGCTGCATTTTTTTATCCATTCATCTGTCAGTGGACGCTTGGGTTACTTCCACCTTTTGGTTATTACAAATAACGCTGCTATGGATACGGGGATGCAAATATCTTTTTCAGTCCCTGTCTTCAATTTTTTGGGGTGTATACCAAGAAGTGGAATTGCTGGATCCTATGGAAACACGATTTTTAATTTTTGGGGAATGGCCATACTAAGATGGTTAATTTTCTGTTATGTGAATTCACTTCCACAAAAAATATTGTGATGACGTATCTCCATTAAGTAGGCTTGTGCAATTTCATAGTTTGAAAGTATTAAAAGCTGTAATTTCTCTAAAGTGACTTGGTGTGGAGGTAAAAAGACTCCACCCAAAGAAACGACAAGACAGAAGTCTTTCCAGCCACCATTACCTGACTCTCAGAAGACGCCCGGCCTCTCCGCTTGGAATGGTGGGAGGCCATCACGTGAGCCCGGATGCTTTCCTCATCAGAGGTGTCCACATCGGCCAAGTACTGCAGGGGCAGCTGCTCATTCCTGATGACATTCGACCCTTCAGAGCGAGAGTGGGTTTGAATTACTTGGAGTGAAAAGCTGAAAGCTGATGGACGTGTTTAGTCCAATGAAGAAAAATGAGGCTCAAAGAAAATGAAGACATAAGGATGTTCATGTTACAGGGCTGAGGTTCCAAAGTCACAATAAGAATGGGGCAGATTCCACAGCCACACACAAAGATCTTCAGGAAAAAAGACGACCTTGCCTGGCATTGTGGGTGGGGGTTAAGAGTGGACATACTTTGCATGTTTGCAAAGTAAATGTAATATGATTCCCAATTTCAAATTGCAAATAACACCAGATTCCATGATAAGATCATAAACATGTTGTTTCAAGCCACATTTTAGGTTTGTGATAATTTGCTATGTAGTCAACAGGTTCAGCCATCTCATTTAATCCCTATGACAATGGGATGAGTTAGATGTTGTTAACCCCTTTTGTACAATGAGGAAACTGAGGTGCACAGAGGTTAAGCGATTTGTTCTAACAGCACAGCATACCTCAATGAATCTCAGACTTTGCAGATTGGATGTTGCATTATTGAGAGACAGTGCTGCCAGTGAGTCTCAAGCACACCCCTTTCTTACCACATTCACTAAGACTTTCTTCCCGCATTCACTGTAAGACACTCCCTGTTTGAGAGGTTGATGTGTAAAAAGAATGTGTGTGAGAACCAGTGAAACAGACTGGCAGAGTGAGGCTCCAAACTCAGAACTGCCTGACTCTAAGGCAGCTCTCCCAGCACGATGCAGTCTCTCCTGGTCTCTCCTCCAGACTGCCTCTGGTCCATGTGCTCAGGGGACTTGAGATCACAGAGGAAATAAAACTGCTCTCCAGGTCTGCACCCTGTGGCTTGGCCAAAGTAGATTCATTTATTCATTGTTTTTGGGGGAAAGTAGAGCCCTGCCTTCCTCCCAAAGCCTCCAAGTTCCTCGTCAGCATGAGATTACGGCCCCTTCAATACAATGGAGAGGGAAGCTGGAGAGTAGACAGCTTTCCCGTACTCAGCCACTCGCTGTGGCTTGGGGGAAGCTGGCTGCTGCTGTGATCTTACTTGCTTCTGCTCCGATGGGACATCTGAACTCCTGGACCCACGGTACATACACCCTCGGGGTACCAGAAAAGACAGAGCTTTGGGGATTTCATTTCAAAGCAAAACTGACGACAAAGTTAAGCCGAGCAGATTTAGGTTCTCAGTGCTTAAAGATCTCCTGATCAACAGCCTTGAACCAACTGTGGGCCAGCAGTGGCAATGCCCAGATGCCCATCCTGCCCAGACCAGGATGGTTGGCCGGTTGACCAGTGGTTCTAGTCATTTCAGGGAGGCCTGCATGTCCCACCCCAGGCCGGCAGCAGGGAGCTGTGGGCTGGCCACCTCCTGTGCTGGAAGTTCTGACAGTTACAGGGAAGCGCACGTCCCGGTCCCGGGGAGGGCAGGTGTCCACGGCGTTTGCTGGGACTGCACGTCCCGGACAATCACGCCAAAGGAAGGGGCCTTTCAAATCAGCCCGTGTGTTGGATAGGTCAGGGTGGTGGGGTTGTTCCTCAGTGACCTGCTCCCCCATGCCGAGCCCATCAGGAAGACCCTGGCCAAGGGCACCTACCGAGTGCAGCAGCAGTCCCCAGGGCCATCCTGTGGGAGCCTCCAGGCGGGCAGAGCTCAGCCAGGGTGCTGTGTCCAGAAGGCAAGATGCTGGTCGGCTGCTCTTCCGGATGGGATTGGCACCCAGAGGCCCCAGTGTCAGCCTCCTCCAGGCCCTCAGTCTTGTGGGGGGCTGCCTTCTCCGAGCAGGACTCATCTGTGAGGGACTAAGCACATGGGGCTGTCAGCCTCCTCTGCAGGGTTTACTAGGAGGGGCCGCTGCCTGGAATGTGGGTCTTTCAATCCAAGCCCTGAGGCTTTCCGGGCACTTGACTGACCCAGCACTAGGCACCCATCTGCGCTGGCCCCTGCTACTCAGTTCTGTTTAATTTCAAAGACTGTGCCTAAAGCATATATTGCCTATTTGTTGCCTACTGACTGCCTATTGCATGTGTCCATGCAATGTTGGGGCTCCCAATGACACCCTGGGCCAGGCATGACACAAGGGGATCAAAACTCTCCTGACACAGCCTCAGGGGCTCAGACTCACCCAGAGACCAAAGCTCTGAGGACGTGGGCAGGGAAGTTAATATTTTTGGGAGAAGGGTGCACTGTTACTAACTATGTACACCTTAATCTTTGAAGATCAGAACAGTGGGTTGGGGCTTCCTGGCAGCTCCTTGGCTGTAATCCAGACATCCCTCCAGTAGAGGGGTCTCTGTGTTATGTCATTGTCCCCAAGGAAAGGAGGTACTGAGGGCTTCAAGAAGCAATATGCCACAGTGCCCTTCCAGTTTGACTGTGAGTGGGGGGTGGAGGCTAGAGGAAATGCGCACTTAGGACAGCCTCCAGTTAGAGCAGGACCTGTGGCCCAGAAACCAATTGGCTGCTGGCTTCCAGGACCCACCCTGCTTCCCCCTCTTCCTGGAGGGGTCTTCAGACCGGCCTGGGTGGACCGAGCCCCGCCCCAGCTCTGGCTCAGCACTGCCTGTGCCCAGGGGATGCTGGGAATGGAGTTCAGGAGTTCACTATGAAACCGGCCTTGGGCCTGGGCCTGGGCCTGGCTCTGTGCCCATAGTTACCTTCACTGCCTGCCTGTGAGTCTCATGCCTTCCAGGTACAGCATCTATGATGATTAGTAATGAGTGTCAACTTGATTGGATTGAGGGATGCAATATTGTTCCTGGCTGTGTCTGTGAGGGTGTTGCCAAAGGAGATTAACATTTGAGTCAGTGGGCTGGGGAAGGCACACCCAGCCTTAATCAAGTGGGCAACATCTAATCAGCCGCCAGTGAATATAAAGCAGACAGAAAAACGTGAAGCGACAAGACAGGCCTAGCCTCCCAGCCTACATCTTTCTTCTGTGCTGGATGTTTCCTGCCCTCGAACATCGGACTCCAAGTTCTTCAGTTTGGAACTCCGACTGGCTCTCCCTGCTCCTCAGCTTGAAGACAGCCTATCGTGGGACTCGTGATCATGTAAGTTAATACTTAATAAACTCCCCTTTATATATATATATATATATATATATATTCTATTAGTTCTATCCCTCTAAGAAAACCCTAATACAGCATCCTTGAAATGATCCTGTAGGGCGGAAATAATCAACTTGACACTTGCCCTAGTAACTGACACCTTACTAGCCCTATTACTACTAATAATCGCATTTCAGCTCCCACAACTTAATATTTATATAGAAAAATCCAGCCCCTATCAATGAGGATTCGACCCAATAGCCTCTGCCCGCCTCCTGTTTTCCATAAAATTCTACCTAGTAGCCATCACATTCCTCCTGTTCGACTTAGAGATCACTCTACTACTACTCCTGCCATGAGCCCTTCAAACAACCCACCTGACACTAATAATCAGCACAGCCCTTGTACTAGTAACTATTTTAACCCTGGGCCGAACCATATTACTAACCCGAGGCCTTCAAACACTGCTCCCAGTAAATAGCCTCTTGATGACTTCCAGCAAATCTTACTAATCTTGCTTTACCCGCTATCAGTAATCTAGTAGGAGAACTCTTTGTGACTATGGCCTCGTTCTCCTGATCAACTATCACTGTTATGCTTATAGGACTTAATATACTAATTACAGCCCTTTACTCCCTATATATGCTAATCACAACACAACGAGGGACACTTGTATATTAACAGTATTAAACCTTTACACGAGAAAATACGTTAATACTTATACATCTTGCACCCATCTTCCTATTATCCTTAAACCCTAAAATTATTATGGTGTTTGCATGCTGTAGCTATAGTTTAATCAAAACATTAGATTGTGGACCTAACAATAGAAGCCTGCAACTTCTTATCTACAGAGAAAGTATGCAAGAACTGCTAACTCATGCCCCTGTGTCTAACAACATGGCTTTCTCAGCTTTTAAAGGATTAGAGTTACCGTTGGTCTTGGGAACTAAAAACATCGGTGCAACTCCAAATAAAAATAGCAAACATGAATTATTCCGCTGCTATAATAGCCCTAATCCCCTTAATCTTACCAATTACTGTTACCTTAGCCAACCCCTGCAAAAAAGGTTCATACCCAAATTACATAAAAACATCTATCGCATGTGCCTTCATCATTACAGTCATACCTACAACGATGTTTATATACACAGACCAAGAAGCCATTATCTCACACTGACAATCCAGACTCTCAAACCCTCACTAAGCTCCACACTAGACCACTTCTCCACAATATTTATCCCAGCAGCACTATTCGTTATCCAATCTATTGTAGAATTCTCAATATGATATATAAACTCAGACCCTAACATTAATCAACTTTTCAAATACTTATTTTCCTCATCACAATATTCTGGTTACCGCCTCTTTCAGCTCTTTATTGGATGAGAAGGTGTAGGACTCATGTCTTTCTTACTAATCAGGTGATGGTACGGCCGAGCAGATGCTAATACAGCAGCCCTCAAGCAGTCCAGTACAACCGCATCGGTGATATTGGCTTTATTTTAGCTATAGCATGGTTCCTCCTGTCCTCCAACACTGAGAATGTCAACACATATTTATTCTAGACCCCACCCCCAACCCCTTCCATTAATTAGCTTTCTCTTAGCAGCAGCAGGAAAGTCAGCTCAATTCGGCCTCTATCCCTGACTCCCGTCCATAGAAGGCCCAACCCCAGTCTCAGCCCTCCTCCGCTCCAGCACTATAGTTGCAGCAGGTGTTTGAAGGCCCAACCCCAGTTTCAGTTCTACTCCACTCCAGCACTATAGTTGTACTATAGTTGTAGCAGGTGTTTCAAGGTCCAAGCCCAGTCTCAGCCCTGCTCCGCTCCAGCACTATAGTTGTAGCTGGAGTTTTCCTGCTCATCTGCTTCTACCCTTCAATAGAAAATAATCTATCAATCCAAACCTTTACATTATGTCTGGTGGCTGTTACTACCATATTCACAGCAATCTATGCTCTAACACAAAATGATATCAAAAAAACATAGCATTCTCCAACTCAAGTCAGCTGGGCCTTATAATAGTCACAATTGGCATTAATCAGCCACACCTAGCATTCCTTCACATCTGCACCCACGCCTTTTTAAAGCTATATTATTTATAGGTTCAGGGTCCATCATCCATAACATCAATGATGGATGAACAAGACACCTGAAAAATAGGAGGGCTATTCAAGACTCTACCCCTCACCTCCTCCTCCCTTGTTATCAGCAGCCTTGCACTTACAGGCACGCCTTTCCTCACAGGCTTTTACTCCAAAGACCTCATCATCGATACTGCAAGCCCGTCATACAGCAATGCCTGAGCCCTTTCTATTACTCTTATTGCCACCTCCTTAACAGCTGTCTATAGTACCCATATTATTTTCTTCACTCTAATAGGACAACCTCGCTACACGACTCTGGTTACTATTAACAAAAATAACCCCTTCCTAATTAACTCAATTAAGCATCTAACAATCGGCAGCATCTTTGCTGGATTCCTCATCACCAACAGTATTATTCCTGCTTCATTCCCCCAAACAACCATACCACTCCACCTGAAGCTCGCAGCCCTAGGTGTAAACACCTTAGGCTTCTTGCTAGTAATGGAGCTTAATCTCATAACTAATAACCTTAAACTAAAATACTCATTACAGATATTTAACTTCTTCAACATACTAGGATTTTATTCAGCCACAATTCACCATACAACCCCCAACTCAAGGCTATTCACAAGCCAAAATCTGGCTTCACTTCCAAACCTAATTTAACTAGAAAAGTCTATACCAAAGACCTTTATGCAAACCCAAATTTCAGCCTCCATTACCGTATCTACTCAGAAAGGCCTGATTAAACTCTACTTTCTCTCTTTTTTTATCCCATCCCTTCTAATCCTACTCCTAATTATCTAATCTATTATCTTGAGTAATTTCAATTGCAACATAAATACTAACAAATAATAATCAACCAGCAACTACCACTAATCAGCCCTTGAAGAGGTTGCAGGGACAAAGGCCACACAGCTAATGAGTAAGGCGGCCACATGTCCTGTTCACCTGGATGGCCCCTGCGCATGCCCTGTGTCTAGGTGTGATCATTAATAGCTGCCAGCATCACAGGACTGTCCTAGTTTGGGCAATAAAGTGTATGTTCCCCTCCCAGTAAGACGGAGATGCAGGCATCACAGCAGGCCCTGGCTGACTCCACCTCAGACGCCCTTCTCTGTCCCGCCCTCCTGAGTCTCGGGGGTTCTGCCTTATTTCTGTCCCAAGCACCGATCCCTGGGCCCCAACTCATCTGTCCAGTCTCAGGGCTCTGCATTGCCCCCTGCTTCTCCAAGCTGCCTGCTCATATCTCCAGACATGCTAATCCTGGGGGAGTGTGAGGTCTCTGGATCCTGTCTTCCCACAACGGTCCCCTTCCCTGTCATGCCTTGGGAGCCAGGCGGGACTGTGTGGCCATCAGACACTGCTTCCAGAGTGCTGTCCCTCACCTGGGGCCTGAGCACCTGCCACTCAGGTTCCTGGGAGGGGCAGGGGAAAGACACGAGGACCCACTGACCTGTGGGCTGTCCCTGGCCTCAGGGACTGAGGACAGGTGCAGGGAGTGACCTTGAGGCTGAGTGGAGTCATCTGAGTCTCCCTCGAAGTCGAAGTCGTGGACGGAGAGGAGGCGCTTTTTCTTAGCAGGCACAAGACAGGGCAAGACTCAAGTCAGGGCTAGCTTGAGGGAGAGGACCAAATACCCTGCACCTCCCCAACCCCACACTCAGCCCCCAGGGGGGCGGGGCAGGCTCCTCTCCCAGCACATCCACCTCCTCCACTAGGAACAAACCTGACCAAGCCCAGAGGGGGAGCTGGTTGGGGGACTGGTTGGTGCTCACGGTGCCCATCCCACCCAGGACACGGGATCTGCATCTCCAGAAACTTGGCTGAGCTGAAGGAACACTGAGCTGAACCCCTGCCCTTGCCCCAGGGGCCCCGCCTAGGGGGCAGGCAAGCTGTTCCAGGGCTGGGAGAGGGGAGGGTCCCTGGGGCTTCGGATAGGGGGGGCACGATGGCTGAGTGAGGCAGAGGTGGGCAAGCTCCTGACAGTTCCTTGCTCTTTAGATGTAAGAGCCTGCATTTAGTTCTAAACCCCTATTTCATTATAATTCTTTTGATCCTTTAAACTGCTCTATCATGGAGGGAATACTCCAGGCACTGCAGAGCATTCTGGGAACTTCATAAATAGCATGAATCAAATGTTCTCAAACGAAAGATGATGACGTTCCCCTCACAGCAGCCACAAAGACCTGGTTCATGTTGAATGTCACTGGCCCATTTCTCTCCAAGCATCTAAGTCTGAACCCCTGTTCACCTACCCAGCCCCTTCTTCCAGCTGCTTCCCCTTCTTGCTTCCCACCCCAAAACCCAGGTGTTACCTTGTTTGTCTCGCCCACCAAAAATAAGTTAAACAATACGTGAAAACAGAAACACAAGGCTCATGGTTGGCAAAAAAAAACCAAAAAAAAAAAAAAACAAAACAAAACCCAGAAGGAGAAAAGGTCTTAGAGGAGAGCCTGAGGGGTCCACTTCTCTGAAAGTTGCAAAGGCAGCTGCTCTCAGGACCCTCGAGAGCCCTCCAGGACCCCTGCCCGTCCTACAGCAGCCCCTTGCACTCACTACACCTGTGTGCCCCCAGACTCTGGCCACACACTCAGTAGGCTTTGCCCATCACACAGATTGCTTTTGAGGTTTCTGATGGTGGAAGCACTGCTCCTGCCTGGTGCCCAATGATCTCAGAGACTACTGAGGCCTGGGAAAGGGCAGCAGATTCTTGGTGCTCATGCAGTAGAAACTAGTGGAGTTGTGGAGAGGCCATCAAGGTTTTCAGGAAATCAGAACCTGACGTCCCAGCTGCGGGATGGAATTGAGGTGGCTGAGGAGGGGGTGGCTGGAGATGACTTACTTTGCTGCCAAAGGGCTGGGCCTGGGCCTGGGCCTCTGAGTCAGGTTCTCCATCCTCATCTGTCTGGTCGCTGTCTCCACTTCTCTCTTCAGATATCGGTTCAGGCCCAGCTGCAATAGATACCTGCATGACTCCACCCAAGGACAAACAGTCTGGGAACAAGCCATTTGTCAGCCCATCCACCCATCCATCCACTAATCTATCCATCTACCTGCCCATCCCTCCCTCCTTCATCCATTCACCCACCTATCCACACAGCAATGTACCCTCCATCTACCCATCTACCAGTCCACCCATCCCCCTATTTATCAATCTATTCATCTATTCACCTACCCACCCACCCATTTACCACTCATCCACCTACTCAATGGGCAGCCCATCCATCCATGCATCAATCCATCCACCCACCCATACACCCACCTATCTATCCTCCACCCATCTATTGATCCACCCATCCACCCACTCAATCAGTGGCTCATCCATCCATGTATTCACCTACCCACCCATCCATCCATCCATCCCTCCATCCCTCCTTCATCCACCCACTCATCATCAATCTATCTATACATCCATCTACCCAATCAATCAGTGGCTCATCCACTCACCCACCCATCCACCCCTCCCTCCTTCATCCATGCACCCACCCAGCAATCGATTTATCCATCCATCCACTCAATCAATCAGTGGCCCATCTATCCATCTACCTACTCATCCACCTACCCATCTACCTACTTATCCGCCTACCCATCTGCCCATCCACCTACCTATCCATTTATTCATCCATCCATCCACCTACCACCCATGCCTCTCTCCTTCATTCATCTACCCATCCATCCAGCTGCCCACTCATCTACCCACCAATGCACCCATCCATTTACTTATCCATCCATCCATCCATCCATCCATGCATCCACCCATCTACCCACTCATTCACCTACCCATCCACCCCTCCACCTGCCTATCCATCCATTCATCTATCCATCCACCCACCACTCATCCCTCCCGCCTTCATCCATCTACCCGTCCACCCAGCTGCCTACCCATCCACTCACCAATGCATTCATCCACTCAGACATCTATTTATCCATCCACTCAGACATCTATCCATCTATCCACCCATCCACTTATCTATCTATCCATCCATCCATCCATGCATCCATCCATCCACCTATCCACTCACCCACCCATCCATCCATTGACCCACCTACCACCTTATCTGCCCATCCATCCACCTATCCACCCACCTATCTATCCGCCCATCCACCTACTTATCCATCCATCCATCCGTTCATCCATCCATCCATGCATCCATGCATCCACCCATCTATCCACTCATTCACCTACCCATCCACCCCTCCACCTACCTATCCATCCATTCATCTATCCATCCACCCACCACTCATCCCTTCCTCCTTCATCCATCTACCCAGCTGCCTACCCATCCACCCACCAATGCATTCATCCACTCAGACATCTATTTATCCATCCACTCAAACACCTATCCATCTATCCACCCATCCACTTACCTATCCATCCATCCATCCATCCATCCATCCATCCACTCACCCACCACCTTAGCTGCCCATCCATCCACCTATCTATCCACCTATCCATCCATCCATCCACCCATCCTACCATCCACCCATCCTACCATCCATCCATCCTACCATCCATCCATTCCTACCATCCATCCTACCATCCATCCACCCATCCATCCATCCTATCATCCATCCATCCATCCATCCATCCATCCATCCATCCTACCATCCATCCATCCATCCATCCATCCATCCATCCATCCATCCATCCATTCATCTCTCCCTCTCCCACAATCCATCTACTCACTGAGAAACATCCAGCGAAGGCTCTCTGCTGGCCTTTCATATACCTATCCAAACATCACTTAGAGCTGGTCTGAATTACAGTATAAAAACCGGTAATCTGCATCAACGTTACCAATCAGTTGCCAATGTTACCAATCAATGTTACCAACAGGTCTGACCATGTCTGCAGGATTGTGCTTATTGGGCAGTAGGAAGACCCTGGAGCTGTGGAGTGTGAACGAGGCCTAGAGCTAAGTCATGTTCTCCCAAACACATGGCTTCACCTGCAGGCTCATAGCATTTGCTGGTCAGCGGGCCTGACCTCATCACTGCAGGAAGGGAGGTGAGGCCCAGCCCTCATGCCCCCTCTCCTTTCTCTGCCCCACAGGGCTCCTTCCTCACACTGAGCTCCTGGGCCTGGCCTCCCTAGCACAGCCCCACCGTCTCTCCCTCCTTTCTCCTACTGACCTTGGCTTGGCCGGTGCTGTGACTGTGGCAAGTGATTTAGGAAAGGGGCCCCAGGGTTTAGAGCCAGCAGGCCCCGTGGACCATCCACCTTTCTACTCCAGGGGCTGCTGAGGGCACAGCTGGCACTGTGGAGGTCAGATCCTCTGGGCCCAGCCAGGCCTTGCTGCCCCTGGACACCCTTGCCCTGGGACCTGCCCCTTGCTCTCTGTGCCTCACGGGTCACAGGTGTGAACAAGCAGGCATTGGTGCATTGGAGTGTGCACTGTCAACTGCAAAGGGAAGCAGGACTGCGGGTGCAGGGCCCAGGGTGGCCTCAGAGCCACCTTCACTCTCTGCTCTGTGATGTGGGAGCTGGCCCTGCACACCACACCTCTGCCTTGCCTGCTGCTCTGTGAGGGCTCGGCTCGCAGTGAGTGGGAGTGGGAAAAGGAAGGAGAAGGAATGTTCCCCTTCCTGTGGCTTCCAGCACCAAGCCCTTGACCCTGACAGCTGGTCCAGCTTCATCCCGGCCCCTGAGACATGGGCACCAGCGGGGAGCACCCCTGCCTTGGAGGGCTGGGTCCCACCCCTGGGTGGCCTCCTTGGAGCTGCCTGTTTCTATTAATCCCAGCTTCTGCCCTTTGCTTGCACCCCTGGTAGTTGTGGGGGATGCAGGCACTCGGGCAGTTATGACCTCTGATACCTCAGTATCTCCTTTTCCCATTCTCAGTTAACAGCATTTCAACGAGTTCCTTATGTGAAACGACCGCGTGGTTTCTGTTTTAGACATTTCCCTGACTGGCCCAACTGTGATCCCCGTGGGGATCCTATCCTCATCTCTCGGGCCTGGGGCCCCTCTGCAGGAAACTCCTCCCTTGTGGTTTTCACTCCCAGAGGCACAAGTGTCCCTATTCACTGGACTGGCTGTGCTGACTGTCCCCAAGTGGGGACAGCAGGGCCTGGCTCTTCCACAGCACTACCCTCAGGACAGCCCAGGACCCGGCACCTGGCGAGCATTCGGCGGATGTACTCAATCAATCACCGACGCATCTTCCAAAGCCTCCTGCGAGATGGAGACCTCACTGTGCACCTCCTTTCATCCACCCCCGAGTGCCGTACACCCACCTCCGTGATGTCCACACCAGCTTACAATTCTACCATCGACTGGGCCTTGGGCAGCTCTGGGTTCTCAGGCTCTGTCCTGAGCCAGCAGTGATCTTTTACATGGGATGGAAAATTAAGTCTCATTGTACAGTTTTCCATTTATAATACAGAGATAGAAATAGTCAACCAATTGGCAAAACTGGAAATCTGAACGAAGGACTTTATAACAAACAGCTGAGATCAGGTGACAAGCACACGCTGTTACTGCCTGTCCTGCCTGAAGCTGCCACTGCCATTCACTGCTTCGCTGCCTGTTTAGGAATGTCTGGGAAGATGCTGGGGTGAGTCAAGGGGACCGGCTGCCTGCCTGGGCTCAGAGGGCCTCAGTTTCCCCAGTGGAAGGAAAGATGGGGGAGGCAGCCTGGTACATTTTTTACTTAAATCTTTCTCTTAAAGATAAAAGCTGTCAAGGGTTTTAAAGGGGCCTGCAGGTGCCCGTGTCTGAGCTCTGACAGGTCTATTTTTACACACTCAGCGGATGCCTGCCTGGCTGGCAATGCTGCCGGGGCTCAGAAAACAATGCCCCCAAATGAGGGCCTCAGCAGCAGCCTCAGAAGCAAAGTTTCTCTCTGACCTTCTCCTGCCCTCTTGTCTCTCAGGCCCATTCTTCCCCAAGGCCAGCCACAGAGACTAGAATCCCTCTTCCCCAAGGCAGGACATAGAAACCAGTATCCCTTTCTCCCAAAGCCAGCCATAAAACATACAAATATCACTCTTTCCCTCTACTTTTCTGTGTAAAAACTAGCCATAAAGAAATTATCTGGCTGGGCATGCATGGTTTATGCTTGTAATCCCAGCACTTTGAGAGGCCCAAGTGGGAGGACTGCTTGAGCCCAGGAGTTCAAAACCAGCCTGGGCAACATAGTGAGAACCCATCTCTAAAAAAAACATTAAAAATAAAAAAAGAAATTATCTGACCTTGCTTGTTTGACTTTAGGTCATAAGACCCCCACTCCAGAGAGCATCCTGCCCCATTCTCGGAGGAGGAAAGGCCAAGAAGAATCCAGGCAGACAGACCTTGCTAGGTTCCCCACTCAGCCTATCAGCAGCAGGTCCGGCCTTGTTATATAATCTTTCCACATGCAGTCCACCCTTTCTTGAACCTAAGCATAAAAATGGACAATTTCCCTGCATCTGTGGGTCTGTATTCTGAAGGCTCCCATGTATACACGGTAAACACATTTCTAAATCTTTTGTCCAATGAATCTGCCTTTTACGAGATGATTTTTCAGTGAACTTTCAGAAGGTCAAGGCTTTTGGCTCTGAACGTGCCCAGATGACAGAGCCAGAGAGCAGACCTGGTTTTATTTTTGTTCTCTCTGGACAGTGAGTGCCTTGAGGAGACGCATCCCAAACCAACAGGCAGAGACCCCGTGAACTCCCCCTGCACCCAGGGATGCGGAAATGAGCTTTCTGGGGCCTGGGGACCCACCTGTCAGGGTGATGTCCCCGGCCCCCACGATGAACATGAAGAGGAAGTATCCCGGGATCTCAGGGATCCTTTTAGTGTTGGTCCCTTTTGTCACTCTGCACTTGTGCCAAGGGGGCAACATTATCCTACCTATCTGATCAAGTCATGCTAAAAAAAAAGAAAAAAACCAAAAAAATTCCAAAAGATTTTCCTTGTTCCTGACATGGAACAGAGATTTTCTGACCACTCTTGATAGGAGAAAACAAAAATAAAACCACATGAGCATAAAGAACCTAGTGTTGACGTCAGGCGAGGTCTGCACTGTCAGGCAAAGCTACCACCAAGGGAAAGAGGGAAAGGCACTGGAAGGGAAGGCACGGGGGTAGGGGGACTGGGTGCCCAGCGACCAGTCCAGGGGTTTTCCCTTCCTTTCTTGGCCATCGGCCATCGAAGCTGCTTCCTGCAGAGCCTGCCGCGTCCTCTATGGAAGGCCTTGGTGAAACACCAGCACTCTGAAGGTTCACTCAATGAAGACCCCCAGCGGCCCACTTACTAGCTGGACAAGGTCTGCATTAGGCCCTGGCTGGGTCAGGTTTCAAAACATTAACCTTAAGCTTTTTTACCCTCCTTTTTTTTTTTTTTTTTTTAAAGGCACAGCTTTCCCAGTGTTTGTGTTCCTTGCTTGCGCCCTGTTTTAATGTTGTAGTTACAGGTGTCCAGCAGGGAGGAATGCAGCCCCTGTGGGCGCTTGGGGGAGCTGCTGGGAATCCAAGTTCAAGGAGCAGCTGTTTTCTGTTTTCTGTTGCCCCACAGCGCCACCTCCTGGCCCTTGGTGGTGATGATTTTGAAGTCGGCAGGTTCTGGTGGGCCGTGTGAACTCCAGCAGCTCTGGGCTGAGCTGTGGAAACACTGCGTCCTTTGAAATAATACAGCTTCCTGAGCCCACCCCAGTCCCTAAAGACTGCCTCTGGGGTTGAGATTCTCAGATGCTTGACAGCATGGCTTTTCCCGGTGTTATGTGTCGTTTCTATCCTTAAGCCTGGTAGGGGTGGACTGGAGGCTGGACCAAGCTCCATTGGCTGCAGGAGGACCCTTCTGTGGGCTCCAGGCTGGCCGTGTGCGTGTGGGGAGGTGGGATTTGCTGCTAGGCTTCATGATCACTGTGAAGAAGCAGCCCCCAAGAATAGGGTGATAGGCCCTCCCCATGTCACCGGCCGTTCCTAGTCACATCTGTTGTTGCAGAATGTTATCAGTAGAGCCTCCTTTTACTCTTAAAAATGCCCTGGTTTGGATGATTGATCATACCTGCCCCCATCCCCACCCCCACCCCCCAAAAAGTGCAGCCACCCTGTGGTGTGCGGTGTGCTGCTCCAGCGGTGCCTCTCCGTGGCCTCTGTCCTAAATTAAACGATAGGCTAAGATGCCTTGAAATGCCTGCAGCAGGCCCGGCGAGAGCTTGAATGCTCAAAGGTGTCTATGCCAACTTCTGCTTCTTCAATCAAACTTGAGGCTTTAAGGGACAGGCACGAATAAGGTGTCTCTCCAGAAGGAAGGCCTGGGGGAGACGCCTGGGCTGGGGCATGGTGAGGACGCCCCAATCCAGAAGCACAGCCTCTGCCCTGGACGTGCCCAGCTGCCGGAGCCAGGCGCTGCCTCGTGGCCCTGGAGAAACTCGCCTTGGTCTTGCAGATGGAGTCATCCAGGACACTGAGACCCCAGACACCTGGCTTGGTGGCGGCTGTCCCACCTGAATGCTTGGCCGGGCTTAGTGGCAGAAGCCTTGGACTCCAGGTAACACGGACAAGGTGAGCTTTCTCAAAAACACTGTTGGGTTAGCTCCCTTCAAACTCAAATGCAAAAGACCCCCCGGCATCCTCCCACCCTCTCTCTAAAAAGATCTCTTCCAAATGCCTTATGGGGGATCTTACAGGCAAACACATTGTTTAGTTTAAGCCTACTGCCTGGATTTCAAATTGAAATAAATACTAGGATTCAAAAGATGAAAACAACTGAATTACAACAGATTTCTCTAAATCTTGATAATCACCAGATTCATGTGAAATGTTTGTTGAAAAGAGAGAGCCTAGGCCCCAAACCAGATGTCCCAGGGAAGAAGGGCTTGGAAAACATGTAGTATTAACAAGCACCCTGGTGATTCAATCAGCAGCTGGGTTTCAGAAACTTGGCTTTGAGTTCTCAACTTACTTTGAAGATTTGAAAACAATATAATTTCAAATATTGGCAACTTCAACAGCACCCAGGACTTCTGAGGTGCTCAGACCAGGCCAGTGGGATGCAGAGGTTTGCACCTCACATAAAAAGGAGCCAATTTCACAGGGCGCAGTGGCTCACACTTATAACCCCAGCACTTCGGGAGGCTGAGGTGGGTGGATTGCTTGAGCCCAGGAGTTCGAGGCCAGTCTGGGAAACATGGTGAGATGCCTGTCTCTACAAAAATTAAAAAAAAAAAAAAAGCAGCTAGAAGCAGGAATTCACAGAGAGGCATGTGCACGCACACACATGTGCACACACACATGCACACACACACGTACACACACACATGCACACTCCAAAGGAACCTGCTTTAATATTCCTAAAATGCCTGGGAACAAAAAGCCGTTCTTACTCTCCACTCCTTACCTCCACCCTGCAGCCGCCCGTGGAGGGACCGGATGACCTTGGCACTTCCGAACCTCTTGAAGCGGGCTTTCACATGCTCATAGTACCACTCCAGTGAGCCGATCTTCACGACTCTGCAGGGACAAGCACAGGCCCATGGCACTGCCTGAGTGCTGTACACAGGCCTGCATAAATCTCACGCACACACACACACACACACACACGAGTGTGTGTATGTGTGCATCCACCCTTCTTCAGCTAGCCCCATGGAAGGGACACGCCAGATCCAGAAACTATCAAGGTCATTTTACCTCAAGGCCTGGGCTCACCTGGCCAGATGGCAGGGGTCACAGATCCAGCCCTGCTCCTCCGGGTGGACGCGGCCACAGCTTTTGCAGGTGAAGAGGCCACATTCCAGGCACTGCCTTTTGCTATTCACAAGCAGCCGGTAGGGCTGCAGGCAGTGGGCGCAGTGGGTCTCGTTCAGATGGGCAGTGTCGGAAAGCAGCTCCCTCTTGGAGCTTTCCTTCTTAATCTTGCCCTTCAACCCCCTTGGAAAAATATCAGAAACAAGAAACATATTGGGCATCTTGTTTTTGCAACAGGCTTTAAGTGTGTACACGTACATACACACACACACAGACACAGACACATACACACACACAGTAACTGTCTCCTATGCAGAAAACAGTGACCCAACGTTAGGCAAAGCCACACAGGCATCTTTGTGTTGAGGGCTGAGCTCAAACGGGCAATTTTGGTGGCTGGAATGGAATGGAAACACGTTAATTTCATAGAAATGATATTGCATTTAAGCATTTCTGTGGCTGTTTACAATTGTACCAATTTTGGTTGGCAGGTCACTGCGCCCTCCCCAGGGCAGTCAGAGTCCTGGGGGCAAAGCCAGATGGTGTTTCCTGATCAAGCATTGTTTTGGTCTCCTTCAGCAGGGGGGCAAGAGTCGAGCTAACGCCCCAGGTTTGCTCCTCTAGAGCGCAGCTGAAATGGCTCGGTGAGTTTCCAGAGCAGGAATTATCCAGCACCCGGAAGTCTACAGTTCTCCTAGACCATCCGAGTTTAAATAACACAGCTTCCTGGTGAACCTGCCAAGTTGAACTGATTGGAAAATGTATCCTTAGATGATAATGAACACAGTTCTTTTGTTCTAGATTTCAGAGAACGTCTGCCAAACGTAATATTTTCAGTTTCAGATGAGATAAAATTAATCCATTCTTACTGACAAAAACAAGAAGGACACTAGGTGCCATTGTCTTCTGAGAACTCTGAAGCGCACTGATTCGGAGGCGGACACCCAGAGTGCAGCAAAGGTGAAGGGAGTGGAGGAGTCCCACCAGGCAGGGGGAGGCCACCTCCGGTTTCAAGTGCAATTGGCTGAACTTCACGATTTTCCTCTCTCCACTATTTACAAAAATGTTCACTGAGATGGACACAAAATCAGGCTCTTGTCATAGCTTCAAAAACCAAGAGAAAAAGGGTCAAGCAGTTGTAGGAATCTAGGGGGATACCGCCATCCACAGACTACAGTTTAGATAAAGCTGCATTGACAAGGTAAAGTCTTTGTCCCAAACAGAGGAGCACAAGTCCCTGGAGCCAGATGGGAAGGGCCTCACTCCCTCCATTTCCACCCTTGCCAGCTCTGCACCAACCAGAAAACCTGGAGGCCACCCCTTCGCTGGACAGGGCTTGTTCGCCTCTGTCCCAGGGAGTACTTCTTCTTCTGTATCCAGGCAGAACGATACCCTGAGGGCCAGCACAGCAGGAAGAAAGACAAGGACATGTGTACTGCCCTGCATCCCAGGCTGGAGGAGTCCTCTTAAATAAGAGCCCAGAAGTGTCCTGGGGCAGCAGCTGGAGGCCGATATATTTCAGAGGCTGAAATTAGGGGAAAGGAGAACTGTACTGTGCTTTAGATTCTTTAAAACATAACTTCCCTTCTTCCTAGCCAGAGACCAGGAAGGGAGGGCAGAGAAGACTCCATTTGGGGAGACCAAATGACATCTGCCAGCCACTCCAGGACGTATCAACAAGACCCGGAGCTTCCGATCCTGAGGAGTGAATGGGGCCAGAGCACTCCATGCACTCTGCTAATTGGGTTGACCAGAAGTCACTCCTCAACAGGCAAGAGCCCGGCACGTGGCTCCAAGTTAAAGTTAGCTTCAGGAATAAAAGACCCTCCTGAATGTGACTTACCATCAGAAACAGGCTCGAAACAAATCAGCTTGGTGTGCTGAATGGGGCATAAGCAAGTACGTGCAGTCTCAACGAGAGGGACAGAGGAGACACAGGAGGAAACCAGGCTGAGACGGGAGCACCACCGGCTATGCTGGTGGAGGTGGAGAAGAACTGGTTAAGACAGAGATGGCGAGAAATCACAGCTCACAATGGAGGGGGAAATGGGCACAATTTCTACCGTGGAATATTAGATCCAATGATTTCGAAGAGTGGTCTTCAAAGTGTGGTCCAGGGACCCCTCTTCTGGAGGTTCCTAAGATCCTTTAGGGGGGTGGGTCACAAGGCCAAAGCTATTTTTGTAATAATGCTGAGACATCATTTGCCTTTTCTTTGCTCTTTGATGCCTGCACTGAAGGTGTAAAAACAATAGTGGATGAACTGCTGAGGCTTTAGCACGAGTCAGGGCAGTGGGCCCAACTGCTCTGGCAGTCATTAGATCCTTCATTGAAAAAGAAATGAGCTGTGTGCAGTGGCTCACACCTGTAATCCCATCACTTTGGGAGGCTGAGGAAGGCGGATCACCTGAGGTAAGGAGTTCAAGACCAGCCTGGCCAACATGGTGAAACCCCGTCTCTACTAAAAATACAAAAATTAGCCAGGCACAGTGGTGGACACCTGTAATCCCTGCTACTCGGGAGGCTGAGGCAGGAGAGTCACTTGAACAAGGGAAGCAGAGGTTGCAGTGGGCCGAGATTGTGTCACTGCACTCCTGCGTGAGTGACAGAGCGAGAAGCTGTCTCAAAAAAAAGAAAAAGAAATGAGAAGAGAAAACAGTTTCATTCAAGAATCACCTTGATGAAACCCTAAAAGTTATGAGTCTTTTTGAACCGTGGCCCCCAGTCCATGTCTTTTGAGGATTCTGCGAGATGAGCTTGCAGGAGGACAGGAAGCTCTTGTGCCACATGTTGAAGGTGACAGATATTTCTATTGAAAGGATTGGGCAATTGTTCCGATCGCCACCTGAGCTAGAAACTTTTCTTATGAAATACCATTTTCACCTGAGAGAACAACAGAGAGATGAACTGTTTCGACTTGGGTACTTGGCAGATATTTTCTCAAAAATGAACAAAGTGCGACTCTCACTTCAAGGAAAAGAAGTGACAGTATTTATTGCCAGTAATAAAACGGAAGCTTTCAAGCACAAAGTAGAATTCTGGAAAACATATATCGCCTGCTGTGAGCTTGACAGTTTGCAACACTGGGAGACTTTTGATGAGGGTTTCCAACACCGGGAGACTTTTGATGAGATCGCTGGTGAGAGTAACAGAAGTGGTTCTCTTTTGGTGTGCATATGAAATGTGTCAACATTTGAGAAGTCTGCATCACTCAGTGAGCCGGTGTCTTCCAAATGATTAATGCATGGTGTTACAAAAATCACACAGGGGTAGAAAATCCACTTCAAGTGCAAGAGAGACCAACGGATTTGAACAAACAGAAAAGGAAAAGTTCATTAACATGGTTTCAGATTCCACATCACAACTAACTTTTAAGAAACTACCAACTGGCCGGGCGCAGTGGCTCATGCCTGTAATTCCAGCACTTTGGGAGGCTGAGGCAGGCAGATCACTTGAGGTCAGGAGTTTGAGACTAGCTCGGCCAATGTGGTGAAACCCTGTCTCTACTAAAAATGCAAAAATTAGCCAGACATGGTGGCACGCACCTGTAGTCACAGCTACTCAGGAGGCTGAGGCAGGGGAATCGCTTGAACCTAGGATGTGGAGGTTGCAGTGAGCCGAGATTGCGCTACTGCACTCCATCCAAGGGTGGCAGAGAGAGACTTTGTCTCAAAAAAAAAAAAAAAAGAAAAAAAAAGAAAAAAGAAAAAAACTACCAACTCCAACTGCTGGGTTTTCATGTTGTAACAACACATGATGTTAATTATTGTCTACAAAGGCTATTCAAGTACTCCTTTTTTCAATTATGTATCTGTATGAGCCTAGATTTTCTTCAAATACTACAGCCTAGAAAACATGTTACGACCCACTGAATGCAGAAGCAAGTGGAGAATTCACCCATCTTCTATTGTTCCAGATAAGGGAGGAGACCACCCCTCATATTGTCTTATGCCCAATTTCTGCCTCCAAAGAAAAAAGAAGTAAAAACTAAAAGGCAGAAATGAAATCCACAGGCAGACAGCCCGGCGCCACACCCTGGGCCTGGTAGTTAAAGATCGACCCCCGATCTTTATGTTATCTATAGATATGTTATCTATAGTTATGTTATCTATAGATTACAGACATTGCACGGAAAAGCACTGTGAAAATCCCTGTCCTGTTCTGTTCCATTCTAATTACTGGTGCAGGTGCATGTAGCCCCCAGTCACGTACCCCCTGCTTGCTCAATCGATCACGACCCTCTCACATGAACCCCCTTAGAGTTGTAAGCCCTTAAAAGGGACAGGAATTGCTCACTCGAGGAACTCGGTTTTTGGAGACGTGAGTCTGCCGATGCTCCCAGCTGAATAAAGCCCTTTCCTTCTACAATTCGGTGTCTGAGGAGTTCTTGTCTGTGGCTTGTCCTGCTACACAGACATTAAAGAGATTTGCAAAAGCAGAACACCACCACTCACCTTACTCACGCTCTTATTTTGGGAAAATCTCATTTTTTATAAAAACTGTATTTATGTTAACATGTAGGGGGTTTACTGTTATTTTTAAAGGAGTGAATAAATAAATATTTTTAACTCCCAGTTTTAATTTCTGATGTGGTAAATATTAATAGATATGACCCATATGAATAAAACTCTTTGGGGTTCTCAGTAATTTAGGAAATGCGAAGGGGTCCTGAGGCCCAAAGGTTTGAGAACTGCTGATTTCGAAGTCAAGTTTGCTCTCCCTCCCAGAATGTGGAGAAAAGGGACTAAGCGATGGGAGACAGTGGGGAGATGATGGCAAAGGCCAAGAAAGTGAGCTCCCAGGGGAGACAGAGCCCTGGAGACGGGGATGCGTGGGGTGGAAGGGAAGTGCTCTCCTTGTCCTTGGGGCAGGGGACCCACATTACTGTCCTCTGCAGTCCCACCTCCAGAGGGCCCTGGGACACGCATGCCAGAGCTGTGACTGCTGGGGCAGAACAGAGCCAAGGGGACACTCCTGTCCTCAAGGGAGGCCTGGCGGCCTCTGAAGAAAGGGCGTAGACCAGGGAAGGAAACGCTTCTAGGACGGGAAGAGGAAGGAAAGGCCGCTCCTATGATGGGGTCTGGACAGGATTGGTGAGCCACGCAGGGTGAAGGGGTCAGACCTGTGCCCTGCTCTGCCCCTCTTGGGGTGAAATCTAGACAGGGGTGTGGTGGCAACATGCAGGAATACTGGGGAGAGCCCAGGATGGCGGGGCTGGTGGCCACCCCTGCAGGCACAGCAGGGGGAAGCTCCCACTGTGGTCATCCCCAAGGTCCAGCACACAGGCGGGGGAAGAGCCTGCCTGAGGGGTCCTGTGGGCCTCCACTTGCGTTGGGTGCTGGGGTGGTGGGGAATCCACATCCCTGTGATCCTTAAACCATGCTCCAGCAGGACTGCATGCGATGAGGAGCAGCCAGGGGACTGGCAGAGGCTTGGGGTTGGTGGAAGAGGCCACAGCACGTGGGTATGTGGCTGGGATCAGGGTCTCAGTGGTGGGTGCCATCTGCATCTCAGTGCCCGGCCAGTACCCTTCACATACCAGCCAGCGGTCCCCATCCTGCAAGCTGACCTGCCCTCCACTCTGCATCAGGACCAGCAAGGAGGTGGGGACAGTGTGTGGAGTCCAGACCCCATCAACCTGGCCACCGGGAGGGTCATGAGCCTTTCTCCCAAGGCCCAGCTGCTGGCCTGGCTGAAAGCAGGGGCTGGGGAGCAGAGGTGGGGTTGTGGGGAGCTCTGGAAGAGAAGCTGAGCCAGGAACAGAGACTCGGTAAGTGAGCAGAGTCTGGGAGATCTGAAGCCCTGAAGCTTGCACTGTCTTGCTGCTCAAGGGGTGGGGTCTCACGAGGGGGAGCAGATGGGAAATAAAAGACCTGTATTTCCTTTGCACGGCTTGGCTGGGTGAAGTTTTTGACCATGAGTTTTTGCCATGCCACTGAGGCAGCCGTCACCCTAACAACACAGGAAAACTCTCCTAACCAGAGAGAAGAAACAAAGAAAGAACTGAGTCTTCAGATTAGAGGGGTCGCTGGATGGTAGGAGATGCCTACACAGACTGACAAGACCACTCTGTTACAGGGTGGGCAAAACCCCTACCAGTATGGTGGACAGAACCGGCGGCCTCCAACAGAGCGGAGGTCATGCAGGGGGCCCTTCTGCAAGGCTGAGGGCTGGCTGTGGGGCAGTGGCTCCCATCCAACTGCTGCCGTTTCAGAGCTCCACCAACTCCATGGCTTAAAACAATGCAAATGCTGGTCAGGTGCGGTGGCTCACGCCTGTAATCCCAGCACTTTGGGAGGCCAAGGTGGGTGGATCACCTGAGGTCAGGAGTTCGAGACCAGCCTGGCCAACATGGTGAATCCCCATCGCTACTAAAAATACAAAAAATCAGCCTGGTGTGGTGGCGGGCACCTGTAATCCCAGCTACTTGGGAGGCCGAGACAGGAGAATCGCTTAAACCCAGGAGGTGGAGGTTGCAGTGAGCTGAGATTGCGCCACTGCACTCCAGCCTGGGCAGTAAGAGAAAAACTCCACCTCAAAAAACAAAATAAAATAAAATAAACACAATAAAAAAACAATGCAAATGCATTACCTGACAGCTCTGGAGGGCAGAAGTTTGACTCAGGATTCATCGAGCTAACATCAAGGTGTCGGCAGGATTGTGGCGCCTCCTGGAGCCCCCAGAGGGGAATCTGCTCTCTGGCAGTTTAGCTTCTTGAGGGCTTCAGGTGTGTGGGCTCCTGGCCCCTTTCTCCATCTTCAAAACCAGCCATCCCTTCTGCTTCTAAGGCCCCTGTGATGATATTAGGCCCGCCCAGGGAACCCGGGATCATCTCCCAGGTCCAGGCCAGCAGGTGGGCAGCCTAAAATGCATAATCCCATTTCTGTATAGCCTCACGAATTCAGAGGTTCTGGGGGTTGGGAAGTAGACATCTTTTTGGGGGGGATTATTCTGCTTACCACCGGTAAGCATCCCCACAGCCTGTAGGGGAAAGCGTGTGAGGTCAGATTGTACTCCCAGCCAAGTGGAACAGATCCTCAAAGACAAAATCCACACTCCATGCCATGCCTGAGAAAACAGCCTGAGGACAGACCCCAGGTAATGGAGAAATGATTCCTGAGGGTGACCCTGAGTTGGGGACTGGAGCACAAAAGATCCAGTGAGTCACAGGATCCAGGGGCCAAATGACTGAAAGCGTGGCAACCAAAGTAAACCTCACGTCAGGGCTAACGGCTGGCAGAGGACGGAAAGACGGCAGCATTGCTGAGGAGCAGCACCGGGGACCCAGGCTCCCCATCCTGGGGACGCGTGTCGGGAATTACCACAAGGGAGCTGGAAACTCACTCAAGTTCCTGGAGACCCTCTAACGGGGAAGACCAAGATGACGATAAAAACGATGAAGAGGAAGTGAGTGGTGATGTGAGAACGGCAGGCGCTGAGAGACGGAGCCTCAGAGAATCTCATAAAACATCTCAGACCAACGTTCCCCTCCAGGCCCTGCCTTGGCAGCGGAGTCCCTGTTTTAGCCCCTATTTTTTTCATCTCTAGAGTTGCCTGTGTCAGTGATTCCAACTAGTCTGGCTAAGGGTGATTTCAAATTCCTTATGATCAAAAAAATGGATTTTTATTATTTATTTATGTATTTATTTTTGAGATGGAATTTCGCTCTGCTGCCCAGGCTGGACTGAAGTGGTGTGATCTTGACTGACTGCAACCTTTGCCCCCCGGGTTCAAGCGATTCTCCTGCCTCAGCCTCCTGAGTAGCTGAGACAACAGGCGCCTGCCATCATGGCTGGCTAATTTTTATATTTTTAGTAGAGATGGCGTTTCGCCATGCTGACCAGGCTGGTCTCGAACTCCTGACCTCAGGTGATCCACCTGCCTCGGCCTCCCAAAGTGCTAGGGTTACAGGCATCAGTCACCGAGCCTGGCCAAAAAAAAATTTTTTTTAAAGCAAGCCACGGTTTGCCCGTGTCTCATACTAGGAGACCCTTCACAGATTCTCTCTGAACCTCCTCTGTTTGCAGAGATCACAAATCCACGTCACCACCTATTTGCCTTTCCAGGGCAGGTTGGCAGGCCTAATATTTGATTTGTAGGCTGTGTCCTTTAAAACAGGGTGTTCCGTTTGGGCTTCAGCCTTTCCCCCAGGGCATGAGTCACCCAAGTCCGGCTATGCATGGTCTCCTAGTTCTTCCTGGGTTTGGAGAATATCCATTAATTTCTACCATAACCACAGCTGAGGGGCTACCCTAACAAATGCAGAAAGCAGTTACTGGGAGAACTTGACACAAGCATGATACAAAGCAAGACACAAATCAGCACCAATGCAAGCTCCAGGGTGCCCAGGAGGAGGCCTGCTCCTTTTGTGCACAGCCCCAGGTCCCTTGGGTCCAGGACAGGGATGGATGCCCAAGAAGTTCTGGGCTCTTCTGGGGACAGAAGGAGTTAAAAAGCTGTGACTATTAACCAATGTTCCCTTCAAGAAGGTTTACTTTGGCCCTACTTTGTATTTGTAGAACATTAAAAAATAATAACATGTGATAATCTTTTCTGTACTTAAAACCTTCTTAATACCCAAGTGATATGAATGAATCTAAAACACTCAAGATGAGAGCACTCTGAGGACCACTTCTATGGAACTCACCACCAGATTACAGGAAAACAGGGACAATGGAACTTTGGTGCAAACATCACGAGGATATCCTGAGCTAACTCCAGACTGTGAAAAATTCCACAAAAGTAAACAGCTAGCTCTCTTCTACACATAAGCTTCAAATTAAAAAAACAGAGCTGAAAAGAGATCTTACAGATTCAAAGAGACTTAAAAGATACAGCAAGAAAGTGTAAGGTCTGGACATTATTTGGAGATGAGCGGAAAAGTTTTAACACACATTAGATATTTAAGGAATTAGATCTAATTATTTTATTTATTATTATTATTATTTTTTGAGGAGTGCAGTGGCGCGATCTCAGCTCATGCAACCTCCGCCTCCCAGGTTCAAGCAATTTTCTTGCCTCAGCCTCCTGAGTAGCTGGGATTACAGGCACCTGCCACCATGCCTGGCTAATTTTTTGTATTTTTTTTTTTAGTAGAGACGTGGTTTCACTATGTTAGCCAGGCTGGCCTCGAACTCTTGACCTCAGGTGCTCCACCCTCTTCGGCCTCTCAAAGTGCTGGGATTACAGGTGTGAGCCACTGTACCTGGCCTAGAGTGAATTATTTTAGATGTAATATATATTTATGGGGGAAATAGGAGATGAGAGGAACAATAATACGAGACAATACACCAATACACAGCAAGCTCTCACTCACTGCAGATAGACCCGCGAATGCTAAAAGTAAACATTTACCAGATATTCATCACAGCTGGGTAACCCGCCCCAGACTCAGTTTCTCACTTGTGCATGGGGACAGTAAAAGTAACCACATCACAGGGGTGTCTGAGGGTTAAAGGAGACAACAGAGATGAAGCTGTAAGAGGTCATCATCCAATGTGAGCCCAGAGAGCTGTGGAGTCGTTCCATGGTCAGTACTGTGCTGGGGGCTGGTGACACAGCGCCAAAGCAGTAGAACCCTCATGGGGCTTAGATGCCGGCAGGGATAAGACACTAACAAGGAAATGACTCACTGGGCATTGGAGAAGCACTAAGGAGGAAATGGAGGAGGGAGTGAGGTCCCACGGTGAGCAGGGGTGAGGAGGGCGAATTTCATCGTAAATGTGATGGAAGCTCTGTGGGGGTTATGAGCCGGGGGATGACCTGATCCACATTTTTAAGGCATGAGTCTGGGGGATGTGGGGAGAATGGACAACAAGACAGTGAGGGTGGAGGGAGAGAAGAGTAAGTGTGTGTGTGGGGTGGATTCCTGTGGTGTCCACAAGAAAGACAGTGTGGCGTGACCTGAGGCCGGCATTGAGGGCGGTGAGCAGTGGCTGTATTGGTTGAGCCACGGGACTGGCTGAGTGTGGGGTGTGGGGTGAGAGGGAAGGAGCAGAGACAGCTACGAGTCCTGGGAACTTAACTTTGGCAACCAGCCTGCATCCAAGATGGGGATGGGGTGCTTGGAGGTGGAGGAGAAATCACAACTTCTGTTTTGGACATGCTGGGACAGAGATGTCAGTGGAACACTTTGGCCGCAGTGTCGTGCAAGCCTTTGCCTACAAAAGTCAGACTTCAGAGGATGTGTCTCTGATGTGGGTGTAAACTTGGGACTCATTGTTTAGATGTGTTGTCTAGCTGCTGTAGTAGCTCCTAGCTGCTAGGGCACGTGCAGCTATTTACGTTTAAATTAATTAAAATTGAATACGATTAAAACTTTTTTTCCCCAGTTGCATTAGCCACACTTCTGGTGCTCCATAGCCTTGGGTGGCTAGTGGCTGCCACATGGGGCATGCAGATACGAACATTTCCGTCACTGTAGAAAGTTCCATCAGGCAGTGCTGGTCTAGAACTCATTTAAAACCTTGGGGCTGGACAAGGTCACTGGAGAAGTGAGTGACACAGAGCAGAGAAGAGAGTTGAGGCCAGGGCCCTCGACCCTGCGAAAGGGAATATTTAAAGAGTCCAAGAAGTTCCAGCAAAGGAGACAGAGAAGGGACTAGACTCCAACACACGACGTAGAGCCACATCCAGAGAGGGCTCAATGAGTGCTGAGCTTCTGCTACCATTATTGGATTTTTCTGCATATTTTTTAAAAAAGTAAAATCTGGCTAAGTGTAGTGGCTCACATCTGTAATCCCAGCACTTTGAGAGGTTGAAGTGGGAAGATCACTTGAGCCCAGGAGTTCAAGACAAGCCTGGACAACACAGAGAGACCCCATCTCTACAAAAAATTTAAAAAATTAGCTAGGTGTGCTGATGCATGCCTGTAGTCTCAGCTTCTCAGGAGACTGAGGTGGGAGGGTTACTTGAGCCTGGGAGGTCGAGGCTGCAGTGAGCCATGATCACGCCACTGCACTCCAGCCTGGGTAACAGAGCAAGACCCTGTCTCAAAAAACAAAAAAAAACAGTAAAATGGGATAAAATTACATTTTCACAACTTGCTTTTTCTACTGGACAATGTCTTGTGAACTATTAATGTCAATTTATTTCTATCATTATTTTCATTGGGTGCTGAGCAACCTATTATTAAATCCGTTGTTAAATTTGGTATTTAACCAAAGCCTGAACATTTGGACATTAGGGTCTTTCTAGTTCTTCTCTCCTGTAACCCTTGTCTGATTCTCTCCTTATGATGACTTCCAGCAGAGGACCTGCTGGCTCAATGGGTGAGCATACTTTTAAGACTTTTGCTACCTTATTCCAAATGGGCCTCTGCAAAGATCTGATATGGTGGCCACTAACCACATGTGGCCATCAAAAACCTGCAATGTGACTAATAAGACTGAAGAGCTAAATTTTATTTAATTATAATTTTATTTTATTTAATTATAATTAATTTTAATAGCCACTAGTGGCTAGTACCTTCTGTCCTTGACAGTGCAGCCTTAGGTCTATTTATATGATGATTTAACAGGGCTATATAGATATTTTTCTTTATCTTCATCAATATGAGGTGTCAGGGCGAGGCTAGTGAACACTCTGCCATGAAGCAGTTTAAATCACACAGGATTTATCTGTTCTTTGACCATTTAAAAGATCCATCCATGAAAGCATATGGACCCAAACCCTCCGGGAAGATCTGTCATTGGCAATTTATTCCAATAATGGGCCAGCAGGAAAAAGAGGAGGCTTCAAACTAACCACAGAGTAAAGTCAAGAGAGTGTGGGGAAAGGAACACCCAGGACAAACAGAGGGTCAGGAGGGACAAAGGCTGAGAAGGGGCTGCTGATCGGGCAGCTCCTGGGATAGGACGTGGGTGTTAAGTCAAATCTATCCTAAAATGCCTATCTGATGCCAGTGGTGCTAACATCCTAATTTTGTACATCTTCAAGTTTTCGATTCTATGGTGCACAGCACTGTGTCCTCGTGGGAGGCAGGAACAGCCCTCTCACTCTATATAGCAAACAGCCCATTCCCAAATCCCTAGTGGCACAGATGACTTCAGAGAGAGATTATGCCTGCCTGGGCTAGATCAAGACGTGCTGGCTTCCCCTTCCTTCTCACCGATCCCTCCTAAGGGCCAGCAAGGAGAGCCTTGTCAGGCGTGTGCGTCACCGAATGTCCACAGCACAGCTTGGAGGGAGGGGCAGGCCTGGCCAAGGGAGCAGGAGCTTCCGTGGCTTGGGGACAGGACGCTGCTCATGGGGGTCTCAGGGTCACATGCCCTCCTTCCTCCAGCATATCAGGGATCTGGACCAGCTTGTTGTCCTTGCTTTGACAGAGGAGAAATCAAAGTTGTGTTGTTCTGATGCTGTGGGAAAAGGTGCAGGCGTCACCTCCAGACCCTGCCCAGCGTCCTTCAACGTGATTGATGCTCACATCTGGGGAGAAATACTGAGCAGGAATCCATCTGACACACATCTGCTAATTTTAAGACTGTTAAAAGAAATGCATTTTCTTTGGTTTGATAATTGGTGCATTAAGTGAATCCGCTCTTAAGCAAATCATCCCCCTGGCAAACTTGTTTCTGGGGCACTGGCCTTGAGTCTGCTCACTGTGTTCCCCTGATGCATATACTGGGTAGTAAAGCTCTTTCCAAGAAATGATGGTGTGTTTCTTGGTTTCACACTTCCCCCACCCCTGTTCTCTCCTCTCTCCTATCAGTGGCCTTGAGTTTCCTCGGGCTGGGTCGCGCCCACGGGCATCCCTCTCAGAGTATGTGAGACACACGGGAAACTGCTGGGAGGTTCCCGAATTGCTACATTTGTTACCGCCACCTACTTAGTGGTCCCTTGAGAACCAGTTTCTTCATCCAGCCTCTTGCTGATTCAGATATTTAAGACTCGGTGACCGGGAGCAGACATGAGGACCCCGAGGATGTCACCCAGAGAGACGCTACAGAGAATGGGATTCTGTGGCAGCAGCACACAGATGACTGTTCATGTTGAAATTGGTTAAACGCACAGATTAGCAATGATGAAAGATGGGGAAGGAGGTTCATTATTGTAAAAGTTATCTTCCGTTTCATCATGGATTTCTGGTATTTTCACCAGCTCCTCTGCAGAACCAATTTTGGTGCCAAGAACCAGAGCCTTTTTTCTACGCTTGTTTCCTCTGTGGCCTTGCAGAGTGTCCACACCACCTGGTTTGAGCAGAGCACACTGCGAGGCGTGTTTCGACCTTGCGGTGCTCAAGGCAGCTGCACCTGATGCGTGCCCACACGCCGGGGCCCTGCCACTCCCCGGGGCTCACAAGGCACCTGTGAAAAGTCTTCTCACAGGTAGAGGCAGCTCTCCTTTTAGTGACATATTTAACCAATAGGGCAGTCAACAAAAGACAAGCACAAATGAAACAATAAGAAACTCAAAAACCTCTTAACTACCTCTGCCACCACACTGTTTACATCAGGGGTCCCCAAGCCCCGGCCGTGGCCCAGTAAGTGTCCCTGGCCTGTGAGGAACCGAATTGCATGGCAGGAGGTGATTGGCAGGTAAGAGAGCATTTCCCACCCGAGCTCCACCTCCTGCCAGGTCAGCGGCAGCGTTAGATACTCAGAGAGCTCCCATAGTTGTCTGTTGTGAACTGTGCCTGCGAAGGATCTAGTCTGTGTGCTCCTTATGAGAACGAGAATGAGGTGGAACAGCTTCATCTTGAAACCATCTCCAACCCCGCCCCCAGCCCCCTCCCCCCGCCCCCTCTCCCCGCCCCTCACATCTGTGGAAAAATTGTCTTCTATGAAACCGGTCTCTGGTGCCAAAAAGGTTGGGGACCACTGGTTTACATGATTCTTTGCCTCCCAAATGTGTCACCTGCTGACATGTACTCTCATAGTAAGACCCATCATAGCAATGCCACTTGGGCATTCAGTATTCTCGACCTAACACTACCTTGACTCAGGCTTTTCATAGCACTGCCTCTCTGCTCACTGACATTTTCAACACAGTACTCTATGCTCATGCGGCCCCTTCCCATCAGAAGGCATCTGGGGACTTAACAAGCCCACCCCCTAATCACATAGCAGAGTGGGCCAATTAACGCCCCGGCCACTGGCTCATTCTGAGCAAACAGCCTCAGGCACAGAATGAACAATGTGACCTCGGCTGTAACCAACTGGCCATCAGCGGCCCACCAGGCAGGGTCATCAGAACCCATGTTCTTACAAAAGTCCTTTCCTAAGAGTACTGAGAGGTGACCTGGATGCGTCCTTTCCTAAGAGTTCTGGGAGGTGACCTGGGTGCGTCCCTTCTTTGCAATGTGAAATGATGAAAAGAGCATGAAATAAGGAAAGATGGGTGTCAGAAGGGGGTGAGCCACAGACAGGAAATGCATGGGGGTTTCTGCTAAACCCGCTTCAGATAAGCCTGGACTGGAGCAGGGCGGACCACTCAGCAGTCCCCTGGAAGACAGTGCCTGCCCGGGACCCCCAGGCCCCACTTGCTCCCTCCCTCTGCTCCTTGGAAAACATGGTTCTCCCCCCTTTTCCATTTCTCTGCATTCGCCTATACTCAGGCAATGAGAAGTTACAAGTTGCCATTTGAAATAAGGGCTGACAATAGCCAGGGCTGCCTTGGAGACAGGGCAGCATGCACCTGGGAAGGATCCACCCAGAAGGGGGTTCTACTAACGAGAACGATGTTCTGCCCTTGGCACAGCCTGAACGCCAAAGCTGACGCAGGGATTGCTGCTCTGGTGAAAACAGTGAGAGAACATTTGAGTTTACGTAGAGAGAATGGGAAAGAGAGGGTGAGGGACTTCAGAATGTGGAAATGGGGGATCTGAGACTCAAGAGTGGAGGGGTGAGGACGGGGCCCGTGAGACCGCATTTTCCTGCCAGAGTAAAGGGGACAGGGTGTCAGCCCTGCGGTCAGCTGCGTGCTGGTCGGCAGCCTCTGCTCAGGCTTTAAGAAGTTGGTTGTGGCCGGCCATGGCCACCAGGCTGGTACTGGCTGTACCAAGGCCAGCAGGTTGGGCCCTCCCCCGAGGCCAGTGGTGAAACCTGGGCTATAATGAAATCCAGGGGTGACTGGTGGTCCAGGGCCGAGGGAGAGTAGGGGATCGCATGGTGGGGAGGCTCTGACCCCGGCCCCTCCCCACCAACACGAGCGCCTCCTGCTCCATGTGGGGCTGAACTGCTCTTGCTTCACCTAACGGTTTGTTGCAGACCCTGTTCAGCATGGGAACCCAAAGTCCCTCTTCTACTGCTCCTTCTGTCTCCTTTCTTGGTGCTTTGTCTCCTCAACATGCTTGAGCTCACGTCCCCGGGGCTGGTCCCTATCCAAATTCCCTTCCAGTGCAGTCTCCTACAGCCCTGCAGCTTTAAATGCTGGGGTCAGCTGAACAATGCTGCCACCCCCCGCCCCAAGGCCTTCATGTTCTAGTCCCAAGAACCTGTGAAAATGTCACCTCACATAGCAAAAGGGACTTTGCCGATGGAATGACATTAAGGATCCTGAGATGGGAAGAGGGTCCTGGATGATACGGGCAGTCCCTAAATGTAACCATATTTCTCCTCATAGGGGAAAGAGGAAGGCAGGAAAGTCAAAGAGAGAGATGTAAGCATGGAGGCACAGGTGAGGGAGGGAGGGTGAGAGAGAGGCAGTGGCAGAAAGAGACATTGTTAGACATTGTGCTGATGGCCTTGGAGGTGGAGGAGGGGCCAGGAGCCAAGGAGTCCAGGAAGCCTCTAGAACCTGGAAAAGGCCAAGAGATGGGTCCTCCCTCGAGCCTCCAGCTGGAATGTAGCTCTGAGGACACCTTGATTTTAGGACCTCTGACCTGCAGAACTGCAGGACAGCTGTGTGTTTTAAACCACTAAATCTGTACTGTACAAGTCATATATGCAGCAGTCCCAGAAATGAATACAAATACCTTTCATCCGTTTCACCATATGAAGCTTCACCTTTACGAAGCTCTCGTAATGCATCTCCTCTGAGCTCCGGACTAGTGTATGTATCCAACACCCGCTCAACACACCTGCGTGATGTCACTTCAACATGCCTGAAACATTTCCCCCAAACCTCTCCATCTGTGGCCTCCCCAGCAGAGCTGACCTCAACTCTGTCCTTGAAGTTGCTCAGGCCACAACCTTGAAGTTGCCCTTGACCCCTCTCACCCTGGAGACCCCCCATCTGATCTCTGGTCGAGCTTGCTGGCTCTGCCTGCAAAGTGCATCTGGCCACTTCACAGAGCCCACCGCTGTGAAACAGAAACTAGGACTTGCTGTTGCTCTGCTCGAAGGTCTGTGGTGACTCAGGGGAAGGGTGAGGCCCTGTGAAGCTCTACAGGACCCCCGTGACTGGCACCAGATCCCATGCCCCCCACCTGTTATGTCTCCAACTGCCTCTCTTCCTGGCCCCCTCATTTACTCCACTCCAGCCTCGCCAGCCTGTGCTCTCCCTGGGGCACACCAGGCTCCCTCCTGCCATCTTCGCAGGGCCCTCTGCCCTCCACCATCTGCCCTCTGCCCTCCACCCTCTGCCCTCTGTCCTCTGCTCTCTGCCCTCCGCCCTCCGCCGGGAGCATCCTCTCAGCTTTTGCTTAACTACTTCCCTCATATGCTTCCTTCCCATAGGGTGACCCAATCTACTAAAGACATCAAGAAAGGATAAGGGGGCCCAGAAGATAGAGGGGGGAGGAAGATGCGCAGTGGATAGAGTGAAGAAGGATGGGTGGGTTTTAGCCCAGTCACTGGGCACAGTGGAACAAAACCGTGCTGGGGTCACCCATGGTGAGGACGGGATGCTACCTGGCATTGCTGAAAAGAGAGGTGGAAGGGCAGCCTCTGTCCTAAAGACTTGATTCCAACATCTAGGTGTTCAGAATGGCATGGAGACTTTCCCCATGTATCATCTTTTGCTCTATTCTTCAAAGATGTGGCCTAAGTATCACCTGGCTTAGGATATATCACCCTGGAAGCTGGGTCAAGTTGAAATAAAACTATTCAGAGAACAAGTGAATGTCAGTTTGGCAAGTCAGATCCTCTCATTGAGAAAACCAAGGCCAGAAAGAAGAGCTGTGTCCCAGACCCGGCTTCCTGTCCATCACTCTTCACCCTGCACTTGGCCGTTGACCCACCCAGACAGCACCCATATGATGGCCCTGGGGGAAGATCAGGGACCCCGGGCTCCGTGGGCTCAGCACGGCACACTCACTCTAGCCTTTCCTCTTCTTTCCTTCGGAGGTCAAAATCTCGTTGAACAACTTCCAAGACATGCTGGGCCTCTTCATCAGTGAGCTTGGAAAGATCCAGTTTCTTCCCCATTTCTGCTTCTTGTCGGGGTCACACCTGGAATGTCACAGGATCACAAGTCATCAGTCCCAGAAGCCTACCAACGCCAATCAAGTCACAGAGTAAGAGACAACACAGAACGCCGCTGACTTCTCAGGACATCTGTCTGTACTTGGGTTAAATGGTTTTCTAATGCTTGTCTGGAAACTTGTGTAGTTTAATGAATTTAAGTGAATCTATGCAAAATTCCCACATTCGAATTTTAAAAGGGATCTACTTCCTACTCTCCCAAACACACTCAGCCACAGGTCCCTCATTCTCTTTCCACTGTGGGATGAACATCAGTGATCTCCCCATCCAGGGGCATGGCTCCTCTCCCTCACCTAGGGTTGGGCTTTGCAATGGAAAATCCTGGGAGAAATGCGCCATTCCTGAGGCTTCTCGCCTTAAGTTTCTTGGGAGAGGGAACAGCACAGAAAAGAGGAAACTTCACAGCAAATTCATAGTCAGCTCAGAGTCTCCTGTGCATCTCCTAGACCTCCTAGAGCGATGCTGCAGGCTCTGTGTGGGCAGGGATGCCTGGATGACTGACCCACTAGGTGGAAAAGTTGGGAGACTCCACAGCACTTGGAAGGTTTCACCATCCTCTGGGCGTGGGGGGCTGTTCAGGTTTGCCATGTGTGTGTTTGGGGGTGGTTCCAGGGGGAGGTCATATGAGCCTGATGCCTGTGAGGGCGATGTGCTTGTGCTGGGAATATCCATATAATTTCCCTGGGGAGGCAAAAGTGATGCAACTTGGGAGAACAAAACATCTGGGCAGGATAAGCAGTGGGTGCTGAGCTTTATTTACTCGAGAGGTCAGCTGTGGGGCTGCCCAGCAGGGATTCTCATGCCTGGGGTGTATTAGGATCACCTAACACTACTGGTGGCCAGGCCTCACCCTCAGCAAATCTAATTAAATTTTTTAAAATTTTACTTAATTTTTTTTTTTTTTTTTTTTTTTTTTTTTTTTTTTTAGAGACGAGTTCTCACTATGCAGCCCAGGCTGGTCTTGAACTCCTGGGCTCAAGTAATCCTTCTGCCTTGGCCTCCCAAAGCGCCACGGTGCCTGTCTGAGAATCTGGTGTGACTCAGCTGCTCAGCAGAGCAGCGGCCCCACCCAATGCACTATGTGATGCTGTGTTTGTAGGTAACCTGATGACCAAGAAGTCAAACCTCAGATGATCTTATGCCCTTTTTTTTTTGAAGTTCATCAGACCTGATCCCAATCAATGTCCAAAGGACAGAGGAAGGAAAATCCAAATGTCAAAAGCCAAGATAGGTGGAACCTTAGAATCTTGCTTGCTACTCAAAATGTGGTTCGTGGACTGGCAGCATCCCCTGGGAACTTGTTAGAAGTACAGACTCTCAGGCTCCAACCCAGACCTACTCATTCAGAATCTGCCTTTGAACAAGATCTCCAGGCAGCTCGAGTGCATGAGTTGGCCCATGCTGTTGTCCTCAGACCTCTCTGAGTAGCAAAGCTCTAGGGGAGACTCATTCACTTGGGTAGTGGGCGGCAAGTCACAGAGGACCTTGGCCTGTACATCCTGTCAGGTGGTTGATGGGTGTGAGGCAGGGGAGTGATGCAGTGGTGGTGGCTGAGCAGAGAATGACAGATCCACTTGCTGGCTTTTCATATGGCAATATCACACAGGCCTCACAGCTTATATTGATGTGGACATTACTGCTGGGTATAAAATTGGAGGAACAATTGTACCAGGGAGAACCTCACCACCAATGCATGCACACTGGGACACTGCAAAACTGTGCACGCTCCCCACAGAGGACTTCCCTGATCATCCTGTGGTTTTTACTCCTTCACCTGTCCCCATCCCTTTAACGTTTCTTTATACCCCTTAACAGATGTCCCATTAGTTATTGTTAAGCTCCACAAGAATAGCACCTCTGTCTGTTCCCAGCACATGGCAGGTGCTTTTCTGTGCTTGCAGCTCCCTGGTGTGCAGCAGGCTGTTCCAGGGAAGCCCTCGGCCCTCAGATGCTGCAGCTACAGACAGACCAGCTGTGCTCTGGGCACTGAGGCTTTGGGGAATGGATGACTGGGAGTTCTGTTGTGAGTAACTGAAAGTTTAAAAACCACCTCGTAATTTCAATAAGTTTTCCTTGAGGACTTGAACCTATTTTCTCAGGAACATTAGAGAAGGGGTCCAATCTGTGTGCTTTCAGGGGGAAGTCTCAAAACCACCAAAAAGACACAATTTTGCTTCTGAATTCTGAGAAGCATCTCCCATCAGTGCTGCTGACCGTTTGGAAGTGTTTATCATAAAAATACTAACAAAACTCCCCCTGTGCTGGAGACGTACTTCGATTTTGTTGCACAAGAAGTTAACTATGAAAAGGGACATTTTCTGGGCAGATACCATTTAAAATAAAAATGTCTACAGAGCTCTCATGGAAGTCAGCCAAAATAGTCCCTGGCTTATGCCATAAAAATGGAGAAGGATAATTCGTTGAATTTTTTTGCACCCATTCCTCAACATTTCCACTCTCAAACATAAAGATGAGTGTTTGCAATACAAGAAGAGATTGCCCCAATGCCCTGGGAGCATTCAAACTCTGTTCCTTTACAGTCAGATTTAGGTTCTGGTCAAGAAACGGACTTACTACAGAACTCATTTTTGATGCTCTCACAGAGCACACACTTTCTGGTTTCTAAAGAATTGGAACAAAAAGTTATTATTTGATGCATGACTGGAGTTCATTCACTTTTATTTTTCATGAGTTCTGAAAAAAAAGGGATCATAAGAAGAGCATTCACCGACATTCTATTTTCAGAATGGATGGACAGTGTGACCATCAGCTGAGGCATTATCATTCCCTCTCTTCTAACATAGAAGCCAAAATTCCAGGCCTCAGTTTGAGAAACTTAAATCATGATGTGTGAGGAAGAAAAGCAAAACAAAAGGAAAAACCTGCTTTTCTTATCTTGCAAGCTTCACATTCTTAGAGCACAGTCAGTGACCAGGAAGTGAATGGATAAAAAGATCACAGAGCATCACAACCAATGTCCTAGAGGCTGCTTGGATATCTGTCCCTCCCCCATTCTATCCCCTTTCAAATGGTTTTCTTTCTTTTTTTTTTTAGATGAGGTCCTGTTTTGTCGCTCAGGCTGCAGTGCGATAGTGCAGTCATGGCTCACTGCTGCCTCGACCTCCATGGGCTCAGGGAGGTGAGGGCAGAGAATATGCTAGACCCATGAGGAGTGCAGGGCTGCTCTGTGCCTGCCCTAGCTGGGTGGGGCGGGGGCTCCCAGAGTATGTGCTGGGGGAGGGCAGACGCCACCCTGCTCTATCTGCTCCTTGTTCCATTTCTGTTTAGATAACGCCTGCTCACGAGGTTCCTGAGCAAAACACTTCCACTTACTGCCTGTTCCACTGCTCAGATTCGATCATATTTTAAACATTGGAGACAGCCAGCCTTCCCCAGCGGTTGAACAGCCATAGTGGGGCAGAGGGACGGGACACAGGGATTAATAGGCAGGGAGGAGAGAGTGGAACTGGTTTTATAAGATGGGTATCCCAGGCCCAGACCGCTGAATTCCAGTGGTGGGTCATCTTTATCCGCTAAAGAGTTGAATTAATTTTTTGGCCAAATTGAAGGGAAATCAGGGTGGGGGTTCCTCCTGGATGAAGAATTGGCTTAACTAGCTCTTGGGCTGGCTGCTTGGGGAGCCTTGGAACAATGGTGATTGTGGGTGATTACTCGCCTGGGCAAACAAACCGGCAAGCTAACAACAGCAGGAATGCTCTCTCTGACTCAGAGCCAAGGCGTGTCGTGTGGTGTTATTCTTGCTGATAAAGGGGAGGTGGCAGAGATGACAACTGTAGTGCCCTCTGCCTTAATCCTTTGTGGCTGTTTCCCGAATGCTGCCGTCCAGGTCAGCCTGTGTAGTTATTTCTATAGGTGGGGCCCATCAGTAGGCACTGACCCCCAGCTCTCATCAGTGGCTAAATGAGCACATTTCCACCTAGAAGGGCCACTCCCTTCCCTACAAGTGAACCAGGCACATCTGTGCTGTAGCCACAAGGGTCTGGAATGGCCCCAGCAGCAACAGCACTGGGAGGGTGTTCTGCCCCTCAGCCACCTGCCCACCAACTTGCCATCCCCTCTGCTCTCCCAGTTCTCTGGGGAGTTGGTGGTAAACCTCATTTATAAATGGACATGAGTTCTGCATTTACACCTAAAGCCTCAGTGCTAGTCTCTACGGCAAGGATGGGTCCCAGGTGAGGCTGTAGGAGGATGGCGCTGAGAGGTGGGAGCTGGGTTCCCATCCCAGTTCAGGCACAGCCAGCCCAGCCACCTGGGAAAGATGCCCCTCCTCTCAGGGTCTTAGTTTCCCCATCTGTACCATGGACAATGGCTGAGCTCCAAGACCTCTCTGGCCCTCTCCAGCCCTGGATGATGCCAGGATGTTGAAATTAAGAGGGGGAGTGATGGTGTGGGGGTAGTGGGGAGGAGTAGGGGCAAGGGCTGTTCCTCCAGAGGTTGCTTCTGAAAAGAACAAGACGGTTGGCCCTAGAAGGCTGCCCCAACCACTGAGACTGGGGCTCGTTTGAGCCGTTATTGCATTGTGGTTGAAAGGCACCAATTTCACTTTTCCCATTAGCCCACAGGGCTCTGGGACACTTCCACCACCTCCAGCCCCTCACTGGGCACACATTCAGCTGGTTTGTTTTAATTTTTTTCTGAGTCACTCATGTCGTACTCAGTAAGACCCACTGACTCCCCATGTGTGTGCCGGGCACCATCCCATGTTCTCTAAATGTGTCCTCAGTCAATCCTCTGAGGCACCTGCTACTGTTCTTAGAGCCTGAGTGAGGGCCAGGAGCACAGTGACCCATGCCTGGTACTTAGATACTAAGGAGCACGGTCCTGGGCAGGGAGGGGGCTGGGCCCAGGAAGGCTGAGGCCTTACTGAGGTCAGCTGAGTCCCGCCAACGAGCAGGTGGAGGGACGGGTTTCCTAGGACAGATGCAGGCCAGCTGGAGGGATGGGTTTCCTAGGACAGATGCAGGCCAGCTGGAGGGATGGGTTTCCTAGGACAGATGCAGGCCAGCTGGAGGGATGGGTTTCCTAAGACAGATGCAGGCCAGCTGGAGGGATGGGTTTCCTAGGACAGATGCAGGCCAGCTGGAGGGATGGGTTTCCTAGGACAGATGCAGGACAGCTGAACCTGGGGTGTCAATGTCACTGCTCAGCAGCGCGGTCTGCAAGTCCAGAAGCCTTTTCCTGAGACTTCACAGCCCCCAGCAACGCTGGCCTTTGCACCTATTGGGAGCCTTGCTCTCCCCCAACTGTCATTTCACTCCCTCAGAAAGAAATATGTGAACAAGATACCAGTCACACCATCTAAAAAAGGACCTGTCCCAAGTTCCGTGTGGAAGTGAGGTGGAGTTTCCAGTGCCAGTTAATGTCAGTGGGATGCGGTGTCTAAGCCCGGGGAAGGGATTTACAAGTGAGATTCCGTTCCTGTAGGGACTTGGGGCTAGTAGGGACGAAGCCCACAGGTGCTCACAGCTCACAGACCCTTCCCACATCTCTACTTCCCACACCTCCCTGGTGGGCCCAGGGAGTCTGTCTGCAAACAAAAGGTGATTCCAATAAAACAGACTTTTAGACGCCCAGAGGAAGCCAGGTGCCTCCTCCCACGCCAAGATCATCTGGCCTCTTCCTCACCCCAAGACCAGCTCCTGGGCTGGGAGGAAACCTTTCCTCTGGGGCCAGCCTGCTTGGCACCAGCAGCCTTGGCCCAGTCTGCATGGCAGACTCGCAATGGAGGCAATGGAGCTTCTGATTAAAACCAACCGTTTTGCCCAAAATGGGGATCCCCCGCCACCCCACTCCCACCCGTGCCCGCACCCAGAGCAGTCTGCTCAAAGAATCCAGGTGAAGCCTGGGGGACTAAGGCTGGGTGGCTGGGAACGCGCTGTCCTCACCAGCCTGGACCGAGGCCGGGAGGCTGGCGGCTGGGGGCGTTTTCACACCAGTGGGTCTGCACGCGACACCGCGCACCCCCCAAAGCCTAAGCCCCGAGTCCTGGGCGCCACCCTGGCCCCGCTGTTCCCTCTTCTCAGTGCACTCACCGGACCCTCTCCGGGGGACGCTCAGTCCCTGGTCCAGCACCTAGGAGAGAAAGGAGGCGACGAAGCAGGGCGTCAGGCCAGGGCGTCAGGTCAGGGCGCCGGGGCAAGGCTGGATAATGGGGGCAAGCAGGGCGCGGGGCGCAGAGCGGCTGGTTAGCGCCTGGCTCTCCGGGGCAGGCGGGCAGCTGGCCAGGTCCCGGCGCCTCCCGCCCGAACCACGTGGGCTGCGCCCCGCTCCGCCCAGCTCCGGGAGCGCGGACACCTCTGGATGCCCTGCCAGGCAGAGGGCGGAACGGACACCTGGGGCGCCCGCACGGGAAGCGCCAGTGCGGGGGAGAGCCCCGGATACTCGACCCCCAAGCCAGTTTGGGGAGAAAGACGGCGGCGGGGAGGGGAAAGTTGAGCACACAGCTGCGATTCCCGTGAGTTGCGGCGACTTTGCATAGGTGACATCGCGCCGCGGTCCTGCCTTGGGCAAGGTGGGACCCGCTTGCTGAGCGCGCTCTAGAGCGCGCGGCACATCGTCGAAATTTCTAACTCTGCAGGGAAAGCGCTATGTACCTCGGCTTTACAAATGGGGAAACTGAGGCTCAGAAACGCACCCTACCAAAGCCACCGACCAGTAAGTGGCAACGCCAAATAATAAATAGGACTTTAAGCCCAGGGCTTTCTGCTGCAGAGCGCGTACTCTCACCCCTTCGATTCTGCCAGGCATCAGGACCAGGAGGGTCCCGCAGCCGCGGGCAGCCCTGCTGCGGGGAGGAGACCGAGGCCTTGCCCGCCAAGAAAAAGTCAAGATCCGCGGGCAAATGGGGCAGATGTGGAAGCCAGGACGCGCGGCGCGGTGGTTCCAGGACCGAGGACGCGCTGCAGGGAACGCCTGGGAGCTCCGCGCCGCTGCACTCTTCTCCTGGACTCTAGGGCCGGCCTTTGGGTGCTCAGCGGGGCCCGCAAGCTCAGAGGGTCCCAAGGCGAGCCGCCGTCTCCAGTCCGCCCGACCTGCCTGTCCTTCCGAATTCCAATGGACATTAGGGAATTGCCCTCCTCCCTCATCCTCCAAGACTGGGCGCTTCAGAACTTTCTCTCCCTCCCCCTCCCTCTCCCTTGTCACTTAAAAACTCACATTCTGTTCTCCAGGAACCGCTTTTGCAATTCAGTTTTCGTATCTGCAAAATGATAGGAATAAAGCCATTAGGTGAATGAATAGATACTAGTATCTCCATTTAACAGAAGAGGAATCAAAACCTTATAGGATTGTTGTGATATCACATTAGATTATTTGTAAACAGCTTTCAAAAGGCTGCAAAAGAACAAAAAAGAATGTTGTTGCCTGCTGAGCCCAGGGGAACATTGTAGGTGAATCAGGGTATTTCAGGCCCCTGGGCTGCCTTGGGACAGGTGCTCTTACCAAACACCATCAATTGTTGAGTGTGAACCCTGGAATGGAGTGAAGCTTACACTGAAGCCAGTATTTCCACATCCCATATGACCTGGTGCTTATGTTTTTCATTTCCTTACCTCCTTGCCATATACTTTACTGTTACTTGTTAAGATTAATAAATCCCTTAAGAGTTGATGTAGGGACTTAAGTTCCTTAAGGGCAGAAGTTTTTAAAAATGTTTTTAATACTTTAGTGCTTATTTATTTGAAGTAGTGGTTTAAAAAAATATACAACTGACACACGCTGATATATAAGGTATACAGTAAAGAATATAAGGAGTATAAAATGAAAAGCCAAACTCTCTCTTATTCCATTACTAACCTCCATGACCAGAAAGCAATCATTATTAATGGTGTCTTCTATATTCTTTCTGAATGTTGTGTGTGTGTGTGAGGTTAAGCATGTGGGCTCAAACCAACTGCAAGAGTCGGAATTCCAACTAGGAGTGTGGCCCACAAGCTGTGTCATCTTGGACCTGTTACTGAATCATCTACTGACTTTTTTCTCTCTTCTCCATGATGAGAATAGTAATGGGAGTTACACATAAGGGTGTTGTGAATCAATATCCCTGCAGCTTGGGTGAGACACCACGTGGTGAGTGCTTGGTAAATATTAATTACTATTCCTGTTGATCTACTTCATCCTTTTTTGGTTGCAGAATCCAATGTGTGAGTTACCATAATTACTTACCAGTCTTCTATTGATGGACAGTTAATTTTTGATTTTTTGCTATTTAAATGATTCTGCCATAAATATCAGCCTAGATAATTCTTATTGATACCTATCATACATAGGATGACACATGAATATCATTGTACATACATACTGATATATCTGTAGACTAAAAGCCTATAGATTTGGATTTTCTGAGTCAAAGGGTGTATACAATTTTAAGAAAAAATTCTAGAATTATAAACTTTTTTTTTTTTTTTTTTTAATGGAGATGGAATCTTGCTCTGTTGCCAGGCTGGAGTGCAGTGGCTTGATCTCGGCTCACTGCAACCTCCGCCTCCCGGGTTCAAGCAATTCTCCTGCCTCAGCCTCCCCAGTAGCTGGAACTACAGACACACACCACCACTAATTTTTGTATTTTTAGTAGAGACAGGGTTTCACCATGTTGGCCGGGATGGTCTTGGTCTCTTGACCTCGTGATCCACCCTCCTCGGCCTCCCAAAGTGCTGGGATTATAGGTGTGAGCCACTGCACCCGGCCCTAGAATTATAAACATTTAAAATGGTTAAACAATCCCCAAATTACAGAAAGTTTCAAGTATAACACAAAGAACCCTACCTTCCCCTAGCCATTTGTGATGAAGTTTCTGACATGAGGGTTTAGTGTATTTTATACAAACAAGGACAACCTTCTATTAAACTGCAATCCAACCATCAACATCTGTACATGATACGTTGCTATCATCTAATCATCGGAGTCCTTTCAAATCTTGCCAGTTGTCTCCGTAATTTTTTGTTGCCAAACGATCCAGTTCAGAATCTCATGTTGTGTTTAGTTGTCATTTCTAAGTCTCCTTCAAATCAGATCAGTTCCTCTGTCTTTGACTTTCATGGCTTTGCTATTTAAATATTAAGCCACTTATTTTTTAGGCCGTCCCTAAATTTGGGTTGGTCTGCTGTTTCCCATGATTACACTCAGGTTTTGCATGGTTGGGAGAATCTTGCAGAAGTGAGGCCGGGTCCTCTCCCTGTGTCCTGTCAGCTGGTGCATGGCTGCAGTATGTCTCCTTACTGCTGCTGGGATCCCCAGACTAAGGTGCTGTCTTCCAGCCTTCTCCATGGGCAAGTTACTCCCTTCCCCCCTGTAATTAATATGTATTTTTGGAGGAGGGGTGTACACATTTAAAATTTCATAAGGCCAGGCGCGGTGGCTCACGCCTGTAATCCCAGCATTTTGGGCCAGGGCGGGCGGATCACTTGAGGTCAGGAGTTCGAGACCAGCCTGGCCAACATGGCGAAATCCTGTCTCTACTAAAAATACAAAAATTAGTTGGGTGTGGTGGTGCGCACCAGTAGTCCCAGCTACTCTGGGGGCTGAGGCAGGAGAATCGCTTGAGTCAGGGAGGCAGAGGTTGCAGTGAGCCGAGATTGTGCCACTGCACTCAAGCCTGGGCGACAGAGCAAGACTCTGTCTCAAAAAAAAAAAAAACTAAATAAATAAAGAATAAAATTTAATAAACAATGTCAAATGGTAGCAGAGAATAGATTTTATCTTTGTATTCCTGCCTCCCCAGCTTCTTCTCAGGGCTCCCCAGTGTGCCCGTCGCTGGTACCCTCTACCTCCCTGACATTTTACCCTGCCCTGAGACCTACCCTTCCTTGTTCACTTTCTAAAGGAGGAAACTGATGCCCAGAGAGTCAGATGGTGTTTACCCAAGATCACACAATGAGTCAGAGGCAGCCGATCTCTTCAGTCCTGAGCCTCACAAGCCACACTGTTAAAGTCTGGGTTGGTGGGTGGACACCAGAGGGCAGCAGAGAGTCCCCTCCCTACTTCCTTGTCGTAATAGTGGCCGTCTGGAGACTCAGCCTTTGCTGGGACTTAGTGGCTGGCATGAGAGGGAGGAAAGGATGGTTCACTTGGCCATGCCAGCAGGAAGCTCACCACCAAAGATGGGCTTCAGAGAAGCACCCTTTAATTTCACTGCCTGGGCATACCCCAGTTCCAAGGATAACTGGTCAGGCAAGTCCCACTGAGGGGTGGCCTTGGGCTTAGCCTCCTCTGTGCACGTGGATAGGGGACCTTAGGGGAGAGACGGTTTCTGGCTCACCAAGGAGCCTCACAGAGTCTGGATGTGCCTGCTTCCTTTGCAATGGCAGAGTCCAGGATTAGTGCTGAAAAGGCCTGCAGTTCCCATCCACTGACCCTCTCAGGTGCTCCAGCTCTCTGGCAGGCAGTAGTTAAAACCCGTCCCCCTCAGTCTCTCTGTCTAAACCCTCTGGGCCAATATGGCATTAGGCTAACAAGGGTTCTGGATTTTTGAGATAACCATCCAGGAAACAGAACACATGCAAAATATTGCCCCAAATCTTAGCCATATCCAGGAAACTACTTGTAAATTACAAGAAAATATGTTTTCATCAGACACTGAATCATTTTTTTTTCTTCCAATAAACCTGGAAAATGGAGGGGGGACCCCATTTTTGGAAGCATTCTGGCTTTGCCGTTGTTCAGCTGGGTGGGGTATCATGGGTTACGCAAGAGTGCCCTAGGCCTTTAAAGAGCTGTCACCTGACTCTGCTCCTGCCAGTTCATCAGCACACAGCCTCATGTGACTGCCCTCCAAGCAGCTGAACACACACGCAGCTCCCTGGGCTCACATTGGTCTACTTGCACAGCCCCACCCTGGCTGCCTCTGCTTGCTCTCTGGGCTCCAGCTCTTTTCTGAATGACCCTGCAACCCAACCTCCCTTCATCTGTCCAAGTCCTGCTCCCTGTTCGGATCACCACTCAACTGTCCTTCCCTCAGAAATCAGGTCCTGGCCAAGCAGCCCTGCCCACTGTCGGCTTCCCTGGGGTTCCTGCATGTTCTTGCAGATCAGGCCCATCGTTTATCTCCCGTGCTCGTGTGATTATCGGGTTAGTGTCTGTTGCTCCCCTGCTCTGAGCTCTGGGAGGACAGGGACTGCGATGCTCACTCTGATGTCCTGCTGCCTTCCACGGTGCTTGGTGCATAGTAGGCTCTCGACAAATATGTGTTGAATAAATATTGTTCAATAACCATAATATCATATTTTGATGCTGCCCTTCATCTTAACTTTGACTGAAGGGCATTTTCCAAACAGAGCTAGCTCTGCCCTCCACCATCCAGGTGGCCTGAGCTCACAGCACTTCCCTGGAAGAGTAGGGTCTCTTGGGAAATGACTTGATGAGATGACGGAATGCAGAGCTGGGAGAGGGAGAGTTGAATTGTCCTCACAGGGATCTCTGCTGGCTTGTGGGCCAACATTCTCCTCTTGCTGTTGCCATTCATTGGCTCTTACTATGTTTTCAGATGGTGGCCCCCAACTCAGCCTCTTTCTCTTTCTTGTGTTGGTCCAAGATCACCCTTTGTTTTCTCTCCTAGGATGCGTGTGCTACAGAGCAAGAAGTAATCCCCTTTTGCTCAAAGCTTAGCAGAATTCCATTTAGGATTCCTAAATTTCTACCCCACATGTGTGACTGCTTGAAAGTGTAGGACTCTCACACTTATGTTGGCAATGTGCTTTCCCTCATCTGCACACATAGAGAACTACATCTTGATGAGTGCTTGAAGGGAGCTGTAATTAACCAGAGAGGCCAGCCAAGAGGAGTGAAAAATCTGAACAATGAAGTTCTTGAATCTAAAACCATCAGAAATCTCAGCCTTCTGGGGGTTCTGGAAGCTTCAGCTCATGTTGGGGCATGGGCCAATGAGCAGTTCTCTTTACCTAAATTACCTTAATTAGGAGCTTTAACCATCAGGGATTCAGGAATTAGGCAGAAATGGTCCAAATTGAAGGGAATGAGTTCAGGCAATAAAATTTCCAGACCCACTTCTGGAAATCTTGGTCATGTGGTTATGAAGGAAGACAGCAGGAAGGGAACCAGTCCTCACTGAAGGCTACAGTGTGCCCAGCAAGTGTGGTCTGGGAGCCTGGCCTGCACATTAGCAATTGGGTTGGGCATCTGAACTCCCCAGTGTCAACTGGGTTGTGCAGATAAGGAAGCTGAGGCACTGGTGCAAGGTCACACAGTCAGAGAGGGGAGACCAGAGGCAAACCCAGGTCTAAGGGGCTCTGAGCCTGGACTTCTACAGCGCCTGCGGCAGGCAACAGCCACAGCAGGGGTGACTGGTTCATGGGGCCTGGCACAGCCAGAAGCAGGAAAGCTGTGAAAAGCAGATGTAGAAATTCAAAACCAGAGCCCCCCTCACGGGCCCATGCTGGGGAAAACAGTGGCAAGCAGCCCTGTTAGGCCCTGAGTGCATCGTGCCCTACATCAGGTGGTGGGCATCACCCCATTCCCAAATCACAATGGTTGAATTAGGCGTTACAGGAACAATTCCTTTTGCTTCTTCTCCACTTCCATAATTCATAGCGATGGCCTAATTTCAGTTTCAACACACAAGCCACACTTCATATCTCACGTTAAACTCTTGTATGAATGTTGCAGAATATTTGCAGTAACGCTAATGTCCTCCCCACAGTGAAAGCTGTTACAAGATCTCTCGCTCGAGCTGCTACCGCCTGCACCTCTCAGGTTGGTCTGATGTCAGCACAGGACTTGGCTGAAACCACCCCAGAGCCAGCAGCAGGAATCCAGCAGTATCACCGCCCCTAGGCCTCCCCCTCACTCATGGCCAGATTCAAAGCCCATTACCAACTAGTAATATACCTAGAGCCAATTCCTAACCCGTGAATCCCCACCTTCACCTTCCCATTCCCCATACTCACCTCAGTCTTGCCCTTCTGTGAACTACAGTTTTCCAAGCTTGCCTCCACCTGAACTCCAAACCCAATTAATTTCCAGCCCTATCTTCCATGGCTTTCTGACCCCACAAATCCAAATGAGTCCACCTATTCCTGGGAGCACGTGTGCCTTCAGTTCTGGGTGGAAATGCAATGTCAGGCTGTGTTTTGTGCCTTCCCATTTTCTCCTACAGTTATCCAAGGTTAACCCTCAAGACAGGCTCAAATCCTACCTGCTCAGGTGGCTGGGCTAGGTCACTGGTTTTGAAGTAGGGTTTGTAAACATATTTCAGGTCCTGAAAATACTTGGTTAGAATTTTCAGGTATTTAAAATTATTTAAAAACTGTCATAACAACTAAACACATACTTGGGAAACAGAATGACAGGCTCAGGTCTATCTCCCCAGGGCATACTGTGAGAGCCAGAAGGCCTCTGTGGCAGTGTTTAAAGAAATCCGCATCTCCTGCCAACTTAGTGCAGACTGTGCTGAAAATCAGACCCAGGATTTGATTGTAAGGGTGCCAAGAGGAAGGTTTCCAGATGAAATGTAGGCTTTCCAGTTAAATTTGAATTTCAGATAAACACGGAATAACTTTTAGTATAAGTATGTTCTAAATATTGCATGGGGCATACTTGCTTACACTAAAATATTATTTGTTGCTTATCTCAAATTCAAGTTTAACTAAGCGTTTTGTATTGACATCCTGCAAATCTATACCAGAAATACAACGGGAACACCCTGAATATGTTTTCTGTGCTTAAGTCAGGGCATTGATAGGGTGGTAGAATCATGTAACCTAGGAGGAGGACATTTGGATAGATGAGTCTAAGCTTGAACACCTAGATTCCCAAGAACCCTCTTGGGAATAGCCCTTTCCCTTTTCCCAAGGACGCTGATACCTGGATACTGTGCAGAGTCTTCACCTGAGATGGTTGACTTCCCATGTGATGCTTGTCCTTCTCAAGATCTGTCTCCATCTCTTCTTATTTCCTCTACACCAATAACTAGGGCCAGGTCCCAGTATAGCCCAAGTGGGAAAATAAAGTTTCTTTTCTAGGAATAAACAGCATCTAGTGAACATAACTGCAAGTCTTGGCTAATATATGTCACCAAGCGACAGAGAGAAATGTGTCTGAATAAGCCACGGAGATATTGAATTCAGTTGGTTGATTTGGAGGAACTTGTCTATGTCTTAGAATTTGACTTCTTGGCAAGGATACTTGGAAATCATTCAAATACACTGCTGAGATGGCACTGCGAAGCTTGGGCATGATGTAAATGAGGTGTAGATGTTATGCTTGCCTTGGCAGAGTATTGAGAAGGAACTTAGAAGGCTTAGGGAGGTAGGAATGTGAGAATGGATTTATTATGTAAGATCAAAGACTCTATCATTTGACTGTGTTTCCTGGGAGGGCCCAGAGGACACTTTCTTCACCAAAGCAATAAGAAATATACCAGTGTGGGGAGTGTCTGCATCTTTTGGCAACTCAATACTGGCTGTTCTCTGAAGCTGGTATTAACTAACAGTAGGAAGTTACTCCGTGGAACTACACTCTGTAGTGTCATGGGGGTTGCTGGGATTCTGAAATAGAAGAGTTCAGATAGAGATCCTCAACTATCAGAGGTAGGGTGGACAGAATTTCTGTAATGGTAAAAAATCCAGAAAAGCAACCAAACATAAGTGTCTATGGGATGGCTAGTAGACTATGGTATTCCTTGGGGCTCAAAAAATTAGCAGACAATTAGGGTACTGGTTGATTGTGCACACAGATAATTCAAGGACTGGTGAACGGAAGGCTGATATCAGATGCTGCAATGAAAAATCACAATCCCTCACTCAGTTTCCATATCTAAACCAGTTTTTATAGACCTAGACCCCATCGACTAAAGGAGAAGCAAGGTCCCTTCGAGGAAGGACTTTACAGTGTCACTACAATATATACCATAAATATTATACATTGTTTTCCCCAAAGGGCCCATGGTTATTAAGGATAACTGTACATAGGGGAAAGGGAAACAGTCATACTTTGGAGGGTGATTGGATACAGATTCTGAGCTGACATTAGTCAGGGGAGCCATCACACTGTCATCAGAAAAGATCTGAAACAGCTTTTACGTGGGAAGGACAACAGTACACCTTCTCTCTATTGTCTGTCCCAGGGCTATATCAAATCTCTGATTACTGTCACAATATAATCCTCAGGAACCTTGAGCACATTGGTGCAACATATGGTGATATTTTCCAGATTAGAACTGGTGAAAAGGAGAGTAGAAAGATGCTGAATACTCTGGTAAGACATATGTGCATTGGGAGGCCAATCTTATGATGTTCCAGGGATATAAAACTTAGGCTAGGTTTTTAGGGGACTAAAGATGTAGAGTCTGCTGGGACATACCTTCAAAAGTATAGGGCAAATTATTCTCTTTGCAGGCGCTATGACAAGGATAGAGACATAGCACTAGGTGGAACTTTGGATGTTGGAGGCAGCACATGGCTCACTTGGGAATACTGCTGCAATCCATTTGGGAAGTGATTTGGAAGGCTGGCAGGTTTGAGTGATGCTTAGAGCGTGAGAAAATTCTGTAGCAGGTCCAGGTATTAATGCAAGCTTCTCTAGTTGTTCAGGGAACTGGAAGAGAATAAGGTTGAAAGACTGGAGACAGAGAGGTATGTGCAGGGATCTTGGGAATAGGCGCCACATGTGAATCTTCTATCTCATGTCAATGCTTACCAGAGGCCACCTAGTACAAAAAGGACACTGAATGAATGGGTATACTGGGTCATTTACCCTATGGAGTCAGACTGTGTCCTTGGTCACCTCAATGTTCATGCCAGGGGACCAGGAGGGAGGCCATATGGTCCGACTACGTGGGCTCTATCTCACCAAGGCTGATCTAGCTACTTCTGTTGCTGGATATCTGACTGATGCTGAGCTCTTTACATGGCACCATCCCCTGAGAAGACCAAACAATCCCTTGGAGCTGGCGTAGATTTGGGGTATTTAGTGGGAGTTCGTGAGCGGTAGGTTGGAATGTGCTATTGAAAAGGGTTTAGGATTTTGGTTCTGAAACAAAATGGGTAGACTCACTTTTCCCTACTCCTCCCTTCTAAAAATTAAATACCATGGAAATTATTTAACAGACAATGATAAAAGGACTCTGAAAGTTGGGTAGAAGAAGGTAGACTGGCGAGAGACCTCAGGACTGGAGGAAAGATAATATGGTGGGTTCCTTAGGCTTTTCTTTTTATCTCCCATGTAGCCTAGACTGGGTGTCAGAGATGTCTGCAACCAGTATCTACAACAGGAGATATTCTTTAATGTTTTGTAATAATCTTTTATTATGTTTGAACATAATAACCAAATGACCAGAATATAATACAAACCCACTTGTCATACCAAGGACCAGAAAAAAACCACCCGAGTGAGAAAAGACAATAAATAGATGTTGATACTTTGATGCATCAGATGGTAGAATTATCTGGTAAGAATTTTAAAGCAGTTATTATAAATACGCTTCATAAATTAACATCAGTGCTTCAAAACCAATGCCATAAAAATGCCTCAACAATCAATGTCAAGTCATTGATTTACAGAACATTAATACTTAGAATCAGGAGACTGGGATGTCACACCCACTAGCTGTGTGACCTTGGGCAAGATTTCCAGCGTTACTGGGCACTGATTTCTCTGTCTCCAGAGTGGAGGTTGGGTAGACCATGCAACAGCACACTGGCAGGTCCTGTTAGTTGTCTACTCAATAACCATGGCCCTCGTATGCTAACAGAACCCTAACTCCAGGTAGAGGAGCAAGGACTTCAACTAAAAATAGGCATTTTCCAGCCTCCCTTGCAGTGAAGATAACCTGCATGGACACTTCTGGACAATCGAAGTGCAAGAGGTTCCTGTCCCTTCCAGAATAGACAGGAAACCCTTGCTAGGAGAAAGCCCTTTACCTCCTGTCCTTTCTCCCTTCTTCCTGCCTGGATCTTGAATCTGAGATCTGCAGCTACAGCAAGTATCTGGCAACCAGGAGGAGACCAGCAATAGGATGGTGAGGATTGGGGATGGAAAGAAAGCCCAGTGTCCTGACACGTCGCTGAGCTGTGCTCCCAGGCTGACAGGCGACTTCTGAACTCCTTGTTATGGGAGAAAAAGACACCTGCACATCTAGGCAACTGTCGGTTGCGTTTCCTGAGCTTGCAGCTGAATGCATTCCTAACTGATTGAATGAGGAAGATGAGGAGGAGGGTGCCAGCTACAATCCTTTCAATGCCAGGTGCTGTTCTAGCGAGTTGACGGGTTCAACCACATTTAATCCTCACAGCTACCACATGAGGCAGATGCCAGTACGGTCCCCACTTCAGAGAGGACTGAAGGGAGGCGTGGGTTCTTGTCTGAGAGGCAGGCGCAGCGAGTCAGGGGTGGAGGAGGAGTGTGTCCACAGCACTTCCGAGTGCCGGCGTATTCACAAATGGCTCATAGGTTCTGTTGTTGTGGTTACCTTAGAGGATTTGTGTGCACGCGCGTGTTTGTGTGTCAACACCTCTAGGATGGTGCTCATGGCATGGGAATTCCTTTCCTCGCTTCCTGCATCCTTCCCCTGGGTCTACTAGCTTTTGCCAGGGACTGGGGACATAGGAAAGGATAAAGATCGAGGGCATCCTCCAAGGCTGATCCCGACATCCCCAGGACTGACGTACGGCCTCCAGACCGATGTCAGGATGCTCTCTGCCAAGAAAAGGGGTCCCCAGGCAGGCAGCGCAGACCCCCTCGGGGCCCCGCCGGCTTCGGGCTGTTTCCCGCCGTGACTCCTCCGCTCCGGGAGGGGGCGACAGAGGCCGACGGCTGCAGCCGGGCGCGCCGCCAAAGCTCCTGCTTGTAGTGCGGGCCGGGGTCCGGGGTCTCGGGGTCCTGGGAGGCGGGGCGGTCGGTCCGCTGGGGGCGGTGAAACCGAGCTCGGCTCCTGTCCGGCGTGGCCTCCGTTTCCCAGGCTTCTGAGCTCAGGGCCCCGGCCGGGCTTCGGGAGGGTCCTCCCCGCGCCGCCCCGGCCCTTCCGTCCGCCCCCCGCGGCCCGGCCCCGCCTCGGAGCCATTCTGGGCGCGGCCTGGGCGGCCTTGGGGTGATTACTGTCCCCGGCCGCAGTTCCGCGCGCCCCCGCGTCTGCCGTCCCCGGACCCCGAGACCCGAGATGTGCGCCCCCGGCCCTCCAGCCCTTCCCGGGGACCCCGGGGCCTCGGAGCCCCGCGCCCAGGCATTGTCTCCTTGGAAATGGAGCCCCCCAGCCCCACGTCATGTTGCCGGGAGCCCCTCGTTACAGCAAGCGGCTGCCGGGAATCAGTGGCCACTAGGACCTTTACCCCGAACGCTGCGCACCCGTGGGGCCGCTCTCCTCCCCGCCCTTTTGTGGGATTCAAAGTCAAACCACACTAAGCCATAAATAAGTGGTTGTGGGAATCCAGCGCTGGGCCCCTCCATCCAACAGACTTTATCCACAAATTACTTGAATGCCTTTTTGTGTGTTTAGTATCAAATTAAAAAATTCTCCACTCTTAATGCCCCTGCCTGGCGTATCGGCGGCCCAAGCCTCTGCGTGGTCAGCCCCTGGGGAATGACTTTGCAGGGGGGCCTGCATCGCATTGCACCATTGGGCTTTCTGCTCCCTGAGTTCTGCTAGGGGAGTCCCTGGGGTCGGGGAGCCGGAAGTGCTGGGATTTCCCACCATCCTCAAATACAAGGTCAAGATCTCTGGACCGTTGCCCATCCAAGCCCCAGGAACTCCAGGCCTGCAGAGGCCTCCAGGGACCCACCCACAGCCGCCTGGGGCTCTCCAGCCAGGGTTGCGCCCCATCCCCAACCCCAACCCTAACCTTAGCAAGCACTACTGCTTGGGAAGGCCAAGCTCCCAGTTCGTCCCTTTCTGGCCTGAGCTACCCCTGGAAGCCTGGCCCCTGCCCCGCTCTGGGGCCAAGCTGAAGGGGCGTCATTTCTGGCCACAGTTGCAGGGCAGAGGCTGGGGTCAGCCAGTGGGTGGGCCAGGTGGGCCGGGAGTGCCAGGGGAAGCTGCCAGGCTTTGTTTCTAGCTGAGAGTAGGGGGGTGGATGAGCTGGATCTGGGCCTGCCGTTTCCAAGGAAACAGTGGGAAACTGTGGGTGTCTCTGTCTGCGGCTTCCTCATGTCATGGGGTGTGTGGTTTCTGGAGCCGCCTGACAGCCTGACCAACTTGGGGCCACTGTGGCTGTGGGAACATATATCCTGAGTTCCAAGCCATTGAGTGAGGAAGCTGCAGAGAGGTTGGGAGGCGCTTCTTCTCACCAACCGTTCTCACCCAGCACCTCCTACCCGAGGGCACCTCCTACCCGAGGGCACCTCCTACCCTAGGGCTTCCCTGGTGCTGCTGCCTTATCTGGGTCTAAGGTCTGAGGTCTAGACGCTCAGCCGTCAGCCCCGGTGGCCTGAGTTTTGCCCCATCTGGTCTGCCTGGTGCCCTGCCTCCACCAACGGGACCCTGAAGCGAGGGCATTGGGCTGTGAGACTTGGTAGTTGAAGAGCTCCAGCCTGGGAGCTAAGCCTAAACTCTCTCCTCCTGGCTTCCAGTGGTTCCCCTGCATGTCCTCCTCCTGCCAGCCAGGGTCTGGGCAGGAGAGAGGTGGCAGAGTTGCTGCCGCAGGGACATCTGACAAAAGTGTGGGCAGAGTTAGGAAACAGTAAGGCAGGTGACGTCCCCGGGGAGGGGCCGCAGTAAGAGCCGTTGCCACCTCGGGCCGGAGAGAGGCACATGAGGGCTCGGTGTCTGGAATGTGGAGTGTGGAGCCTTGAGAGAGGTGCCCCCAGAGCTGTGGGGTCCAGGCAGCTGCAGCCACTGCAGGCGGGGAGGGAGATGGGGTCAATGCCAGGCTTCTCCCTTCCTGCTCCCCAGGCTCCTGCTGGGCCCCTCTTGGCTGAGCCCATTGGGAAGCTGGTGCCAAAGGGGCAGTTGGTGCAGGCCCTAGTGGCTGGTGTTCGGGATAGAGCAGGGTGGCAAAGGCGGGCAGGGCATCGGGAGGGGCAGACAAGTGTCCTGCTGGGGGCCGCCACCACACTGCCTGGGTGGGTTTCTGAGTGTGCAGGAACCCTCTCTGGCCCGGGCTGCTGGGCTTTTGGGGCATCGTAAGTGCATCTTAAGGAGCAGCAGCCGGTGGTGTGAGGCTCTACCGCACCCCAGGCCATCTGACCACCCGGGCCACATGGGCTTCTCGGCTGGCCATCTGGGAGGCAAAGGGAGTCTGGGAAGCCTCCAAGGAGGAAGAAGTGCTTGATCCCTTTGCCTTCCACACCGAGGGTGCCCAGCCCGGTGGTGTTCCCAGTGGTAGCCCCCGCGCCCAGGACCACGTCTGCATGTGGTTGCCTCAGCAAATGCTGTTGTGTAAGCGATGGCCTGGACCTCCCTGCTAGTTCTAAGAGAAAGGCCCATCTTCAGGTGTGGGGGAGGGGACCTGGGGCTCCTCAGGGGATGGGGTGCAGCACCCAAGGCCCTGCGAGTTGGGGGCCCTGCCCTGGCCCCAGGTGAAGCCCAGCCTCTGTCCCAGGCCCAGACAACAATCTCCTGCCCCCTCTGCACACTGAGAGATAACCACATAATGCTAATACGGCTCCCTGATATTGAACCCTTCCACGGTGTGCAGCCCTGCACCCCACGACAACCCTGGGGGACAGGCACTGTTATTAACATCCCCATCTGATAGATAGAGAAAAAGACTGCAAGGGAGGCTGGATGTGAGTGAAGTGGCTTGACAAAGGTCACTGGACAATGCCGGTGGAGCCGCGGCTCCCGCTCAGGCCTCTCTGAGAGCAGACGTTGGCCTCTGTGCCTCTCTGCTTCTCCTAGAAGGCCACCAGGCAACTGGGGTCCCTGCAGTGGTCCTGGGGAAGAAATGGCTGAGTCCCAATTTGATGATGCGCCAGACCCTTGGGCAGAGCCACCCTGGCTGCTTCATGCACCGGGACAAGTTCCTCTCAAATACCCTTCCCTTCGAGACCCTCTTCTAACCGCCACCATAGACCTGCCCCAGGCCCCTGTACCTCTGCCTAAAATGTGCCTCTAAGCAGTCCTAACAGTCTGCTGTTCAGGTGTGTCTGTGTCTGGAATGGGCCCCTGAACAGTCCCATGCCTACAATGAACCCCTGAATAGTGCCGTCCCTGGAATGCACCCATAAACAGTCCTGTGCCTGGAACGCACCCCTGAGCAGTCCTGTGCCTGGAACGCACCCCTGAGCAGTCCTGTGCCTGGAACGCACCCCTTAACAGTCCTGTGCCTGGAACGCACCCCTGAGCAGTCCTATGCCTGGAACGCACCCCTTAACAGTCCTGTGCCTGGAACGCACCCCTGAGCAGTCCTGTGCCTGGAACGCACCCCTGAGCAGTCCTATGCCTGGAACGCACCCCTGAGCAGTCCTGTGCCTGGAACGCACCCCTGAGCAGTCCTGTGCCTGGAACGCACCCCTTAACAGTCCTGTGCCTGGAACGCACCCCTGAGCAGTCCTGTGCCTGGAACGCACCCCTGAGCAGTCCTGTGCCTGGAACGCACCCCTGAGCAGTCCTACGCCTGGAACGCACCCCTTAACAGTCCTGTGCCTGGAACGCACCCCTGAGCAGTCCTATGCCTGGAACGTACCCCTTAACAGTCCTGTGCCTGGAACGCACCCCTGAGCAGTCCTGTGCCTGGAACTCACCCCTGATAGTCCCATGCCTGCAATGAACTCCTGAACAGTGCTGTGCCTGTAATATACCCATAAACAGTCCCATATCTGTAATGCACCCATAAATAGTCCTGTGCTTCTCTTCTCTCCTCTCTGGCCAAACGTCCACCTCACCCTGGGGACATCCCTGCAGCCCTAGCTCTGCTGCGTGGAGCTCTCAGTGCCGGGTCTCCCTCTCATCCCTCGGGTGGCTCCTTTGGCCTTGGAGTATAACAGACCATCCTCAGGAGCTGGCTTCAGGGCAATGGTGACAGGCCTGACCCCACATTCAGTGCTTTCTCAGGGGGCTCATTCAGGAAGGGAGAGAAAAAGCATCATCCCAAAGGGCCAATGTTTCAGGAGCCGATGACCCTGCAGGCCTCTGTGGCTCCAGCTGCTTCACTGGGCTCCTGGGAGCTGCTTCCTTCTGAGCCTGGGGACGTTCACCCAGGAGGCCTTAAAAGGCAGGTCTCCCCAAGCCAGCTAGGGTGGGGACTGCTTGTGCTACCGGCTTGGTCCCTCGGCCCTCTGATTCCCTCTACTGGCCAGAGCAGGTTACTGGGGCTGACCCTGCAAGCTGAGGGACCCAGAATCACAAACACACACACTCAAGACAAGAGCCATCCAGGGCCAGGCCTGCACGCCAGCTTTGCAGCAGGGGGACTGTCCCTGTTTTGAACGTGTCCATCTACCCGGCTCTGCTCTGGAGCCCTCCCTGTTTCTATCTCGATCAGCTTGAGTGACTGCCGGGTGGTCGCATCTGACTTCCCATAGTGTCTGAGATGCGCATAATCACAGATTTCTTCTGAACAGACCTACGTGGCATAATTTAATGCTCTAATGTTTACGTCGTTTTGCTAAATGGCTTGCCATGGATTTGGGTATATGGTTTCAAGCCAATGGTCTTTGGAAGCTTGTAACGTCTATGCTTGATTTCTCAGGAAAAATGATTTCAGACGTCTGGATGCTGGAGTCAGCAATGGTTCTGCCAAAACATCTGAGTGTAAAATCCGGATGGAAGTTTGCTGGTCTGGGGAGCCCTCCGCCTGCATGGGCTTCCCAAGTCAGGGGGCATTGGCCCACCAGGTGCACCCATGCTCAGTGCAGAGCCCTGATAGGGCAGCCTGGTGCGTGAGCTCTGTCCTGGGGGAGGCTCAGCTGTAGGCACTCACCTTGCACTCACTCTCAGACACAGTTGGAAGCAAAGATCTGACATTGTTTAGAAACTGAACGGTAGCTTACCTGCTAAGAGGAGTTCATTCTAGGAAACCTAGAGAAGATGATAAAATCCCATAGCTACATGTCTTCTTTAAGGTACCATCTCGAGTGAAGCATTTTTAGTGTTACGAGTGTGTTGTTTAATTTGTCTCTTTTCCTTTGGTCCTCTGAATGTTGATCAAAGTGGAAGATTCTCTGCTTCTGGCCTTTCTAGGGATTTCCATCATTGTCTCAGTTGTATTGCTAAGGAGACTTATTGCTAGTGTGACCTTTCTTCCTCTCCTCTTTCCCTCCTTCCTTTCTCCTCTCTTCTCCTCTCTTCCCCATTTTTATGACAAGAATCAAACAGCATTCAAGTCATTGCCCCTTCCTCAACTATCCGGATAGCCAAAGCTGCAGCTGCAGTCAGCTGAGTGGGGTTACTTCCCATGAGAGCCCGCATTGCCAGGGGAACAGCTGGCAGCAAGGGTGCAGCCTCTTGCAGTGAAGGCAGTATGGACACCAGTGCAGATGCAGGCAAAGGTCACCCAGGTGGAAGTCAAGGGCCACCTGTGCCTGTGACTTGTGGCCCATTCTTCTTCCATCTGAACCAAGGTTGTATCAGCATCATCAAGCCAGTTACTCCTGGGCTGGAGCTCTCTCTGTCCTGCTAGGAAGCAGGGAGGTGAGGTCCAACCGGGTTGAAGAAACTGGGATTTTATTCACCTATGCCCTGTCTGTCATTGACTGAGGCTGAGTGAGCTCCTGCAGTCAGAAAAGATGCCTGAGACAGAGTCTGGGTGTTACCACTCAATAGCCTGGGTCACCTGTAGGACGTGTAGGAGAAATGCAGTGCTGACAACATCCGTTTGCTGCAGCTTCTCTGTGTGCCTGGTGTCCCTGGGGCTGCTCCAGCCCCCTGGCCAGGGCCTCTCCTGGAATGTCTTGCCCTGTGTGTCAGGTGCCCTGCTCCCTATGATGAGAACCCTACCCCTGATACCACTGACCTGTGAAAGGCAGGAACCTGCTGAGCTTTTTCTACTCCCTTCCCTGCTGCTTAAGGGTCGAGCCCCACCCTTTGTCCTCTCTCTAGCAGTGGTTGGGTTCAGGACCACCTGTTGCGAATTTCTTGATTCTGATTTGTATCGGAGCTCTCACAGGATCTTCAAAGGATGGGTGATATGGTTTGGCTGTGTCCCCATCCAAACCTCATCTTGAATTGTAGTTCCCATAATCCTCACATGTTGTGGGAGGAACCAGGTGGAGATAATTGAATCATGGGGGCAGTTTCCCCTATCCTGTTCTCGTGATAGTAAGTTAGTTCTCACGAGAGCTGATGGTTTCATAAGGGCCTTCCCCCACCCCGCCCCCACCCCGCCTTCGCTCAGCACTTCTGCTTGCTGCTGCCATGGGAAGAGGGACATGTTTGCTTCCCCTTCTGCCATGATTGTAAGTTTCCTGAGACCTCCCCAGCCATGCTGAACTGTGAGTCAATTAAACCTCTTTCCTATATAAAGTACCCAGTCTCCAGTATGTTATTAGCAGCGTGATAACAGACTAATAGAATGGGAGATAAGTTAAACATTGAGTTCAAATTATTTTGTTTTCTTAAAAATGAATGTTTTATGACGTTAAGGGTTACTATATAGCTACAGTAATCAAAACTGCGAGGTACTGGTAGAGGGGTAAACATGTAGTTTCATGGAATAACATAGAAAACCCAGAAACAGACCTACACAAATATGCCCAACTAATACTTAACAAAGGTACAAGGGCAATCTGATGGAGGAAGCGCTGCCTTTTAAACAAATGGTGTTGGAGAGGGGCAAAAATATAAACCTCAACTTCAGCCTCACACATTATATAAAATTAACCCCAAGTGGATTACAGACTTGCATTTAAGCTGTGAAAGCACTAAACTTTTAGGGAAAAAAATAGAAGAAAATATTTTGGACCAAGGGCTAGGTGAAGAGGTAGTTGCCTGACTTGATACCACAGGCACAATTAAAAAGGCACAATCCAAAAATGGATGAATTGGACATTAAAACTCACAGGTCTTGCTCTGTGAAAGACTCTGTTACAAGGCTGAAAAGCAAAGCCACACCTTGAGAGAAGATATTTGCAAACCACATATCCAACAAAAGATTAGTATCTGGAATATATAAAGAACTCTTAAAATTCAACAGTAAAAAAATCCATCCTGGCTAACACAGTGAAACCCCGTCTCTACTAAAAATACAAAAAAATTAGCCGGGCATGGTGGCAGGCGCCTGTAGTCCCAGCTACTGGGGAGGCTGAGGCAGGAGAATGGCATGAACCCAGGAGGCGGAGTTTGCAGTGAGCCGAGATTGTGCCACTGCACTCCAGAGCCTGGGCGACAGAGCAAGACTCCGTCTCAAAAAAAAAAAAAAAAAAAAAAATCCAAACAATTCCATTAGAAAACAGGCTAAGGACATGAACAGGTATTTCATCAAAGATAATACACAGTTAGCAAATAAGCTCATGAAAAAATGGTCAACACCATTAGCTATTAGGCAGAAGCAACCTGAAACCACAATGAGCTATCACTATGTACCCATAAAAATGGCTAAAATAAAAAATAGTGTGAACACCAAATGTTGGCGAGGATGTAGAGAACCTGGATCACTTATACATTGCTGATATAAATGTAGGATGGTACAGCTCGTCTGGAAAAGAGTACAGCAGTTTCTTACAAAAGTAAACATGCCCTCACCATACGGCCCAGCAATCACACTATTGGGTATTTATTCCAAAAATTCAAAAACTTAGCATTCACACAGAAACTTGTATATAAATGTTCATAGAAGCTTTATTTATATTAATACTAGCCCCCAATGGAAACAACTCAAACGTCCTTCAGCAGGTGAAAGGTTAAACAAACTTTGGTACATCTGTATTTCAAAATACGACTCAGCAATGAAAAGGAAAAGGCCATGGATGCATTCAACAGGTTGGATGGATCTCAGGGGAGTTATGCTGAGTGAAGAAAGGCAGTCTCAAAAAGTCATCTGTTGCATGATTCCATCCATGCAGCATTCTTGTAGTGAAAAATTTATAGAGGTGCAAAATAACAGACTAGCGGTTGCCAAGGGTTAGGGACAGGGAAAGAGGGAGTAGCTGTGGCTATAAGAGAGTAGCATGAGGGATCCTTGTGACAGACCATTCTGTATCTTGACTGTGGTGGTGTCACAAGAATGTACATGTGATAAAATTATATAGAACTAAATACACACACACAAACATACCATGAGCACACGTAAAACTGGTGAAATCCAAACAAGGTCCATGGTCCCTATCAAGATCAATTTTTTGATTGTGACATTGTGCTACAGTTATGCAAGATGTTGCCATGGAGGAAACCAAGTAAAGGGTATATAAGGTCTCTCTGTATTCTTTCTTACAACTGCATGTGCATCTACAAGTATCTCAAAGTAAAAAGTTTAAAAATGGGTTATAAGAGAAATGAAGCCATGTACACAAATGTTCATATCATAATTGCCCACAGATGGAAACCATGCAGACATCTGTCAATAGGGTGACTAAGTAAACAAATTATGGTATATTCAGACAGTGGGATACTACACTGCAATAAAAAGGAGTAAACTGAAGATTCACAGAGCACGTTGGGTGGATCTCATAGACACTATTCTGAGTGAAAGAAGCCAGACACAGAAGAGTACATAGAATCTGGTTCCATTTATATGAAACTCTAGAGGAGACCAATCTATTTACAGTTTAGATAGGTAGTTGTCTGCAGCTGGAGGTGGGAGTTTGACAAAGAAAGGGCACGAGGGGACCTTTTTGGGTGATGGAAATGTTCTCTACAGGGAGGTGGTGGGTACATGATTTCTTTTTTTTTTTTTTTTGAGATGAAGTCTTGCTCTGTTTCCCAGGCTGGAGTGCACTGGCGTGATCTTGGCTTGCTTCAACCTCCGCCTCCTGGGTTCAAGTGATTCTCCTGCCTCAGCCTCCTGAGTAGCTGGGATTACAGGTGCGTACCACCACACCTGGCTAATTTTTGTATTTTTAGGAGAGACAGGGTTTCACCATGTTGGTCAGGCTGGTCTCAAACTCCTGACCTCGTGATCCGCCCGCCTCGGCCTTCCAAAGTACTGGGATTACAGGCGTGAGCAACTGTGCCTGGCCAGGTACATGTTTTTATGCATTTGTTGAAACTCATCAAAATGTATACTTCATGTACATAGGTGTACATATTTGTCAAAATTCATTGAAATGTATGTTTAAAATGAGTGCAGTTTTTGGATACAAATTATATCTGATTAAAAAGAATAGGTTATCCAAAATTCAAGCAGAAGGTTTTTGGCCCCGTTGCTAGCCCTGGTTACAAATGTCAGTGTTAGAACATAGTTTCCCATGTTCCATTGACGACTGGATGAGATTTATCTCTTCAAAGATTTCTCTGTGTTTTGTAGATAAGTTAACTCATCCCAGCTGGGCCCTAACAAGCCCATCCACTGTGACTCATATGGTTAATGATCTATTTAAAAGTGTCCACGGGGAAGAGACTTTTGGCACTGGAATTATATACATCAGTTTTTTGAGGTTAGGCCCTATTCTTGTTTATGTCTCAACTCAAGCGGAGTTCCTTTAGGATGAAATCAAGATGTAATTTAGATGATGTTTTACTAAAGAGTAGCTTGCTGTGGCGGCTATGGCGTGCCCCGCTTGGATCTCCCTCCAAGAAAGAACTTGCTGGAAAGCTGGAGGAGTGTGTTAGCCAGTGTAACTGCTGGAGGGGTTCTTCCTGCTCCCTGCACAAAGAAAGACGATGGCATCGTAGCAAAGAAGGAGTTTAATAGACACGAGGCCGGCCACACTATGTGGGAGACGGAGTTAGTACTCAAATCATTCTCCTCCAAAGCTCCTAGGTTAAGGGTGTTCAAAGGCAGTTTGGGGGAAGGGGGTGGGGGCGGCCAGGGTTGCTGCTGATCGGTTGGGGTGGCAATGAAATCAGAGGGGTTGAAGCTGCCCTCCTGTGTGCTGCATTGCTTCGGGGTGGGGCCACGGGAGTGGGGTTTGGGGGTCCAGGTGGAGCCAGGGGTATCAGACATGAAAAAAAAAAAAAAAAAACCCTGAAAAGGTATCTCCAAAGGCCAATCTACAATACAATCTGCAGGAGTAATTGCGGAAGTTGCATATCCTATAACCTCCTGAATAATTGCTCTCCATTCTGAGTAACATGATGAAATCTTGTGCCATCCAGCTCCACCCCACTGTGGATGTGAATCATCTCCTTGTCCAGCACATCCAGCCTGTGTGTGCTACCCCCGACCCGTGACTCAGTTGGTAGCCATCTACGTTATCAGATCGACTATTGCTGTGTCGCAGTGCTTGTAAACCCCATTTTACTTAATAATGGCCCCAAAGCAAGAGTAGTGATGGCGGCCTGTTTTTATAATTGTTCTATTTTATTATTAGTTATTGCTGTTAATCTCATATTGTTCCTAATTTATAAATTAAACTTTATCATAGGTATGTATATATAGGAAAAAAACATAGTATGTATAAGGTTTGGTACTATCTGCGATTTCAGACATCCACTGGGGTCTTGGAATGTACCCCCCTTGGATAAAGAGGTCTACTCTATTTCAAATAGAGGACGCGATACAGAGAAGCATTTCCACAGGTGGTGGAAAGAGATGAGAAGCTAAATGCAGACAGAACAGGCAATGAAGACAATAGCAAGAACAGGAAGTTCCTTGCTTCTCAGGCCTGGAGGGATAAAGCAGGAGAAGATGCAGTAGAATCCAGGACCTGGGGCTGCCTGGAGGAAGTTGGAGTCATTGCAGGCATGTCTGGGGGCAGCTAGAACTCCAGAGGGGTGCATCAGGGGAGCTGGAGCTATGGGGGAGATGCAGCCACTGCCTCAAGTGCTACCTAAGCAGAGAGGCACACACACACACGCACACACACACACCACACACACATACCACACACACACCTCACACCCCCCCACACACCACACACACACCACACACACCACACACACCTCACACACCCCCCACACACCCCCCACTCACACACCACACACACCACACACATACCACACACACCACACACACCACACACACACACCACACACACACACCACACACACACACCACACACACACACCACACACACACACCACACACACCACACACACACCACACACACACCACACACACCACACACACCACACACACACCACACACACACCACACACACCACACACACCTCACACACCCCCCACACACCCCCCACTCACACACCACACACACCACACACACACCACACACACCACACACACACACCACACACACACACCACACACACACCACACACACACCACATACACACCACACACACACCACACACACCACACACACCACACACACCACACACACCACACACACACCACACACACACCACACACACCACACACACCACACACACCACACACACCCCCCACACACCCCCCACTCACACACCACACACACCACACACACACCACACACACCACACACACCACACACACCACACACACACCACACACACACCACACACACACACACCACACACACACCACACACACCACACACACACCACACACACCACACACACACCACACACACACCCCACACACACACACCCCACACACCCCACACACACACCACACACACACACACACCACACACACACAGAGAGACAGAGAGAGAAACACCCCGACCTTCTCCCTGCCTGTCCCCCTCCAGTCTTCCACCAGTGCCTGCCCTGTCTAAACTTACCAAGAAGCTAGGAGACAGTGGGGCCTGGGAACCGTATTTTCCTTCAGTGCAGAGCAGAAGAAGGAAAGGTCAGGATATGAATCTGAAAGAAAACGGAAACGACACAGGTGCTTTTTCCAAAACTTCATTTCTGTGAATTCACTAAAAATATCATTAGGATTCCAGCCAGGTGGCTGGATGGATAGGTGGAGAGATGGATTGAAACGTGATAAAGGAAATGTGCAGTGAAATATTAATGGCAGAATCCTGATGATGAGATTCTTGCAATTCTGCTGTATGGTTGGGCATTTTCATAATAAAATATTGTTTAAAATAAATGTATTTAAGTAGAATTTTTATCTTTCAATGGAAAGAGGCAGGCAAGCCTCTGGCATAGCCACTTCTCGAGGGAGCACAGTTGTACAGCCTTTTCTTTCTCTCTCTCTCTCTATATATATGTATATGTAATACTTTAAGATTTAGGGTACATGCGCACAATGCACAATGTGCAGGTTTTTTACATATGTATACATGTGCCATGTTGGTGTGCTGCACCCATTAACTCGTCATTTACATTAGGTATATCTTTTAATGCTACCCCTCCCCCCTCCCCCCACCCTACAACAGGCCCCAGTGTGTGATGTTCCCCTTCCTGTGTCCAAGTGTTCTCATTGTTCAATTCCCACCTATGAGTGAGAACATGCGGTGTTTGGTTTTTTGTCCTTGTGATAGTTTGCTGAGAATGATGGTTTCCAGCTTCATCCACGTCCCCACAAAGACATGAACTCATCATTTTTTATGGCTGCATAGTATTCCATGGTGTATATGTGCCACATTTTCTTAATCCAGTCTATCGTTGGACATTTGGGTTGGTTCCAAGTCTTTGCTATTGTGAGTAGTGCCACAATATACATATGTGTGCATGTGTCTTTATAGCAGCATGATTTATATTCCTTTGGGTATATACCCAGTAATGGGATGGCTGGGTCAAATGGTATTTCTAGTTCTAGCTCCCTGAGGAATCGCCACACTGTCTTCCACAATGGTTGAACTAGTTTACAGTCCCACCAACAGTGTAAAAGTGTTCCTATTTCTCCACATCCTCTCCAGCACCTGTTGTTTCCTGACTTTTTAATGATCACCATTCTAACTGGTGTGAGATGAAATCTCATTGTGGTTTTGATTTGCATTTCTCTGACGGCCAGTGATGATGAGCATTTTTTCATGTGTCTGTTGGATGCATAAATGTCTTCTTTTGAGAAGTGTCTGTTCATATCCTTGTTTTTTTCTTGTAAATTTCTTTCAGTTCTTTGTAGATTCTGGATATTAGCTCTTTGTCAGATGAGTAGTTGCAAAATTTTTCTCCCATTCTGTAGGTTGCCTGTTCACTCTGATGGTAGTTTCTTTTGCTGTACAGAAGCTCTTTAGTTTAATTAGATCCCATTTGTCAATTTTGTCTTTTGTTGCCATTGCTTTTGGTGTTTTAGACATGAAGTCCTTGCCCATGCCTATGTCCTGAATGGTAATGCCTAGGTTTTCTTCTAGGGTTTTTATGGTTTTAGGTCTAACATTTAAGTCTTTAATCCATCTTGAATTAATTTTTGTATGAGGTGTAAGGAAGGGATCCAGTTTCAGCTTTCTACATATGGCTAGCCAGTTTTCCCAGCACCATTTGTTAAATAGGGAATCCTTTCCACATTTCTTGTTTTTGTCAGGTTTGTCAAAGATCAGATGGTTGTAGATGTGTGGTATTATTTCTGAGGGCTCTATTCTGTTCCATTGGTCTATATCTCTGTTTTGGTACCAGTACCATGCTGTTTTGGTTACTGTAGCCTTGTAGTATAGTTTGAAGTCAGGTAGCGTGATGCCTCCAGCTTTGTTCTTTTGGCTTAGGACTGACTTGGCAATGTGGGCTCTTTTTTGGTTCCATATGAACTTTAAAGTAGTTTTTTCCAATTCTGTGAAGAAAGTCATTGGTAGCTTGATGGGGATGGCATTGAATCTATAAATTACCTTGGGCAGTATGGCCATTTTCATGATATTGATTCTTCCTATCCATGAGCATGGAATGTTCTTCCATTTGTTTGTATCCTCTTTTATTTCATTAAGCAGTGGTTTGTAGTTCTCTTGAAGAGGTCCTTCACATCCCTTGTAAGTTGAATTCCTAGGTATTTTATTCTCTTTGAAGCAATTTTGAATGGGAGCTCAGTCATGATTTGGCTCTCTGTCTGTTATTGGTGTATAAGAATGCTTGTGATTTTTGCACATTGATTTTGTATCCTGAGACTGCTGAAGTTGCTTATCAGCTTAAGGAGATTTTGGGCTGAGACGATGGGGTTTTCTAGATATACAATCATGTCATCTGCAAACAGGGACAATTTGATTTCCTCTTTTCCTAACTGAATACCCTTTATTTCTTTCTCCTGCCTGATTGCCCTGGCCAGAACTTCCAACACTATGTTGAATAGGAGTGGTGAGAGAGGGCATCCCTGTCTTGTGCCAGTTTTCAAAGGGAAGGCTTCCAGTTTTTGCCCATTCGGTATGATATTGGCTGTGGGTTTGTCATAAATAGCTCTTATTATTTTGAGATACATCCTATCAATACCTAATTTATTAAGAGTTTTTAGCATGAAGGGCTGCTGAATTTTGTTGAAGGCCTTTTCTGCATCTATTGAGATAATCATGTGGTTTTTGTCTTTGGTTCTATTTATATGCTGGATTATGTTTATTGATTTGCGTATGTGGAACCAGCATTGCATCCCAGGGATGAAGCCCACTTGATCATGGTGGATAAGCTTTTTGATGTGCTGCTGGATTCAGTTTGCCAGTATTTTATTGAGGATTTTTGCATCAATGTTCATCAGGGATATTGGTCTAAAATTCTCTTTTTTTGTTGTGTCTCTGCCAGGCTTTGGTATCAGGATGATGCTCGCCTCATAAAATGAGTTATCTTTCTCCTTGACAAGAAAACAGGGGTAGTGGAACTCCCAGGGTCTGCAGTATTGGTGGTCTGCCTTCCATCTTGGTGGGAACATAGGTTGCGTGCCCATGGGCAGGCTTCAGTCCAGGACGCGCTATGTGTGGCTCACCTATTGTTTTACAACTTTTGAGTTAGATACTCGCATGTCAAAATCTGAAAAATTCTCATAAGAAGACAGATATCCAGCTTTTCTTTGAAAACAAAAGATTGGACAACATCAGGCCTGCATGTCTTCGTTGTGACAGCTGCGTGCAGCTGAGCGAGTTGAGCACACCCTTTCTAGTTCACCACCGCCTCCACCGCTCCCTATTGTATCACACCCGGCCCACATTCTTCATTTAGATTTCCTGTGTGGTCCCTGAAAACATTTGAATTTAGAACCCTAGATCCATGAGACCACTTCCATTTATAATGAGCACACAACTATCCCTTCAAGTCGATGCTTCCTAAGTATGCTAGCATTCCTAACTATCCCTTCAAGGCGATGCTTCATGAGTTCATCCATGAACTCTCTTTTGGGACTTGCCATATCCATGTGCCAACTCTACTTAGTTAAAACTTTAAAAACGGATTCTCTTAGAGTCAAGGCCTATTTTTCCTGTTTCCTAAGTAGTAATTCCCATAAGACCAAGAGTTTGGTGTGCTTAATAGGTTTTTTTCCCTAACACAAAACAAAACCTGCTTGCAGCTAAACCCTCAGAGATCATCTCTTGCACTCTGGTGACACATGCACCTCCTCCCAGGCAACACGATTTGTGTGCCCAGGAAGACTGACCCTGTCTTATTAGTGTGGCCATCCCTCTCCCCAGATGGCCTTGCCTGAGTTACACTTTAGTGATCCTAGGCCATCTATGCTTCTGCTGTGCTAGGCTGCCTTTCTTGTGAATCTCTGAGCCTCAGAGCATGTAGAGTGGCCTCTGAAGTCCCCACAACTCCAAGAGCTGCCTGGTTCTTGCCCTTCCTGAGTCCTGGTTCTTCCACACCTCCTTGGATTCAGGACATCCTCAGTTTGCTTAAGTTTGCTCAAGTTCATTTCTGTTATTTGTACAGAAGCCTTTAACAAGTTCAAGGTATAAGTCGTTCATCATGGATGGGGTGTGTGGTGGGAGGTAGGAACACAGCTGGAGGGGTAGACAGAGGCTAGGGATGAGAGGGTCTTCTGTGTCACACTTAAGGATTTGATGGTCAGTGTCATTGACAGAGTATTAATAATTCCCTCTCTCAAGAAACCAATAACTTGTAGGAATCATCGTGTTATGCCAACAATGGAAATAGGAATAAGAACAACAGCAGCAACAATAACAACACCCACATTTAGCAAGCATGTACCATGAGTCCGGCACACACATCATCTCATTTAATGGTCATAAGAACACCTTGAGGAAGCTACACTGACTCTGGCTGTTTCATGGGTGAGAAAAATGATATTCAGAGAAGTTAAGCTACACGAGTAATGCCCCACAGCTATAAGTGATGGAGTCAGTGCCCAGCCCCAGGTCCATTTGACACCGATGTCCACACTCTTCATGACTTGCTGTTTGCAGGCATTTGATGCTGAGTCATTTCCTGTCTTTTGGTGAGTGAATCCCAGTCCCTTCCACCTTCACTTATAGGTCAAGTGGCTTTGTTATTCTTGGATTTCCCTCTGGGTTCTCCACCTTTGCTCTAATATAGCATCCTGAATTAGGCACAGTGTTGTGAAAAGGGCATACAAACTGACTTGACCTATGTGGCCAATTTTGGCTCCCACAAAGATGCTGTGTGTTCTCCTTCTTCACTAGGTGGGAACCAGCAGTTACTCAAGCAGCCTCCACCCTTCAGAGGAATGAATTCCTCTCCATTCCGGCCAACACCACAGAATACTCTGGAAACAAGATGAGAGGCTGGTGTTCTGATGTTACTAAGCCCTCGTTTTCTGGCTCAGTAATGCCCACTGACTTTTAGAGCTGGAAGGGCCCTGTACATGATGTATTCTCCAAACTCATCCTAGAGCAAGCAAGAAGGTGGGTTGGTCCTGCTGTCCTCCACGGGAGGCTGTCCCAGTTTACACTCGCACCAACAGAGTATGGGAATCTCTGCATATGCTGCGTTTGTCCCACAGAGGAAATAGATGAGGGAGCAGAGACACTTAAGGCCAACCAAATAGTCATCCACTCCTCTAACTTCCAAGCCTTCCTTGTCGTCAAGTGGGGATCACATGGTCATTCTGGTCAATGGAATGTGAGTGGAAGTGATATGTCACTTCTGGACAGAGGCATTTGAAAGTCATTGTACTTCCTCCAGCTCTCTCTCTTTGCCTCTGCTATGATGCCTTTGGAGACCACAGGATCCAAATGATGCTAGCTGTAAGATGAAGGAGGCCACTGGCCTGCCCAGGACTAACTTGAATGAGTATGGTAGCTGGTCTTCAAAGAGTGCCTCAATGAACCACATCTCTTGATATTCACAGCCTTGTATCATGCCCTCCTGTGTTGAATCTGAGCTGGTCCTCTGACTCCCTTGAAGCAATGGAATATGGCAAAAGGGGTGCTGTGCCAGTTATGGATCCAAGATGGATCCAAGCCCTAAGAAGACCTGGTAACTTTCACTTTTGGGAGCCTTAATCTGCCTTGTATGAAGTGTGGCTGAACTTACCAACTTGGAAGGGAGAAGCCCTGAGAGTACATGGAGAGAGAAGATGCTCAGCTATCTTAGTGTTCTTGCCATCCCTGTCAAGGTACCAAGTGTGTGAGTGAACCATCTTGGATTTTCCAGCCCAGCTGAGGTCTTAGGGGACTGCCTTACCAGCCAACATCCTGTGGAGCAGAAGAACCACAGAGCAGAACCTGCCTAACCCACAGAATCATGAGACATAATAGAATGGTGGTTGTTTTGTCCCAGTAAATCTTAGAATGTTTTGCTTATAGCAATAGACAACCAATGCAGTGAGAGAGTAGCTGGTGAAATCTTGGCTACTATGACTTGGCGGTTTGTTGGGACTGTTAGTGTCTATTTCCTTGAGGTAGCAGGTGACTAGTGCATTATATCGATCAAGAGATAGCCTTGAGCTCAGGCAAAGGTATAAAGACTGGGAGAATGTGCAGACACAACAGTTGCTCTCCTCATTTCCTGATTGAGTAGAAAAGGAGACTGAGAGCAGAGAAGTGACAGTGACTTTGAGAGTCCCAGCCTGTGACCATGAGAGGATTTATGGTTTTTAATGAGGGCTGGGGACCCAGGAACAGGAGTAGGTCTGCTTGAGGTAAGAAATAAGAAAAAGAGGGCATTCGAGTTTTGGATTTAAGGTGCTGATGGGCTCTCAATAGGAAAGTAACCATCAGGTAGAGGGAATTTAACTTTGCTGCTCAGACAAGAGGCCAAGGCTGGATATAAGAGGGAAAGTGAGAGCTGACTCCATGAGAGAATGACACCCATGGAGAGGGTGGAGGGAAAGGGAGAAGACAGAGGGATAGTCATGGAGAATGCTTCCATGGAACTGGCACCTGGGGAGCTAGCAATCAGGGAGGGAGACCAAAGAAGAGCTGAGACAAAGAGATGATTCCTCAGAGCCTGGGGTCAGAATTTTACTTAGTGAGAGGGAGTCAGTGGTATCAAAGCCTGTGGTAGTGCTAAGAGGGGCACTGACAGCAGAACCCCAGACTCAAGCCAGAGGCGATGGTGAGCAAAAAGTATTAGATCTTCATCTGTCCATCTGTCTATCCCTTCATTTGTCCATTCATTCACCCATTCACCCATTTACCCATTCACCCATCCACCCATCCACCCATCCATCCACCCATTCACCCACCCACTCATTCACCCATTCACTCATCCACCCATCCAACCACCCAGCCACCCATCCACCCATTCACCCACCCACTCATTCACCCATTCACTCATCCACCCATCCAACCACCCAGCCACCCATCCACCCACTCACCCACTCATTCACCCATTCACTCATCCACCCATCCATCCACCCATCCAACCCATCCACCCATTCACCCACTCATCCGTCCATCTATTCATCCATCCATTCATATATCCATCCATCCATCCATCCATCCATCCATCCATCCATCCATATATCCATCCATCCATCCATCCATCCACCCACCCATCAATCCATCCATCCACCCACCCATCAATCCATCTATCCATCCATCCATCCATCCATCCATCCATCCATCCATCCATCCATCCAATAAATCCTTGTCAGAGCCTGCCATGGGCCAGGAATGGGAATCGTATTAGGGTGCAAAGTAGATGTGGTTCTGTCCTTTGTTGAGAACATTTAATGGTTCCCCTCAAACCCTAAGATGCTCAGATTTCATGATAAGTTCCCTCCTGCATATGAAAGGCAACAGTAAAGATAATAACCACCATTTGTAGAGCACTTGTTTGGGACCAACTACCATTCCTTGTGTGTTATATACATTGTACAACTTTATCCCCCCCCACAACAGCAACATAAGGCGGAGACTATTTGGAGATGAGGTGACAGAGTTGAGAGGTGACTGAGGCCAAGACAGGGTGAGCATCTGATCAGAGCATGAGGTGGCCTTGGGAGTCACACTCATATTGTGGGTCTCCAAAGCTGATGGCCACTGCCTCATGTTCCTGTGAGTGCCTTACACCATCACCAGGCCCTCCTCACTGCCATTCACTGACAGGAGAAAGGGGCTCCCTTGTCCTGATCTGGACATCAGAATTTAACTTCTTAGGGAAGCAAAGCTATAGATGATGTTGAGGGGAACTGGAAAGGTGAAAATGGTAGTACATTTCAGATACTTTATTGAAGAAAGAGACATCTATGGGTTAACTTTATGACCAATGCACATAGTTTCTATGGGGAAATGAGTTTCAAACTCCAAACGACTGACTTGGAAACACAGTCCTGGAACTCAGCCTGCATATAAATCAGGGTCTGTCTGTAACTGTAAAAATTGTTTATTTTGAAAGTGGACCTAACTGGGCTTTCCTTTCCTCACTCTTGTTCTTTCTCTTACGTTTTTTCTTTTCGTTATGCTATGCAAAGATCCCCAGACTTCCTCTTCTAGCTAACTGGCAAAAACCACATTGTCCCCTAGCTGAGTATACATTTTTGTAAATACCCCCTAGAGGTTCATTTCATTGTGATGGAAAATGTAGTTCTGTTTTCCTAAGTGAGGGGATGTGTTTATCCAGGGACTCCAAGTGGGCTCGGGTGCTGGGGCCAGATGGCTCCAGATGTCCTCAGTGTAACCCGAGGAGCTGAGCCCGAAGGACCTCCCTGAGCCATGTGATGTGCAGTGAGGGCCAGTGTAGACGGAGCTGTCCACATGGTCCACATGGTTCTGCTCCATGGAGGCCTGAGATGGTGTTGCAGGCGGGGGAGGGCTTGCTCCCGCTGGAGTGGTGGTGGGGCCCTCCCAGCCAGATGTGAGTCATGCCTATTTTTAGCATTCCACTCACCCAGGTGGGCCCGGTGCCACCCAACTGCTCTCCAGATTCTGTGTCTCTATTTCCAGTGTCGGAGGGCTAGACCAGTCAGGGATTTGGTGGCATTTTCCGGCCAATCCTTCTGTACGTGTGACTCTTAGCAGGGTTGGCAATGGAAAGAAGGAAAATTAGCCATTTTGGGAACTGGTGACATTATGAGAGTGACATTTGTTTTATGGCTCTCAGGGCTCAGTAAGCCAGGGGCTGGAGTAGGGATGAGAAGTAGCTGTGCACTTGCCACCACCCCAACTCTTCTACAGGGACAGAGGTGACTGACTGGTCACAATGCTCTTTCTTCCCTGTGTGTGAACACAGCTTCAGAAAGCACCATGGTCAATTAGACACGTCTGTCTCTGAGGGGTGGTGAGGAAATCCCCATGGCCACGCACTGCTAATGTGCCATCCTGGGTTGATGGGCGTTGAGACATGATTTACTTATTGTACAGAATTTATTTATCTCTGCCTTCTTGGCAGCAGTTTGTTAGTATGGACAGAATATCTTAATTTGGGGCTCCTCAGAAGCAGACTGAGACAAGAATTTGAGTTTAAGTTTATTTGGGAGGTGATCCCAGGAGGACCTGAAAGTGGTCCAGTGAGACAGGGTGTGCAAACAGGCAGGTGGCCACTGTGGCCTGCTAGGGCTCAGTCTCATTGTGGAACTCATGGGGACTGGGTAGAGCATGGCCCAGAGTTGTCCCTCCCTAGGGCTGAGGAAGTGGGAGTCCCCATCTCCAGTCTGTCACTGAGTGGGGCTCCTGTGGCTGAGTAGCACCCTGGTGCTTTTGTCCTGTCTGCCTGGGGGCCATGCATGCTTCTGTGTCAAGAGAGAGCTCTCAGACTGAGCTGCAGGGGAGCCGGTGGGAAGCTAGGGAGAGGAGTTCCAGGTTCTGGGTGGGACACAAGAGTGTCTGCTATGGAAGGCCATTCATGACAGTGTCATGAAGCGGAGAGAGCACCCACTCTGGACTGCAAGAACTGGTTCATACCCCTGCCTCACTGTGCCACAGTGGACAAGCCACTCAACCTCTCTGGCAGCTGTAATCCCTGCCCTGTTACCTCAAGGGGCTGCTGTGAAAATGTTACCAAACCAAACTTGAGATCTGCTCGCCCAGGGCAGTAAGGCCAGATGTCCACACTGAGGTTTTGCAGTGGGAGAACAGAGGGCATTTATTTGCAGGACACCAAGCAAGGAGAATCAGACAGCTCACACTTAAGACCCTATGTCCTCAATGGCTTACAAGCAAGGGCTTTTAAAGGCGGGGGTAAATTTCAGGAAAGCAGAAATTACAGGCAAAATTGTAAATCAGTACATGGAGGTTGATATGGTTTGGCTGTGTCCCCACCCAAATCTCATCTTGAATTCTAGATCCCACAATTCCCACATGCTGTGGGAGGGACCTGGTGGGAGGTAATTGAATCATGGGGGTGGGTCTTTCCTGTGCTGTTCTCATGATAGTGAATAAGTCTCACGAGATCTGATGGTTTTATAAAGGGGAGTTTCCCTGCACAAGTTCTCTCTCTTTACCTGCCACCACCCATGTAAGACATGGCTTTGCTCCTCCTTGCCTTCCACCATGATTGTGCGGCCTCCCAGCCATGTGGAACTGTGAGTCCATTAAACCTCTCTCCTTTATAAATTACTTGGTCTCAGGTATGTGTTTATTAGTAGTGTGAGAATGGACTAATACAGAGGTTACACATTGGTTTGCTCTAAAAAGACGAATATCTTGAAACCTGGGGGCTTACAGTTCCTATAGGTGCATTCAAAAACTCTCTTATTTGCAACTGGTTAAGGAAGTGAAGCTTTGCCTAAAACCTTGGGGTCAGCAGAAAGGAACGTTATGATCTGGCCCATGGTCATGACTTTCTCCAGGTCTCTGTGGACAGAGTTCAGTCCTCACCTCCCCCCTTATCTGAGACTGCATGCCAGCAGATCGATTTTGTGGGGATTTGGGCTTCTGAAAAAATAACTCAGAGACCTATGTTAAGATGCTGTCTTGATAGGAATCACACACCTTGTGGCTCTAAGTTTCTTGGTTATTGTTTTAAGTTGTTGTTACCTTCTTGATCATCAGGTTGCTTATTTACTTCTGAGGGCCAGCTAGGTGCCTGCAAATTCCCTTGAAGGAACTCAAGATTTTCTTTTATTTCCATGCTTGGAGACACCTGGCAGACCCCTAAGAGGTGTCCCTGCTCTGTCTCAAGAATGAAATGAAGTAATGTCTATGAAAATGCTTTGTTAATTTTAGAGATCTCTGTAAACGTCTGTGTGAAGATAAATTTTGGCTGCCTGTTTAACTCCAGGGAAATGCTAATTATGATCTCTCACTTCCCACCTGCCACACAGGTGGCACATGGCCCAGCCTGGCCCAGTGGAGTGTTCCCTCCTCCCGACTGCAGTGGTCAGCTCAAGAGGAGCACATGACCCATGCAGGGCCAACCAGTCTCTCCCTTGAGATTGATATGTGGGTCCTGGGAGACAGAAGACCTCTGTCCTTGCCATAGGAGGCTGTAAGTATGGGGTTGCTGGTGGTCACTGTGTCACACTAGGGAGGCCTCCCTGGAGAATAAATCAAGGAGAGCCATGCAGGGCTGACTGGCAGAGAGAGAGAAAGAGAGAGAGAGAAAGACAGAAAGAGTGAGAAAGAGAAAGAGAGAAAGAGAGAGAACCCTAGCACAACCTTCACTGGGTCCCTGGATCCAGCTGTCACCAAATTTGGCACCATTCTCGAACTGTCCTGCTGGGTGAGTCTTTTTGCTTTCATCCATTGGAGCTGGGGTTTCTGTGATTCATGGCGGGAACCCTGTTAACTGAGGATAGAGACATTTGGAAGTGATGGGGAGCCTGCGGCACAGGTGCTGGGTTATATTTGCTGCTATTGAGGGATCTTAAGGCAGCTACTGCCTGGCCTGCATCAGGTGTGGAATGGCCAGGGGTCCCACATTGACCAAATTTGCTCCAGGCACAGTGGGGATGCCCTTTCAACTTGTTGGCCAGGATTCTCCCCTCCCACCCCATCCCTGAGGGGCCATATCTACTTGGCCCCTGACCTACCCTTGGGCAGGTTCCTCAAGGCCCTTCCACTTTCCCTGCAGGGCCTCAAGGTTACTCAGGCTTGCTGGTGTCTGTGATTCACTGCCAGTTCTGGGGAAGAACTAGTGCCTGCTGTTGACTTAACAGGCAGCCTCTCTCTGGGGATGCATTCACAGCTTTGTCGTAGAATCTGGTATTCTTAGATTTTCCTCCCCAAGTATCTCCAGTTGGGGAGGACAGTGAATGAGCAGCCCAGACACCAGGGGTTGGGCTCGGTGGGCTGGGTGAAATCTCTCCACTGTCTTGACATTCATCCATAACAAGCAAGTGAAATTTGCTTTCTATGACATAATCTATCACCATTTTACTTACCATCAAATAATGTTTTCAATGACTTTAGTCTGCCACCCTCAGCTTGGAGTTTAGCAACATTCCAGAGCGACGGGCGAGGTTTAGCCTGTGACCTCTCACCCTTCCTAGTTATGCTGGGGTACAAGGACCCTAGTGCCACACGCAGGGCCCATGTGAAAGGGCTAAACTGGGGTGGGGTCCCCGTGCCCTGGACGGTGTGTCCTGCCTCTCACTCCCTGCTCGTGCCTTTCCTTTCTCTTCTCCTGCTGCCATCTGATGTGCCTTCCTTCCGTCTCCTCTCAGAGGACACACTCCCCTTGCGGCCGTCTCAGGCACCAGCATCTCCCTCAGAATGTCCTAGTTTTCCTAAGGAGCCCTTACCCACATTCCCTCCGCCGCTGTCACGGGCATTGAGCTGTGGCCTGGCCATCTTTGGGGCCCAAGTTCCCGGGGAAAGGAAGGATGCAAGGTGTTGAATGCACCTCTGTCCCTGCAGCACAGAGCAGCCTGCTTGGCACATACATAGTAGGTGCTCACTAAGTGAGGCTGAGCGCCCACTCCCTACGGGCCACCTCCCTCTCTCCTTTCTCTGCGTGGGACTGGTTTTCCTTTGTGATCCGAGAGGAAGCAGTTTGAAAAGGCCTTAGGGGAGAGAACCTCCCCGAGCATGGCCAGCAGGAACTGGGATGCTCAGGGGGAGATGGAACCAGCCATGTGAACTTGCCATTAACTCTGGGGAAGAGGTGGGGGTGGTGCAGTCCAAGAGCCTTGAGTGCTCTGTGTTTGGAGTGATGGTTCCCAGCTGTTTTTCATTTTCGCAGGGGACTGAAGAGGAAATGGGTCTCAGCTGCAGCAGGAAGGGTCTTGCATTTCAAAAGTAAGGGAGACGCTGTCATTCCAGAGACAGGTTCTGGATGGGGCCCAAAATGCAGAGATGCATCTTTAGGGCCATATGATGTGGCTCTGGAGAGAGGGGTCAGGAGTCCCAGGGGTGCCGGAAGGAGCATGGTGCCTTATCCTCCAGCGGGAGTGAAGGAAAGTCAGCTCCGTCTTTCTCCCCACGTGCCTCCCCGACTGGAGGAGGCCCCACGCAGAGGGGGCCTGCGTGGTGAGAGGGTGGTGATAGCAGGACATGCTAGTTTGGGCAGAGGTTTGGCCGGTTCCTTTTTTTGTTATGGAGGGCTTGTGTGTGCCTCCAAGGAGCTGCAGCGGCCACAGCGGGACTGGATGATGCCAGAAGAAACAGCCGTGGACTTGCTAAGGGTTCATCCGGGGCCCAGGGGAGCTCAGATTTTCTTTTGCGATGTGTGCTGTAGGGCTGTGTGCATCCCCACATAGCAGGGTGAGCTAAGCACTCCACAGGTTCCTCGTGTCATTTGCCACAGCTCTGTGCGCTGTGCACGAACTTTGACGCAAATTTGCCCAACTGATTTTTGACAAAGGTGCAAAAGTCATCTTGTCAACAAATGGCGACGGAGCTCATGGCCATCTGCCGGCAAAAGAATAAACAGGCAATCTTATACAACATTAACTCAACAGGGATCATGAACTCGAATGCCAGGCATAAAGCTGTGAAGTGCTTAGGAAAAGCACAGGAGAGAATCTTTGGGAACCAGGCGGAGGTGAAGAGTTCTTGGACTTGGAATCAAAAGCACAACCCATAAAGTGAAAAAGTGATAAAGTGGGCTTCATCAAAATTAACAGCTTTTGCTCTGGAAAGACGTTGTTTTAAAAAAATAAGAACAGCTTCAGAGAAGGAGAAAACATTTGCAGATGGAAGATCCGACAAAGGACTAGTAACCAGAACATGGAAAGAACTCTCCATGCAGAATGTTGGTGGAGTGACCTCCCTAGAGGGCTGGGATGCCAGGCACTGCCCCTTCCTCTAGAACTTTCTGCAGTGAAGGAAACATTTGCCGGCCCTGTTCACGGTGGTGGCCACCAGCCACACGTGCCTCTCCTCCCTGGTCACTGGGATTCGTCGAAGGTGGGCATGCAGCGCAGGCTGGCCCCTTACAGCACCTCCTTTTGCTGCCCTGTGGCCTTGGCCTGAGACCCAGGGTGGGGAGGTCCGTGCCCATCTGGCTGGGCATCACCACCTCCCATGCAGCTTGTGTGCCAGGCCGGGCAGCCCAGCGCCTTGCACCATTTGCCTTACTGCTGTGCTGCTGTTGTGCGTAGTTGGGGTGGACGAGCTGAACTGAGGAAAGGGTGAGGAGTGTGTGGGTGTTGAAAAGGTACTCGGCTCCTCGTCTCTCAGATGTGGGCTTTATCACTCCCTCTGCAGGATGCGGAACGGGCTTGCTGGCCAGTCAGTCAGCCCCTGACCCATGATTACAGCCAGACACCCCCTAGGGCCTGTTCAATGGTCGTTTATGCTTTTTCCCAACACCATGATGCCTGCTTTAAGAAAATGTTTTTAGCAAAAATGTGTTGAGGAAATAGGCAGTAAGAAAACTGCCTGAATTTGTTGGGACTTGGGGATATGGAAAGATACCACGTTATCCGCTGGAGGTCAGAACTCAGATGGCCACCACCACATCACATTGTCACGTGGTACACAGTCATCACGCACCGTAGGCCTGGCTGGGGAGCTCCTGCCTCCCTGGGCCTGCCTTTCCCTTGCTGGTGCCTCAACACGGGAATTGGAGCTGTCCCCCTGGACCAGGGTTGAACCTTGTCCTTACTGCCCATGAGCCCTGAGGCCTCTTCTCACACTCAGAGTGATGGCTGCAAGCTGGTTCCACTTTCCCACCTCACCTTCTAGAACTTTCTGTGTCATTTCTCTAGTCAGCCCTCCCTGGCCTCAGCCTCTCCCTCTAAAATCCCAGCCCTCCCCTCACACTTCCTCTGCCCCTCCTACTTGATTTTGTCCTAGCTCTTCTCACTTTAACACAACAGGGTCTCCCTTATGTATCTGGATCCCTCTCTAGAGTGGAACCTCCCTGAGGGCAGGAGCCTTAGCCTGTCTCCTGTCTCCCAGGGCATCAGAGAGCAGCATCCAACACAGGGAAGCTTCTCAACACAGGCTTGGTGAATAAACGATCAAACGGAGTGCCGTGCACATGACACCATGCAGTCATTTTTGGCACAAGAAGAACCAGTTGGATCCATAGCAGAAAGCAGGCAGGACGGTGTGTTCCCTTGGCTGGAAAGCTACAGAGCAGCCAGTGCTCTAGTGAGTGACACACCAGACTGGCAGGGTTTGCAGGATCTGGTGTCATTTATGCAAACAGCATCAACAGCAGCAGCAGAGATGGACAAAAACCGTTAATGGCCTTTTCAATAAACGAACAAGAAGACCCTTGGACCGCACTTCCTTCTGAGCTGACTTCTGTAAACACATGCAGGTCAAGCCCGATTCCCTGCTCCCAGTTGGGGCGTTTCAGCCTGGCTTCTGCCAAACAGGAAACATTTGGGCTTCCTGAAAATACTTTTCTTATCTTTGACAAAAGTGCTAACTTAGAGGAGGTTGATGTGGACATTGGGCAGTTGGGGGAGCTGTCAAGGATTCCACGGAGGCCCCTGGCACACAGGGCCTCTCTCCAGGCTCAGGTGCTGGAGAAAGGAGAGGGCACAGCATGCTTCCTGGCTGGGTCTGAGGGAGGATGGAACCAACGTGGTCCTCCCGGGAGTGGGGAGGGGAAGGGAGCGCGGTTGGGGGAGGCACTTGGAGAGGGTGAGGCCGCAGATCAGACTTGCCCTCACCCTGCTGTGGTGGGCAGAGAAATAACAATAAACAGTTGAATAAATAAAACTTGCCACTCAAAATGGGCCACAGACATATGTTTTTCCACTTTTTTTTTTTTTTTAGAATGAAGATAAATCTCTCCATCTTGGCATTCTGAAGGGGAATTTTATTTTCCTTCTTTTCTAAGTGGTCTCTTCCAGCTTGGTTAAAAACCTGCTCAGATCAGGAAATATTAAGGACCGTGGGTTTGCTTGTGCTCAGAACCTTCCAGATGTGAGGGAGGGGCTGCCTGGGCCTGGGCCTTTGTAGAGAGATGGGTTGGAGTCACTGTGGCCTGGCTGCTGGGCTTCTGCCCTTCCTCTTCACCTGAATTCTAACGCGTCGGAGAGTTGGGGGTTGTTGGTGATGGACGAAGCTGTGATGGGGGCCCTGAGCACCTGGACTCAGCTCCCCTTCTCATTTTCTCAAGCCCTTTCCTGGGTAGGCCTGGAAATACTTTACTAAAATGGCCCCTCTGCCAGCCCCGAGAGATCCATGTTTGCACCCTGTCTTCGAAATACTTTCTGGATTAGATGTGGGTCTTAAGCCCCTTGTCTCAGCACCCTCCTTGAGGAAGGACACCTGAAGGTCACAGCCTTAGGTCTCCGGCCCTCTGAAGAACTGGGACATGGCCTGGCAAGGAGCAGCTTGGGGCGCTCCCGCCTTTGGTGATGTCGCTCCATGAGCCCAGCGTGCTGTCCTCTGGGTCCTGCCCAGTCTTGAACCCCTCACTCAGCTTCAATCCCTGCCCAGGCAAATGGCACTGGGGACAGCGACTCAGAAGTTTCAGGTAACAGGACAACTGGCTGTCCTCAGGGGAGGGGTGGGCCCCTGGAGGGCAGGGAGAGTGAACGTCTTCTGGAGCTGGGGTGCGGGGGAGGACTGAGGCGTCCACCTCTGCCATGCCTGTGAGAGTGCAGGAGAGGTCGAGGGCTTGGGGTCTGATTCTTGTCACTTTCGAAGGGCAAGGATCTTGACCTATTTTGTCTCAGGCTGCGTCCTCAGGGCTGAGAACAGCTCAGGACTCATGGAATGAATGGGCAAACAATGAAAGTCCCAGCACCTCTAGTTCCAAAGTCTGGACTAAAAGAAAGCTGTGTGGATTAAAGAAAAACCTTTGGAATCTCCAGATGTGGCTCGGATTTGGGCATTACTTCCTAGTGAGTTGTTGGATTCCAGGCCAATATCTTGACTTTTCCAGCCTCAACTGCTTTATTGGAAAACGTGGGGACAGGCGGTGGAGCAAACGCTGTGGAAGGAGTGGCTGCCGGAGAGCATGGAAAACAGCCTGATGGGTTGGGTGGGTTGCTTTTCACTGGGGAAGCCCTAGCTGGGGTATTTATTACCAGAGCAGGTTCCTTGCACATCATCCTCGAATTACCCAGGCCTCTGCTCTTTCTCCCTCTTTAAAAAACACTTGTTTCTTGGTGAGAAAGATGGTGTACACATGCCGCTGCTAGCAGAGCCTGGGAAGCAGCGTTCCTGGGAAAAATCTGAGAGGTCCGCAAAACCCACCTGAGGCAAGAGAGGCAAGAGCAGTGAAGGACCAGAGAGGCCTCGGAGCATCGCAGACAAGGTCTAGGGGAACCCTGGCCCCTACCAAATGCTGAAAATTAAACCAGCCACACGAGCACGTCAGTGGCCCCCAGCATGGGAGCATCTTCTTGTTCTCATTGATTGGTAACCTGGTTCCTTCATTTTCATTTCAAAGGCTATTTTCATTTCCAGAAATGGGCTGTCTCCCCTCTGGAATAATGAATACACTGAAGTGTTAGGAAAAGGTCTTTGAATTTTGTTATAGTTACTAGCACTTGTATTTGAATTTTTTTGTTACTTGTTCATCAACTGAAATTAACTGTTCATCAAAACCGTAATGTAATGCTGTCTTCATAGTAAGCCTTCTCAGGGGCTGTTTCTGATGACAACGGTTTTGGTTTTTCCTAATTAATCTGTTCCAAATATTTGTCTTTATATTTTGCTCTAGAGCGAAGAGGGCTGCTATGGTCAGAATGTTTGTGTTCCCCCAAATTCTTGTGTTGAAATTCTAACTCCCAAGGCGATGGTATAGGAGGTGGGGTCTTTGGGAAGGGGATTAGGTCATGAGGGCAGAACCCTCATGAATGGGATGAGTGTCCTTATGAAATGGGAGCTTGTTCATCCCTTCCACCACGTGAGGACACAGCGAGGAGGCACCATCTATAAACCAGAGCGTGGGCCCTCACCACACCCCAGGTGCTGGTGCCTTGATCTTGGATTTCCAGCCCCAAGAACTGGGATGCACGGATGTCTGTGGTTTATGGGGCACCCAATTTATGGCATTTTGTTAGAACAGCCTGAAATAAGGGCTCTGTTTGTACAACACTATAAAGTGAAAGCAACTTGATAGCTGGGTTGAATACTCCTTGGTGTCTTTGGCAATTAATGTGCATTGATGTTAAACTTTCATCTACAAAAGTTGAATTCTACATTGTTAGCAAAAAAGGATGGTTGCTTGACTCCATATTAAATCTCTTTGTCCCGCCTCTCTGATTAGGAAATGTTTTTATTTAGAAAGCCTAACACAGGCATAAAAATCACACCAGGACCGTTCCTCCTCCAACAGCAGACTCTGGCTGGGGGACTTCCCTTCTTGGAACTGCGCTGGAATCTGAGGCTCCTCCAACCAGGTCCTCAGGACTGGGAGTTGCTCAATATGTGGAAAAAATGCAGTTTTCTTCTCAAAAAACGTGATCCACATGGCGGTCACCTGTCAGCATTCACTGAAGCCATGGGGAGGGCAGGACTGGAGTCAGCGCTGGGGCCGACCAGGCTCTCTCTGTCCTGCTCTGTCACTCTCCCTGTGCTAGTTTATCCCGCGAAGACGCCATGCTCCCTGGCTTTCAAGCCTTTGCTGTGTGAGGCCCTCCCATGAACCCTACTGGGGCAGGGATGGCGATGCCCCAGGCCATGCGGGAGGGGTCAGGCAAGGCCACATTCCACAGGAAGCCTGGTGCCCAGAGAGCTGCCCGGCAAGGTGGGGCTAGCGGGAGCTGCCGCAGCTGGTAGGAACCCGGAAACCAGGTCCAAGGAGAGTGCCAGCCAATTCTCACGCAGCCATACCTGCCTGCCATGGGGCCATTGGGCCTACCCAGGTCGAGAGGCTTTTGTAAGCCCACCTACCCCTCAGGAGCTCTTTTCTTCATCAGGCACCTGAGTCAAGCCTGGCGGGGAGGGCCCAGATGCAGCATCGCATTTATTGTTGGTGAGTGACCCTGGGGCTCTGTTCTTTGTGGCCACTTGCGCTTATGCCAGTGTCCCCGCCCTGGGGCTCCTGCACCTGAGCATGGCGCCAGGCTAGCCAGGGACTGTGCCTGAGCCTGTGCCTCCCTGGGCTGAGAGGTCCTCCCCACCCAGACTCCTGGGGGGTACATAGCTACTCCCACACAATAGCATAGATTTTGTTTCTCTGCAAAAAAGGAAAACCCCAATTGCTGGTGCTGGTGTGTGGAAACAGATGAAAGTAAGGAGGGTTTAACAAAAAGGCTAGTTCTTTGAGAGAAAATTGCTTTGTGAATCACTTTAATCTTGCATGCATTGATTATCATCTGAAGGCGCCGCTCAAATGTTCACTGAAGTTGTGTTTCATGTGATACAATGAATTATATGCTATATAATTACATGCACATTTTTGGGATTCGAGAAAAGTATCAGATGCAACACTTTAAATCTCCAGGGTGGAAAGCATCTAACTTTTTATGTGTGTGAGTCTTCCTTTTCCCCAAGGGGCCAAGGGTCCCTTGAGGGGAGGAATTATTATTATTATTATTTTTTGAGACGAAGTCTTGCTCTGTCGCCCAGGCTGGAGTGCAATGGCGCAATCTCAGCTCACTGCAAACTCTGCGAGGGGAGGAATTATTTTCTATGTCTTTGTGTCTTCACACCGTGCCTGACCCAGTGCTGAATATTTAGAGGTGCTTAATAAATGCTTATTAAGTGATTAATTCAGAAGCTACATGAGCCTTGGTTTTTGCTCTGCCTTCAGCATTCTGGGGGAGTGTTGGGACAGAAAAAATGTACCCCCAGAAAACAAGATAAGAACATCTGGTACACAGCCACGTTAATAGTTGTAAAATATACCTGTGTTTCCTTATGCTATGGCATGTCCCAGCCACAATGATTTTCTTCCCACTCCACCAGCTCTGCTTCCTCCCAACCCTTCTCTCCCAGGTGCCCCAGATTCCCCAAGGCTGCTGCTGTCTGTATACATTGGGATGTGTGGGCTGGAGACTGAGCAAAGGGTCCAGGTGTCCTCTGGTTCCTTTGGTCTGTTCTCCAGGTGGGCATTGAGGCCTCCACTGGACACTGTCCCCTTCTTCACCAGCGTAGCCCTCTCCCGTGGACACTGTCGTCACTGTTGACCACACTGGCTGCCTCTGGCTGGAGACCCAGAATAGCGCGGCCATCTCTGGAGTCCCCAGGTGCCCCAGCCAAGCAGCCTTTCTAAGAGAAAAGGGATGGCGCCTCCTTTTTGGCTTTGGTATCTGTGCTTTGTCAATGAATGGCTGATTGTTCCTGTGGGGTGTGATGACCCAGCCTGAGGAGGTAGCCCCCAGATGGTGAGGGGCGGTGCAGAGGAAGGAGGAAGTGATGGGCGCAGGAGCCCCGAGGGGCCTGTGGAAGGGGTGGAGCAGGAGAGCTGCTGGGAGGGAGGCAGGCTGGGCAGCAGGCTCAAGAAGGCCTGAGAGTTAAGAGTATTCTTCCCTGGGCAGTTCTGAGAGACAGAGGCGTGGACATTCCTGCTGCTTCCAACCATGTTTAGGCAGCTGGACTGTTTCTTTGGATGGGACTGTGTGTGGTATGGGGTGCAAGAGGAGGCTTCCAATCCTCTTTCAGAGGCAGGAGGACAACTGACTTTGAGGATAGCCATGCCCCAGGGGCTGGATCTCTGGAGGGAGCCAAGGGCAGGGTCAAGAGGAAAGAGGTAGGAAGCAATGAGAAAAGATAACAATTTGTAAACTTCACTATTGCAGTTTTAGAAATATAAACAATTTGGCTTGATTTCCAAAACACAATCTGAGAGGACTTAAGATAGCCATGCTCAAGCTTTAAGGCACAATGGTAAAGACTTCACATCAAGATGACAGATGGCTCAGTAGCTGTATCTAGTGTGTCTGCAGCTCCATTAAATGCAGTCAAGAAGTTTTTAAGTTATAAACCCACAAAAAATGAAGAGATGGGAGAGGATCCTTCAAACAGTGAGTGGGCCAGGTGTGGGGGCTCACGCCTGTAAGTCCAGCACTTTGGGAGGCTGAGGTGGGAGGATCGCTTGAGCCTAGGAGTTCAAGACCAGCATAGGCAACATGGTGAGACCCCGTATCAACAAAAAATACAAAAATTAGCCGGGTGTGGTGGTGTGTGCCTGTGGTCCCAGCTACTCAGGAGGCTGAGACAGAAGGATTGCCTGAGCCCAGTAGTTTGAAGCTGCAGTGAGCTATGATAATGCCTCTGTACTCAGCCTGGATGACAGAGCAAGGTCCTGTCTCAAAACAAAAACAAAATAAAAACAAACAAAAAAACCCAACTCCCAACTCCCCATCTCCCCCCCCCCCCAAAAAAAAAACAAAAAAAACACGACAAGCAATTTCAACAAATGTTGGGAAAGTGGAGAGCAGAAGAGGGCGTTTGGTGGAGGTGTCTCATATGAACACTTGCAGGGGGCAGAGCCCTGCAGAGCCCAGAGACGCCCAGAATTCTGAGCGCCAGGTGTGGAGAAAGCTGTGGGCCTGAAACAGGGGCACCACCCCATTCTCCTCTCCCTGGGGTACCTGGCATTTACCTATTCCTTCTCCCCAACCCCTGACTATCCCACCTTCCCCTGCAAATTCAACCAACCAACCAATCAACCAATTAACCAACAACCAGTTCAACCAACCAGTCCAACCAACCAACTAACTAAGCATTCTGCTCTAAGGAAATTTAATGGGTTATTTTGGGAGGTCTAGAAGTTATTTTGGAAGGCGCCGGTATTCCGGAGCCAAGCCCTGTGCAGTTTGACATTTACCGACCCCTCCCCTGGACCCTGGTCCTGGGATCCTGAGCTGTTGTTTGCACCAGTGCCATCACCTGAAGTGAGATCTACCAGCTATTGGCCCCTCTCCCAGGCAGCTTCTATTACCTGCTCAAATAAATGAGCAGACAGCCAGGGACTGCCAGACACTTAAACTGGCAATGTGGAGGAGAACAGAGGAAAACACTCAGAAAGAAATGCAGAGGAAATGAGCATAAAGGCTGATGTGCCAGCCATGGAGGTGGGCCACTCCGATCTCCTTCCAAGGGAGCCTGCAGCTCACAGGCAGCTCTGACAGGGTGCCTTCAGTTTCCGCCCTGCTTCTGAGCCAAGACCACATGCTCTGCCAGCAGCCCCCAGCCAAAGATGGAGAACAGTGGTGGTACAAGGGCCACCCATCCCCAGCTCTGTGTTGTTTCTCTGAGGATATCATTGCACCAGAGCTCCCTGATGGGCTGGCGGAGGCTCTTCCCACCATCACAGTCCTTCCTCCCTCTCCCTACATAGGTGTTACACCTACATCAATATCTAAAGTTGTTGTTTTTGCTTTTGTTTGCAGAGGACCTAAGAATTGGGTTTAGGAGCTGGATTTCCCACTGCCTGGTTGGCAAGGGAGACTTTATCCTAAGTGGTATGGGGCTATGGATAGTCCCCAGCACAAGATAGTGGCCCAGCAGTAACAATTTTAATGGCGGTGACTTGGAGAAATGTCCCACTCAAGAGGGAAAGTCCTGACGAGTGTGATGATTCGATCTTTTGAAACATACAGAGGCAACAGTGCACATGAGGAGAGTGAAAATGGCTGGCTATTACTGCATTGCATTTAATTCTGCATTCACTTCCCAGATATGTAACTGGGGTCAATATATTTGGCAGTGGGTTCAGCACCCATGCTGAATCTTGGAGTATGGAGTAAGAACAATTGTGATGAGGAAGACCAAGTAGAGTGCTCTGAAGTTCTACTCCCCACTCACCATGAGAGTGAATCACAATTCCATACTCTGGAAGGGAGGAGGATGGATCAGGCTCAGCCTTGGGGATTTTAAGAGTGCAGGATTGGTGGTCAGACCCACCACATCATATAGCTGGGTGTGCCTGGGGCAGTCCATTTTCACATGGAAATGGCACAGCTGGCATGGAGCCTGAACAGGACCAGAGGACATAAGTGAGCTATACAAGCAGTGGTCCCAGATGACCACGTCCCCTGCCACGATGGGCCAGTGCCCTCCCCCAGCTAGCATCAGCAGCCCTGTGGGTGGGTCTGATAGGCTCTGCCAGAGGAGAAACAAAAAGCTGAAGCCTGGTTTACAGATGGTTCAGCTCAGAATCTGGAGGCAGGCTGGAAAGCCTCCTTCTCCCTTTGATCTTAATCATCACAGGCTTTTCTGCCAACACATCTCATTCTCTCTGACTCTGTCTTCTTGTCTGCCTTGCAGATGACCCAATTCTCCCTCCCTCCTCCCACACATACACACAACCAGCAAGAAAAACAATAAAAAAGAAATCAAACAAACCCTTAAACCCCATCTAAATGAGCAACTTAGATGAATTTTGTAAAAAGATAATTTACGAAGCATGAATAGAGGGCTGTGAGAATAGAACAGTCACACGAGAAGGTGCAGCGAAATTAAAGTGTGGGAAAAATATCAGTACAAGTGTTGGAAGAGAAGTAGGAGAAATCTCCCAGAAAATAGTACAAAAAGACCGAGAAATAAAGAATATGGGAGAAAAGCCACAAAGGCTTAAGGCAGAAGCTCTGATGTTTCACTATCCGCAGTTTCAGAGACTACAATGCGGGGACAGCCTTTCTCTCTCCCTGATGTGGCACTCACACTTCCCTGCTCCTCTCCCAGATCTCTCTCCAGGAAGGGCCCTGTGACCCTTCTGATGGGTAAACGTTGGAAGGTTACTGGGCAAGGGCAGCCCTGTCTTTCTTCCTCTTCAGAGGGAACTGCCTCCTGCTAGGAGCATTTTCTACTCTGTCCCCCTGTCAGGAGGTCTGCTGTGACCCCAGTGCCACTGAAACTGGGTGGATGAGTCAACCCAGTTCTGGAGCTGTGTGATTTCTGAATCTGTCTTATTTCTAGAACTATAACATTTCTGGAGCTGTGCAATTTCTGGAGCTGTCTTATTTCTGGAGTTGTGTCATTTCCGGAGCTGTCTCATTTCTGGAGTTGTGTCATTTCTGGAGCTGTCTTGTTTCTGGAGCTGTCCTGTTTCTGAAGCTGTCCTGTTTCTGAAGCTGTCTCATTTGGTTTTCACCATGAGGCACATCCTCCAACTTGGCCTCCCCCAGTAATATAGGTGATGTTTTCTATCTCCCATCTGGCACTTCCTTGTTTTTCAATTTGTTCTAAATTTGTCCTCCCATGCCTCAAAAAGACAACAAGCAAGACCAGGGAGCATGGAGGGGAAGACATTTTCAATGACAGAGAGTGTGACAAAGATCACTCATGAAGAATTAAATACTAGGCTTCTCAGAATCCTCACCAGCAGCACTGGCTGCTAGAAGCCAATGGAGCGAGTTCTAAAGGAAAAGGACTTTAGTTTACGACACCTTAAACTCAGTATTCAACATCCTTAAACTATTGCTCAAGTGTGAGGGAATAACAAAGATTTTTTCACGCGTGGACTAACTAAGCAAGTTTACCTCTCATGCATCTTTCACGGGAGGTGAATGGAGGGCATTCTCCCAAAAGAGAAGAAATTAAATCAAGAAAGAGCCAGACCTGACTTCTAGCAGTTGGTGCATTTGATTGTAAGAGCACCATACTCTCTGCAAGGATGGTGGCAGTGGGGCACAGGCTGGAGGGAAAGGCTGAGAGGAAGTCTCTGGGAAAGGAGGAAAGAGTAAAAGAGATAAAGCAATTGAGATCCTGGAGGGTCTTGAAAAGATATAAGGCAATTAGCGGAGTGCAAAAAGGACTCATGTCCAGAGACAATTCCTTTTTAGTTGCATTGTTGGCCTTCTGGAGAAGGAAATGCAACACCAGCACCCTACTCAGCTGTGCAGTGACACACATTTACATTGTGTGTGTGTGATATCTGTGTGTAGCGGTGATAGGTTTTTAACTTTCAGATTCAATTTTTGGATAATTTACTCCATATGGAAACAGCATTGAATGTTAATATTCCCAAAATTTTAAAAATAATAAAATAAGAGCAATGATTCCACAGAGTCGGGTGGTGGAAGGTGCTGAGGAGGGGCAGAGGGAAGATGAGGGCATCATGTCCTGTTATAACATGGGATTCAAGAGGCATAGCAAGAGTTAATGGTTGGTTGTTTTAGGCCCTTTCTTTTTCCTTATATTTTCTTTTCTTTTTTCTTTTTTGTTTGAGACAGGCTTTTGCTCTATCATCCAAGCTGGAGTGCAGTGGTCCAATCAAGGCTTATTGCAGCCTCAACCTCCTGGGCTCAAGAGATCCTCCAACCTTGGCCTCCCAAAGTTCTGGAATTACAGGTGTGAGCCACCTTGCCTGGCCACCCTTTCAATCTATTAATGCAAGTCGTTCAATTCTGGGAAGTTTTCTTGTGTTATTTCTTTAATAATTTCTTCTCTCCATTTTGAGGCTTCTGGGATAGATCGATCCTTTAATGGTCTTATCTTTTCCCTTCCATTGTAAATTCCTTTTATTTTTGTTCAGCCTTCTTGGAGATTTTCTCAACATTATTGTCTATCCTTTTTGCTATTTTTTTTTTTTTTTTGGTATGGAGTCCTGCTCTGTTGCCCATGCTAGAGTGCAGTGGAGTGATCTGGGCTCACTGCAACCTCTGCCTCCCAGGTTCAAGCAATTCTCCCTGCTTCAGCCTCCTAAGTAGCTGGGATTACAGGCTCCCACCACCACGCCTGGCTAATTTTTGTATTTTTTAGTAGAGACAGGGTTTCACCATTTTGGCCAGGCTGGTCTTGAATTCCTGACCTCAGGTGATCTGCCCACCTTGGCTTCCCAAAGTGCTGGGGTTACAGGTGTGAGCCACTGTGCCTGGCCTATTTTTTTGCTTTTGATCCTTGTATTTTTAACTAAAGTGGCAGTTAAATATTCTGCCTTTAAAAAAATTTAAAATAACATCCTGCTCTTGTTTTAAGAATGCATTATTTTTTCTTTCTTTGAGGTTATAAAATATAGTGTTTTTTGAAGTTTTATTCTGCTCTCTTTATTGCTTACTTTAACTCCTCCCCCTCCCCATTTGTTGATTGTCCTTGGTCTTTGACTTCTATGGCAGGCACATATGTAAATTTGGGGCCTCAGGATGATGGTGGGAGGGTTTCTAAACATGAGTAACTTGGGCTTTACTGCAGGGTGAGCTGCAGGCTAACTGGCTTGTTCATTAGGAACCCCCAGTGGTCAATCTCTGTGGCTGTTTTCTCTGGAGCAGTTTGGTTTCTGTAGAAAAGGACTCTCTGATTGCCAGCTGGGTTGGGGCAAGGGCTACTGGTGATCTGGGTGAGAAGGCAGGACTGGGAATTTCCAGGCTCGGCATGCACAATTTCCTGGCCCGCTGGGTTTCAGTCCAGCCACTCTTTTCTCCCAATGTGCCTGCAGGTTTGGTTCCTTTGGTTCACTTTCCCCAGAGAATAAACTTCCTGTCTCAGCATCTTGGGGCCACCTGGATGTGGAACCCAGGCCAGAGGGCTCCTTGTACAGATGTTTACACCATGTGCTATTTCCAGCAACCCCTGCCCTCGCCTCCTGGGTGGAGGATCTACAGGCTAAGTCACCTGCAGTTACCTGCACAGGTACCTGTCACCTGCAGTTCCCAAGCCTTCCTGGATTTGCTTCTCACTATTCTCTCTCCCACCGGCCTTAAGTCCCGCTCTCTCTGGCCCTGCTGTAAGTTTCCCATTCATCTGCCTGCTTCCTGCTTTCACGTTGTGAACTGGGGTTATAAATATCTTTTGTGTCCCTATTTCCCTGTTCTCCTTGCTAAAATGTGCTTTTTGAGAAAAGTTGGGAGTGGAAAAGCTTCTACTCCAGTATCTTAAAACTAGGACTCCCCTGTGTATTTTTTTAAATTAGAAATTCAAAAATAAAATGTAACAGGGCATTCTCTGCACTCATGCCTGCTTTGAAGGGGTTTATCATGCAGCCTGGCCCCAGAGTTTAAGTACAGCAGCTCCTTTCTTCCTCAAATCCAGGCACAAAGTGGCCTGCGGGGCTGTGGGGTTGTCTCCCCGGGGTGCCTGAACAGTTAGGTCTGAGAGGCTCAGAGTGGATGGGGGCCTTGATGGGCTCACGTTGTGGATGGATGGTTGGCAGACACCATCTGGAGCTGGCAGCCTGCGGGTCACTCTGGTGATGACTGATGCCTTAGCAAGCTGTCCTGGACAGGCGCAGCACCCACCGGGCTCCTGGGTCCCCAAAAGCTATTCCGTGGAGTGGCCTTTCTCTGGTCCACTGACCATGGCTGATTCTGGGGCTGCCCACAGAAATGGGCTCAGGTGCTTAGATCACCCCCAGCCAGTGCTGCTTCTCTGACCCTCCCCATGTCCTATTTGAGCTCCTGTCCTCACTGGGCAAGGTGCCATGGGACCCCTTCTAAGGGTGACACCCTCTCTTAGTTTCCTGTGGCTGCCATAACAAATCACCATGAATGTGATGGCTTAGAATGACAGAAATGTATTTTCTCACAGTTTTAGAGTCCAAAAGTCTGAGATCCAGGTGTGGGCAGGGCTGTGCTCCCTTCCAGAGGCTCTGGAGGAAAATTCTTCCTGCCTCTTCTGGTTCTGGTGGCTCTGGTGTTCCTCGGCCCCAATCTCTCCATTTTCACAGGGCCTTCCCCTCCTGCTCCCCTTGCAAGTCTTCTCTCTTCCCCCTCTCTAAGGACACTATTTGTGGATTTAGGGCCCACCTAGGCAGTCCAGGATAATCTCATCTCAAAAAAATTTTTTTTTTGAGATAAAGTCTCTCTTTGTCACCCAGGCTGGAGTGCAGTGGCACGATCTTGGCTCACCGCAAACTCCTCCTCCTGGGTTCAAGTGAATCTTGGCCTCAGCCTCCCAAGTAGCTGGGATTACAGGCACGTGCCTCCACACCTGGCTAATTATTTGTGTTTTTAGTAGAGACGGGGTTTCACCATGTTGGCCTGGCTGGTCTCAAATTCCTGACCTCAGGCGATCCACCCGCCTCAGCCTCCCAAAGTGCTGGGATTACCTGCATGAGCCACCGCGCCTGGCCTCGAAATTCTTAATTACACCTGAAAGACCCATTTTCCAAATATGGCCATATCCTGAGGTTTAGGGATTAGAACATGGATATACCTTTCTGGGGCCACCATTCAACCCAGGGCACCCTGTAAACTCCTGACACATCCTCTTTTTGGCCTAATCCCTGTGGAGTGAGTTTTCTGCAGAGTCTTACTAATGACTATGAAGGAAACAGCCACCTTGTTGGATCTCCAGGTGACCATTCTGCTCCTGGGCCCTCACAGGTGGGATAGTCAACAGTATGAAGGGGTGGCCTCTTCATTTGCGTTCATTTAGCAGACGTTTACCCTCCATGTGGCACAGAGCAGGTGCAGTGGTGGAGCAGCTTCTCTTCGAGGTGTATCTGTTTTTCCCTTAGGATGGCGCCGCTGCCTGAACCAATCTTCAGGCTCATAAACCCTTGGCTGGACCCTACACTGCACTTGCTCCCTCCTGGGGCTGGCCTTCCTCCGGGGTTGACCAGCTATCTGGCATGGCCACACGCCCCACCCCATGAACGACTCTTTGAACACCCAGTCCCTGGTGACAAAGCAGGAATTCGGTGCCCCCTCCTGGGTGAGCATTTCAACAGGGCAGAGCTGTACTCCAAGGAAGGGGCCAGCATGATAATTTTCAGCAGTGTGTAAAGTGAGAAGGGAGCATTTTGGTGAGGGGATATGTACTACTGAAGTTAAGGTAGTAAAAATACACACGAACTCTTAAAAGGAGTAGTAAAAATAAAAGAGCAAAGAAAGAGCAGAAACTAGATAAAGGAAAGGGGTGGGGAGAGAGTGTACCAGAAACACTGTATTTGTCCTCAAAAGTGCTAACATTTTCTGTTTGGAGCCTGTTGCCTAGTGAAATTCCACAACCGGGGCGTCATTCCTGCTGCATGCAGGCTTCTCCAGAAGCCTCATGAGACCAAGGCCTTCTACTATTTTAATATATGGGTCAATGGAAAACAGTTGGAAATCAGGTAGTTGGTTAAAATTTCACTGGCCAGGCCCTTGTTTGAATAGACACATTTATAATTCAGTTAATGCTCTAGTAAAATTACACCGAGGTGGTTAGAAAATTTAAGGATTTTTTTTTTATTTTGGAGAGGAGAAGAGGAGGGGTCAGAAATGTCCAGCTGGGAAGGCACTGAAAGACCCTGTGGCCCACCCCTCCCTTGTTGGTGAGCCAGGGGACAGAATTGAGATCTGTCCTCAGGTCTTCTGGCTCCAGCTTCTGTCCCACTTCCCTGGCAGAGGTCGCGACTCTGCAAATGTGTTTTGCTTCAGAGAAAAAATTTGCTCCAACATGTAAAAATTCAAATCTCACAAAAAAGGTGGAATTTCTAGCTCCTCTGAAAATGCTGGAAGTTCTGCTGCCTGTGATGCTGTCCCTGTAAGGGTGGGCTGGCACAGCCATGCAGAAGCCAGGGGACCACCGTCCACCTGCTCTGGGGCTCCATGGGATTTGAGTCCTGTGGTGGCAGAGGAAAGCAGCTCACCCTTAGTTCAGCTGCACCTCACCCAGCAAAGACGGCCCCTACAGGTCCTAAAGGGGCAAGGGACGCAGCCAGGGAAGCTTCTTGCAGACTCTCTGAGGTCTCCTAAGTCATTGTTGACTACCAGGGGCCTGACCCCCATGTGCACGTCTTCGTTTATTATCTCCTGGGGTGATGTGGGAGCACGTGGGGCATAAGGCAGGAGGGCTCGGGAGCACCCCTGAATATGGCCATTACTGGCATCGTGAGCCCCTCCCACCACTTCCTGCCACTCCCACTCGCTTTCTAGCCGTACGGAAATGTTTGTGGTTCTCTGCATCTACCACAGGGTTCCAGGGCCCACGCCGTGGCTCTCACAGTCCCCTGTGCTGGGATGTCCTGCCCCCGCACGGCTGCTCCATTTGAACAACTCCCACACATCCTTCCAGACCCAGATTAGGTGTCTTCTTCTCCAGGAAGGCTTTTATGACTCCAGCTGACTAGACTGAATTAGACCTTCGGGGCGGAGCTGGGGAAGGGGTGGGGGATGGTGGTGGAGGGGAGCTAGCAGTTTTAATAAGCCCCCCAGTGGCTCTGACAGGCAGCCAGGCTTGCCAGCACTGCTCTGCTCAAAGCATCCTGCAAAGGCCGTGCTTATTTATTTGCTTTTGTAAGCTTCATCAGTTCTTCCAATTTTCACCCTGAAAATGATCCTTCAAACTCAGCCGCTGGATAAGACACCCTGAAATGGACATGCCTAATGTGAAACATAGGTGCTTGATTGGGTTGGGCTATGATCGTCTGTAGAAGGTTGACTAAATGGGCGTCCAGTGTCTTATTTGTAGCTCAGAGAGACAACCTTCTGGCTACAGTGGTAAGAACTGATGTCTCCTCCAGGTGCTTTTGATGGGCCAGGTATGTTCCAATTACTTTAAGTGTTATGCACGCATGCACTCTGCACTGCACCCTTATGTGCAAGTGTGACTATTACCCTTATTTTACAGAGAAAGACAGTGAGACCTGGTGAGGTTGAGTACTTGGCCCCCGGTGACTTATCACACCTGGGATTTGATCCAGACCCTCTGGCTTACACCTGTCTTAGGTCTGGCTCCGTGGAAACAGTGCCTGAGACAAATTCTCAGTGCAAGTGACTGATCAAGGGATATGGATGCTGTGGGAGAAGCTAGCACAGGAGGGAGGGGAGCGGGAGAGGTCGGGGAGGAAGTGGGGCAAGGGGTGTGCCCGGGAAGTGCAGCCGAGCCGGCTCTCACGGAGCTCAGGGGCATTCATTAGATTTGCCCTGTAGTGCTTGGCAGCCTTCCCTCTGCCAGTCTTTGGCTTTGGGCCTTCTCTGGAGGGAGACATAGTTCTTGGGACCTCTGGGGAGGGGCCGCTGTTGCTCAGGGATGATTCTCCAGGGAAGGCTACCTGTGCAAGTGCTTAGCAGCACCTGCAGCAGCTGGGAGATGGGCTCTCCCGTGGACAGTGAATCCTAGGGGCTGGAGGGGGAGTAGCCAATGATGTGGCCATCACAGCCCTCATCCTTAGCCATGATACAGAGTGCAGAGCTGTAAGCCATCTGGGCAGCTCAGCCTGGCCCAGACAATTCTGGAAAGGGAAGGTTCCTGGGCTTTTTTCTCCTGCGCTCCGGGATCTCCACTGTGGTTGCCATCAATAGACATGATTACCAGGCACCTCTCTCTGGCGGCACCTGGATGGGCTTCCTTCCTTGGGAGTCTGAAGGTGGCAAAAGGGTGCAGAGGATGTCCTGAGAGTGCAAAGTCCTTCCCCTGCACTAAGAGTCACACGCAGGCATCTGTGTTCTGTACCTTTAGCCCATGGCACAGTCTGGCACATGGTAGCTCTCAGGGACAGCTTAGTGGCATGAATGAATGAGTAAAGCAATGATGCCATCAACCTTATTGCCACCAAGTTCCCGGCCATGCTGCTGTCCAGAAAGCCTATTGGGCAAACTTGAGGCCTTGTTATCTTCTCCTTCACTGTCTTTCTAAGAAACAGGCTTGCAGCCCAGTCGCCACCCCTCCCAGAGTTTAGTTGGCAGATTTGATGCAGGTCTTGGGTGTCTGAGAGAGTGATCATGTGTGTTTCCTGGGGACGCAGACTGCCAACGTGCAGGTGAGAAGCTACGGGGCAGTTCTCCAATGCTCAGTGACCCCGCTCGGGGCTGGAGAGGTGAGTCGAGGAGACAGCGAGGTAGGGATGCTCATGCATGGTTACGGTTACTGTTTACAGCTTCTCGGCCATTCGTGGCTGCAGCCAGTGGAAAAAGGACTTCACCATTGCTTATAAACCATGAATCAGTGTCCGCCTTTGCTAACGGCTTCCTTGGTGAGTATCTCATTCACTTTGCCCCTGAGGGAGGATGGGGGGTAGCTGGAACAAGGTGCGTCTGTGCCATTTCCTGTGAACGGCTGCCTGGCAGTCGTCTGCTCATCAACCCCAACGCAGTGCTCCGACCCCTCCCGGTCTGTGGCCGAGGTGGGCGGGCGGGAGGTGAGCCTGGCTCCTCTGCTGGCCTGCCTCCCCACTTACTCACTACCATGTCATCTACCCAGGCCTGTCCCCGCCCACTTGCCGATGGCATCCCGGACCTGGGACAGCCTGGCAGGGAGCCCATGTTCCTGTTCCTCCCTTCTCTTCCCCAGAACCTTCTTTATCTACCCCAGAGAGCCAGCATTCCTTCCTGCAGGGGCTCATCCTCCTGCAGTGCTGTGGTCAGCAGTGGGCTGGACACAGAGAGGTGAAAGCTCATGTCCTGTCTGCGAGAGGTGCATGGTCTTATCACAGTGTGCACAAGTGATGACACGGAAGTCGGGTACACTCCTGCTGGCAGCCCTGTTGCAGGAGGGCATCACTCTGTCTGGGTTGCCAAGGACGGCTGCACAGCAGAAGTGATTGTTAAGTGTCTGGGTGGAGAAGAGGGAGAGGATGTTCCAGGCAAAGAGAACAGTATGAATGGCTGTGAAGTTCCAAGGCTCTTTATTTGTTACATGTGCTAAAACATTCTGTGGCCTTTAATCTCTTCTACTTACTCCTCTCAACCAATCTCCATGATAACCCTGGGAGGCCGGAAAGATGAGGGCATTATTGTCATTTCACCACAGAGAAATTGGAGGTCAGATGGAGTAGCCAACAATCTACATCCTCTCCTTCAGACCAGTGACAGCCCCCAGCCTGCAGCCTGCCCCCCACTTCTCCATTGCTGGGTCAATGCACAAGATGCATGATTTCATTTCATCCTATTTCACTTCATCTCGTCTCACTTTATTCCGCTTGCCTCCTGCTCCCCAGCTCTAGGCAACTACTGACCTTTCTGTCTTTACAGGTTTGCTTATTCAAACATTGCATAGGAATGGAATCATAGAACACATGATATTTTGTGACTGCCTTCTTTCACTTGGCGTAATGTTTCTGAGGTTCATCCACGTTGTAGCGTGTATCAATACTTCATTCTTTTTAATAGATGATTAATATTCCATTGCATGGATGTAATACATTTTGATCATTCATCACTTGATGGACATTTGGGTTGTTTCTACTTTTTGCCTATTAGGAATAATGCTACTAAAATAAACATTTTTTTTTTGTTTTGCTTTTGTGTGAACATTTGTTTTCAATCCTTTTGAGTGTATACCTAGGAGTGGAATTGCTGGGTCATAGGATAACTCTATGTTGATCCTTTGGAGGAACTGCCAGAAAGTTTTTTTTTTGAGGTGGCTGCACCATTTTACATTCCCACCAGCAGTGTGTGGGAGTTCCAGTTTCTCTGTATTCTCATTAATACTTGTTATCTAAGTCATCCTAGTGAATTGGAAGTGGTAGTTCTTTGTGGTTTTGATTTGTCATTCTCTGATGACTGGTGACATTGGGCATCTTTTCATACACTTATTGGTCATTTGTACATCTCCTTTGGAGAAATGTCTATTTAGGCGCTTTGCCCATTTTACAGATTGGGTTTTTTTATTTTTTATTGAGTTGTGAGAACTCATAATTTATTCTAGATACAAATCTCTCATGAGATATGTGATTTGCAAGTATTTTTTCCCATTCTGTGGGGTGTCTTTTCACTTTCTTAAAAGTGTCTTTTGAAACACAATAGTTTTAAAATTTGATGAAGTCCAATTTTTCTATTTTTCTATTTGTTGCTTTTTTATGTGTCATATCTAAAAAAAAACCATTGGCTAATCTAAGGTTGTGAAGATATACCCCTATATCTATTTCTAGGAGTTTTTATAGTTTTAGCTCTTATGGCTAGTTGTTTTTTTGTTTTTATTTTTTGAGACAGGATCTTGCTCCATGGTCCAGGCTCGAGTGCAGTGGTGTGATCACAGTGCAGCTTCAACCTCTTGGGCTCCAGCTCCTCCCACCTCAGCCTCCTGAGTAGCTGAAACTACAGTTGTGTGCTACCATGCATGGCTAATTTTTTAACTCTTTTGTAGAGACGTGGTCTCACTATGTTGCCCAGGCTGGTCTCGAACTTTTGGGCTCAAGTGATCCTCCCACCTTGGCCTCCAAAAGCATTAGGATTGTAGAAATGAGTCACTGCATCAAGCCACATTTAGGTCTTTGATTCATTTTGAGTTAATTTTTGTATATGAGGTGAGGTAGGGATCAAAGTTCATTCTTTTGGATGTGGATATCTTGTTTTCCCAAGAATGATGGAAAAGACAACTGTTTCCCTTGGAGTTGTTTTAGTGCTCTTGTTGAACATAAATGTAAAGGTTTAGTTATCAATTAAACATAAATGTAAGAGTCTATTGCTGGGCCTTTTTGGATTCATTAATCTATATGTCTATCCTTATGTAAGTCCCATGTGGTCTTGATTCCTGTTGGTTTGTAGTAAGTTTTGGAATCAGGAAGAGTGAGTCCTTCAGCTCTGCTCTACTTTTACATGATATTCTGGGTACCTTGTGAATTTTAGAATCAGTTTGTCAAGTTCTACCAAGAAGTTAGCTCTTTTTTTCCTTGTTATAGATCCAAATTTCTGACATCCTGATCATCTTAAGCCCAAGGAATAAGCTCAGAATGGCAATGGAAGAAGTGTTGAGAATGTCAGATGCTAGGTTGGGTGTGGTAGCTCATGCCAGTAATCCCAGCACTTTGAGAGGCTGAGGTGGGTGGATCACTTGAGCTCAGGAGTTTGAGACCAGCCTGGCCAACATGGTGAAACCCCGTCTCTACTAAAAATACAAAAAAATTAGCTGAGTGTGGTGACCCATGCCTGTAGTCCCAGCTACTCAAGAGGCTGAGGCAGGAGAATGGCTTGAATCCAGGAGGTGAGGACTGCAGTGAGCCAAGATTGTGCCACCACACTCCAGCCTGGGTGACAGAGTGAGATTTTGTCTAAAAAGATAAAAAAGTCAGATGCTATAGAGACAGAGTCACGGGAAGCATAGTCAAGAGGTGAGGGAGTGGTGCAAGCTGAGGGACTCCAGTGAGCATGGGCCCTGCCTCCTGGCTGGGTGCCTCCTTTCTGGGTTGTAAGTGGATTCAGGGCACCAACAATCCCCAGAGTCCCACAGGGCTGCTCAGCAGCCTTTGCAAAAAGTTCTCACCAAGCTAGGGACACACTTATGTTTATTTTGGGGCTAATAGGATAAAAGAATTTTGCCTTCAACCCTGTCTTTATTCTGCCTGTAATTTTTGTATCTGAAACTTGAGTTTCATATGTTTTCAGTATCTTGGAGACTTGTGATCTCAAGCAACTGTATAGAAGCTTCAACTGTTTGCATCTTGGATACAGGCTGAGGGCTGGAAAGCCAACAAGGACAAAAGGGCAGAAGAAGCCCGTTTCTTTCCCCATGAACATTGCAGGGATGTGACTCAGTGTCACTTAGGTGATGTGCATGACATGAGGGAAAAACCAAGGCTGATTTACAATAGGGAAGAAGCATCATTATAGTGTATCTTCTACCAAAGATCGAAATAGTAAAAAAAAAAAAAAAAAAAAAAAAAAAAAGTAAAAACATGTTGACGCTGAAAATATAGAGAAAAAGTCAATGTTCTCCTCAGGAAGTTTGTGGTTGAGGGTTAGAGAGTATGCAGCAGCCCACATGGAGAACCACAAAAAGATGAGAAGGTCATCAAGAGAGCTGGGACTGGCAGGGAGCTGGAGGCTGAGGCTCTGCAGTGGATCTGCAGCTAGACCTTCCTGTGCCAGTCATGGTCTCTTCTTGCCTCAGTTTCCTCATCTGTAGGATGAAGATTTGCACTAGATGCTCTCTCAGGAGGCTTTTAATGATGAAATTTTTGAATTCTGTGGATTGACATATTTTGGTGGGACATGAAGCTCTCCTATTGCACCAGTGATTCAAAGAGACTCATGGGAAAGAGGAGGCTCAAGACACTCATCAGACAGAAGAATGAGTGGAGAACTCAGCACTTGCTTCCTTTGCCACCTGCCAACATCCAATCAAATTGTGAGGAGAAATGGTTTTGGTTGGCAAAGCATTTGTTCAATGCTAGGAATTGAGGAAGCTTGATTTTCTCCAGCTCCTTTACAGAATAATCCCAGTAAACACCCTGATATTTTAAGAGGAGGGAGAGGGATGGAGAGTTGAGAGAGTTATGAATAGAGGAAGGATGCACAATGACTGCTTGGGGCTGTGGGGCTCTCTTCCCAGGCCCATCTAAATCTCAAGCACCTTTACGACTGAACTCTGGGTCTATTTGAAGTCTGTCTTCATCTTCCCCCCTTGGGAGTTTGTGCAGGGCTCAACTGTCTGGGTTCAAATCTCAGTTTTATCACTTATTAGAACAGTGAGCTTGGGCAGATTTCTTAACTGCTCCAAGCCTCATTTTCCTCATCTGTAGATGTCAATGGTGACAAGAGTGTCTCATGGTGTTGTGGTGAGGTTAGAGAAGGCAAAGCATGTGATGTTCCCACCATTGAGCCTGCACTCAGTGCTGATCATTGCCACTTGATGGAGGTGGCAGGGGCCCCCACAGAATGCACAGAGCCTATAGCAGATGAGGCTTCCTGACCTTGGGGCCACTTTCCAGAGAGTGGGGCTCCCCCATGATGATGAGTCAGGGAGGCACCTGGTGTCAGAGAAGGAGTTGGCATTGTTGGGTAGTGAAGAACATCAATACCAAAACCGAACCTCAAACCAGAAACAAGACCCGAAACTCAGCTTGCCTGCTGTCCTGTCATTAACCAAGCAGATCAGAGGGGACAGAACTGCATCTTTGCAGAGACTCACAGCCATGCAGGAACTTTATGGACTGAGATGGATAGCCACCTTGCAGGAGATGAGGGTAGGACTTCACATCAAAGGGATGAACCAAAGCCACCCCAGAATGGCTGAGGGGCCACTGTGCTGCACTACATGGCCTTTCACAGCCAGAGGAGAGACACCACTGGAACCCAGTGGTAAGGCATGTGAGAGGGGCTGCTTGACACAACCTCATAGACATCTGGAAGAACAAGTGTGGGGACTGACATTGACACTGATGAGGCATGAATTGGTGGTTTTCAGCTGCTGAGTCCTAACTCCCTTGGAGCTGCGTAATGTCCGTGTCTGAGAAGTGGGAGTGAACAACAATGATTCCTTGGTCTGCCTACCACTCAGGACTCATAAAGCTCATCCCAATGTCCATCTTCAGGAGAATGAGGGCCAGTGAGGCGTGACCTGGCCTCACATCTCTGAAGGATGGTTCTTGGAGCAAGCATGGCCTTACTCTCCTCCCCTTCCACAGGGATGGCCATGACTTTTGTATACTCTGGCCCATTTCTGTTTTGAAATTGTTAAATTTTATCAACAGCTACCTACAGAAGATTTGTTCATTATACATTTTCTTGGCCACCATATTTTTTAATGGCAAGTTAAATCAAAAGAAGTCTTAAATGGTATTGTGATTTGTTCCCTCCCTCCCTCTTTCTCTTCCTTCCTTTCTTTTTTTTCTTTTCTCTCTTTCTTTCTTTCTTTCTTTCTCTTTCTTTCCTTCTTTCTTTCTTTCTCCTTCCTTCCTTCCTTCTTTAGATGGAGTTTCGTTCTTGTTGCCTAGGCTGGAGTGCAATGGCACAATCTCTGCTCACTGCAACCTCCGCCTCCTGGGTTCAAGCGATTCTCCATTTTCAGGCTCCCAAGTAGCTGGGATTACAGGCATGTGCCACCACATCTGGCTAATAGTGTTTGTTTTTTAGTAGAGACCGGGTTTCACCATGTTGGTCAGGCTGGTCTCGAACTCCTGACCTCAGGTGATCCACCCGCCTTGGCCTCCCAAAGTGCTGGGATTACAGGGATGAGCCACTGCGCCCAGCCCAAGTAGAATCATTTCTTTTAGAAAATAAGGGCTTTTACTAGACTTTTGGATTTAACTAGAAGTTTCAAAGAGCTCAATCCAGATCTTTGGGTACAGATTAAAAGTGAAGAGTAGAATTAGACCTTAAGAGGCGCAAGCCTGAATGTATTTTGGGAAAAGAGAGGATGTGGAAAGAGAAGATCCTTATGTTTTAGGAAACTATCTTCCACCATCTTTGCAGTACACAGCTGTTGCCATGGTACTACTAACCTGGTCTGTTAGTGAGCTCTGCTGTGATAACAAACAACCCCCAAATCTCAGTGACTTTGAACATTGAATATTTCTTTCTTCCTTATGTTACACAAAAAGTGGCCTTGGATTCGCTAACAGCGGGGCTGCTGCAGCTGGACTCTAGGAATCCAGTATCCTGGAAAAACAGCTCCTATTTCATATGTGCTCATTTTGTAGCATGTAGAAAGGAGAGTTAGGGGGTTGCAGAAATTTGTGATGTGTTTCTCATATATCACATTTTCTCAAGTTCCATTGGCTCAAGCTAGTCACATAGTCAAGGCTGGCAGTGCGATGAAGAATTAAAATCTAGGCCGGGCAAGGTGGCTCATGTCTGTAATCCCAGCACTTTGGGAGGCTAAGGCGGGTGGGGTGGTGGATCACCTGAGGTCAGGAGTTCAAGACCAACCTGACCAACATGGTGAAACCCCATCTCAGCTAAAAATACAAAATTAGCCGGGCGTGGTGGCACATGCCTTTAATCCCAGATACTTGGGAGGCTGAGGCACGAGAATCGCTTGAACCTGGGAGGTGGAGGTTGCAATGAGCCAGGATCGCACCATTGCACTCCAGCTTGGGCAACAAGAGCGAAACTCTGTCTCAAAAAAAAAAAAAAAAAAAAAAAGAATTAAAATCTGCATAAAGGTGGGTTCGGTAAATCAATGATGATTGGAGGGAATATACAATCTTCTACCAGGCAGGAGCACACATGGTAGAGGAACAATCATACCCTCCGCCACACCCAGCAGGTTGTCCTCTATTTCCTGTAAACAGGGGAAAAGTCACAGATACTGGAAATTTCAGATTGGCTTCACATGGTGGATGGGACGCTCACCAGACTGCATCCCTACAGTTAATATAGTGCCTACTGCATAAAAGGTATGTTGAATGAGTTAAAGAATGATGGAACACAGACACAGTTGAGATGATCATGTGTCCTGTTCTTTAGTAGTTGTTTTATTTGTGCTGTCTCAGATTTTAAAACACAAAAGCCGCAGTTAATTTCATTCACAAAATATAGTACATCTGGGGAGCAACTCTCCAAATTATCTTTTGGATTTCCTTCCTAAGCAGGAAAATTTTCTGGGAACACAGAATGGCTGTTCATTTAGAATTAATGAAAAGCAGATATTTATAGTTTAGTCTTCAGAACCTTCCCTAACTAAGCCCCGTGTCTTAGAAGAATGATGAAAAACACCTTTGGAAGGCATATTGGCGTGGCACAGCTAAAACTACCAGTACATGTAAATATCAGGAATGACCTGTGAACAGCATGGGTCTCCTTGGCAGGCAGTTCTAGTCCATAGGCAGTGCCCCAAGCCACTCCAGAGTCTCTTCAAATCACCAAGGATGGGATATGCTTATCAGTTTGTGATAAGGTTGGAATCTGTTTCAGAAAACACAATCTATCTGTTTTACTTATGACTGAGGGACTCAGTAGAATAAGAACAGATGAGAAAAGGCATTTTAAAATAAATTTCTTCTTGCTTCGGCTTGCTATAGGGCAAATCCTTAAAACTGAGACACCAAGACAGAAAACTACACCTTGGAGACTGCACACAATTTCCTTCTACTGCTGTTTTGAAAGGTATGGTGGATTTCAAGAATGTGCCAATCCGTTGCTTTTCTTTCTTTCTGTTTTAAAATGGTAAAAAGGATATGTGTATATAAATTTATGTCAGAAAGTTTTAAACTTTAAGCCCAAAATTCCATCTCTCCAAATTGAAAAGTAGTGCTTGGGAACAAATAAACTTGATACTGTTGCTAGGACCCTTTTCCCCAGTTTTCCACCCTTTAATCATCTTCAGAAATTTTGAAAACGAATTATTTGACAGGGAGCTACATTTAAAAAAATTTTTGTCTTGATTTTCTCTTTTTAAAAAGGGATTAAAAAAAATAAACCACAATCCAGCAACCCTCTGTCTTTCCTGAAGCCACTTTAACTCTTTTCACTTTTTCTTCTGTCATTTTCCTCCCTGTGAAATGCTTATCCTGTTCATCTCAGCTTCTCCAGTTATAAATATCTCTGACTTCCTTCTATGGGAATGAGCATTTCCTTGTCTTATGTCAGCCATTCCTCTCTCCCTGATAATTGTATCACAAGTGTTGTTTAAAGAATTCTTCAGTGTTTACATGATCACGAGAGCTAAAACAACCTCTTCTTTGGTTTGTTCGCTTGTGCATATATATATATATTTCCCCAAAACTCTTCAATAATCATTAAATGCAACACTGATCCATCTGCTTTCTAAATTCATGGAGGCCTCCCTTTTGGGACCTCCCTATCCTCTTGCTCTGGGCCTGGCTCATTGATCTTGACCTTGTGCCCACTGCATTAGCAGTTGTTCTTTCTCATGTATTGGAAATGCACTGTCCCTGCGTCTTCTCTGGGTTCCCTGTCTTCTAGAATCTTTGTTTTCCTTTTTCCTGATTTCTCTCTCAACTTGGTTTTACACATCTTTGGTGTAATACAGCCTTTAGTGAACTTCTGAGCAAAGATAATGGATAATAACTTTTGACATCTTACCTAGCAGTGAATTTGATTAATGGTTGGATGTAAAATTTTAGGTTGGAAATATTTTCTTTCCAGGCTTTCAAAGGCATTGCTCCATGGGCTCTTTCCTTCCAGTGCTGCTGATGAGAATGTCTGATAGGCTTTCTGATTCCTGATGCTTTGTATAAACCCATGCAATCTTGTTTTTCTTTTTAACTTTCTGTAAGTTGTTAGGATTTTCTCTTTATTATCAGTGTTGTGAAATGTGACAGGGATGTTTCCTCATGAGAATTCTTCTTCATTCACTGTTTCACTGTTCGATCGGGAAACTTACACTGTCCAATCCTGGGAATTTTTCCATATTATTTATTTGATCATTTCCTTCTTGTTATTTTCTGTTCTTTCATTCTGTCACTTTTGTTTCTCAGATGTTGGACCTCCTGGATGAGCCTGTAATTTTCTAGGCTTCCCTGTTTTATTACCTCTCTTTGACTTTTTATTATACTTTCTCAGGGATTTTCTCAAGTTAATGTAAAAACTTCTATTGACTTTTAATTTTTGCTATGGTATTTTTGATTTCTAAAAGATTTTTTTTTTTTTTTTTTGAGATGGAGTCTCACTCTATTGCACAGGCTGGAGTGCAGTGGCTTGAGCCTGACTCACTGCAACTTCAGCCTGCCAGGTTCAAGCGATTCTCCTGCCTCAGCCTCCCGAGTAGCTGGGATTGCAGGTGTCTGCCACCACGCCGGGCACAGTGGCTCATGCCTGTAATCCCAACACTTTAGGAGGCTGAGGTGCGTGGATTGCTTGAGGTCAGTTCTAGACTACCCTGGCCAACATGGTGAAACCACATCTCTACTAAAACTACAAAAAAGATTTCTTATTCTGTAAATGTTCTCATTTCAAAAGTAACATTCCTGTCTTGTTTCACGGATTATTATTTTTTCTTTGAGCCCTGTGAATATTGTTTCCCTGTAGAACAGTTTTCTCTTTTTTTCTGTATTGTCTGTTTCCTCCAAGTCTGTTGGCCCTCCCTCCTGCTCTCCCTCCCTTTCTCTCTCTCTTTCTTCCTCCCTTCCTCCCTTCCTTCTCCCCTTCCTCCCTTCCTTCCCTCTTTTCTTTTTTTAGATGGAGTTTCACTCCTGCTGCCCAGGCTGGAGTGCAATGGCATAATAGCGGCTCACAAACCTTCGCCTCCCAGGTTCAAGCAATTCTCCTGCCTCAGCCTCCTGAGTACTTGGATTACAGGTGCCCACCACCATGCCCAGCTAATTTTTGTGTTTTTAGTAGAGATGGGGTCTCACCATGTTGGTCAGGCTGATCTTGAACTCCTGACCTCAGGTGATCTGCCCGCCTCACCCTCCCAAAGTGCTGGGATTACAGGCATGAGCCACCGTGCCCTGACTTCTTTCCCACTTTCATTTACATTTCTGCTGCTTATTTAGGGATATCCTTAGAGGGTGTGATTGGCTGTTCATATTTGAGAATGAGTCCCTGAAAAGCTAGTCAGAGCTCTGTATTTATGGGTGGGACTTGGTGGGTAGTGAGTTTCCCAATGGCTGAAGACTTACCTATTTTTTTCAGGGTGGTGGTTGTGGGGAGACCTTATATATTAGCATCTTCTATCTTTTCTTTTGGTCCAGTCACTTTCTCCACGGAGGAACTTTGCCATTTCCGCTGGTAGAGTGGTACAGATTGAATTGTGTCCTCCCAGAAAGATTTGTTCAAGTTTTAGCCTCTAGTACCTCAGAATGTGACCTTATTTGGAAATGGGGTCATTGCAGATGTAATTATTTAGACGATGATGACGTCATGCTGGAGTAGGGGGGCTTAATCAAATATGACCGGCGTCCTTACAGACGAGGAGAGACAGACACAGAGGAGAACACCGTGTGAAGACAGACAAAGGGAGAAGCCTTATGGAGATGGAGGCTGAGATCAGAGTGAGGCAGCCACAAACTAAGGGACTCTGGGGGAAGCAGAGAGGGAGCCTACCCTAGAAGCCTGGAGGGAGTGGGGCCCCGCCAACACCTTGATTTCAGACTCCCAGCCTCCAGAACAGTAAGAAATAATTTTCTATTGTTCTAGGAGACCCTGTTTGTAGCACGTTGTTACAGCAGCCCTAGCAAACGAACACAGAGAGTGTGTGTGCCCACTGCTGCCCAAGATGCTGGCCAATGGGACAGGAGCTTGATGGGTAAGCACTTTCCCGAACCCCCTCCAGTTCCCGGGAAGAACTTTCCCGAACCTCCTCCACTTCTGATGAAGCATTTCCTGAACCCCCACTCCACTTCTGCGCCTGCTGTAGGTCTCCCCGGGCCCTGTTCTGTGCTTGTTGTCCCCGGGTCTGGAGCTTCTCTGGTTTAATTGCTCTTGAAATTAATCCCAGGGTGAGGAGGGAGGAGTGGTCAGCGTGGGGTGGGGACCTAGGGGCCTAAGTCCTCCCTACTGAAACTCCCAACTCATCCCTGTGCTTTCAGCCTCAGCTCAGTCTTGGAAAATAACGGGAGCCCCCAGTTCCTGAGCGATCTGTTATCACTGCAGATCGGATTTCCAGTTTACACGTTCCTCAGGGCTTCCTGCCAGGTGGAAGTGAGGGCGCCCTCTTCTGGCGTCTCCAGCATCCTCCCGGCCCGTCTCGGCCGGCCCCTTAGCTCCGGTTCTCCGCGGGTCTGCAATGAGATCCTCGAGGTCCACGCCTGCTTCATTTTGGCGTCACCTCCACTTCCTAGGGCAGGGCTTCCCCACACAATAGCCCCTCAGTGCACATTTGTTGAATAAGTGAAGGAATGAAGGAGTTGAGATGACTTTGAAGCTAAAATGAGTAGACATCTGACTTTGTGCCTAAGAGAAAATTCTTCCTAAGGCTAAGATTGTTAAATAAAGGAACTGGTCCACCCATCCTTTACACATGGAAATTTATATTTCAAACCGAAAAAGGCCAAATTGGCACTTTGGTGTCGTTCTATAATTATAAAACCAAACATCTCCTTGCTAAAATGTTTGAATTCCAATCAACTGCAAAAAGTTTCTTGGATCTTTTCACATTTGGGCTTGACATCCTTAAAATTAATCAGCTGAGCATGGTTTATAGCTCACAAAAATCTAGGGAAAATGTTATTTATTTTTTTTTTTTTGAGGCGGAGTCTTGCTCTGTCACCCAGGCTGGAGTGCAGTGGTGTGATCTCGGCTCACTGCAACCTCCGCCTCCCGGGTTGAAGTGATTCTCCTGCCTCAGCCCTCCTGAGTAGCTGGGATTACAGGCACTCGCCACCACGCCCTGACTAATTTTTTTTTGTATTTTTAGTAGAGACGGGGTTTCACCACATTGGTCAGGCTGGTCTCGAACTCCTGACCTCATGATCTGCCCACCTCGGCCTCCCAAAGTGCTGGTATTACAGACGTGAGCCACCGCGCCCGGCCAGGAAAATGCTATATTTTTAACTGGGCAATTTTACACTGATTTTTCCTAGAGCCAGCTAAAAGCTGGCACATTCTCTTTAATGCAATCTTCTCATCCTCCCCAAATGTCCAGGTTCACATGTCCCCCCAAAATTAATCATTCAAGATGAATATAAAATTGTTTGTTAGACTTTCTTCACAAGAATATTTATTTTCATAAGGTGTTTCCCATACACTCAAAGACTCCCTTTAGGACCCCCAGTCCTCGCCCATATCTCCCTGGGTTGATGCTTTAGGACACATACTCGACATCTACTTTATATTTCAGGCTTTTGTGTTACTCAGAAACAAAGACTTCCCTTCCTGCCTGTTTCACTTATTTATTTATTTTTTTGAGACTGAGTTTTGCTCTTTTTGCCCAGGCTGCAGTGCAATGGCACGATCTCGGCTCACTGTAACCTCCACCTCCCGGGTTCAAGTGATTCTCCTGCCTCAGACTCCTGAGTAGCTGGGATTACAGGTGCCTGCCCCGACACCCAGCAAATTTTTGTATTTTTAGCAGAGACAGAGTTTCACCATGTTGGCTAGGCTGGTCTTGAACTCCTGACCTCAGGTGAGGTCCACCCATCTCGGCCTCCCAATCCTGCCTGTTTTGATGAGAAAAGTTTTTAAGAAAAGTCAAGGAAAATCAAGAATAGCTACACTTTTACCACAGCAGAAGAAATCATGGAATTACAGTGGGAATTAGTGTAATGGCTTGACTGATCTGCTAGTCCAGGACTTATTTCAGAAATGTGTCTTCTTCAAACAGATTGTATTAGTGCACCAGGCAGGACTTCTTTGGTTGTAAGTGTTGGGAACTTAACTTGAACTAGTATAGAAAGGATGTCTGAAATCAGAGAGCCGATTGCATTCTCTTTCTCTCCTCTCCACTTCTCTCTGCTTTGATCTCCCTGACTGGCTTCCTCCAAATGGTAGCAAATATGGAAGCTCCTGGTATTATCAGAGAGGGCTCAAGACTGGCTGGCTCTAAGATGTAAGCAGGCAGACCTGGGGATGAGCTTACCAACTCTGGATCACCTGGTAGAGGAGATGCTAGAAGGTTCTTCTGGAAGATAGCAGCTCTCATTTGAACCCCTGGTCAAAGTAGGGGATGGGCATTCCTGAAATAAGAGAAATGTTGGTCTAGACACATGACCCAACAGCTTTCTGTGCATGGCTGGCACTACGTTTTCCTTCATAGCCTGGTGTGTTTTAGTAGCATAAAGTGAAGTGCTATTTGGTTTTAGACTCTCGAAAATCGCAGAAACAGCATCATTTGTGCAGTAGAATAGAGTAGGAAAAATTCACACCAACATGTCCATATGAAGTGTTTAGGGAATGGGGAGGGGCAGCTGGTCCATCCTTCTTCCTGAGCCCGGGTCTCAGTGGGACTGAATCTAGAGGTGGGAGCTTTGAAATGTGCAAATTGGGGCAGGGATAGAAGTTGAGGCTAGAAATGAGGCAGAGACGAATATGGCTGATGCAGCCCAGATCCCTGAGGGGTTATTGCTGGATGATTCTGGACATTATTGAGCACAGCTACCACTCACTCTGCAGAAGAGAAAACCGAGTGGCAGGAAGCTTAGTTGACGTGCCCAAAACCTGTGGTGAGTTAGTAGCAAAGAAGGCACTAGGGCCTCATTCCCAGAGATCCGCTCAACTTTCCACTCTGACACTCGAGGAGGCTTAAAACAGGCACAGGGATGGAATGAGAAACCCCAGCTGCCCTCTGGCTGTGGGGTCAGTGGAAGCCTCAAGTCCTCTTCCTTGATTGGGCTTCTAATCCTTCTTGTCTTGAAACAGGCCTAGTTGCCTCAGTGGAGCATTTTACTTTAAGCTGATTTTGGAATCTCACATACCTCCTCTTCAATAAGAGGAAACTCCAGCCTCACTGCAACAAGCAAATCTATTAACATGATTGCAGATCCATCACTGGGAGCTGGTTGGGAGGGTGAGAAGAGTGGACTTGAGCTGGCCCTCCAGGAATATCTCCCAGGATATCCCAGCATAAACCCTCTGGTCTATTCTGGGAGGCAGGGAAACAGGAGCCTGTACTGGAGAGACTGAACTTAGGAACACACTGCACAGCCGCAATCCAGGGTTTACAGGACAAAGATCGAGGCACCCTTCAGCAACTGTCTGGATGCTGGGATGCGGGGTGTGGCAGATGCTGCTGCTGTGGCTGCAACTTCCCTTTGAGTCCTGGAGACTGTGATGGAACTCGGATGCTTAGTCTGTTACACAGTCTGCCACTGCCTCTTAACATTCAGGGAGCTGGAGTCTTCATATTGGCTTCTCTATGACTGTGTGTATGTTCAAGTTCCTTCTAGCAGAGCCTGAGACAGGGTGTTGTGCAAGCGATTACTGAGGGAGAGCTCCCAGGGGAAACCTAGAAGGAAGGCAGGAAGAAGGATGAGGGCAGGAGAAGAAGCCAGGCAAAGAGTGGGTTCTGAGAAGTCAGGCTGGTCCCATGGCAGGTGTTCTGCAGTGAGAATCCTCTTGCCAAGTTTTTCTGGCCCAGAGGCAATGGACTGGAGTGTCACATCCCACATCAGACATCACTGGCTGTGGGCCACCCCAAGGGAGATGGGCTATAACCCTGTACTAGTTATCAACTGCTGTGTAACAAATTGTCACAAACTAGCAATTTACGACAACATGCATTTAGTATCTTGGGTCAGGAGTTCAGGCTTGGCTTCACTGGGTCCTCTGCTGGGGTCTCAGAGGCTGAAACCTCCGTTTGGGAGACTACATTTCTTTCTGAAACACGGAGTCTTTTCAAAGCTCACGTAGATGTTGGCAGAAGTCAGGCCCTTGTGGTTGTCGAGTTGGGGTTCCTGCTTCCTTGCTTGTTAGGAGCTGCTCTCAGCTCCCAGAGGCCCCCACATTTCCTTGCCATGGGCCCTCACAGGATGGCGGCTTACTTTGTCAAGGCCAGTGTCTTAGTCCATTTGGATGGTTGTAACAAAATGTCTTAAACTTGGTGGCTTAAACAACAAAAATTGATTTCTCATGTTTGGGAGTTTGAGAAGCCCAAGATCAAAGTGCCCGCAGATTCAGTGTCTGGAGAGGTCCTGCTTCCTAACTCATGCACTGCACCTTCCCTCTGTGTCCTCACATGGTGAGAGGATGGAGCAGTCTCTCCATATCCTCTTTTATAAGGCACTGATCCCATTCATCAAGGCTTCTCCTCTACGACCCAATAACCTCCCAAAGGCCCCATCTCCCAATACCATCACTTTGGGGGTTAGAATTTCAACATATGGATTTTTGGGGGACATGACATCCAGACCCCAGCAGCCAGCAAGATAATCTCTCCCTGCCGTTTCCTAAGACAGAGTCTTCTGTGATCCCTGGGTGACTTCCCACGACCCAACTGTAACCTAATCCAGGAAGGGACACCATTCATTTTTGTCGTGTTCAAAGGCTGGAATCAGGGCTCAGCTTCCATTTGCACTCAAGGGGGGTGGATTACACAAGGGCTTGACTCCTGGGGGTCATCTTGGAATTCCACCCACCTCACACACCCCAATGTGTCCAGAAGAGACAGTTCCCAGCATCCATGAACAGTCCTCCAGGAAAGGGCGTGGGTGTGAACCACTAACATTTGACTCTCATCTGAGGGGAGTCTTGCAGAAGCACCCATGGGACCTTCCATGCTGTCCTTGCCCACAGGAGAAAGGGCAGCCAAAGTCTCAGAAAATCACCATCCCTCAGGCCACCTTCCAATCCCATAGCCGTGTATCTGGATGGGGAGGCCCCATCCCCATCAGGGCCACAGCTACAAGGGAGCTTGGAAAATGGAGTTCTGAACTTGCTAACTTGTGTAGTTAAGGACAAGATAAGGGAAGAAAATGGGAAGAGGTGCCAAGAGCCAGTTCAAGCCTGCAGTGAAGGGGAAACAGAATTGAGATATTCCGTGACTTATGAGGTGAACTGAGAGATTCAGTGACTTATGAGGTCCCACCGATGGCCGGGCCTAGATCCAGGACTCAGGACGTTTAGGGCAGCTCAAACTTTTGAGGTTGTTTTCCTCCTGGGATCAGGTAGCAGAGAGGAACTGGAAATGCAAGTGGGAATCCACATAGTGGTGATTAAGGAAGAAAGCTGCCATAAAACCCAAATTCTCTCTTGTTAGCACAAGGGAGGTTTACCATGAGTTTCTGGAAGTTTCTAGAGCCATGGGCAGTGCTGAAGAGGATCTGGATCATCAATGAGTAGGTGCAGCTAAATATTAAAGATTATGGTTTCCTACTGAATGGGAGCTTTTATTTCTTTAAATCATGTTCTAAATGATTTCTTGCCCTTGCTATTTAAATATAGCCATCCATTGGTATCCATGGGGGATTGATTCCAGGAACCTCCATGGATACCCAAATCCACAGAGGCCCCAATCCCTGAAGGAAGGTGGTGTAGTATTTGCACATAACCTATGCACATCCTTCTGTGTACTTCAAGCCATCTCTAGATTACTTATAATACCTAATACAGTGTAAATGCCATGTAAACAGTTGTTATACTGTGTCATTTAGAGAATGATGACAAGGAAAAACATCTGTACATGTTCAGTATATATGCAATCATCTACTTTAAAAAGCATTTTTGAACCACAGTTGGTTAAATCCATGGATACAGAACCCATGGATACGAGGTCGACTGTAATAGAAACTTTCAATACCAAGGAATGCATCTGCCTAGCGATTTTGCGAAAAAGAGTGTATTTGTATTTGAAAGAAACCGTGGAGTGGAAACACCTAAAACGTGCTTGTTCAGTTAACCTCAGTTTGCTGAGCTGCTTGGAGCATGGGGTTGTAATCAAAGGTTGTCTTCTTTGCAGCAGACAATGTTCTGGGAGAAATAGTCCTCCTTAGTGCTGAAGTTGCAGACTCTAACCAAGGGGGTGGCAGCAAGTATCCCCGGTCTCTGTAGGGGCTTGAGTCCATGCCTGCACTGTGCAGAGAGGATGAGGGCAGAGAATTGGATGCCGCTGGAGGGGCGTGTTGTCCTTCTACATGTCATGCAGGCAGCGCGGTTCTATACTCGGAGCCTCTGCTCAGCGTGTCTTCACCTAAGAACCCCATAATTCAGGTTCCATCCTTGTTCCCTACTCCAGTGCTCTGCAAGTGAGCCCTTTGGTTTAGAGATGGGTTGGGCTTCTTTATGGGAGAGGAAGGGAGCCCTGGAGCTGCAGAGGGGAGCAGGCATTCTCTCTGGGGTGCTGTCTCCTTTCTTCCCTAAATTGGAGGGAGATAATCCATGGAAAGGAGTTAATGATTTCTTTGCTCTTCAAACTTGGTTTGGAAGGATCTCTCAGTCAAAAAGAACCTTTCGGATGTCTCTTGATATTTCACATTAATGGACTTTTCATAAGGACCACATGATGGGAGAGCAGTGAGAAGTTTGGGGATGGCCAAAGCTGGGTTGTCATCTGAGCTCTGCTACTAACCCAGACTGGACAATGACGATGTCACTTACTCTCTCGGAACTTCTTTTCTTTTCTTTTCTTTTTTTCTTTTTTCTCTTCTCTTCTCTTCTCTTCTCTTCTTTTCTTTTCTTTTCATTTCTTTTCTTTCTTTCCTTTTTCTCTTTTTTGGAGTCTCACTCTGTTGCCCAGGCTAGAGTGCAGTGGCGCCATCTCGGCTCACTGCAACCTCTGCCTCCTGGGTTCAAGCGATTGTCCTGCCTCAGCCTCCCAAATAGCTGGGACTACAAGCGCCTGCCACCATGCCTGGCTAATTTTTATATTTTTAGTAGAGATGGGGTTTCACCATGTTGGCCAGGCTGGTCTCCAACTCCTGACCTTGTGATCTGCCTGCCTTAGCCTCCCGAAGTGCTGAGATTACAGGCATAAGCCACCGTGCCCAGCCTGTTTCTTTCATCTGTAAAATGGGACCACAATTTCACCTAATAAAAGAAGACATCTTTCTATTTAAAAGGGCTTAGGGTGTTGATGTTTGTGATAAAGGAGAGAATGTATATTGAAGTGTTTTGAAATGTGCAAAGCTTTCTAGAAACAGAAGTTCTTACTCAAGTATTTTCCCGAAGCTTTGGCAAGATAACCATTTTTATTACCCCGTCTGTGCCTAGAATGGGCCTATAAGCGCCACAATCAGAACCATTAGATATAGAAATTAAAAGAAATGTAGCCTCCTTTTTTTGCCGGTGAACAGAGCTTTGGTTAACAGAAAACCAAGGCGATTTTAATTGCTGGTTTTTCTATTTGAAGGGGGAAGTTATTAGTAGAAGTCTCAATTCAGAAACTTCAAGAAGAAATGGGAGGGTGTGGTGAGGGTAAGGGGGGGACTGCATTTCCTGTTTTCCTTTCAGATGGTGTTGGAAAACATTGCAGGAAAACCATGGATACCCACGAAGAAATTCCAAAATTTATTCTTTTTGACGCCAAGGGCCCAGCCCAAAAGGTGACGAGTAGGAGTGGTCAATTTTTTTTTTTTTTAAGAGTTGGGGCTTGCAGGAGTCCAGCTAAACACTTGTAGGGTGAAGACAGAATTCAGAGGGTGACATCAGCCTGAGCGGGGGCCAGAAGAAACAGAGTGGAGGAGTCTGGTTTCATTTACAGTTTTGGGTCAGTTCTGCAGTGAGGAGGGGGAGAGGAGGGGTCGGGGAGGGAGGAGGAGGAGGAGGAGGAGGAGCTGGAGGAAGCCCTGACTGGTATCCCTGGCCCCAGTCCAGTTTGGAGCTCAGTCTTCCACCAAAGGCCGTTCAGTTCTCCTGGGCTCCAGCCTCCTGCAAGGACTGCAAGAGTTTTCCTCCGCAGCTCTGAGTCTCCACTTTTTTGGTGGAGAAAGGCTGCAAAAAGAAAAAGAGACGCAGTGAGTGGGAAAAGTATGCATCCTATTCAAACCTAATTGAATCGAGGAGCCCAGGGACACACGCCTTCAGGTTTGCTCAGGGGTAAGTGTGATTTCTCTTCTGTTTTTCCAGGTTTGGGGCTAGAAGGAAATGCTCTTAACCTGAAGTGATCCTTTCTAGGTAGCGTTAGTGGCTCTTACGCTCATGCTGATCGCCAGTTTTCTGTACATGCTTTAGGTCTCTGGAAGATTCTGCTGATTTTTCTTTCTCACTTTATGGCAATGGGATTTCCTTAAATTGGTTAAGGTCATGATTGCCTAAGAGCGTGAGCACTTTTCCACCGCGTGTCTGTGGCTGCTACACGCGCCCTGTGCATTCCGGGCGGCAGCGTGTTTCGGCCCATGATTTATTTAAGTTACTGCCGCCTTCTAAAACCCATTCGGGATCCGCTTTGTTTGCAGAAGCGTCTTTGCTGAGGACTAGAATAGCTCCCTGCCGGGCGGCTCCGCTGGGAGATGTTCTCTGAGCTCTCTGGGTGGTGACACTAGGTCAGGGTGCAACAACCTGCATGGGTTTTCTGCCCAGGGCCGCCCATGGGAAGGTGCTGGTGGAGCACATTTGCTGCTTTCACGAGATTGGAGTAACTCTGGTGCTCAGGATCAGGGCCAAGTAAAGGGTCGCTCAGTCATTGCCGTCAAGCTTTCGTCTTTCCAGGAACCTGAAGTCTCTATTGGAGACTTTGTCCCTTGGGGTTGCTTAAAGGAGTTGCAGGGGTCAGAGGAGAAGAAGGAATTGGGCATTTGGGCAGCATGCTGAGTGTCTAAGGCAGGGCCCCTGGGGCTGCAGGGCCAGCCCATGCTGCACGGAGGTGAGGCCAGTGCCAAGCTGGGAGGCCCCGAGGGCTGTTCTCTGACCCGGAGGATGCAGGGTGGGGCTCGGGTCCTCTCTTGCTGAGGATGGACACGTTCACTGACAGTGGCCAGCCTGTTTGGGGAACCTGTTTCAAGGGGCCTACTATGTTAGATAATGAACGGGTATTGAAGTGTGGGTGGGGTCGCTGGGAGGGACTAGGGAGTGGTTAAAGAAAAATCTGCTTCCACAGGAAGCCCCAGGAGCCAGTTTCGAGGCCGGTGCAGACCCCAGGAGCAAACCCCTCTGAGCACAGGGGAGTCTGCTGTGCTGGATGAGGAGGCAGGGCTGTGGCCCCGGCTGACCGGCTTCTCTCCCCACATACAGCTCACCCCGATGAGGACCACAGGGTGCTAGAGCTGCAGGGTGCTCAGAGCTCACGGGGATGGTGGATGCTCAACCTGGGATCCCCCAGCTCCCCAGGGTCCCATTCTTAATGCTGTAAAAAACAACCGAAATGGCTTTAAAATCGAAGTTACATTGCTCCTAAGCAAAACTATATTGAAAACTGAGTGGGTGGCCGTTGATGACATTACTGGGACTTCTGAGGTTTTTGTTGGGCTAAAGATAATGGAAGAGATTTTTGATCAGAAGCCACTGATGCAGTAGTTTCCTGGTTTTCAAAATGAGCAACCAGGGGCTCTGAGATGCGGAATTCCTTGCCCAGGCCAGGGAGCGAGTGCCTGAGATGGCAGTGAAATCCTTCCCCATTGAAGGAGAGCAGACAAGCCAGTGACGGAGGATCCCAAATAACTCACATCTCGTTGGGAAAACTGCTTTGGGCTCACTAAGACTCTACCAATGAACCGAGGAAGAAGGGAGGTGGACCGTGGGGCGGGGGCATCGGTTCCGTGACCAGAATACCGGGGCTGGCCGCCCTGCTCAGGCCACCTCCTGGGGGTGGAGGGCACTGAAGGAGGGGACCTGTATGCTCTTCTTTCTGAAGTGGGCTTGTAGCTGAGGATGAAAGCCTGGGGTGGGGAGGCGTGGCTTTTACAAAGATCAGGATCTAGGAACAGCTGCCTGTCTGGACTTCTTTGTTTAGGGGGTTTCTTGCTACCCAGAGGTTTAGTTCTCTCCTTTCCTCACTCATGGTCGAGAGAAGCCAGGAAGCAGACACTGAGTGGAGCAGAGGGCTTGGGAAGGAATTCCATGTCGGGGTGAAGTGAGGCTGTCCTGGCTTTTCCTATCCAGGCATTGGAGGGTGTGGCTACAGCACCTTTCTGGGAGGTGGCTGGGGAAGCCTCTAGAATGTTAGCCCTTGGCCCCGCTCTTCCCCTGCTTGGCAGGGAGCGTGTTCCACCCCACTATGGTTGTGGCCCACAGGTGAGGGGACGTGTGGCAAATGTCCAAACCTGGGGTCTGAATGATATTTTTGATACGAGGTAGGCACCTTTCTGAAAAATTGTCTTTACTTCACGCTTCATTTTATTTCTAAAGCATTCAGGACTCAGCAAATTGCACTGACTTTATCATCAGTGCGTTTTGTGATTTCCTATCCTAGAACTTAATACGTCCCCGATGAGAAAGTAGGAAGAAGCTCCTCTCTTCAGTCGATTGTTGATTTGTGGTTCCAATGAGGCTGCTCATCCTGACCTTAGTTTCAGGAACGGAACCCATAGACTTGGATGCCTAAAGCCAGCTTGAAACAAGACCGCCTTCTTTGGAAGCTTTGGAAGCTGGCAGTGGCTTTTTGCCAGCGAGGTTTCATTTGTTTCCTTGCTCAGAGTGTTTAGACAACTGGATCAAGCGTAGTCTTCACCAGCGGTTGATATCACCTCCCACTTATATGTGAAATTCCATGTTTAGGACTTAAAATTCACCGGCAAGTCGTGAATACTATTGCGTGACACTTCCTTGCAGGCGCAGTAACAGCTGTAGCAAAAATTTTTATTTGAAAGTTCAGTTTTGTCACTGCTCTTTTTGGAAGAAGCTGAAAATCTGCTGTCTCTTGGGGGAAGGATTGCAGGCGGTTTCCATCTGACAGGGATGTTGTGTACCAGGCAGCTTTTCCACCCTGACTTACGGGAGCAAACTTTTCACGGTGTCCTGGCTGCAGCAAGCAGGCAGTAAAAAACACATCGCTGCTACATAAATAGCTGACGATTTGAGGAGGGACCTGACATTTAAAGAAAATCCTATTAGCTCTAGCTAAGGAAATGAAAGCCGCAAACCCTCCAAATTTTAAAGTGGGGGAGCTTTAAAGTTTCCTACTAATTCAGACAGCCATGAACTAGACAAGAATGGTTATCTTCATTCTCCCGTTTCTAGATACAGCTTCTCTGTTTCCACTGTAAAACTTCAGTGGAATTCAGTGTAAAAATTCAGTGCAAAGAAAGGACAATCCTATTCTTTAAATAAAACATGTTGCTTGCCCCCTCTAATGTGTGGTCATGAATGTCTTATTTCCAGGGAGTATTCCGCAGGTCCTGATTTTGCAGAGATATTCCCTTCAACAATTCACTTTGTTAATTTTGAAAAATATAATTTTTAATACATTCTGGTCTTATAGTCCATTTTGGGAAAGAGATGAAATTTTGAGGGCTGGGCACTGTGGCTCATCTCTGTAATCCCAGCACTTTGGGAGGCTGAGGTGGGCGGATCGCTTGAGCCCAGGAGTTTGAGACAAGCCTGGGCAACATAGGGAGACCTTGTCTCTACAAAAGCGTTTTAAAAAATTAACCAGGCATGGTGGCATGTGCCTGTAATCTCAGCTACGAGGCCGAGTTGGGAGGATCACTTGAGCCTGGGAGGTTGAGGCTGCAGTGAGCCGTGACTATGCCACTGCACTTCAGCGCCTGGGCGACAGAACCAGACCCTGTTTCAGAAAAAAAAAAAAAAAAAAAAAAAAGAAAAGAAATTTTGAGTTAGCACGTTCATCCTGGTCTGTTTTTGAAAAGGCAGTTTGGTTTTCTTTCCTCTAGAGGGAGGTGTATCTCTGCGAGCTTCAGAAAAATCTCTGAAGTGGTGCCTGGAGTCTCCCAGGGTGGAGTTTCAGGGTTTGCAGTAACTCAGTGATGACCATCTCAGCAGAGCTTGCGGGCAGTTTTAGGACTGATATTTCAATACATGATTGTCATTATTATATTTATTGTGGCTGTTCATAATAACGGAAGTGTACATACGTTAGAGCTTTGTTTTTCTTCTCTGCTCAGGTGTAAGTGTATTGAGATGAAATTGTGCCATCAAAGGAGGCATCTTTGTTCCCAAACAATTGCATTACAAGGGTATTCAGCAAATAAGACATTTTATAGGAAGCATTTTACCCATATCTAATTACAGAGGTTTAAATGAACAGTCGGGTGCTTGAGAACCAAAGTAAGTTTGCATATTCATGCCATTGCGTATCCCTGTAGAATTACCGGATTTTAGAACTGTAAGGGTGTTCGTGACATGTCCTTTGATACTTTCCCCTAATAATGGACAATGGGTTTTAACATACTTTTAAAAATTCACACAAGCTATAATTATGAATGTCTCGTCTTGAATATTTATTAATACAAATATATATTACTGACTCTCAGATTTATGTCTGTTCGCTTGAGATAACCAGCATTAAGACTCTGAGGGAGAGAATTCTAGCTCAGAGCAAAACAAACAAACAAACAAACAAAAAAACAAAAACCTAACCCTTTGGTTGGTCTTTGTGTTCTCATGTTTACTTAAGTTTAACAAGACCTATTGTGCATCATGGCCTTGAGCGCTGAGGTTCAGGGAGGGGATATATCCCTAATGCTAAATGACGAGTTGATGGGTCCAGCACACCAACATGGCACATGTATACATATGTAACAAACCTGCATGTTGTGCACATGTACCCTAAAACTTAAAGTATAATAATAATAAAATAATAAAAAAAGAGAATACATTCTTGGGGAATATAAAAAAATGACTAAGACATAGCCCCCTCTCTTCTGGTTGGCAAACATATAATTTCTGTTTGGCTAATTGAAATATCAAAAAAACTACTACCTTGGTGGATGGTTTCTCCACGCCCTTTATGCTTCAGATGAAGAAAGAGAGCTCAGAGAGGCATGCCCAGTGACAGGGCCACAGAGCTAGTAGCAGAATTGTCTGATGTTTCCAATATGCAGACATCTTGGAATCTGGACATTTCAAGGGGGACAAGCCTTTAAGAGTGTATTTTAGGGTGCCATGTGGAGAAAGGTACTCTTCCCATTCCCAGTCTTCCTTGGAGTAGCCTCTTTTAAGTTGATTCAGCAGAGGAGTAACTGTTGCTTAAAAAAATCTGGAAAGAAAAAGGAGAGAAGCAAAAAACAAATACGAAAAGTTCTGCCAAACCCTCTCCCAAAGGCAAATTGTTAGTCTTGTAGGGGTCTGGCTGCATTCAGCATAGTATGATCCTACTGTTCTCCTGAAGTTTAAACTCATGAAATACAGAGAAACATTTGAGAATTGCAAGTGGCCAGGGAAAAGTACAATGGGAAATGTTTCTGTAAAACCCCCTGTGTGTGCTATACATTAGATTTTCAGGAACCCAGAGCATCAGGAATTGGTCACTGGAAGGAAGAGCTCATGGCTCGGTTTAATTTCAAAATTAAAAATTGAACAGCAGCTGGAGTTGACTCAGATCTCAAGGGAAACCATTCCAGGAAACTGGTTTTTCACTTCTGGAATCTTCATTAGTTGATTCAGCAGCCCAGGGCCGGTACCCAGAGTTAGCGCCAACTCAGCTAAACCCACAGCCGGCCCGGCGGTGCACCCGGGTGCTCTGTTTCTAACTGGGGCTGCAGAAAACCCATCATTCATCAGAGCCCAGGGCAACAGATGGAAGAGAGCAGTCGCAGGACTATGGCCTGTTCGAGCAACAGGCAAGGAGCCTTCTTTTACACAAAAGGGAGGCTGGGAGAGATTGGCCGACCATTGCTGACAGAGGCAGTAAGGAAGTAGAATTTCCCAGGTTACTGCAATAAATCCAGCATGGATGATATTTTATCAGATGTTCCAACTTGATTTTTGAAAAGGTTTCTGTTTTCAAGAATAATTTTATCTTCTCTACCTGATTATGAATTAGACTAGAAAACAAAATATCTAACTTTTCTCTTTACAAAGAGAGCACCTTTCAGCCACTTTAATCATCTACAATGGAACACCACAGTTTTGGAAAGGTCAGTAGCACCCTAGTTCATTGCCAAGAAGGAAAAGACAGGAATAAGTGCCAAGCTCCAATTTGGATCCAGCAGTGTCACGTGGCAAGGAGTTGGAATGGAGTGGGCATTTGTGCAATATTTCTTGAAGCATTTTCTAATGTACCTTTCTTCTTTAATGTTGAAATGGAACTAGTCTCTGCCTGATGTTTATAATTAGCAGTATAAGTGCAGACAAAATCTTGTCTGGCTGCTGTATATTTCAGAATGTGGAATGTGTTTTACATTTGCATGGTGGCGTCTAGCTTTTCAAATCACACCAGATATGGAACTTTCTGCCTCATGGTTATTATCTGCAATGCTAGGAATATGTTTTAAAGTAATTTTTTCAAATATCTGGGTAATTAATCTGGAGTTTCTTAATTGCCTTTGTAATGGGAAGAAGACCCACCTCTGAGGAGCTTGGCCTAAGCCTGGCTGCAGGTCGGCATGTTCTTACAGGTGTTCTCATTAACAGAGGGAGGGCATTGCTAGGGGATGTCCAGGCCCTATCTTTCTGCATTGCTTTGTTATAATCCACAAGTTGCAGAACAGGTGTTGCTTTGTTAGATTTTACCAGGAAGAGTTGAAGATCTCGAATCCGCTACTCCATATCTAACAAGGACCCCCGTAAGTGACAAAGGACCCCAGTAGGTGACAAAGGAGGTCTAGTTACCCTGCCTGACGAGAAGAGTTTTAAAATGTTGCTATCACAGGATACACATTCAGTTTGAGTCAAACAGATTATTGTTCTAGAGTATTTTCATAGAATAGAAATTCAAAGGCCAGGTGTAGTGGCTCATGCCTATAATCCCAGCACATTGGGAGGCCAGGGCAGGAGGATCCCTTGAGCCCAAGAGTTTGAGACCAGCCTGGGCAATATAGTGAGATATTGTCTCTACCAAAATTCAAAAAAAATTAGCCAGGCGTGGTGGCGCACACCTGTAGTCCTAGCTACTTGGGAGGCTGAGGTGGGAGGATTGCTTGATCTCAGGAAGTTGAGGCTGCAGTAAGCTCTGATCATGCCACTGCATTCCAACCTGGACAACAGAGCTATACTCTGTCTCAAAAAAAAAAAAAAAAAAAAAGGGAAAAAAGAAAAAAAGAAATGTGAAATCCAAGTTGTTAAATAAACAGTAAAAAAACAAAATTTGCTATATTTCTTTGGAGGTTTCTTGGAGCTCTTCCAAAACATTTACTTTTGAGGATTCTCCTTTGGGTCTTTCAAACACCAAGAGCATATTAAATTCCACTCTCCTCCTACCCTAATTGCAGGACTTAATAAATCCTTTCTTAGCTTCCTCCCTGAGGAAAAGAACGGGGACTCCTTTCCCAGGATTCATGCAAAAAGAGAGAGAAAGAGTGAGAAAAAGAGAAAAAATGGGGCGCTCCTTCTCGCAGTCTAGGAACGGGCGTGGTAAAGGCAAGGGCGGATGAGTGCCTCAAATTTACTGAAATTTGACTTTCTCTTTCACAGTCAGTGTGCACGGCTCTCCCACTGTGGGCTTTGACTATTTCTACTGCTCCCATTTTAAACAGGACAATTAGGAACTAACAGAAGTCCCGGAACTTGATAGGAGGGACAGGCTGATTTTAAAAAGCAGTGCTTGGAGAAAACCAAATAAATGCCTTCAAAATGGAAGCTCTGGATTTATTTCAGTCTTTGTTTTCAAACTATTTCCTTGTGTGCATGCGTGTGTGTCTCTTTCTTAAAAAAGATTTCCAGACATGGAAAATGAAAAAGGTTTTGAGTAGGCTAAATGAAAACTAATTTACAGAATTGCAAAATAGCTTGGGAAATCATATTCATTGGAATATGATTGAATATGATATCAGGTTGAAGGGCCATGTAGGGCAATCTTTGTAATGAAAGGTATCCTTTTAAATTTCAAAGGGATAGAAACTAAACGGAAAAAGGCACCTCAAATCCTTTTTAGAATGAGGCAGAGTAAACAAAAAGATGAATAATCCTAAACAGAAAGATGAGAATGAAAATGTGATGAATGTCTCTTATTGAATCTGTTGCCTTTAGGACACAGAATCTAGGATGAAGGAACAGACCCCTTCCAGTCCAAGGATCTCAAGCAGCCAATTCTGAGTCTTTTTTTCATATTTGAAAGAATGATAGTAGACAGCCGACTTCCATTGACATAGAATCTGTGGTGTGTCACCACCAAGGAAGTCTATTTTTTCCCCAAAAGGCATGGGGAGTTTCCTTGAGATCTGGGCCAAATCTGGCACAGCCTCTAGGGTTTCCCGGGGTTCTTCCCATGAGCTTTGGAAATGCTAACTTGGGTTAGGGTTCTGGTTCTATCTTGTTTTTATCTATGTAGCTTTGAACAATCACTTTGCCTTGCTGGGGTTTCAATTTCTCAGCTATAAAATGGAGGGAAATCAGCCATCGGGTGGTTGGGAGGAGGGCGTGAAATCCCACCCACAAGACAGAAGCCCAGGAAACGTTACCAGCACTCTCCTCTCTCCTTCCTCCGGGAGGGTGGTGTCGGGGAATGAGCTCGGATGGCTGCCTCATTCCCCCTTGTTGAAGAGGGCGGGTGGTCATCTGGGGAGATGGTGTTTGACATCTTTTAATAATCTAAATGAAAAAGTTCTCCAAAATTTGCTGCCAGGGAATTTCGTTTTTTTATAAATGGAGACTCGAGGACATGACAAACAATAGAAGAGAGTTAATTGCAAACGAAAATATCAGCAAATATTCAACAGCTGGGCTAGGAGCCCACGAGCCACAAGACCTGCTTCCCGCATGATGGCAGGAAAGTGTGTGGGGCCAAAGGCGTTTTTCCCACCTGGGAATTCAGCTCAGTCAAACCATATGGGTTCTGAATCATCAGTGGAGCCTGGATAACGCATTGTCCTACAGGCATTATCTCCCGTCCTTTTCAGAGCTGGAAGGGCTCCTTTCCTTTTCTTCCCTCGCCTCCTCTTCCCTCAATATCTGGATATATTCTGGATAAAATAATTCCTGTGCACAGTGTATTTATCCCATTACTTTGTGTTCCAATGGGAAGTATCTCCACTGAGGGGGCTACTCCTCCAAAGATTCACATCTTGAAAATAAAAATCTTTACATATGATTTTCAATGAACTTAAAGTTCATTTTACTCAGAATGGTTGAAGTAACTGAGTGATGTCTTAGACTTCCCGGATTTTATTTTGTAACTATTTAGATTGTATTGAGCACTCTGGAAGATGAGAAATGTAATTTTGGAATTGCTCCAGAGTGAGCCCACTCAATGCTTTATATGTGACAGAATCAGTGGATTCAAAGGCTTTCACTGTGTGAGGTATGGGAATGATTAAGAAAACCATTAGCAAAACCTGCTCAAGGCATAATTCACTTGTGCTCTTTGTCAGTGCTCCCTGCACAGGTGTCTGCAGCTCTTCCCATCCCAGACTCAACAGTGAGGAGACAGCTCTCATCTTATCACGTCCTATTTTTTCCACCTGGATTACAAAGCCGAATGCTTTACAAAGAGCCTCTATAATACTCTTGTGTTCTCATTCACAAACAAAAATACCACTTAAAATCATGCCTCTTGAACATGGATTAAACATTTAAAGTAATCAAACTGGATCTTCCAGAAGATTTGCATTAAAATTTTTAATTGAAGCAGTGATGCTTAAACTTTTGGGGGGTGAGGAGTGGCACAACTGCCTTTTAGAATCACATACAAACATGGACCCTTATCTCCAGAAAAACCCTCATCCATAGATGCAATTTTGCACTCAACTGTGGGAGGATCATAGACTCTTTGAATCTGTTGATCCCATATTAAAACATTGATCTGGACCAATTACAATAATACAGGTTGTTTTGGAAAGAACAGGCCATTTTCTTGGAAAGAATCTAGCAGGAAGCTTACCTTTGCTAAAAAAAATTGACGCTCAAGCTTGATAGAAAGAATCAAGAATAGCACATATAAAATGTATTTTTATATTATTCTGAAGTATATATCATTATTTAATTGAGGTCATACAAAAAGTTAGATATTGTAATTGCTTTTTTTTTTTTATTTGAAGAAACACTCAGGAATGGGTCTAACAGACTGTAGGGAAGAAAGATAGAGCTTGGTGGAAAAGTCTGGAAGATTCCCAGGGTTGCATGGGCTTTAGGGATTCCTAGAGAGTGAAGGGGCAAAGTTGGGACTGTGGCACGGTGGGGGTAGGGTCAACCTAAGTGGAGGGAGGAGAACAGGCAGTCTAGCCTGTCGGGGGTCCCTGAGCCCTGCTGTGCTGCGACCGGGCTAAAGCTTGGGAGCATTGTCAAACCACAGCACAAGCACTGGAGACTGCTCTTCTACATCGTATTAACATATATCCATGTCCAAAAGGCAGTGACCATGGCAAGGCAAAAAAATCGGGCTGAGCTTTTGCAATACTGCCGCTATCACCACTCATTGCTGTCACTTTGTTGCAGAAAAAAATCTGTTCTGTTGATAACTGGCCTCCTGAGCATCATTAGAACAGCATTCCTTTCTCACTGTTGATGCATTTCCAAGAGACTGCTGTATTGACAGGTGGTTCTATTTTAGCTGCTGAGATCATGGCTTCAAGTTCTCAGAATCTGAATCACAGGGTACATTTGTTTCATCACAGGTGGTACTTTTTGTTGACTTTCTTTGGAAATCCAAAGCCACATGGGTCCTGGTGTTCATTCCCTTGTTTATGGCTTCATCTGTCTCCATTTCACCAATTTTTGGCGGGTCAGGCCCAGGGCCCACACTGTGTTCCGTCTTCCTCATAGCTGGGCCACGAGATTTGGACTCCAGCTTCTCCCTCTGGGCCTGACCTCAGGCAGGGGGAATTTCACGGCAAATCCACGGGACTGAGCTTCAGGTTTCCTTTGCACCCACTTAGCTCCTGTCCTTGACTGGCAGCCTCAATAACTCTCTGTGGCTCTCCCTGTACCTTTGCTAAGTGGTCCATCTGGACACTAGTCTGCTGCTCCATTCATGGCAAAGTTACATCACTCATCAGCCGGACAGACTCTCCTCTGCTATCAATCTTCAGATGGCAAGGCTGAGAACATTAGATCATCCTCATCCCTGATTTCATTAGCTGTATGGGGAAAATGGAATTCCTGTGCTACACAACAGACAACCATAAAGACTTGCAGAGCCCATGGGGGCACCTGTGGAGAGAGGAAGGTTAAGATAGAGATACGAAAGCTCAGGCCTTGGGTGGAGCCGATTCCAAAGCTCAGAGGATACTAGTCAAGGCAGAAGCCATGTTTGCACCAGGTCTGAATGTTCATATTAGATTCTTTCCCACTTTCATGAGACTCTGATCTTCTTTGCCAAAGCCTAACATTTTGCATGACATATACTCTTTTCTTATTTCTTTCCAAATCTTATTTAGAAGTAAGGGCAAACATTGTGTTATTTGAATACAGCGGCATGTAGACACACTTTAGGATGTTTAGTTGTACTGTTTTCTCCTAGTAGCTCTTAAACTCTATCACACCTCAAAAAAGAGATGCTGCACTTACATCATTCCTGTTAAATTGATGGCTACATTTTAGGGGTAGTTACCCATGCTTTTAAAACCTGGCAAATGATATTTCCTGTCCTCATTTCTATTTTAATTGTGGTAAAAACCATATAACATAAAACATACTATCTTGACTATATTCAAGTGTACAGTACAGCAGTGTTAACTATACGCACCTTGTGCTACAACAAATATCTATAACTTTTTGATCTTGCAAAACAGAAGCTCTATACCTATGGGACAGTAACTACAACTGCCCGCCTCCTGACAGCCCATGGCCAACACCATTCTAAGTTCTTTTTCTAAGACTTTGACTACTTTAAATACCTTCACATAAATGGAATTATAAAGTAATGTATTTGTCTTTTAGTAACTGGCTTATTTCACTTAGCATAATATCCTCAAGATTCATCCATGTTGTAGTAGATAAAAGGATTTCATTCTTTTATAAAGCTGAATAATATTCCTTGTATGTGGCATGTATAAGACTTAGTATAATACAGTAGGCCGTGCACAGTGGCTCACGCCTGTAATCCCAGCACTTAGGAAGGCTAAGGTGGAAGGATCTCTTGAGCCCAGGAGTTCAAGACCAGCCTGGGCAACATGGCAAAACCCTGTCTCTACTAAAAATACAAAGCTTAGCTGGGTGGGGTGGTGTGTGCCTGCAGTCCCATTTACTCAGGAGGCTGAGAAGGAAGGATTTCTTGGGCCTGGGAGGTTGAGGCTGCAGTGAGCTGTGATCGTGACACTGCACTCCAGTCTGGGTGACAGAGTGAGACCCTGTCTCAAAAAAAAAAAAAATTACAGTGTAAGTGGTGTAATAACAGTGCAAAGTCCTAGGAGAACTGTAGGAATAGCAGTTAATGAATTTAACAAATATTTATTATACACCTACAATGATACAGACAGGCATTTTGCCATACTCTGTGCTCAGAGTGTGGCTGAGCTTCACAGTCCTGGAAGACTCTTTGTTTGTGATAAAGCAGCCTTGGAAATCTATAATCAATTTCATAATTGCAAAAAATTCCATTGTGTGTGTATATATACATATATATACTTAACCAAGGAAGAAAAAAACCTGTGCACTAAAAACTATAAAACACTGTTGAAATGAATTAATTTCTTTATTCATCTCATCTATTGATGGACTTTTAAGTTGTTTCCACCTTTTGGATATTACAAATAATGCTGAAATGAACATGGGTGTGCAAATATATCTTTGAGATCCTGTTTTCACTTCTTTTGGATATACCCAAAAGTGGGATAGATGAATTATATGATAATTCTGTTTTCAGTTTTTTGAGGAACATTCATACGATGGAGGCTAGCCTTTCCCCACTGTGTAGCTTTGTTGAAGCTCAAAGATCATATACATGAGGTTTTATTTCTGGGCTCTCTATTCTGTTCCATTGGTTCATATGCCTGTCTTTAAGTCAGCATCATATTGATTTCATTACGCCATTTTGTAATATGTTTTGAAATTATAAGTGTGAGGTCTCAAGCTTTGCTATTTTCCACCCCTTCATTCTGTTAATGTGGTGTATCACATTGATTGGTTTTCATACGTTGAAACATCCTTGCATTCTAGAAATAAGTTCCACTTGGTTAGAGTGTATAATCCTTTTAATGTGCTGTTGATTTGGTCAGCTAGTATTGTGTTGAGAATTTTTGCATCAGTGTTCATCAGGGATATTGGTCTGTATTTTTCTTTTCAATATTGGCCTTATAAAAATGAGTTTGGGGGTGTTCCTTCGTCTTTAATTTTTTTGAGAAAAGTTTGAGAAGGATTAGTGTTAATTCTTCCTTAAGTGTTTGGAAGAATTTTCCAGGAGAGACATCTGGTCCTGGGTTTTTTTTTTTTTTTTTTTTTTATGGAAGGTTTTTGATTACTGATTCAACCCCATACTAATTTTAAGTCTGTTCAGAATTTTTTTTTATTGCTTCATGATTCAGTCTTGGTGGATTGTATATTTCAAGCAAATATCTATTTTTTTTCTAGGTTATCCAGTTTCTTGGTGTGTTATTTTCCTCACTTCTTTCAGATCTCATGGAGTCTTGTCAGTCTTTCCAAAGTCTTGTATAAACAATTTCACGTGCCTGATTTGCTCTCATTTCTCCTTGCTTTCTTCAGGGAATTGCCAAATTATTCCTGATGCAGGGGATATAAAACCAATTTGTAAGCATTTGGAGTTTTAGAATTATAAGATGAAAAAAGTCACATTTCAAAATCTGACATATACTTGATAACCAGAAAGATGTTTTTGATTTTCATTCACACTGATGCTGAATGCCTTTACATGCTGTAATCTGTGAAACAGACTTCTTTTTAACCTTCAAACCCTAACAGTGAAATGATGATGAAAACTCAATCTCCCTAGATTATATGTATTTCAGTTTCTTAAGTCAAATGGAATTTCTAATTTAACTGTAGTCTACACTATATCATTTCCAATATCAAATAATTCTTCCTGAAACTCAGTATAAGAAAAAATGACAATATTAACTAGTGTCATGAAAGTTCATGCTGATAATGAGATTGAGTCTGGTCCTTCCCCTGGGCTTCTCCGGGGAAACGTCAGTCGTCTACCCATTCTAATTCTCTCACTTGGTCACAGGGAGGCGGTGAGCTCCACCATCAAGGGACATGGGTCCCACTTACAGTTAATGGAGTCCGAGAGAACAGATATTTGCAAACCCAGTGATCTGGGCTCAGTGGAGGCCTGGGCAGGTGGAGATGCCTTTGGTTGCTGCTTCAGAGGAGTAAGAGCTTAGCAAAATTAGACATGGAGAGGAATAGCCCATGAAATGTGTTTGGGGAATTCTCGGTTAAATCAAGTACAGCAGGTTTCTTTACTTTATTTTTCAGAACTGCTATATATTAAGGTATATTGTAACTGTTCCAGAAGGAGGCTTGGTATTCAGCACTTTCCAAACTGCGTTGCTTATGGAACGCCTGTTTTTCCCCTTAGAACATCGAATGGAATGGGTGTTCCATGAAATGTGCTTTGGGAAATGCTGATGAATGAAACGTTGCTGGAGAATTGTAGTTAGAGTTCACTTACCATCCATTCCGCGTCAGGCATTTACCAAACAGCCTGCCACATGCTCCTCACAGAGGGCTGGAAGAGAGGCATGGCTATCATTGTTCTGTGTTATAGAGGAGGAAATGGAGGCTTTGAGCAAGTATACCACCTGCCTGAGGTAGGGTGTGGTGGATCCAGGATCCAGATTTATCTGATTCCAAGCACCTTGTCTTTCCCCAACATCTCTGGCTCCTTTTCTGATTCCTAAAAAGCCCAAATTCAGGCTGGTGAACTTGATTGAAAAGTTGCTATGGAATCATGGGGTTTTCATGGAGAAATAAAAATGTTCTTCTTATCCTCTCATCTTATGAACCCTCAATGTGGCAGGTGCTATTGAGCACCAAGGTGTCTGAATAGTTGTGCACCTTGGCCACTTATTCTCTGCACCCCCATTTTTTCCTGTAAGCATGAGGATCAGCATCTACCTCTAAGGATAATGTAAAGATAAATAACACACATTATGAAAAATTATGAAAAACTGCAATTATCACATAGTAGATGCTGAATAACTTTTGATAACATGGCACCCAAAACAGCGGTTTAATAACATCCTAGCCTACCTGTGTCGCCAATGGCCTTGTTCCCCAGTACTGTTACCCAAACCTCTGAAAAGGGAACCCCTGACCAGACAGCTCCTAACTGGGGAACCCCTGGCCAGTCTGGGTAAGAAGAGTCACTGACATGCACATCATTGCAAAATGAAAATGAGCTTCTTGTTCAAATGTTTTAAGAATTCCAAGATAGCAACATCAAAGCATCAAACTGAGCATGGGGCCCTTCAGAGCACAGGGTCCTGTGGGCAGCCCCGTCTGTGGTCTAAGAAAAAGTTAAAGGAAACCAGAATCCTGTGTCAAGGAGAGGAGAAAAAAGATGCTGTCCTGGCAAGGGGACTTCAGCCAAGACAGAAAGACCCTAGCTCTCTGGAGGGGTCTTAAGGGAGACCCCAGCCCCCAAGCTGATCTCTTAGATTGGAGATTGGAGAGTGAAGAGGCTGTCACAAAATCTTGTGGTAGGAAGAAAAGGTGTTGGCAGGGGAAAGGTCTGATGGTGCACGCTACTGAGCTCAAGTGAACGTGAACTTGGCTGGTGGGGCATCATGTGTGCGGCCCCCAGAGGCGCGTGGGTATGGGAGACTCTGCATCAGGGCAGTTAGCCTCCAGGTCTGGCTTCACAGTCTTACTAATTAAATCACCCCGGGCTCATTCCACTGTGAGATTGGAGGTTGGCATATGGCAGATTTTCCTTGGAGGAAAAGTGCTAAATATTAATAGAGAATATGGACAAGGCTTGACATGGTCCCAGCTGCTGTGGTTGGGTTGCATTTGGTGTAATTTGGGCAAAGCCCGTTCTCTCCATAAACTGAAACTTTCCTCTGAGGTTCTTTTAAACATGACTTACAAACTTAAGCTGGGTGTCAAAACCTGATGCCTTGTGCCTATGAGTGCTTTTACTCCTGACCCATTTCCATTCTGCTCTTTGCTTAGGAATATGCTATTTCCAAATTGCTGTGTACATCACTTTGGGAGGAAAAGAAGGTTTAATTGCATAGCTTTTAGCTGTGGCCAAAGTAATAGTCACTAGATTCAAAAATTCTCATTTATATGTTTAATCAAAACTATCTTTCATAATGGATAAATTTTTCATTCATTAGTAATTTGAAAAAGAAAGAGAATATTTTCAGATTGTGGAGAAACTACTACGAATGCCTATTTTCTAAAAATGTAATTGTGTTCTTTGAACTATGTTTAAGAATGTCCAGAGAGGAGAGTGAGCAGTGCCATTACAGGTGACCTATGTTCTGCTAACAAGAAGAGGTCTGAGGTCCCTTTAGACAGAGAGCTCTGCCTATTCACTTCTCACTTACCTATTCTTTACCTTCCTCCCACCTTCCCACCTTGCCTCCTCCCTTCCTCCCTCCCTCCTTCCCTCTCTCCCTCCCTCCCTCCCTCTCTCTTTCTTTCTTTCCTTCTCTCCTCTTCGTTTTTCTTCTGCTTCTTTCTCTTCTTCTCCTTCCTTCCTTCCATCCTTCCTTCCTTCCCTCCTTCCCTCCCTCTCGCCTTCCTTTCTTTCCCTTCCTTTCCTTCCTTCACTTCTTCCTTCCTTCCCTTCTTTCACTTCTTCCTTCCTTCCCTTCCCTTACCTTCCTTCTCTTCTCCCTTCCCTTCACTTCTCTTCCCTTCCCTTCCCTTCTCCTTCCTTCCTTCCCTCCCTCCTTCCTTCCTTCCTCCCTTCCTTTTATATATGCATATATGTGCACATGTATGTATCTGTATAGATTTTTATCTATCTATCTATCTATCTATCTATCTATCTATCTATCTATCATCTATCTAACTGTCTATCATCCATCCTTTTGCTGCTGGTTCAAAGAATGAATCAGATACAAAGTCTTCTTGGAAGTCTAAAAAGGACGTAGAAAGCATGGGATTTTGAGGGATTTTGCATAATGAGAGTCAAAAACTGATCATTCCCTTTGCCCTGTTTTCTCTTTTAGGTTCATATTTGGTGCTTAGACAAATTCAAAATGAGGAAACATCGGCACTTGCCCTTAGTGGCCGTCTTTTGCCTCTTTCTCTCAGGCTTTCCTACAACTCATGCCCAGCAGCAGCAAGCAGGTAAGAGCCAGAAACGTCCTTGATTTTGTAAAAAGGAATATCATTCTTTGATTTTAGATCTTAGACATCAGGCACTGACATAGAGCTTAGATATGTTTTTAAGGTAGCTAAGCCATTTATTATAGGATAGTCAGATAGGATAGTTCTAGGATTTATAGACCTTTTCAGATACTCTTTATCCAGTGAGAGATGACCTATTTTTATTAAAACTTGGGTTTGGTATCTTGGAATTGGCTTGAAAATGATTTGTTTTTACATTGGATGTGAACGGAAAGTTTGTATCTCAAATGTTTTACCACCTGAAGGGACTTTCCACATTTCTGGCATTGGCTGGTCTCTGAGCACATAAAGTAGGGAGAAGTCAATGATTGAGAGTAAAAACTATTTTCCCTGAAAAATACAAAGATCACCCTCTCTCTCTAACTCCAGATGCAGGAATGCATTTTTCATCTAGGATCCTTGAATCTTTAAGATTTCTGTTTCCCAAAACGAATTAAAAGCATGGGTTCTAATTAACTCTATTAAGAATTTGATTTCAGAGTTTTAGAAAAGTGGGAAATGCTTCATGCATTGCAAGCTGGAAAGGATTCAGGTGGGTCTCCCTCTCCTTGACCCAGAGAGCTTGGCCTCTGAGGGATTCTTCCTCCAGGCCAGGTTGCTCTTAGATGGAGGGAAGTCTAGTGTCACTTCAATGGAAGAAGAACGTGGGTTGGGGCATCAGGTCAGCCTGAGGTAAGTAGAGTCCAGCAGCAAGCCTGGCTCACAGCTGCAGAAGGGCACCTCCTGGGGCCACTGACAGCCTGATACCCTGAGCTCCCACCCTTGAGGGAGAACTGGGTTCATCTGGAAACGAGATAGATAATGTTTGACATCTATGGAGACTTTTCCGGCTCTGAAAAATATGCAGTAACTAATAGAGTACAGTTTGTTCATGCTCAAAAAATCTGGAAAAAATACGTCTTTTCCCTTCTCTACATTTACACAAGTCCTCCTCGCTTAAAGAACATGTATTTATTATATTTATTTTTCACGCAAATTACCCAAAGCATTGGGGGTTAGTGAATGGAAAATAGCAATTTTTACTTTTCCTTTTTTGTCAAGGCCCGGTTTCGTATTCCAAACTAAAAAATGAATTTATAAAATGATGGTTGGTTGTCTGTGATAAGACTTCCTTCTGGTTTAATCAGGTGGGTCTTGGGGCTCAAACTGCCACAGGGAATCATACTTGAGTTAAAGACAGCCCAGGAAATTGTTTCCCCAATCTGGAGCATGCTACTGGCCCATTTATGATGGTCTCTGAGTATGGAACTTGGGCTAGTGACTGGGCACCAGCAACTATTGAGTGCATGGGCTCAGGTCCCTGGTTCCCAGGTAAGTGAGTCTACCTTCCTGTATTATCAGTGAGGTGTGAAGTGTTTAGTAGCAGTATAGTGTAAACCAAATTTGTTTAGGAAGGCTTTGCACTGATAGGAAGTAATTGCTTACATAGTAGAAAAATCTAAACCAATGTCTTTTTTTAAAGATGTCAAAAATGGTGCGGCTGCTGATATAATATTTCTAGTGGATTCCTCTTGGACCATTGGAGAGGAACATTTCCAACTTGTTCGAGAGTTTCTATATGATGTTGTAAAATCCTTAGCTGTGGGAGAAAATGATTTCCATTTTGCTCTGGTCCAGTTCAACGGAAACCCACATACCGAGTTCCTGTTAAATACGTATCGTACTAAACAAGAAGTCCTTTCTCATATTTCCAACATGTCTTATATTGGGGGAACCAATCAGACTGGAAAAGGATTAGAATACATAATGCAAAGCCACCTCACCAAGGCTGCTGGAAGCCGGGCCGGTGACGGAGTCCCTCAGGTTATCGTAGTGTTAACTGATGGACACTCGAAGGATGGCCTTGCTCTGCCCTCAGCGGAACTTAAGTCTGCTGATGTTAACGTGTTTGCAATTGGAGTTGAGGATGCAGATGAAGGAGCGTTAAAAGAAATAGCAAGTGAACCGCTCAATATGCATATGTTCAACCTAGAGAATTTTACCTCACTTCATGACATAGTAGGAAACTTAGTGTCCTGTGTGCATTCATCCGTGAGTCCAGAAAGGGCTGGGGACACGGAAACCCTTAAAGACATCACAGGTAATGGCAACGCCACCAAGCTATGCCCTGCCCTGCTGTTCTTGGGAGATGAGCTTGGCAACTGCTGGCCTTAAAGCAACAGCTAGGATGGCGCGCGGGCCAGGGAAGAGATGAGTGTTCACAGGTTTAAAAACAAAGGTTTGATTTGGAATATTCTTCCATAGTCTTCTCCCCAAGTAGGGCATTCACCTACATACAAGAAGAGTCTTTTTTTAAACAACTAATATTTTCAGTCTAAAAAAACCCACATTCTAATATTATGATCCCATAAAATACCTCTGCCTTCCTTAGAAAAGAAAGCCTCAGAGTGGTGAGGTGTGCATCTGATCAAACTCCTCTATTTGGTGTTGGGATCTGTTTCCTTTAAGGAAAGCTCCCTGTTGGAGAGTGCGTGAACTGAGACGGGAGCGAGGGCATCTGTTTTTGTGTCCAGTGGACTAGCAGAGAGCTTCTCTCTTCTACTTTACGGAGTTAATTTAAGAGTGTTGGTAGAATCGGAATTACAAGAAACCTCAGCTATGATCCAGTCTAGATTGATTTGGAAAAAATTTAGTCCTGGATGGTTAGTGACAGCCGGAGCTGGAGGCTGTGCATTTGGGCTGTGGGTCTGGTCTTCTTATTTCTTCTCCATGCGGTAATCATGGCTGTGCCCACAGAGACTCTTCTAATTCTAATGGAGTTGATGAGAACCACTCTGGAAGTACTGAGAGCACACGGACATTGCATCGATGTGTCATGTGCAGTTGCATGTACAGAGCTAATTGGCCGACAGGTTATTTAACCAGTTAAGCCTGTTAGCTCTCCTTCCAGGGCTAAGTGCCTAAATGGCCAGTGGGGAAGGAATTTGACAAGTACAATTTCAAACTCTACCATACCACAGCAACTGTAATGAGTGCCCACAGCTTACTCATCAGCGATGGGCAGAGCAGAGGGACCTCCCCTTGTTAGAAAATGAGTCCATGCAGCCATTTGATAGTTGGTAGCAGAGAATTCTGGGTGGAATGAGCAGGAAATGAGAGAGGAATCCAGGGGGAGAGTTGAGCTCCAGAAAGGAGACACACATGTTCTCTGAGATGGAGGGAAGGCATGAGAAAAGGGGCTGTGTTTCCAAGATATTCAGGTGGATAAGAGGCACATTGAGAGAGTTCAAGTTGAGTTGACATCCATCATCTCAATAAAGGAGGGAAGCAGTGGGGCTTGGGGGCTTGGAGGGATTGAAGTTATTTTTGATCAGCTGCTATAGGGATGTGAAGAGGGGTCACAAAACATTCAGGAAGCAACTGCTGATTTGAAGTGGCATCCAGTTGCTATCAGAGATTACGAGTCAGTGGGTGTCTCCATTAGTGTGGATCCCTGCCTTTCTGCAGATATCTCAGGCACTCCCAGGATCAAAGGAGTTCCCAGAACTGGAACTTGCAAAGAGGGAACAATAGAGAGGACAGAAGAAAATTTTCTCAGTAAGGAAATCCAGAGTGGTAGCTAGTAAATTCCTGAAACAGCCTGCCATGGTGTCCTAGCTGCATGGGGAGCTAATGAGAGCTGGAATGGGCCAGGAGACCTCTGAAGAGCCAGAGGATGAGAGGCCAGGTCTCGGAAGGAGAGTCCTGGAGACAGCTGAGTGTGCAAGTTGGAGAAGCTGCTGGTGTGTAGACAGGGAGACCTCTGAGGGCCAATCGCGGGGCTTGAGGAGTTTCCAATGGTGCTCAGTGTGGTCCTCAGATGTGTAGGAACTATAGACAGCCAGCCACTGCAGAAACCAGAGAGGGTGGTGCTCACAAAGGTTGTCCATACAGACCTTAAAGTCTGGAGATGACCACAGAGTCTGCAGTGTGAACACAGGCTGAACATAATGTAACTAAATCACGTAGGAATGTTGGAGACTCTCTTCTGTGTATTTAGTAGGCATGAGGAAGTGGATAATTTGAATCAAAAAAGAATGAGTGGGCAACCACATGGCATAGGGGAACTGATCATAGGAAGCAAGATTTATGAACAGATTTTTCTCCTACACTTTAAAAAATGGTTACCACCAAGATGGCCATTGGGACAGGAGGTAGGAGGTGAGGTGACTGATGGAGAGTCAGTCTCTTGTGAATACACATGGATGGTGGGGCAGAAAAAAGAGAGTTGAGGCTTGGAGGCACACATCACTCTACAGGACCACATGGGAGGGACAGCAGAAGAATTGCAAGATTGCAATCAGAATACTGGAGCAGTTGCAGAGAAGCAGTACCAGATGTCAGTTTTTCATAACAAGGATTCAGAAAGCAGGAGCTGAAGAGAGATGACCCAACATCAGCAGAAAGGAACTAGCTGTCTTGAGCAGGCAGAGCTTGATGAAGAAGAGGGTTTCAGAACTAGCCAGCTCCAGGGTGTTTCAGAAGTTTGTTCATAAAATGGTTTTCCCAGTGGTTACTCCTGATTTCAGCTTTAACGGGGCTGGCAGTGCTGATGCCCTTACCTGTGGGTCTGCTTCTCCATAGGAAAGAGTGAGAGGCAGTTCAAACACTGCAAAGTGTTCCCTGCTTCCAAATGACAGGCCTCACCCCTGGCATTACCACACAGGCATCAGTCCTGCCAAATGACAGGAAAAGCTGGGTGTCTCCAAGAGCACCCCAAACCAAACACTCAGGTTACCAGGAAATGACAAGAGGGTATCTACAATGAACTGCACTTCTCGCTACGATAGTCTCAGTATCATTAATTCCCTGATCCATCACATTTCGGAATATCGGGATAATAACAAAGACCTACCAAAAAATAGTGAAAGGGGCTCACGCCTATAATCCCAGCACTTTGGGAGGCTGAGGCGGGAGGATCATCTGAGGTCAGGAGTTTGAGACCAGCCTGGTCAACATGGTGAAACCCCGTCTCTACCAAAAATACAAAAATTAGCCAGGTGTGGTGGTGGGTGCCTGTAATCCCGGGAGGCTGAGGCAGGAGAATCGCTTGAATCCAGGAGGTGGAGGTTGCAGTGAGCCAAATTTGTGACACTGCACTCCAGCCTGGGTGACAAGAGTGAAACTCTGTCTAAAACAAACAAACAAACAAACAAACAAACAAACAAACAAACAGTGAAAGGGACCAGTAGAGAAATGGAACATCTTTTATTGACGTTTTGTTATACTCACAAAAATAGCTGAGTTTGCCTTTATGTTTAACCATTATGTAATGGACAAACAATGAGATTACCATAGTGAATGCTAAATGAAACTACCAACATCGTGTGTTTCCACACAGATGATAAAACCTTTGTTTTTATGCCAAGAAAGCATCTCTGTCTTCTAGTGTCCAAGCCACTAGCAGCACCAGGGCAGAAAATTAATCCATTCATGTGTCTTTTCTAATTAACATCACTCTGCAATTCCTCCTAGTACCACGTCCCGCTGCATGTTCCACGGCAAAAACATAGGATAATAATCTTAGGAAGAACAGTACATCTCTGCTTATAGTTTTTTGGAAAGCCAGTTAGAAGGGCATTATAGAGATTGCTAATTAGTTAGGGCTGCCTCTTCTTACTACCTGTCTGCTGGGTAACTTCCCCATAGAGCGTTCTTGATTATAAAACACACATATGTGTAAAATATGAACGATCACCACTGTTGTCAATGAACTCTACTCAAATAATCAATCTCTAATGGTTGTGTTTTTAAAAATCCCTCTGTCATTCTTTAAAAAAATGAATATACCTGAGATATAAAACCTTTATTTTAAAACAAAAGCTAAAGGTGACAGGGAGGATTTTGGCATCAGCTTTCTTTTCTCTGTAAAGGATGAAGATTTTTAAAATTTGTAAAATATATCTACAATTTTGTGTTTTACATAGGAAACAAGAATGTGAACTTGTTTTTCTTAATGAAAGGAGGCATCACATGAGCTAAGAAAGGCATTGTGCCCACACCAGTGAGCTCGGGAAAAGAGCTTCCAGGGATGTCGAAGGAAACTGTGAATTTTCCTTGGACACTGTAAAACTTTTCTGTAGAAAACACCATAGAGGATGTGATACACAAAGCATAGAAGCAGAAAACCAGACAACTTTAAAGCTTTTAAATTGTGCATAGATCTGATTCCTTGTAACATTAACATTGGTCATTGGTCCGCCTTGCTGTACACAAGCACACATGGCCCCTGTGTGCCCTTGAGGCTTCAGCTCTCTTGAATAACAAAGCATGCCCTTGTATGTCCCATTATTGTGTGTGTAAGAGGATAATGTTGTTATTCAGTGATGACAAATTATCCAACGTGTTTCTATGACTGGCCACTGTAGATGTTCAGTCTTTTACAAGAGAATGTTCAAGGATTTTCCCTCAGGGTCCATTTATCTTATTTGCACGACTATAAATTTCAACCCAAAAGTAAGTTACAAATGGAGAAGAAATAGTGTTATCCTGCGACTTAGGGATCATTTTTAAAAGCTTGACTGTATTGATCATATTTAATCCTTCTTTTAAACGTCTTGATATGCTGAGGAAGTGGCAAATCCTTCCGTGTCCTTTGAGGTCATTGGTTTAGGCCTGGGAAATGTTGAAGAATTTTGTGGGATTTGTGGAGCCTCTGTATTATACAATGATGTAGGCCATTTCTATGGCCTTCTGTGTAATTCACACCCCCTGGCACCACACTCTCTTGAAGATACTTCAGGAATCTTATATTTTGGCTGAACAGTGGCAAATGCTTTGGGCCCTAATCAAGGGCCTAGTCTTATATAAAACTTTTGTGTGGCAATTACTAAAAACACAAGATCTTAATTACTGCAGCACAACAATTATCCTACTCGTTGTATCTTATAAGAAGGATTGTGATAGCAATGTTGCCAGGTTAATATATTTCCCTATGCAAAGAATTAATCTGCAAATATATTGTTAGGAACTTTCTTGTATATTAGGAAGGGAAGAGGGCAGTTCCGAACCTGGCAATCTCTGTTTCAGTTCACACAATGAGAAGAGCTTGGGTAAGAATGTAATTTCACTAGAGCAGAACTCTTCAATTTTGTGAGACAAGCTTTGGATCCTTTTCTACAGTGAGAACAAAAACAATTTTGTTGGCACAAGGAAACATTAATGTTAAATATAAAATGTTCACTGTCATTGAAAAGATCAGAGATCAGAGTGAATGGTCTTACCTATAATATTACCATCATTTAAAAATGATACACTGAGTGTAGTTTTCTGGAATCCCAGAATATAAATAGATAAGCTCACATATAATCTCTTCTTGTCCCTAACACATACTCAAGTTATCAAAAACATTGACTAGAATAATTGTGCTCCTCCTTGAGTTTAAATCAGCCAAATTTAAACATTCGAACTGATGCTGTGAAATCTCTGGCCCTGACTTTTAGATTTCTCGATCCCTATTCCTCCCTCAGGGCTGCTATATAACCCCGTTCTCAGCATCAGGTTGGGAATTCTCTGTTTGCCATTATGGGGGAGAGAAGAGGTCTTGGTCAGCTGTTTTTCTGCCCTTTGTATAACCCCAGGCTAATTCTGATCAGGGTTTATTCGATGCTCATGGTCCTTCTAGGTAACTAGTTTAGGATGTCATAAAAACAAGGTTGGATAATTATGTCATGACCGGTTTCATATCACTCTGCTTAACATTGTTCTGCATTAAGTGACTGAATATAGAGGCAATGACAAAATAAATGAACAAAACATCCTGCCCAATCCCAGACCTGCATTTGAGTTTTATGCAACTAAACATCATTTGAGAAAAAAGAACAACAAAAATTTCATCAAAGTATTTTTTACATGAAAACTTTAAATGTAGTTTGAGTTCTGATTCACAAAGTTGCATGTACAAGGTCATTTTGGTTTTTAAAGAAAAGAAGAAGAAACAATAGTTTCTTAAGGCATCCAGCAACATATTGGGTTGAGGAATCACCAAATCGTGACTCTGTTTTGTAGCTGTGGATTTGTATAAAAACTTATTCTAATCATTTGAGGAGGCAGGAGAAATGACCAAAAATTAGAAATCATCTCTAAAGTTTTGTTAACCTACTCATTGATTTTCCCTGGTAGGTTTGGTAGTGGACAATTCATGCAACTACTTTTCCCTCCAAATTTAGTGGAAATTTCTAGAATATGTACCCAAGATTGTCCCCTCAGAAAAGTGAATATGATGTTTGGAAATTTAACTATGAGGATGGCACAAATGAAAAATTGCTATAAATGTCCCTTTTTTACACCATGATTTCTAAGAGGTTGCCTCTTATCCATTCAGAATGCAGAACTGAAAGAGAATTTCACATTCCTTCATCAACATGTGTTTTGTTTGCCCATATTTCGTGTTTCTTATTGGTTTCCAAAGAAACATGTCAGAACACTGAATAATGCATGTGGTCACTTGTTCTAATGCTTTCACATTTTTTGCATTTCTTTCTTTTAAAGCACAAGACTCTGCTGACATTATTTTCCTTATTGATGGATCAAACAACACCGGAAGTGTCAATTTCGCAGTCATTCTCGACTTCCTTGTAAATCTCCTTGAGAAACTCCCAATTGGAACTCAGCAGATCCGAGTGGGGGTGGTCCAGTTTAGCGATGAGCCCAGAACCATGTTCTCCTTGGACACCTACTCCACCAAGGCCCAGGTTCTGGGTGCAGTGAAAGCCCTCGGGTTTGCTGGTGGGGAGTTGGCCAATATCGGCCTCGCCCTTGATTTCGTGGTGGAGAACCACTTCACCCGGGCAGGGGGCAGCCGCGTGGAGGAAGGGGTTCCCCAGGTGCTGGTCCTCATAAGTGCCGGGCCTTCTAGTGACGAGATTCGCTACGGGGTGGTAGCACTGAAGCAGGCTAGCGTGTTCTCATTCGGCCTCGGAGCCCAGGCCGCCTCCAGGGCAGAGCTTCAGCACATAGCTACCGATGACAACTTGGTGTTTACTGTCCCGGAATTCCGTAGCTTTGGGGACCTCCAGGAGAAATTACTGCCGTACATTGTTGGCGTGGCCCAAAGGCACATTGTCTTGAAACCGCCAACCATTGTCACACAAGGTATGTATCCTCTTCTCACCATCTGTGTGGGAGTGGGGTGTTGTGTGTGTTGGTTTACATAGACGTAAGGTGGGTACCAGCATGATTCGCCACGGGAGAAGCTGTAAGTACCCACAGTCCAGTCCTTCCCTGATGAGCTGGGTCCTGGATGTCATGTTTGTGATGTCATGTGTGCAGAAAAACTAAAGACCAATGAGTGAGTGAAAGCTCTTACGAGAGTATGAGTTGCTGAGAAAGCGTGCTTTTAAGGCTAATTCAACAAACCTGTTGCTTTGAGATTATTAAACATCACCGTATTAACTACTTATAATCCAGTCTTCCTAAAAATGGGCTTGAGGGGCTCATTACAGTTCTGAGAAAGTTACTCCAGGACCATGGCATTGAGCTCTAAAAGTCAGTGTTAGAAGTGTGCTCATAGACAGAGTATCTTTCCAAAAGCAAAGATGGAGTGAGGGTGTCTCCTCAAAGTCCTTTTGTGCTAGGGTGCTGAGAGTTATACTTCTGAAGGTAAGAAATAACAGTGCAATCACTTGATGAAATATTTATGAAGTTTTTTTTTTCTTGTGCTTGTGAAGTGTAGGAGTAATTCTCCTGAGTGACAATATTAGGATACAGGCTCAAATGGAGGGCCTTTGGCAAAACAGCCAATTGGAGTGGTTTAAAAAACAAAAAAACCAACCAAGTCACATAAAAAATATGCACTTAACAAACATAGGAGGTATGGTGGGGGCATCAGGATGCATAGCCTCCTCTACCTTTTGAACTGTTTTCTGAGACATCAGTCACTTTTCAGACCTATCAATTTCATTACCTAGGTCAGGCCAATAGGATGCCATTTGGTAAATCAGGGACACAGTGGCCCCCAACAGTTTCCAGAAACACCCAACTCACTTCCAGTGTTGCTTACACACTGGGATGCTCTAATGAGATTAGTCCTTGACTATAAGACCTTATTCTTCATTGTCCTTCCAGAGTATGGGCTCAATGAAAATTGGTGAATGGATACCGAGGCTCCTATAAGACTCTGATTATCATCTGCAACCAATCATCTAAATTTTCTTGGGTGAAATAACACATTGTCACAACTCTTATTTGCTAACTTTATAAGTAAAGTCTGGGTCTACAAGATAAATATTGTAAGAAGATACTGCTTTACCCATTGTATCAATTACAATTGATCAAGGGAGGCTTTCCTTTGATAAAGGAGTGAAAATAATTTAAAAATAGCCCTTTTGGAGAATATGCCATTGTATGAAATTAAGAGTAGAAGATTTTAAAGTCTTAATTAAAAACATCACTATCTATTTATTTAAGGAACTGACCTCTACTTAATAGTGCCTTGCTAATCATTAGTTCTAGTTGCTGCATTCATGTAAAGGCAACACACCACATTTCCTTACAAGGGTTACAAAATTCACACTGAGTTAGCTTGAATTTGCTTCAAATGATTTTAAACCACAGCTTTTGTTGTAATAAAAATTACAGGTAGAAAGCTCAGGCTATGGCATCTCTACTTAATCTGTACATTGGAACTGTGACCTGGTGATGTAGCAAGAAAAGTATATGTGAGTGTTGCCTTCCGGAGAAGGCTGTGTCTGGCATTTATTTAAGTTTGAAAGGCCAATTCTGTGTGGCTTAGCTTTTGCTGCATACAGTTTTCCAGCTTTTCCTCTCACTTGATGGGACCATAAAATTGGCCCAAATCCTCCAGATGAGCTAATAGAGAGACTAGAATTTTGAAAATAATGTTCTGAATGCAAATGGACATTGAGAAGCAATGGAAACAGTGTGCAGGACTACCTGCCCGGTGCCTGGAGCTGCTCATGCTCATTCCATCATGGTGCCGTTTTGTGACTCTGGCAATTAAGAAAACAATCAAGTGAAAATTTATGACCTGCTGAGGTTTCTCTGAGCTTGCATACTATTGGTGTGCATCCCAAAGTATAGAAGCCCAGAGATTTCCCTATGTTTTGCAGACACCGACGATGCAACATGGCTGTAGATGGGAAAGCTGGTCTCTGGTCTTGGGTCTTCTGTGGACCTGCCATGTGATCCTGGGCAGGTCATGCAACCTCTCTGGGTTTCGATTTCTTGAATTTATGACAAAGGAATTGCACCAGATGAAGATATGTCTGTACCAGGAGAAGTTTCAACTTTTTAATGAAAATGGGCAGCACATGACCCTTGTTTCAGATTTTCCCTAGCCAAGTAGAGTTTCAACCCCTTGATTACAAACATCATGTTTAATATCAATGATTAACTTGTAAATATTCAACAAATATCCTTGACTATCTGGCATGTGCCAGACACTATGCCAAGCACTGGAGATATGGTGCTGTTTAATGAGACAGATGTGGCTGCTCGTCTGTTACAGGATAATGGGGAAAGAGACAATAATAATATAAACTAGTGACCAGGCAAAATATTCTGAGCATGATAAGTTGCATTGGGGCATTCAACAGGGCTGTGATAGGAAGACTGGGGAAGGGAATTTTAGATCAGGTGGATGGAAGGCCCTGAGAAGGTGTGGAACCGAAGGCAGATGAGCATGCGGAGAGCAGGGGGAAGAGTGGTCCAGGCAGAAGGAAGAGCAGGAGGGGTGGCCCTGCAACACGAAGGCACTTAGTCCCTTCCCAGAACTGTCAGAAGGCAGTGTAGCTGGAGCACACTGGACAGGGAGCCTGAGGTTCAGACTCCCTGGATGCATGGAAGCTGGAGAAGCAGCTGCTGTAGGGGGATGAGAAGCCACAGGGAGTGGAGCCTGTGGGCTGGGAGCCAATGGCAGAGGAAGGTAGGCTGTGGGTTAGTGGTGGGGGCAGGGGCTCTCCTCTGAGGGCTTCTATTTTCTCAGAGACAGATGAGGAGGCCTTGGAGGCAGTGGCAGAGGGCTGAGCAGAGAGCACAGCCATGAGACAGTCATTCTGGAGGACAGGACAGCCAACTTCCCAAGGAGGCATGGGAGGATGGTGGGCAGGCACAGGTCTCCTGATGGGGGTCTGGAGTTCCAAGCGTGGCATGCAGGTACCTGGTTGTGTGGTCTTCTCCAGGAATGTCCACTGCTTGGGTGATGCATGAGGAAGACCGTGGGCCTGATGGAGGCTTTCAGGAGAGTCTGATGGAGGTGCAGGGATGAGGCATGGAGGAAAACAGAGAGAGGCGTGGGAGGAGGGCTGAAGAGGGTTGTGCCATGTTAGTGAGGAGTAGCAGGACCTTCAAGTTCATCTCCCAACAAGGCAGTGAAGTCAGGCCCTGCAGAGCCACACTAAAGAGATAAGACAGCTGTGTTTGGGTTGATATTTATGTCAAGTGGAAGGAAATGCGTATGCATCCCTGACGTGGCTCACAGAAGTGAGCTGTGAGAATCCCAAGGTTTTTATCACTGGGTCAGAGGAGATTCATGGTGCAGCCCCCAGAGAAATGAAATGATTCTGCAAAGCCTAGGTGAATTGCGTCAGAGTCATGAAGCAAACATAGGAATTCAGTTATTCTTCCAGTTACTCAATATTTTTCAGTGTTTACTGTATTTGGCTAAGCATGGTTCTAGGCATATCATCTGTTATGAGCTCCCATGACTTGAATAAAAATCAAACGTAAATGACCTTTTACCTAATCAAAGGGGACTCTGGGACAGAGCCTCTGGGAACCAGAGGTGCATTTCAGGGTTCCCAGAGCTGAATCCTTGTTGGGTGCAAGGAGACTGGGCCACTTGTTTCATTAGATCTGGAAGGTATTCCTTCCCGCTGGCTCATCGGGAGAACTTTTAGTGATGCAGTGGTAGGGGGAGGGAAAACGTGGGAGGGGAGGGGATGATATTTATCTTCTCCCACCCCAAGAGTTGTGCCATTGCTGGTACTTATAAAGAAGAATATAACAATCTGGGCCACTTGGTATAGGAGCAAGGAGCTTCTCAGGTCATTGTTATATGAGTATTTGTCTATTTTTCTGTCATGTGTGATATACATAGTAAATACATGAGTGGTAGATTCATGGTATAGCATATATGGAATTTATATGTGTCTATATACGTGTATGTGTGTATCTATCTATATACATATATATTCTCTCTAATGGTACAAAGGTATAAGTCTTCTAGAGATCTACACATTAGTTTTATCTGCAAAGATATTTTAAATCAAAATGAAGGGGTAGCCCAGAGAGACAGCATGGTCTAAATTAAATGAAGGAAGGAAAGCCCAGAATGGATGTTCATAACAATGACCATGAAATATTGAGGAAAGGTTCAATGATGTTCTGCACACATTGTTACACCAGTAGGCAACTGTGTTATTGTATTAAGGACGTTGGTGCATAACATGTTACCCTTCTCTTAGAACATAGACCTTGTCTTGATGCTACAGGTGAGCACCCAGATGAGGCACTGCTGTCTTCATTTGGCATGTATCAGCGATTCTCACCCCAGGCATCACGCTCCCAGCTTCTGGTCCAAACAACTAGAAATGAACTGCATTTCAAAAATGTGTTCTAGGCTGGATGTGGTGGCTCACGCTTGTAATCCCAGCACTGTGGGAGGCTGAGGCAGGTGGATCACTCAAGGTCAGGAGTTTGAGACCAGCCTGACCAGCATGGTGAAACCCCATCTCTACCAAACAAAACAAAACAAAACAAAACAAAACAAAACAAAACAAAAATTAGCCGGGCGTAGTCATGCATACCTGTAATCCCAGCTACTCCGGAGGCTGAGGTGGGAGAATCGCTTGAACCCAGGAAGCGGAGGTTGCAGTGAGCTGAGATCGTGCCACTACACTCCAGCCTGGGTGATAGAGTGACATTCTGTCCTAAAATAAAAATGAAAATAAAAATATGTTCTAGAAGGTAGCTCTGATTCTTAGAAAGTTCTTCCTTACCTTCATCCCAAACTTTGTTTCCTTTGTCTGCTTTTACAAAATCAACTTGCCATGCAATCTATCTGATGGAATACAGTAACAGAGGACTCTTTTGCAAAACAGTCCATCTCAGGTTTAATCATTTATGTTCCTCTACTTCTTGGAAGCTCTGTCAGGTTTTTGGGTTAGGTGTTGTGGTCTTAACAGAGTTCATGGTTCTTGCAATATGGGCGGGGTGCCTGCACATGGATACAGCAGTTCACAGTCACTGTGAGACAGTTATCTTATTGAGATGTTTTTGCTTTATGGTTTGCCTTTAAGTTATCACTGTCATATTACTTAGGATCTTTAAAAACAGGTGTTTTTTTTTTTTTTTTTTTTTTTGGAGATGAAATCTCACTCTATCACCCAGGCTGGAGTGCAGTGGTGCAATCCCGGCTTACTGGAACCTCCTCCTTCCAGGTTCAAGTGATTCTCATGCCTCATCCTCCTGAGTAGCTGGGATTACAGGTGTCTGCCCCCACGCTCGGCTAATTTTTGTATTTTTAGTAGTGATGGGGTTTCCCCTTGTTGGCCAGGCTGGTCTTGAGCTCCTGAACTCAGATGATCCACCTGCCTCAGCCTCCCAAAGTGCTGGGATTACAGGCGTGAGCCACTGTGCCTGGCCAAAACGCAGGTCTCTTAAGTGAAAAATGTTTGCGGCACTTGCTGGCTTTGATGCTGATTTCTTTTTTATAAGTTTTATGTTAAGTAATTCTTTCGTCTGTCAAATGAAGACAGGGAATATAGAACTGAAGAGAACAGGGATGTGCAGGCTCTTTCAGCTTTTGCACTTGACAATGAGCATTTTGAAATCAAGACTGTGAGGCAAAGGGTTCTCTGAGCAGACATCAGTGGTTTCTTTAATTATTCAAGCAATGACTTCACTCTGGCCAAGTTGTGTATTTACGGCAGAAGAGAACTTATTGAATTTTCAGTGACAGCATACAAAACAGGTGGCTACTAAAACTAAATTTGTTTTTGTGCAACTATTTTGTAAAAAGTACTGACTGGGCAGGGTGGAAGGTGAGCCAGCTTTCCTCCAGCAGGTGGGGAGGCAACCATAACTTATGTGTTCATTAGGACAAATTCCCTTTGGGGTGGCCCTGTGGTCACATTGGCCACAGTAAATGAGGGTGTCCTTTAAATGGAGTTAGCTTTGTAGAAAGTCATTGTTGATTGTGCTTGGTAAGGCCATTCTAATTGCCTTATAATGTTGCCACCTACAGTCGTTGAAGTCAACAAGAGAGACATAGTCTTCCTGGTGGATGGCTCATCTGCACTGGGACTGGCCAACTTCAATGCCATCCGAGACTTCATTGCTAAAGTCATCCAGAGGCTGGAAATCGGACAGGATCTTATCCAGGTGGCAGTGGCCCAGTATGCAGACACTGTGAGGCCTGAATTTTATTTCAATACCCATCCAACAAAAAGGGAAGTCATAACCGCTGTGCGGAAAATGAAGCCCCTGGACGGCTCGGCCCTGTACACGGGCTCTGCTCTAGACTTTGTTCGTAACAACCTATTCACGAGTTCAGCCGGCTACCGGGCTGCCGAGGGGATTCCTAAGCTTTTGGTGCTGATCACAGGTGGTAAGTCCCTAGATGAAATCAGCCAGCCTGCCCAGGAGCTGAAGAGAAGCAGCATAATGGCCTTTGCCATCGGGAACAAGGGTGCCGATCAGGCTGAGCTGGAAGAGATCGCTTTCGACTCCTCCCTGGTGTTCATCCCAGCTGAGTTCCGAGCCGCCCCATTGCAAGGCATGCTGCCTGGCTTGCTGGCACCTCTCAGGACCCTCTCTGGAACCCCTGAAGGTATGGTGGTGATGGCTTCAGACACACAATGGGGTGGTCTCCAGGCAGGGCCTTTAAGAACAAAACAAAATGAAGTGTGTTTGTGTTTAGCTAAGAGACAACAAATGATGAAAACAGCAGCAACAAACACGATTTATTCCAGGTTTCCTTTTGCACTGGGTTGAGGATTGTATGGTTTACAATGTCATGCAATAAAATTTCATATAAGAACCATATGATTTAAACCATAGGACCATGGGCCACCACATGTCTTTGAAGCTTCTGGCCGAGGAGGTCACATCTCAGTTCTTATTGCTTGTCAGATCCCTGTGTTCTTCTGTTTCTACTGGTGATTTCTGTCCAGTCTCCTCCTCATCACCAGGATGTAGCTTTCCTTTCCTGAGTTGTCCATCTACTTCTAAACAGCCCCAGTCTGAGCTGTTTAGGGCACAGTGTCCTCAGCTTTTAATCCCTCTCTTCTCTCTCATTAAGGGATTACCCTCAATGGGAAAGCATATTGAATGGCTAAGTGTGGAGTTCAAACCTAGTGGTTCTTCAAATCCCTCATTTAATATGATTGCCAGTGGAGAGTTATTTTTAAAGACATTATACAGATCTATGAGCTAATGAGTTGAAGAAATACAATTCACTGCCCTTAATGAAGAGAAGATGAGCATCACAGAATGATGCTTTCCCACCTTGCAGACTCGATCACTAGAGGATTGCCTGATGCAGGCATGACCCATGCTGCCTGGATGCATGCTTTCTCTTCACACTCCCTGGTCTTCTATATCCATCTCTGTCTCTCTCTCTCTTTTAAAATTTTTCTCAAAACTTTTAATCCACACTTTCATAGCCAAAGTTCAACTTAGGATACAATTAGTTGTGAGGTCTAAATTACAGTAGGGCATCAGGGAAGAAATAAAAAATAAAATTTTAAAGGCACATGCTAAATGTGTTGGGTCAAATACACTATTTTGAGAATGATACTTTTTATTCTTAATGTGTATAAGTTTGGCCAAGCCTAGCAACTAGTCTCCTTCTATTTTGCTGTGTATTTACGGTCCCATCATCTCACTTTGGGGGAATTCCCCTGTTGGATGATTGCCTAGCAAGACTGTGACTTCCTAATAGGAGAAGAGTCCCAGTGGAGAATGACAAATGGGGAAGTCTGAAGAAGACTTCAATATGAGACCAGCCTACTTTCGCTATTTTTTTTAGCCTTAAGGAACTCGTGTTCTCAGGTTAGTGAGGGCTAACTGCTTCTGAGCTATGGATGGAAGACCCTCTGTTAGTGGGTAGAGGTGAGCCCCAGAGGATCCAGCCAGGCAAACTTAAACCTGGCTGGGATGAGTGATATGGACTGATGCAGCACCTTCATAGTATTCATTTTTAGGGAAGGAGTGTTTGGTTTCAAGGATTCTGATCACTTTTGTTGTCTGTAAACATTCTAACTTTGATGTTGTAGCTCTCTTTGAGCCAACTTGGTTTTGTAAACTCGGCTACCAATATGTCTCACAAACACCAGCCACCACCAGAGGAAAATATGCAGCCATCTGCCATATTTTACAAGATGGACATGCTTTGCCATGCTGACTTTCTCTGTGTTCTAAATGTTGGCATGTGTGCACGTGTTGTAGGCACACATGATAAAACTCTCCGTGGTTGTGTATGTCTCACTTTGTTTTCTGTGCTTCACTGCAGTTCACTCAAACAAAAGGGATATCATCTTTCTTTTGGATGGATCAGCCAACGTTGGAAAAACCAATTTCCCTTATGTGCGCGACTTTGTAATGAACCTAGTTAACAGCCTTGATATTGGAAATGACAATATTCGTGTTGGTTTAGTGCAATTTAGTGACACTCCTGTAACGGAGTTCTCTTTAAACACATACCAGACCAAGTCAGATATCCTTGGTCATCTGAGGCAGCTGCAGCTCCAGGGAGGTTCGGGCCTGAACACAGGCTCAGCCCTAAGCTATGTCTATGCCAACCACTTCATGGAAGCTGGCGGCAGCAGGATCCGTGAACACGTGCCGCAGCTCCTGCTTCTGCTCACAGCTGGGCAGTCTGAGGACTCCTATTTGCAAGCTGCCAACGCCTTGACACGCGCGGGCATCCTGACTTTTTGTGTGGGAGCTAGCCAGGCGAATAAGGCAGAGCTTGAGCAGATTGCTTTTAACCCAAGCCTGGTGTATCTCATGGATGATTTCAGCTCCCTGCCAGCTTTGCCTCAGCAGCTGATTCAGCCCCTAACCACATATGTTAGTGGAGGTGTGGAGGAAGTACCACTCGCTCAGCCAGGTAAACCTCCCCTGTTGCCGGGAACTCCCTCTCCTTCCTCAGACACCACCCTAGAGGGTAGTTTGCCAGTCTGAACTCAAGAGCACTGTGGACTGTACAAAGACAATTGGCTCCCTTCCATTGAAATAGTTTGAATGGGGACTTGAGACACTGTACCAGCAAGGCTGGACTCTGTCTAAAGGGTGTTCACGAAGGAAAGTCTAGAACATCCAGCTTATGTTCTGTCCATTTTGCCTCACCCTTTATTCAGAAGGATTTTTTTTGCCTCTAATGACTGTGAGGATTCTGGAGTTCGAATCCAGAGTTGGGGATCATGGGGTGGAGGGAGACAGAGAGAGATTTTTCTTACATGAATATGCCTTGGGATTATTTAAATGTTGAAATTGTATTTTTACATGATTTTTAAATGTTCAACATCTGCTGTATCTAGAAAATTATTTGTTATAAAACAAACAAAGGGTGCATCTTCATGCAATGGTAAAATGGTTTCTAGGGGAAGGCTAACTTATTATTATTATTGCAAATTATTATGGTGGTAAGATATGGTTGTATCAGATCTACCAGTCTGCTAACATCACACAGATGAATGGCAAGACTAAACCAATTGAAACCTAATCAAAATAGTTCTAAGAATTGTTTGAACTGAGAATGTTATTTACATTACACGTTGCGGTGCCATAGGGCCTGTCATCTATGTTTCCTATTGTCTCATTACAACAGATTGGGAAGCATTGACAAGGAGCCTGACCCACACAGCAGTAATGGGCACTATTGTGGGTCTTGGCCCGTAACCTCAAATTTAATGATTTGATCATTCAATTACAGCAGATTCATGGCAACCCAGTTATCTTTGAGTGGTTGACCCATATCAGCCCCCCCTTTTTTTTTCTAGAGATTGAGATCAATTTTTTTAAGCAAAAGTATATTAAGGGCCATGTTTTCAATACTTTTATTTGTAACAGTTTGAAAATGCTGTCTGTTTTCCTGGAGCGATTGCCACCTGATGTAAGAACACAACCTGGTGGGGCTTTTCCCTGGCTTGCTTTATTGAAGAAGCATGATGCTAGATGGGATAGGCTGTTCTAGTTACTAGCTTTGCAAATATGCACTGCTTTGAAATAGGACATTTTCAAGACAAGTTGTATGAATTTGGGTTTTCTCTTCTCTTGCTGGCACAGTGGTCATCAGATGAGTTTCACCAACTCCTGTTGTCAAATGGTGCTGGGCTGAAGTCGCTTTGGTGCCTGTTATGCTCTCGTCCCTCATTGTATCCTAATCTACCTTCATTGCAGAGAGCAAGCGAGACATTCTGTTCCTCTTTGACGGCTCAGCCAATCTTGTGGGCCAGTTCCCTGTTGTCCGTGACTTTCTCTACAAGATTATCGATGAGCTCAATGTGAAGCCAGAGGGGACCCGAATTGCGGTGGCTCAGTACAGCGATGATGTCAAGGTGGAGTCCCGTTTTGATGAGCACCAGAGTAAGCCTGAGATCCTGAATCTTGTGAAGAGAATGAAGATCAAGACGGGCAAAGCCCTCAACCTGGGCTACGCCCTGGACTATGCACAGAGGTACATTTTTGTGAAGTCTGCTGGCAGCCGGATCGAGGATGGAGTGCTTCAGTTCCTGGTGCTGCTGGTCGCGGGAAGGTCATCTGACCGTGTGGATGGGCCAGCAAGTAACCTGAAGCAGAGTGGGGTTGTGCCTTTCATCTTCCAAGCCAAGAACGCGGACCCTGCTGAGTTAGAGCAGATCGTGCTGTCTCCAGCGTTTATCCTGGCTGCGGAGTCGCTTCCCAAGATTGGAGATCTTCAACCACAGATAGTGAATCTCTTAAAATCAGTGCACAACGGAGCACCAGCACCAGGTATGGTAGAGAAATGCTAGTTGCTCTGCCACTCAGTTCTCTAATGCATGAGTTGAGGGTAGGCTGCTGGCCACTGGTCCTCAGATAGAAGCCCTCCTTGAGTTTACAGGAAAGGTGGAAAATTAATCACCTGCTGGTTTCAGCAGGAACAATAGAATATGAGATGTCTTTCCTTACTTTGATTCTCTAGCTGCTCTCTCAGGAGAATGAGGGTGAGTATTTTTAAGGGCATTAGATTATTTCATAGTAAGACATGTTATAAAGATTTAGATATCAGTGGTTAAAATCCTTTTTTAAAAACAGTTTTTATGGTATGCATAATAAAAGCCATATCATATGGTTACATTGTACCTAAAACAGCCTTCATCTTCATATTCACCCAATGCCTTTATATTGTTATAATTTCTTCATTACATTCATTAAAAATTAAAGGAGTAGAAGAGGCAGATAACTTTCCACCATAAACTCTGCATTAAAATCCCCCAACTGCTAATTGACACTGCCATGACTTTTCATTTAACCACTTTAATTTAGTGATAAAAATGCAGTGAAGAGAGTAATTTCCCCTGTATGCCTTTTGATGAAAAATGAAGACTCCAGAGCCTCTCCTTTGATTACTGGGCCCATTGGCCCTTGGCTTGGGATGGTAACTCCGACATCTGGGTTCCGTTTCCTCCCATTAACCCACTTGTGACTTGCAGCAACTCAATTGAAACCTCCCATCGATAAAATGCTAGTGGTTGTGCAGGTGCTGCCATCTCATATCTCTCCTCCCATCCCAAGTTTTTTCTTGAATACATCTTTGAAAGCTAACAATACTCTTCAAGCATTGAAAAGTTCCAAAATAAAAGGGGTCCCTATATTGGTGTATTAGTTTCCCATTGCTGTTATAACAAAGTAACACAAATTTAGTGGCCAAAAACAAAACAGGCCTGGTGCAGTGGCTCACACCTGTAATCCCAGCACTCTGGGAGGCCGAGGCGGGCCCATTGCCTGAGGTCAGGAGTTGGAGACCAGCCTGACCAACATGGTGAAACCCTGTCTCTACCAAAAATACAAAAATTAGCTGGGTGTGGTGGTGGGTGCCTGTAATCCCAGCTACTCTGGAGGCTGAGGCAGGAGAATCACTTGAACCCGGGAGGCGGAGGTTGCAGTGAGCTGAGATTGCACCACTGCACTCTAGCCTGGGTGACAAGAGCGAAATTCTGTCCACCCCCCGACCCCTCCACTGCAAAACAAAAACAAAAACAAAAACAAAAACAAAAAACCTTATTATCTGACAGTTTTGAAGGCTGGAAATTGGAAACCAGTGTCGCTAAGCTAAAATCAAGGTGTCAACAGGCTGTGTTCTTTCTGCAGGTTCTAAGGGACTCTCCATCTGCTCACCTTTTCCAGCCTCCAGGGGCCGCCTGCATTCCTTGCCTCCTGGCCCTGTCCTCCATCCTCATTGCCAGCAGCTTGGCACTTTCTCTCCTCTCTGACCTCTGTTTCCATCCTTACATCTTCTCTCTAACTCTGACCCTCTTACGCCCTCTTATAAGGACACTTGTGATTGATTACATTGGGCCCACCTGGCTAATTCCAGGGTAATCCCCCCATCCCCAAATCCTTACCTGAATCACATCTGCAAAGTCCTTTTCTCAAGTTCAGGGATTTGGACTTGGACATCCCTGGGGTGCTCTTATGCAGCCCACCTCGTTGATATGAAATTGCTGCTCTGATGTCCTGTGTGAGTTACCAGGCTGTCCTCCTCCCAGTTTCAGGTGAAAAGGACGTGGTATTTCTGCTTGATGGCTCTGAGGGTGTCAGGAGCGGCTTCCCTCTGTTGAAAGAGTTTGTCCAGAGAGTGGTGGAAAGCCTGGATGTGGGCCAGGACCGGGTCCGCGTGGCCGTGGTGCAGTACAGCGACCGGACCAGGCCCGAGTTCTACCTGAATTCATACATGAACCAGCAGGACGTCGTCAACGCTGTCCGCCAGCTGACCCTGCTGGGAGGGCCGACCCCCAACACCGGGGCCGCCCTGGAGTTTGTCCTGAGGAACATCCTGGTCAGCTCTGCGGGAAGCAGGATAACAGAAGGTGTGCCCCAGCTGCTGATCGTCCTCACGGCCGACAGGTCTGGGGATGATGTGCGGAACCCCTCCGTGGTCGTGAAGAGGGGTGGGGCTGTGCCCATTGGCATTGGCATTGGGAACGCTGACATCACAGAGATGCAGACCATCTCCTTCATCCCGGACTTTGCCGTGGCCATTCCCACCTTTCGCCAGCTGGGGACCGTCCAACAGGTCATCTCTGAGAGGGTGACCCAGCTCACCCGCGAGGAGCTGAGCAGGCTGCAGCCGGTGTTGCAGCCTCTACCGAGCCCAGGTACGCAGGGAACTCTTTGCATCCTCACTCGGTGTCATTGTCTGGGGCTACTTGTCTGGACTGTGGGCCACAAGGTGTTCTCAATTTTGCTTTTCCTGCCATATGAAGTGAAAACTAAAATTACAGGAAAATTTAGGAACCCACATGCCCTTTTTGGCCTCGATGGGCAGAAATGGCAGAGGTTCAAGGGGGGAGATGCTAAGATTCATGTTTTGGGGCAAATTAAATTCTCCAAAAGGGACATATATGCAGCTTGGAGTTCAGGACTCCTTAACTTTGCATGAAGGCTTCTGTCTAGATATCCAAAGGGAGTGGCCGTCTAACTGATAACGCCTGTTCCGTATCAGTCCTGCGCCCCCTGGTAGGTTTGGTCAGCAGCCTTCTGTGAGGCAGGAAGGAGTCTGACCAGGGACACTCTGCAAGCTGGGACATAGACTCTGAAATATTGGTATCTCCAGAGCCAAGGTGTGAAGATAATTTTGACTTTGCTTGGTGCTGAGAAGTGTCTTAACTGGCAGGAAGGCCACCTGGCTCTTATGACCATAGTTTATTCTATTTTCTTCTTCCTGTTCCCTCTTTCTAGGCCTGGTACAATAAACTAAAAAATGGTGGGAGCCCTGGTGCTGAGAAGGAAGGAGGAAAGATATATCTACCTCTCAATAAATGTCCTCCAAGGGCCACTCTCCTGGGGCACTCGGGTTGGGGGGTTCACAGTGGCGAAGGAGGCAGATGCGGCCTTGCTTCCTCATATGCACTCACTCGCCTGCTCTTCCAAGAGGAGAGAAAAGAAGGAAAGTTGGGGAGGAGCGGAGGAAGGAGTAAAAGCAAGTGAAAGGAAATCACTGCAGGATACAGTGGGTGATGAGGGAGGTGAGGATGACTATTTGGGTGCAACTGAGAGGGGCTTGGTTTCTCCTCGCTGGTGTCTGGGGAAGAGAGCAGTGTGGCCCACCAGGTTTCTGTGGGATGTTCCTGAGCATTTATGATCAGGTAAATTTGGGCAACAGTGGGATAAACAAAGTGAAAGAGGCTTTCTTTCTTCCTAACTAAGGCACTTTGTGTGTCTCCAAGACAAGAAAGGAAATGCAACATTTCCAAAATGTATCTGCCTGCAGGAGGCCTCTGTGATGCTGTGTCTTGGCCCCAGATTGCCGAGAATGGACTTTGGGAATATTGTCACAGTGCGGGTGCAGCTTCTGTTGTCAGGAACGTACATTTCCACAACACTGTGGCTCTTTGCCCACTCGCTCTCCTGCGCTCCAGAACAGCCTCCCTCTTTCCCCCTTCTCCCCATTCGGAGGCTTCTCTCACACCTCTCCTGACCCAGCTGACTCTCAGCTGGTAATCTTGAGTCCTATTTCTCCAAGAAAATGCAAGTAAACCCGAAGAGAGCTGTCCCCGGCCACGTCATCCCATGGTTCCTTGGGTGGCCTGTCTCTGCTTCCTCAGCTCCCTTTCCTCTCACCTGCTCAGTGGCACCATCTGCAGTTCCCTTTCTTGCTCTTGTGTCACCCTTTCTCCACTGTGCTGGATGGTTCCATCCATGATAAAATGCATTGCTTCTTCTCTCTTAAACACCCTCTCTGATGCGCCACTTCCCCTGCCAGCAGCACCTGTCTCCTAAAGACTTATCTATACTCTAAAGTTCCTTTCCTCTCATCCTCTCTGCGCCCAACCTACTTTGTCATTCACCCTTGCTCCTCCCCCAAGTGCTCCAGTTGAGGTCACTCCATCTGACAAGGTCCCCGTCTCTGGCGAAGCCCAGTGGCTGACCCTCGGGTCCCTGAGCAGCACCTGATGCAGTGCAGGTCACCTCCTTCCCAAGTACCATCCTCGCTAGTGCTGATGCAGCTCTTCTGATTCCGCCTCCGTCGGGTTTTTCATCCTTTGCTCCCCTTCTCTCTGATGTGTAAACACTGAAATGCCCAGGACTCCCACTTCTTGGACTTTTAACAGTGGTGTTAGGATCCCCTGCCTGTGAATCCATGACAAACTGGGCGGTGGCTCATGAACGCTAAGAATTTGGTGACGATGAAGGTGAAGCCATGCTCACATTTGTTTCGCAGGTGTTGGCGGCAAGAGGGACGTGGTCTTTCTCATCGATGGGTCCCAAAGTGCCGGGCCTGAGTTCCAGTACATTCGCACCCTCATAGAGAGGCTGGTTGACTACCTGGACGTGGGCTTTGACACCACCCGGGTGGCCGTCATCCAGTTCAGCGATGACCCCAAGGTGGAGTTCCTGCTGAACGCCCATTCCAGCAAGGATGAAGTGCAGAACGCGGTGCAGCGGCTGAGGCCCAAGGGAGGGCGGCAGATCAACGTGGGCAGCGCCCTGGAGTACGTGTCCAGGAACATCTTCAAGAGGCCCCTGGGGAGCCGCATTGAAGAGGGCGTCCCGCAGTTCCTGGTCCTCATCTCGTCCGGAAAGTCTGACGATGAGGTGGACGACCCGGCGGTGGAGCTCAAGCAGTTTGGCGTGGCCCCTTTCACGATCGCCAGGAACGCAGACCAGGAGGAGCTGGTGAAGATCTCGCTGAGCCCCGAATATGTGTTCTCGGTGAGCACCTTCCGGGAGCTGCCCAGCCTGGAGCAGAAACTGCTGACGCCCATCACGACCCTGACCTCAGAGCAGATCCAGAAGCTCTTAGCCAGCACTCGCTATCCACCTCCAGGTGAGATGGGGGCGTCGGAGGTTCTCCTTGGAGCATTTTCCATATGAAAAATAACAGGCTCAAAGGCCATGGTACTCATAATAAATTAAATTAAAATAAAGGTTGTATGCCTTTACCTTTATGGTTTTTTATTTTGAGACAGGGTCTGGCTCTGTCGTCCAGGCTGGAGTGCAGTGGCATGATCATAACTCATTTTAACCTCTGCCTTCTGGGATCCAGCCAACCTCCCACTTCAGCCTCCTCAGTAGCTAGGACTACAGGTTCATACCACCACGCCCGGCTAATTTTTGTATTTTTTGTGGAGACGGGGTTTCGCCATGTTGGCCAGGCTGGTCTCAAGCCCCTGAGCTCAAGTGATCCACCTGCTGCGGCCTCCCAAAGTGCTGGGATTACAGGCCTGAGACACCGCGCCCAGCACCTTTATGTTCTTCATGCCCACCAGCCAGACCCCACCAGGACACACCTGCGACTGAACAAGTTGGGTCTATTGCTCATGGCATCCAGGGAGAATGCATACCGTGGCAAAGCATGGGGGCATCTCCATAGGAGGGTGGCCGGAAGGACTGGGGGGACTTGAGCTAGTGGCAGGTCATTTTGTGGAAGGCTTAAAGAAATGGAACTGTGGCCTGGATTGGATGTTGTCAAGACGTGGAGGTGATTCTGTAGCTGTATCTTAAGTCTTACCTAGAAGCAGGATGGCCTTGGTATAGATTGGTAGAGAAGAGCAGTCACTCTTATTAACCAGGACAGGGGGTGTTTTTGTCCTTTTTGTGGTTTGCACCATGTTTTTCTTTTTGTCTGTGTTCAGATAGGGTTACAATGTGGTCTCATTTTCATCTTGCCCCATTGTGATCACAGAGTAGCCTTGTCTGTTGTGGGGATTCTGTGAGATCATGTGTGCTCAACAGGAGAACCCCAAGGCCATGTGTGCTGGACCAGCTCCCCAGTGCAGGGGCTGATTCTCTCTTTCTTAAACAGCTCCATCACAAGAGCTGCTCAGCTTCCACTATGCTGCATTTACACTGTAAATTGCCCAATTGTGTATGAGGCAAAGGGCAGGTTGAAATGTGTGGAGTAGCAACATACAAGTTTAATAAAATAGCATCTGAGGAGTACCTAAAATTCTAACTAATAGGAAAATGTGGCTCATCTTTCTCAGGATCTTTTGATTAATTTTATTGTTAAAAATGCACTAGGCTGGGCGCGGTGGCTCACGCCTGTAATCCCAGCACTTTGGGAGGCCGAGGTGGGCTGATCACGAGGCCAGGAGTTCAAGACCAGCCTGGTCAATATGGTGAAACCCCATCTCTACTCAAAATACAAAAATTAGCTGGGTGTGGTGGCACACACCTGTAGTCCCAGCTACTCGGGAGGCTGAGGCAGATGAATCACTTGAACCTGGGAGGCAGAGGTTGCAGTGAGCCGAGATCGTGCCACTGCACTCCAGCCTGGGCGACAGAGCAAGACTCCATCTAAAAAAAAAAAAAATTAAACCAGTTATTTAATAGAATTAAATATTTTTAAAAATGCGCTAATGTAAAGAAAATGAGTCAGGGTGGGTGGGGGAAGCTGGGCATGGCGGCTCATGCCTATAATTCCAGCACTTTGGGAGGCTGAGGCAGGAGGATCACTTGGGCCCAGGAGTTCAAGAACAGCCTGGGCAACACAGTGAGACCCTCATCTCAAAAAATAAAAAAAAAATTTTTAATGAAATTTAAAAAATAAAGGCACGGGCATGGTGGTTCATGTCTGTAGTTCCAGCTACTTGGAGGATAAGGAGGGAGGATTGCTTGAGCCTGGGAGGTCAAGGCTGCAGTGAGCTCTGACTGTGCAACTGCACTCCAGCCTGGGAGATAGAAAGAGACCATGTCTCAGAAAAAAAAAAAAAAAAGAAAGAAAAGGAAACAGAGGAATAATAGTGAAAAATAAAAACTTCATATAAATGCTAGAGATGTGTGAGCAAAAAGGAAATACAAGGGCACAAATGCCTGGGGAGCATTAATGTGACCCCTTGGATATGGCACTGTGTTATATGTACCCTGCCCCCATGGGCTGAGACTGGGCCGCATGCTGGGATGGTGTTGGGCTCCTCAGGGGTCTCACTTGCTAAGTGATGGCCTTGGACAAGGCGAGAACCTTTGGCCTCAGCTGTTTCTCTTCTTGTACAACAAAGATATAGATCCCAGTGGCCTTGGTCTCTTCTGGTAGCAACAGTTCATGATTCTGTAGATTATGGTAGCCCAAGATTGATTTCTAAATGTTGCTTACATTTTAGAAATCAGTAGTAACCCAGACCACAATGCCAAAATTTAAATAGAGTAAATTCAGAAAGACATGTTTTGGATAACTTCAAATATTTTAAGGAGCAGAAATTGTTTTGGTGTAAAAGGTCCAATTTTTAACGGCTAATTTCAAAAAGCCCGAGATACAAACAACACAGGCATCTTGGGATATAATCTTAAGGTTGATTAGGATTATGGTGCAAGGTGCACACCAAACCTGGGTGAGGGCTACTTACACACTGAATGTTTCCCTTTTTCTTCTTTGATCTGCAGCAGTTGAGAGTGATGCTGCAGACATCGTCTTTCTGATCGACAGCTCTGAGGGAGTTAGGCCAGATGGCTTTGCACATATTCGAGATTTTGTTAGCAGGATTGTTCGAAGACTCAACATCGGCCCCAGTAAAGTGAGAGTTGGGGTCGTGCAGTTCAGCAATGATGTCTTCCCAGAATTCTATCTGAAGACCTACAGATCCCAGGCCCCGGTGCTGGATGCCATACGGCGCCTGAGGCTCAGAGGGGGGTCCCCACTGAACACTGGCAAGGCTCTCGAATTTGTGGCAAGAAACCTCTTTGTTAAGTCTGCGGGGAGTCGCATAGAAGACGGGGTGCCCCAACACCTGGTCCTGGTCCTGGGTGGAAAATCCCAGGACGACGTGTCCAGGTTCGCCCAGGTGATCCGTTCCTCGGGCATTGTGAGTTTAGGGGTAGGAGACCGGAACATCGACAGAACAGAGCTGCAGACCATCACCAATGACCCCAGACTGGTCTTCACAGTGCGAGAGTTCAGAGAGCTTCCCAACATAGAAGAAAGGATCATGAACTCGTTTGGACCCTCCGCAGCCACTCCTGCACCTCCAGGGGTGGACACCCCTCCTCCTTCACGGCCAGGTATGCACTGTGTGACCCATGACTACAGAGTGTGACATCAACATTTTTTTTTTTAGTTAAAAAAGTAATCAGTAGTCATTTTTAATAATTTTCTTCTCTCTGGGTTGTTTCTTCAGATAATATTAGAAATTAAATACTGGAAAAGTAGTTCCATTGAAATTGCAGAAGGAAGCATATTATTGATCTTCCATCACTCCTGAGACTAATCATAGCCCCATTGAAAGGTTCTGTAGTGTTGCACTGAGATAATTACAAACTCATTGGCTCTCAGAATAGGATGGCATCTTTGAAATCAGCCAGTCCATGGCCCACTGAACATGACTTCGAAGTTGGCCCATGCCTACTGGCCAGATGCCCAATATAGTCCAGGTCCCCTCATTCCTTGGCCTGGTGGGACCATCAGGGAGCACCTTCCTGGAAGACTTGCAGTCGTCCACCTCAGCTTCTACCCCGTGCTCCTGGTTCTCGCCTTTGGGGCTGCAAAAGCAAAGTGGATCTCTCCACCAGCCCATATTTTTCTTTGTCCCTCCTCCAAGTAATTGCCATGTAGACATCTGAAGCAAACCATTAGGGTTGTTTCTTCAAAGGGGAGCAGTATGCCTGTTTCCCTAGCTCACTGCTCCCTACCAGGCTGCCTGTGGCACATCTCACATCCCTCACACTGTGTCTCATCCTTTCTCCTCTCTACTCCAGTCTCAGTTGCTTAATTATAATCAAGAAATTACCCTCCACACCACTGATATTCAGCCAGCTCCTACAAAGCTCTCAGACCATCATCCAAAAGTTAAGGGGTCTCTTCCTATTTTCCAATCTGTTTCTCCCAGTCCTTCCTTGCTTTGCCCCTAACACACATCTCTTCACTTCCAGGAACCATTTAAAATTCTTGACCACAAAGGAAAGTTCTAGTGGCATTTTGTAAAACACCTGAGATCACAAATGTCAAAGCCAGGTCCCTACTGAATTCTTGTCACAATGCCATTTTGCACGGGATAACTGAAGTTCTCTGTCACTGAGTTTTCACAGAGTGTGACATCAAATAATTTTTCTCCTTTCCTTTTTGTTTAGAAGATTTATCATTCATCTTCTTGTATTTAGCATGTTTGGAAGCTGCAAATTCAGGAACTACAGGCTAAAGAGGCATGGATTTGAGTGAAGGTTTCACTGTGAATAAATTATTAGGAATGTCTTATTTCAGTTATTTAATTTTACCTTTTGTGTATTTATGTTCTGGGTCTGGAAACCTAATCTCTCCTTATTTTCACTTTAATCACTTCTAGAGAAGAAGAAAGCAGACATTGTGTTCCTGTTGGATGGTTCCATCAACTTCAGGAGGGACAGTTTCCAGGAAGTGCTTCGTTTTGTGTCTGAAATAGTGGACACAGTTTATGAAGATGGCGACTCCATCCAAGTGGGGCTTGTCCAGTACAACTCTGACCCCACTGACGAATTCTTCCTGAAGGACTTCTCCACCAAGAGGCAGATTATTGACGCCATCAACAAAGTGGTCTACAAAGGGGGAAGACACGCCAACACTAAGGTGGGCCTTGAGCACCTGCGTGTAAACCACTTTGTGCCTGAGGCAGGCAGCCGCCTGGACCAGCGGGTCCCTCAGATTGCCTTTGTGATCACGGGAGGAAAGTCGGTGGAAGATGCACAGGATGTGAGCCTGGCCCTCACCCAGAGGGGGGTCAAAGTGTTTGCTGTTGGAGTGAGGAATATCGACTCGGAGGAGGTTGGAAAGATAGCGTCCAACAGCGCCACAGCGTTCCGCGTGGGCAACGTCCAGGAGCTGTCCGAACTGAGCGAGCAAGTTTTGGAAACTTTGCATGATGCGATGCATGAAACCCTTTGCCCTGGTGTAACTGATGCTGCCAAAGGTAACTCCCATTATGTGCATATTTTCCATCCTTTCCTGTTGACATTTGTGCCTCTTTAGCTGTCTGGTCCCTGGTGCTGACCTCTGGAGTCCTTAGGCATTTGGTAGCTTCATACATTTACTTATACCCACTGGGACTGGTCCTGACACCCACCTCACCACTACCTAGGGCGTTCTTCCAAGACAAGAGTAGAAGTCTGTCATATTTTGCTTTTATAAGATTTACTTTTCTCCCCTATTCCTTAATCCCTCAAACAATTCAGATTTATTGATTCCTGTGTCTAATTATAGATTTATTAGATCAAGTATTTGAGATCAGAATATTTGATTTTCAAGTGCTTTTAATTTAAAGCACAAACTTGGGGTGCATCTAAACACCAATGGTGTATCATCACACCAAAGTTAATTAACACCACCAACAAAGCTGACTTTTTAAAATAGCTTACTATTTGGCACCTAACAGCTACCCTCATTTCTCTCTGTGAGAGGGGTGGATCGAATTGCTTCTCAAAGCTCACACACACAGGATCTCATTTTGCACTCGAGTGCGATGCCCTGGTCCTCTGCCTGGGTTGTCCCTATTGCTGGTATAAGTAGAGTTCATCTCCTCAGCCCCAGCTGAGAACTCATCACCTGCATTTCTCTTTTCCAGCTTGTAATCTGGATGTGATTCTGGGGTTTGATGGTTCTAGAGACCAGAATGTTTTTGTGGCCCAGAAGGGCTTCGAGTCCAAGGTGGACGCCATCTTGAACAGAATCAGCCAGATGCACAGGGTCAGCTGCAGCGGTGGCCGCTCACCCACTGTGCGTGTGTCAGTGGTGGCCAACACGCCCTCGGGCCCGGTGGAGGCCTTTGACTTTGACGAGTACCAGCCAGAGATGCTCGAGAAGTTCCGGAACATGCGCAGCCAGCACCCCTACGTCCTCACGGAGGACACCCTGAAGGTCTACCTGAACAAGTTCAGACAGTCCTCGCCGGACAGCGTGAAGGTCTGTGGGGCCAGTTGGTTCAGGTGCTCCCTGGGAAATTTCCAGATTTTTACTGGAAAGGAGGAAGCCCTTCCCCCAAGTTAAATCCTCTTCATGTTTCACTGGGTTGTTAGTGTCTATATGGAAAATCTCTTAGTTATTAACTGATCTAATGTCATGTACTGTCTTCCTCATTTTGGTAGTCTTACATAAGCTCTAAAAGAATCCAGGAAATCAGTAGTTTAACTTGAATGAGTTGAATTTGTGATTGATTTATGTTTAATTATAGTCCAGTCAGGTATGTTCTCCACTTTCATTTCTCTGTGTGTATGTGTGCATGCATGCATGTGTGTATATACATGCATATATATTGTGTAGACACACACCATGTGAGTTTGCTAGGGATCATCATGAAGTACTACAGCCTGGCGGGCTTTTGGAACAGACATTTATTTTCTCACAGTCTTGGAGGCTTGACATCCTCGAGGTGTCGGCAGGGCTGTTTCCCCTGAGTCTTCTCTGCTTGGCTTGTAGGCAGGGGTCTTCTCCCTGTGTCTCCACATGGCTTTCTCTCTGTGCATGTCTGTGTCCAAATCTCCTCTTCTAAAAGGACATCAGTCATACTAGATTAGGGTTCACTCTAAAGACCTCATTAACCTTGATTACCTCTTTAAAGACCCTATCTCCAAATACAGTCCCATTCTTACGGTACTGGGGTTTAGGACTTAACATACAAATTTTGAGGGGACACAATTTAGCCCATAACACATGCACACATGCACACACGCACATGCACCCACAGACATGCACCCACACACGTGCACGCACATGCATCCATACACATGCACACTCATACGCACCCACACACATGTACACCCACACACCCACACATGCACACACACATGTGCACACACAATGCACCCATACACACACATATGTACCCACACACATGCACACACATGCACGCACACATGCATGCACACATATGCATATGATTTGCAGAAACTACATCTTAGAAATATGAGAATGAGATAAATTGTTTTTATTGTCATTGCTGCTTGTCTTTTTTTAAATAAATTAAGCACTCAAATATACTCCTCCATTTTAAGTGCAATATCAAAGTCTTGTGAACATGGGTAATCATTCCTCAACTTGGGCCCTCAGTTTCCTTAAGTGTAAAATGAAGGGTTTGAGACAGCGAGTCTCTCAGTTTTCTATCAGCAGTCTGCAACACTCCTTTTTAGTTTTCCTGGGATTTGACAGCTCTCTTATCTGCAGGTGGTCATTCATTTTACTGATGGAGCAGACGGAGATCTGGCTGATTTACACAGAGCATCTGAGAACCTCCGCCAAGAAGGTAGGTGCCAAGGCTTTCTAAATATGACAAGTAAACCCTGGTGAGGCGGGGTGTACTGCTCTGCTGGAGAGAAACCTCTCTGCTAATGCAGTGCCCCAAGGGAGCAGCGTGTCTTGGGAGACTCTTCCTCCCAGCGTCGTGGCCCTTCATCACCTGCTTGGAGCTGTGGGATGGAGCTAACAAAAATTCTTTCTGTACTTAGACAGCTTTACTGCTGTGTTGTGGCTGTTCAGGTGGTAGAATGTTCAGAAAGCATGATGCTTTTGCAAAAGATCATGAAATATTGATTCACTTAACTTCATCATATAAACTAGGAATTAATTACTAATAAAAATACATTGTTCTATTTTTGGTTTGCAGTTATCACAGTTCAACATTTAATAACACTACACCCAAATAATACAAAGAAAATAATGTAAGCAATGACGTACCAAACATAAGGTGACAGCCATGCCTGTTATCAGATGTGATCTTTGACTCTTCACTTGCTTTGGCGTTTGCTAGCACTGACTATCAGAAAGTGGATGCCATTACAGAGGTGTAATTTATCCTAAGAACGTTCTATTTATTAGCTTACTTTTCCCAAGCAATGGAGATGAGGCTGCTATTATCTGATTTCGGAGGTGTTAGTATTTCAATACTTCCCACAGCATACTCATGTTACAGAGGGCCTGAGTTTGAGAACTCATGCATGAATACACTTCATGGATGCCACTTCCTATATTTTTAGTAATAGGTTTAGTTATTGACATACCGGAAACAATTATTCAGCAGAGTCCAAAGTTTGAGTATTTCAACAATTCAGAGTAGCCAATAAACTTGATTAAATATATTTAAGTTAAAAGCTAAATTTTACGCTGAAGTTTTCTTTAAAAATGTAGTCAGGAAAAAAGGACATTGCATTTTCCACGCGCCTAGGTGAGCTGTATTAAATGTGTCTTTCTTTGCAGGAGTCCGTGCCTTGATCCTGGTGGGCCTTGAACGAGTGGCCAACTTGGAGCGGCTAATGCATCTGGAGTTTGGGCGAGGGTTTATGTATGACAGGCCCCTGAGGCTTAACTTGCTGGACTTGGATTATGAACTAGCGGAGCAGCTTGTGAGTTTTTTTTATGTCTTTATCCGCAGACCAGTGTAGATAACACACCTTTTGGCATTTCAAGAGAATGAAGTTAATTATCAGCAGGTGAATGGGAGGGTGGGGCCTTGGTAGATAGTTAAATTTATTTAATTCACTTGGGAACTGCCTTGTTGCCATAACACATGTGAATCTGGAAATGGAGATAGCAAATCACTGGAAATCCAGCGAGCTGGAAGGGGATCCTGGGCGCGCTGAGGTTGTGGCCTTAGCATTTTCTCTGCTCCCTTAGCAACGGCCTCTTTTAACACCATTGCTGGGTTGCAAACCATCGAGATTGTCCATCCTCCCATTGGAAACCATGTCAACAGCATCTGAAATCTTGCATGATAAAGACAACATGCAGGAAAAGAAAGGCTGTTTCTGGGTGGAGAAGTGCTTTAATTGCCCTCCCTAGTTTCCCTCTGTGTCAATGAAGCTCCCTCTGAGGCTTCCTCATTCTCCCCAGGGCCAACCTCTCTCAGCTGGAGGTGTGACCTCCTGGGTTTAGACTGGGGATGGAGCTTTTGGAAGATGTGGGGCTGAGCTGCAAACTCAGAGATTCTTTGGTGGTAGCAACAGTGGACTGTGGCTACGAGAATGGGAGGAATGGACCTGGCTCCTTCCTTTCTTCCATACTTCTTTGCAGGGCTAGAATCAGGATTTTTTTCCTAGTGGAAGTAGGTTGAGTTAGCTCACAAATCTGGGATATGGGAGAAAGGGAAAGCTCTTGGAAGCTCATTGGAAGAAAGTGCATGTGCCCACCATTAGTTTAGCAGATGGAAATGTATTTGGGCATGCCCTTTCCCACATAAGGTCAGGGGCCAGATGGGATGAGAATGTAGAGGGTGTCTGTGTGACCTGGAGTTGAGAAGCTTGTGGCTCCGAGGCCAGGACCACTTGTGCCTGCTCCCACCATGGCTGCTCTGGAAGCCTCTTTCTGGGCTGGTACCATATCCCATGACTCTCACCCTGGTTCCAAGGAAGGGTGGTCATGGATATCTGTTCTGGAACCACCTTCAGTCTTGGCCATCTGCCATTTGCTTGGCTTTGCACTTTGGAACTGGAACATATGTAAGTTATAGTTAAGATCTGATGATGGAAACTTCTAGAAATAAGGTCCAGCCTGCAGTGATATTGTGGATAAGATCTATCTTACTTTGGTTGTTCTTTACTTTCCCATTGGTGACCTCCCATCTGCACCCCGACCGCCAGGAGCTGGGCCCTCCTGACTTCGCTGGCAATTTCTATCATATCGTCAGTCGTCCAGCAAATGTCACCTGGAGGGACTTCATCTCACACCGTGAAACCCCCATGCATCCGATTTTGACCCTTAAAGCGCATTTATGATTTTCTGCTGGGCATTTCTTGAGATCTGAACATTTGGTTTCTCTTCCTTTTGGTAGGACAACATTGCCGAGAAAGCTTGCTGTGGGGTTCCTTGCAAGTGCTCTGGGCAGAGGGGAGACCGCGGGCCCATCGGCAGCATTGGGCCAAAGGTACGGTGGCTTTACCCTTGCCCACGCCTGAGATGAGGTGTCAGAAGCCCGACATTACTTTGGTGGGGTAATTTCTCTAACAGAAGAGTGTGGAGATGAAGGAGGAGACGAGAGACCATTTCTTATGTTAGAAGGAGGAGCTCTGAGGGGCAGACCCGCGTGCTGTTCTGCTGGGGCCTGTTCCAGTGAAGATGGTTCAGGCGGGACCCTCCTTTTGCACAGGATAAGGGGATCTGTGCTTTAACATCTTGGTCCTTCATTTCATAAAGTAATGTTAAAGGCAGCTGGCGTCCCTGACAGCAGCCTGGCTGCGAATGGCAGCTGGAACTCATAGCATTTGCTCTGAGTCAGTAGGAACTAACAGGCTTTCTTGGCAGAGCAGGAGCCTTAGAGATCCTGATAGAGAGAATCGTGACATGGTGTACTGAGGGGAAAAGCAGTAACAGGGAAAGCCATGCTGAGTTTTAGTGCTGCTCTGCCAAATGAAGGGGGACCACAGGGATTCTTACTCTAGAGCAAAGAAGACCACAGGATTAAACAGAGGACCCGATTTACTCTGTTTCAGGGTATTCCTGGAGAAGACGGCTACCGAGGCTATCCTGGTGATGAGGGTGGGCCCGTAAGTAAAAATTGTTTTAGTCCCTAAAATTTCACCCCCTCCTTGATCCTTACCCATTGGGATTGCATTGTGGATTTCATCATTTGTTCAGTTGCTGATGGCTTTCCCTTTGGGAGAAAAATTAATTTATACTTTTCTTAACAACTTTGCCCGGATGTCTAAGTACGATAATTGAAGTATGACAAATGTGGGCCTGAAGGGTGGGATTTGTTCTTACTCTGTTTCAGAAGGAGGGATTAATTGGTTTCTGAGCCAGAGGGACACCGAATTTGCACACCCAGTATCTACTAGATTAAGACATGGAAGTAGAGATGGGAGTGAGCTGAGGGGCAGGGACACAGCAGGAGACCTCACCAGGGCTGTAGGGTTACCCCGTTAAGGGTAGTCCCTGGAGGGGATGTTGCTGGATCAGATCATCAGTGTCCGAGGGTCTTGGGGATGGACAGACCCCAGTAGCAGGGTCCATGGGAGCAATGCCCGGGACAGACGCCTGTCTGGGGAGCTTTGGGACCTTAGATCAAGGTCCAGCCCTGGGATAGGGGACAGAGGGGCTCACGAGGAACAGTGTGGTCACCAGGGCCCAGCCGGCAGGGCTCGGCTAGAGAACTGGGAATCAAGCATCACTTGGAGGAGCTGTCAGCCCAGTGGGTCTTCCTGGGATTCAGCACCCACAGAGACACAGTGCTGGGGGCCACTCACCCTTGCCCCACAGGGCAGTGCTGTCTGCGCTGCTACCCTCCCAGATCTCATTCCCTTCAGGGAAACTGCAGGTTCCAGGCCAGGCCTCATGCAGGGGCCCAAGAGGCTCCCTGGCTCACGTAGCCTCGATTGGCGTTCCCCATGGTGAAATCTGCTTTCTGCTGCATGCTGTTCACAGTACCCTTCACGCTGCTGCAAGCCCGGCAGAGAAAGGGTGATGAAGGGCTCCAGCTTGCAAAATGCCTTTGTCTCTCACAACAGGGTGAGCGTGGTCCGCCTGGTGTGAACGGCACTCAAGGTTTCCAGGGCTGCCCGGGCCAGAGAGGAGTAAAGGTGAGGCGTGGGTGATGGGGTTGCTAGCGTGGGGAGGGGTCAGGTGACTCGCAGTTTCTCCAGATGCTGCCAGGGAGGGAGGCCGCTGGTCCAGGCTTCTTGACCTCAGCATTCAGCAGCCCGTGACCTCTCATTGGAAGGCAGTTCTGAGCAGGGTGGGTTCAGGAGCAGGGGCTGCAGCTGGTGGGGAGCCTGAGAATGGAGAAATAGTTTCCTATGGAAACATGAAGAAGCCAGGAAACCCTCACAAGGGGAGAACATGGGCCAGGGTGGAGGGGAGGCTGGTGCCCACGGCCCCAGCCCTGGACCGTGGGAGCAGTCAGGGAAGGGAGTGGAGTGAGAGGACAGCAGGTGGGTTGAAGGCTGGTGAACTTGCTTCTCTGTTTGCTGAAGTTTGAAGGCAGGTGCTGAAGGGAAGGGCTGCAAAGTTACAAAGTCAGCTCCTTGCCCTGGGTTTTGGGGCCCACCCCCGCCGGCCCAGGGAGCCAAGACCACCCAAGCATTCAGTTCTAGTTTTAGTTTTAAAACATCGCACGTGGTGGTGAGAGAGGAATCCAAAGGGGTGGGACTCTAATATTAAATTTTCAGACACTGCAACATTCAAATGGGGTGGAGTGGGGGAACAGCCCTTGGCCTCTTCTGCCCGAGGGACCAGCCCTGCAGGAAAAGCTAATGCTTCCCCTATCCCCTTGCCTTCTAGGGCTCTCGGGGATTCCCAGGAGAGAAGGTATGCAAGCTTGGTTTTGTTTTACAAATGGAAAACTCTCCCAGTATTTCTCATTTCTTCCTTTGCCAGAATAGCTTTCTATACTTACCTGTCCGCCTTATTCCCTCTTAGGGCGAAGTAGGAGAAATTGGACTGGATGGTCTGGATGGTGAAGATGTAAGTGATTTTACTCTAAGTCCAAACTGCTTTTGGTTCTGAAGATTCCAGAAACTAACAACTCAGTCTGTGATAGAAATTGCAGCAGGTGTGACCTTTAATCCTTGTCTTTGGCAGGGAGACAAAGGATTGCCTGGTTCTTCTGGAGAGAAAGGGAATCCTGGAAGAAGGGTAGGTGTATTTCCACGGTGGTGCTATTATGGAAAGAATATAAACATTTCATTTAGGGAATAGTTACTTTCTTTCCTCATATACATCAAGCCCGCTTCCTCCAGGCAGCCTTCCCTGACCTCCCCTGTGAGTGCACCCATTACATCCCCTCTCAGCTCTGACACATTACAGTACATTTTCTTGTTTCGAGATCACATCCCATAGGGCAGGGACTGAGTTTGTTTTGTTATAAATAAATCTCCAGTGCCTGGCACAAAGTGGGTCCCCAATAAATATTCATGGATTTACTAAACGAATGAAAAATACGTGGAAGTGAATTTGCCTTCATGGTGAATGAGTAAATTGTAAACATTGTTCTAGTTAAGATTTATGAATTGAAGAATGTGATTTTTAGGGTGAGATAAAAATGGAAACATCTAGTTTTTAGCATCCACTTGTGCTTTTTCTTTAGGGTGATAAAGGACCTCGAGGAGAGAAAGGAGAAAGAGGAGATGTCGGGATTCGAGGGGACCCGGTAAAGAAGATTTCTTTATTGACGATTTCAGACCTGAGCCTGGGGAAGAGGGTTGTTGGGAAAGGCGGATGAAAGGAAGAATTCTACTTTTGAAATTGCTTTAAAACATGTTGATAAAATATGTGCTTTGTCTTTTTCTTGCAGTTTGGGGGTTTGGGGAGATGTGTTGGTTCTCTTGCTAACCAGATAATCATTTGCAAGTCCTGTTATACAAATATCTGAGAAGTTTCCAAAAATGTGGTATCAGGGCACTTCAAATTTGCTTTTGGAAAAGAGAAGAGTTTGCAGCTTTTCTCATTTTGTGTCTCTGTAAAACGTTTAAGCAAATGAGCAGTACAAGCTCGCCTCTTCTTCCAGTCCATCCTGCCTCTGTGGCCAAGGATAAGCAAGAGTGAGCCTGGGGCATCCTCCTCCCTGGGGAAGAACCATTGCACCTGTTTGGGGCTAAGAGTGCTTTGCTGATCCCGTGATTGGGTTTCGTAAGACCTGCATGGATGTTACCTGGATGGGTTGTGGCCGAAGGGCTTGTCCCTCGAAGCCTTGCATGCAGGTCCTTGCTAATATTTCCCTGACCATCCAGTCCAGTGGCAGCTGCTTTCCTTCCATATGTGGCTCATTTCCCTTTCCCATGTTGCTTTCAGGGTAACCCAGGACAAGACAGCCAGGAGAGAGGACCCAAAGGAGAAACCGGTGACCTCGGCCCCATGGTAAGGTGCTGCACATTCCTAGACTCTCCCTGTACTGAGGGCAAGAGAAAGGACACACTTCTCGGCTCATCAGCAGCCACAGAGGCCAAAGACGTGGCCTTTAACACTGCAGCGTAGCCTAAGATTAGCAGCAGAGTCCCCGTGAAGGAAGTCTCCGTGGGGAACCAGAGTGACCCTTGCCAAGTGGGGCTTCTCAGCAGAATCTGTGCCCTTAGATATTTACGGAAGGTGCTTGTTAAGCCAAAGGCTTGTAGAGGTGGGAGTGTACTGAAGTCCGGTGCATCCTGCAAAGTGTGCAACTGTCCTGCAGACGGGCTCTTCCTCTGTGAATCGACCCCTTTCCCTGCAATGTCTTGTGCAGCATTTCAGAGCTAGACATTCTTCTCTGCAGATGAGAATCTCATGCTAATTTTGCCCCACCAGGGTGTCCCAGGGAGAGATGGAGTACCTGGAGGACCTGGAGAAACTGGGAAGAATGTGAGTGCCATTAGGGCTTTGGGGGGCTCTGTGACAATTCTTAGTGCCATAAGATCTGCCCAACATGACCTGGTGCATGGTTAGTCCACAGCTCTGCACTGGGTGAATGTAAAAGGATTTCTGAAACGGTCGTTACTCCAATTTATTTTCATTCTTATAATTTCCTTGGTGCTTCATCTCTTCTCTCTCCCCAATTCTTGCTCTCCCCAAGAACATACTGAACAGATGCTTTTAAAAATAATATCTTTGCTACTTTCAAATATCGGGCCAGGTTTGATCCAACTAAATATTTAAGAAACCCAAATGGAAATCCTAATACTGGGGGAGGGAGGGAATAAGGGGCAAGAAGGCTGAGGGAGTTGTGGATTTGTTGTTTTTGTAATTATCTGTGGGTTTTTGGGGGGATGCTGCAAGTGAAATAACAAAACTAGATTTCTTCTTTTTCTGGCGTATTGCATCTTGCAATTTCAAGACATTTCAGAAATGTCTGTGGCAGAATAGCTCCTTGTATGCCTAATCCTCAGTCTTGTTGAATAAATGCTAAAGTCAAAGTGATGTGAATGATCTTTCTGAAGCCAACCAAAAGCTTCCAGGGTCCTCAGGCACAGACAGCGTCTGCCTTGTAGCTGGGAGAAGACCCCTGCTCAGGGAGGCAGTGGTGTAGAAGTTTGTAACCTCTCAGAGGAAATTCAGGATGCTGGTGGGCGCCTAGGGGAGGTCTCTGCTCAGAAATGAACAGAGCACAAAGGCTGCAAGCTGGGGCTGGGTGCTGGGAACTGGGCCCTCAGCCACGCCCTGAGGGGCAGTGGCTCGTTCGGCCCCAGCACTTGGGCCAGTAGAGTTCGCTGGGGTGAGGGGCTTTCAAAAGGAGCGACTCACCAAAATCAAATGATGGACTATGGGCATCATTTTGCTTTGAAAATTCAGAAGAAAATAGAAATTTTGAAAATATCATTTTAAAATGTTTGAGCACTATTTATTTATTTATTTTTAATAAATTGTAAAGACCTGGATCAACTGCTTGGAAGTGAGCATTATTTTTGAATAATGCTATATAATGAAAAAGAAGCTATATAATGAAAAAGAAGAAATACTCATCAAATGCTACAGTGGGCTATTACAACTCAGCGTGTGAGCAGAGCCAAAACTTGGTTTCATGAAATGACTTAAAATTGAGTAGTTCATACAATTAATTTCAATTCTACACACAAGGTAGAAACTGGATTTGAATTCGGTTTCAGTCACGGGCTCTTGAGGACTCAGTTCTTCCTTTTGTGGTCTAATGGCCTGGTATCCCTTCCCTTAGGACCACAGTGCCAGGCTCAGGCCAAGCTGAAATGTGTCCCTCCCACTGGGCTTCAGCATGCCTACATCCCCTTTCTAGAGTCTCCACAGGCGGCCTCTGGCCTGAGCAATGTATCACTGAGTGCTGCTGGACTCTCATGGAACTCTAGCATGTCTCTTTTGGGAGGGGCCAGGCCAGATTGTTGCTTTGTAGAGGAGAACAGTGTCCCCTTGTCTCAAATTTTCCATGGAAGGTGGCCAAGATCTTCTGCTGAAGCAGGTGGCATTACAGCGAATAATGGCAAACTGGTCACCGCAGATCACTGGGCTGCTCCATTGGAAGTGGAGAGTGAGGTTCCTAGGTTGATGTAGCAGATGACTGAGCCCCACAACAGAGCTAGTCGGTCACAGCCTCTGCAACACCAACCCTAACTTTGCAAAGACCGCCTGGGACATTCATAAAGTCCCACCCCAAACCTTTCTACTGCCGAGGAAACAATTTTGAGGTGGAAATTAATGGATTACTTGTGAAGTAAGCCCACATGTTTGAACTAAAGGTCACCTCTGGAGCATCCAGGAAGATGTTGCCAAGTTGTGAGCCCTACCTAAGTACACGAGACGTTTAGGTGCACATGTGTGCACTTCAGATATTTTACTTAACCGAGTGTGTGTTGTGTTTGGCCGGGATCACTTGGAGAACCTGGGACTCCCTTCCATTATAATTAACGTATTTCATGACTTCTCAGTACAGTTGGGAAGGTGGAAGAAAAATAGACAGGTTGACATTCCTTTTCATATTCCTCATTTGAAACTGGCTGGGATCGTGCAGCCAAAAGGAGTCATTATTTTGCTTGGCAAGTCTGCAGTAATTCTCAAAACTTCCATTGCGTGATTAACAGGAGCAGCAAGGAAGCAAAACTTCACCCGGATGAGGGTGGAGGAAGGGTGTCTGTGTGTGCAAGTTTCCCCAGGGCTGATGAGGCGTGGTTTCTGGTTCTTGGCACGATGTGGGTGCTTGGGAAGATTCCCCTGAGTAACCGCAGAATAAGAGGGTGAAGTCTGAAAGAGCTCTAGGCCCCATGCCCAGCGTCCCATGCTCCCCCTCACAGTTTGTGGGACTTTTTCTTCCACAGGGTGGCTTTGGCCGAAGGGGACCCCCCGGAGCTAAGGTGAGCCTCATGCAGTGCCCCCTGGAGACTCTCTTCAAACAGCCCAGATGCCGCCCAGCCCAGGAGTGAAAAACACTCTCTCCTGTGAACCCAAAGCTTCGGAGACAGATACCAATCAATTTAGAAAGTTTATTTCGCCAAGGTTAAAGACATGCCCATGACACAGCCTCAGGAGGCCCTGATGACACCTGCCCAAGGTGTTCGGGGCACAGCTTGGTTTTACACATTTTAGGGAGACATGAGACATCAATCAATATGTGTGAGATATACATTGGTTCGGTCCAGAAAGGTGGGACAACTCGAGGAGGCTTCCAGGTCATAGGTAGATAAGAGACAAAAGGTAGCATTCTTTTGAGTCTCTGATTAGCCTTTCACTGAATACACAGTTTACCAGAACAGTCACCTATGCCTTAGTTAGGCTTAGTGAAAAATAAGGTGAAGGAAGCAATTGGATATGCCTTTGTCTCCCATGAGCAGAGGGATGACTTTCAGTTCTGTCTGTCCTTTGTCCACAAGGAATTTCCCTGTGGGCAGAATGTGAGGGAGGTATGCAGCTTAAAAAAAAAAAAATCTGGCCAGGACAGTGGCTGACGCCTGTAATCCCAGCACTCTGGGAGGCTGAGACAGGCGGATCACCTGAGGTTGGGAGTTCGAGGCTAGCCTGACCAATATGGAGAAACCCTGTCTCTACTAAAAATACAAAATAGCCAGGCGTGGTGGTGCATGCTTGTAAGCTTGTAATCCCAGCTACTCAGGAGCCTGAGGCAAGAGAATCACTTGAACCCGGGAGGCAGAGGTTGCAGTGAGCCAAGATCATGCCACTGCACTCCAGCCTGGGCAACTAGAGTGAAACTCCATCTCAAAAAAAAAGAAAAAATTCTTTGTAGCTATCTTATTTAAGAACAGAATGGGAGGCAGCTCTGTCTGATGCAGTTCCCAGCTTGACTTTTCCCTTTGGCTTAGCGATTTTGGGGTTCTGAGATTTATTTTTCTTTCATCCTCCTTGGGCTGTCATGGCTCCCGAGGCTCTGTCAGCCGTCTCCTTAAACAGCCTCTTCTGCAGAGTCTAGAGAAAATGGTGCCCAGTGGGGACTTGGGGTCCAAGTGCAGGAAACATGATTGAGGCAGTAGTGTCCCAGGTGGGCGCCTCTTCCAGAACGTGCCCACCTATCTGGCCATCAGCAACCCGCAACTTCCCGGTGTCTCGGTCCTCTGCTTTAGGTCTAAATGATCCCTGTTTCACAAAGCTGTCCGAGGAGAGGTGAGGCAAGAGTGAGGAACAATTGTAGAAGTGCAGGGAGACAGCTGGCTCCTGTGTTTAGTGTCTCGCCTGGGGTTACCGCTTTGATCATCTGTTACCTCTGGAAGAGCTGAGTTTTCCCTGGTTGCTTTCCAAGTCCCTGGCCCAGAAATGACTGTAGAGCAAAGAGCTGACGTTGACAGGAACCATCCTGACTCCTCCCTGCATCTTCTCTTATTTCAAAGGGCAACAAGGGCGGTCCTGGCCAGCCGGGCTTTGAGGGAGAGCAGGGGACCAGAGGTGCACAGGTGAGTGCTCCCGTGTGTGACTGTGTGCTCTCTGATATTTCACAAATCATTTAAAAAGTGATTGGGTGGCATTGATATCCGGAAAGTTAACCATTTTAAAGTGAACAATCCAGTGGCATTTAGTACTTCCACAATGCTGTGCAATCATCACCTCTATCTAGGTTCAAAACACAGTCTCGAAGGAGACCTGTACCCATTAGCGGTCACTCCCCATCACCCTCCACCCCGAGTCCCTGGCAACCACTAATCTCTCTCTCTTTATGGATTTGCCCACTATGGATATTTTGTATAAATGGAATCACTTACTAGGCAGCTTTGTGTGTGTGGCTTGACGGAGCATCATGTTCTTGAGCTTCATCCACATTGCAGCATGTAGAAGCACTTCATTCCTTTACATGGTGGAAGGATACTCTGTTGTGTGGCTACAGCACACTTTGTTTATCCACTCATTGGTTGATGGAGATTTAGGTTGTTTCCGCCTTCTGGCAATTGTGAATGATGCTTCTGTGAAGATTCTCCTACACGTTTTTGTCTGAATGCTTGTTGCTTGTATACATTTTAAGCTCACTTGCCTATTCACGTTCTGGATTGAGGCAGCTGCTACTGCAGCTAAGACAGGAGAATTGTGGGTTTTGGTGGCCGTTTTTGGCCAGCAGAAGTGAGGTTCCAGGCCCTGTGGGATGGGCAGATGCCATGCAGAGGCTTCTCATGGAAAGTCACCTCATTAGCACTCACGATGGTCTTTTCCTTCCTCAGGGCCCAGCTGGTCCTGCCGGTCCTCCAGGGCTGATAGGAGAACAAGGCATTTCTGGACCTCGGGTAAGCCTGTCCTAATACCAGCCCCCTCTGTAGCTGAACAGAGGGCACATTGCCAAGCAGGCTGAGAGTTTCACGGATGATGCTATTGTAGACAGACCTCCCTTTAGCTCTCCTCTTTGGCAACAAAACCCCCAGATTTAACCTCAGGCCTTGCAGTGACTGGCTACTTCACCCCAAGAAAGTAAGAGTTTCCTTTTTTGGTGCTCCACGGGCCTCTAAGTCTCAATTCTGCTCCTTCCAAGTGTCCCTGGGTGGAAATCAGGGGATATGCCTCAGGATGGAATCCTGGAAAATGTAAATCTACCAAAATGCTTAGATTCTGCAAGGTGTTTCACCTTTGGTCCCTGGAGATAGCCCCTTGTGCTTATGTATTTTGTATAGTGAGTGCCTCAAGTTCACCCATGAGTTCAGCACAGAAGATGGCCCTTAAACTTGCTGTGACCGCAGATGTTATCTTGCAATGCAGCTATCAGCAATGATGAGCAGAGACACACTGTCATTGCTGGGCTAGGATCAGGTGTCACGGAATTACGTATTCGGGTTTCCCTCATGTCTGAGATGATATTGAGGGAGGCATCCTATCATTTATTACCAAAAAATGACTAATAAACTGGTAACGAGCTCAATATGTTGCTACATAAATGTACAAAAATATTTTATGGTGGAAGCAGGCAAGAACTTGCTTAGAAAGTCCTTCTCTAGCTTGAAAGCTGATAAATACATATCTTTAGACGTTTTTAAAAAACATTTACTTAACTTGTAATTAATCAACAATTTAAGATGGTATAGATGCAAAGCTATTCAAATAGTTATCCAGTAGCTCCAGAAACATTTATTAATTTGCACTTTTTCACCATCTCTTTTACGTTATTTCTGGGCTGGGTAGACTGTACCACATTTTAAGAGTTAATTTCATCCATCAGTTTATTCATTCACCTAACAGGCTTTAACATACCCATATGTACCAGGTGCTCACTGTGAGGGTGTGAAAAGGGAGGCAGAATAAAGTCACATAAAATCTGGGAGCTTGCCGTCCTGTCAGGAACCTAGGATATGTACATTAATAACTGCAACATGCATTAATTTGTGAAAACTGGCACTGAGAGGTAATACTCATGTTTTACATTTGTGCATGCCATTTCTGTGCATGTTTATATTTGAGTCCGTAGCCCCGTGCTCAGAGCTGAGTGCTTGGGATTTGCAGGCGGGACAGGTCCCATGCCCCTGGCAGGCTCTGACTTCCATGCAGGGGAGAGTCAGGTTTCAGAGACCAATCTGCCTGGACGGTTGGCCACTTGACTGACCCATTCCTCCCCTCCTGCTCCAGGGAAGCGGAGGTGCCGCTGGTGCTCCTGGAGAACGAGGCAGAACCGGTCCCCTGGGAAGAAAGGTTTGTCTTTAGAAAGGTAGAGCTTTCCTGAGGACAGGGACCAGCCAGGCACACATGCCCCTCTCCCTCTTTGGTCAGTCTGTCTGTCCCTCCTCTTCAGTACTACTGGTTCCCACTCCAGCCTCCCCTGTTGATCGCGGCTTGGCCAGTGGAATCATTGTCCCCCAACAATCCCCACCATAATTCCCACCACCATCCCTGCCACCAACCATCTCTGCTCAGAGGGCTGGCTTTCTCCTGGCCACAGCCCTCCATCAGCTGCCAGGTTTTCTGCTCCTCTCTTGCTTGGCTTGTGCCAATAGTGCAGCACCCTCTGAGCCGTCAGAGCAGCCGGGCAGTGCTTGGTACAGTTTCAGTATAATATGGAACGAGCAGTCTTTAAACGTGGGCAGTGCACGCACAGCGGCTCAGCTAATCACATTTAGATCATCCGAGAGCCCCGACCCTGACTGTCCTGGATAACAGCAAGTCTGCTGTATGAAGGCTGCCTGAGAACCTCCTTTCGCTTTGAGATAAATTACAATTTGTCATAACCAGTCCGAAAAGACTGCATGTTCTCTGTAAAAGAAATGATTTCCTGTGAATCCACGATGGTCTCTGCCTGGAGAGTGTTTTGGGGTTTTATGCTGGGCTCAATGCCCACCACCTTCCGTGCCTTCTTCTCCCAGCTGTTACTCTCTCTTCTCATCAGCCCGTCCCCCATGCCACGCTGGTGAAAAGGACAAACACAAACCCTCCTGGATTCTTTTCCAGGAATTTGCACATGAATGTTGCAATTTAGAAAATCATTCCACCGAAATCTCAAAGGTGAAGTCAGCATGTTGCAGCACCCTTACCTAGAGCAAAAGCATGGCTTGGCATCACACTGTAAGCCAGCCTCAGGCCACAGGGTCTCAGCCAGCCTCAGGCCACAGGGTCTCAGCCATGTTTCTCATGTCTAGGGTGAGCCCGGAGAGCCAGGACCAAAAGGAGGAATCGGGAACCGGGGCCCTCGTGGGGAGACGGTAAGGTCACAGCGCGCTTGGGGTCAGGCTGTCGCTGACTCTTTGCTGGAAGGTGCAGGAAGCCAGGAGAGGGTTCCAAATAAAGATGAGCCTTGCTTCTTGTATTATTGGGGATACGGCTGGAAATGCTGAAACTTGCTCATCCATGGCAAATTAATTTAACAAGTTTTATTTTATTGGCAGGGGTAGAGAGGTGGGGCGGGCCGTGGGGAGAGACATTTTTTCCCCTGTGTTTTTCCTGATACAAGAGAATGTAGAGGCTAATGAAGCTTAAACCACCTTCATCTTAGGTCCCGCAAATGCTTTGCAAGCATAACTAGATGAAGCTTTTCTGCAAAGAAGTAAATGTCATTTGGGTTAAAATGGAATTGGATTTGATTAGGTCTCAGTCCAGATGGAAACAATTTCTTTTGAATGAGACATCTTAGGAATAGAAATTATTACCTCAGTAACTCATTTTTTAAATGCTATTTAAAAATGCCCCAAGAACTCACCAACAATAATTTTGTAATGTACATTTCTACGTTACAAAAGAATAAAGAAATCTACGGTCCATTGTGACTTTTTCCAAAAGGAGTCATGGCACCTAAGCACTCTATAAAAGGACCAGGTTGATCTGACTGTTTTAATTCCAAGCATCAAAATATTTTTCTTTCTTTCATTTTTGTCTTTTCAACTAACTGAAGTTTAAAAACGAATCTGTTTGTATTACTTTTAATCTCAGAAGCACAGGGAAAAAATCAGACTTCAAACCATTGAAGGAAATCTCTTCCTGATTCTGTTTCTATTAATTTGGGTCAACAGATCTCTAGTTGTTGATATCTGTTGAAAACTGTAAATTAACTAAGTGGCAATTCCTACATATGTTAGAGATAGTAATGTACAATTCACACAAATTCTTCTGATTCTTCTGATTCATAATTAATGACGTCCAGTTCTGAATGCTCCTCATGAGAGAGCAACAGGAACAGATCTGAGCATGCTGGGGGGAGGTGTTGGAAAGGAGGGGGTCTAGGGGTGATGACTTGGAAGGAAGGGAAGGGATATGGGGAGGGGGAATATGACCTGGGCCTGAGAGATGGAGTTCAGTGTTTTGGTTTTGAAGTAGAATCAAAGACTTATGGATGCATAGAATCAAAGTAACCATCAAGATTCCTGTCAATTCTAAGATTCTTGGGGTTGACGAGTCTTTGATTCTACATCCAAACAGAATCTTTACCAAAAGCAACCAGCAGTTCTTTCTATGTTAGTCTGCCAGTGCCATTTTGCTACGGGAGTCCTTTGAGCCCACCGCCTACAGAAATGGTCTTGTTCACACTTGGAGGATAGGACAGGAGTGGGAAGTATGCCTACTCCTGTGCCTTAGTCTGCAAACATTTCAGGAGCTCAAGGATCCACTTCTCGGGGGCAGCGGCAGGGCAGAGACGGTGGTTATGGTGTGCCAGGCATGGCGACCTATAGTCACATCTCTTTCCCACTCTTAGGGAGATGACGGGAGAGACGGAGTTGGCAGTGAAGGGCGCAGAGGCAAAAAAGTACGTATCTGCTGAGGATTATCCAAGCGTCCTTGCTGCCAGGAGGCTCCAAGGACAACTTCTGATGTGTTGTGTTTTAAAAGAATTATTTCTTTAAAAATTGTCTTTGTATTTGAGTGAGTGTTTTCTTTTGATGACTCAGCAGACATTTCTTTCTTTCAAGGTCCATTTATTTTAGATGAATTTAAATTAGAATCAAGTATTAAATAATCTATTTTTCCTTTATAGGGAGAAAGAGGATTCCCTGGATACCCAGGACCAAAGGTAAATAATCCCTGGTCGGTGAAGCATCATCATGATTTTGGGATGGCTCTGGTATGTCCATGGACTGAGAATCAGAATATCTTGGCATTAGTCTTGGGTCAGCCACTCAGTTAACTGGGCTACCCTGAGAAAGACCCTTCCTTCCCTAAAATACTCTCTCATCTGTCAAGTGGAGGTCATGATACATACTTGTCCTGGTGTTTATGAGATTTAAATAAAATATGCTGCAATCAAAGTACTCTGTAAGCTGTGAAATGCTATAACCTACATGATAGTATCATTACTGATTAATTAAATTAAGACCATCTGCAAATACCACAAATATAGTAGTAACCCACTGGAAAAGTGAATCAAAGCTAACCACTTGGCTGCCCTGGAAAAGTGTGACCCACACGTCTCCTGGATGTCTTACCCCACGGACCCTCAGTGAGATCTTCTGTTCCAGAGCTTACTGTGCCACTTCTTGGCTTTCTTCCCAGGGTAACCCAGGCGAGCCTGGGCTAAATGGAACAACAGGACCCAAAGGCATCAGAGGCCGAAGGGTAAGTTTGCGTGGGCCTTGGCTGCAGGTGAGGAATGAGAACGTATGTCTCAATGTGATTAACTGCTGAGGCTTTGACAATTATCCTTCACTTGCACCCTGGCCAGGGATAGCACAGGGTGGAAGGAAGGGAATCCTGAGCCCCAGACCAATGTCCTCAGGGTGCCACCATGGCTGTGGTCCATGGCTCTCCTCCTGTAGGTGTATTCCTCTTCCTCCAACTCACCTCCAGGGTCGCCAGCCCAGCTCACTCCAGGCACAGCACCCACCTACACTCTCCAATCTCATTATGGGTGACTGGGAAGTCTGTGCAGTCACTTTGGGCCATACCCACCCAGTCGGCCAGGCAATGGGAGTGAATGAGGCATGGCAACTGCTTCTGAAGCCTCTGGGCTTGCAAGCAAGCCAGGCCAAGGCCATGGGCTCCTCAGACTACTGGTGCTGAGATTCCTCTTCCTTAAGCTACTTTTGGCCCTGATAGCTCTTTTCTTTTTATTCTTTGTGTGTGTGTGTGTGTGTGTGACAAGGTCTCACTCTGTTGCCAAGGTCTCAGTCTGTCATCTGGGCTGGAGTGCAGTGGTGCCATCTTGGCTCACTGCAACCTCCATCTCCTGGGATCAAGCGATCCTCACACCTCAGCCTCCCAAAGTGCTGGGATTACATGCATGAGACACCACACCTGGCCAGATTATTCTTCAATGGATGTTTACTCACCCTCTTAAAACGGCAGAGTCTTCAATTAGCAAATTGTGGCCTAGATCTGTGTAAATGTTGCTAACAGTTATTTTCAGCCTGAAATGTAGTTTAAAAAGAAACATAATTATCCTATTAATTTGATCAGTGAAGACAGTCAAACTAGATCATTTAATGTCCCAAAGAGCTTTAAAACATTGGATGATGATTATCTACACTGAACACATGAGCTAATTCACTGTCTGTTACCTATTCTCCTGGGAGTCCTTAGTAATCATATTAATGGTTCTTGGGAAAGCATCTGTCTTACCTTAGCCTGGCAGAGAACACAATATACAACACCTCTATAGTTGGTGGGGGACTCCCATTGGCTTTGTTGAGGTTGCTTGTCCCTAAACTTGCATTTAAGAGACACTTTAGCTCCCTTAAAGTGAGAGATTTCTCGTGGTGATGGAGTCCCTTGGGTTAGATCACTTTTACCGTCCCTTCCAACTATAGGAGCCTTAAATTCTCCACTTTCTGACACAGTTGAACAATGTTTGTTCTGCTCCCTCTAGGGAAATTCGGGACCTCCAGGGATAGTTGGACAGAAAGGAGACCCTGGCTACCCAGGACCAGCTGTAAGTATTTATCCAGTTCTGACCCAGCCACCTGGCCCTGGGTGCTTTACACGTGGTCCCTGAAAACTTCCCACCATCTGCTTTGCTCACAAGAAAATGTGCTCTCTTTGTATTTGCTTGGTTGTCAAACCGCCTCTCTGACATCATGATGCAGCAAAGAGATTTTGAATTTTAGAGTAACAAGAAACTTTAAAGAAATAGGTTTCATGGGATATCCTGTCATCTAGGGAGTATTGTAATTTGCCTTTATAGTTTCCTGGCATAGGTGCATTTGAGGTTTGTGTGGAGAAGAAACCAAAGAGGAGAAATCTAAATACCTTTTGCTTGCATCTTGTAGAAGCAGTGCAATTATGCCAGGCCTTGGTTTGACAATGCTTCCTGTGGTCTATGAAATCCCCAAGGGAGCTCCTGATTTGTGGTTAAAGCCCACTAGTTATGCTGCCACCAGGAGCCGGGAGGGCATCCTCCCACAGCCCTTCCAAACCTCTTTATTGCTAATACCTTTGTTTTCTTATTTGAATTTCTCCATATATTGTCCCTCAATATTGAAATTGGTGAGTTTCAAAAAATAATGGAAAAGATAATTCGGGAGTTGGAAAATCATTCCTAGAAGGAAAGGTTCAGGGCTTAGTTTGGTTGAATTAGGGAAAAGAAGGCTGGTCAGGTGGGTCTGATTGCTGTCTTTAAGTAGGTGAAGTGTTGGGGGGAGCACATTAAGCCAGTTCCTGCAGAAGACCAAGCAGGCAGAAATAGCCTCCTGGAAAGACAACTAATGGCCCATGAGATGCCTGCTGGGCTGTCAGGGTGGTGAGGTTTAGGCATGGGACACTGAGGGAAGCCACGAGTCAGTCCCTAGAGCTCCTCGGGGTGGAATTCAGCTGGGATGCTTTAGAGACGGAGGGAGCCAGGGCAGCTCAATGATCTCTCACTGCCCCTTCAGCAGGGGACAGCGTATCAAGCAAGTGTGTGAAAGGGAGCTCTTTTCTCAAGAGAAGCAGAATCTAGACCCAAGTTCACTCGTGGGCTTTACATGGATTGGTGGTGAGCTTCCTGGTTTCAGAACATGAGACTATTTCAAAAGCCAAATGACCTCCCAGGGAAACACATTTGCTCCAGAATCTTCTCTTTTTTGCTTTGCAAGGGATAAAATCAGGTTTATAGGGAGAGGCTGTAAACAATCAAGGTTATCCAGGGGCCCCTTTGTCTTGCTCTGTGTATTTCTGGGGGCCAAAGCCTGTTTATTCGAATTCCCCATCTGCTGTGCCTCTCACCTTTCGTTCCTTGGTTTTACAGGGTCCCAAGGGCAACAGGGGCGACTCCATCGATGTAAGTTGCATGTGTCCAGAATGACTCATTAACCTCATGAGCCTTTGATTTGCTCTCTTTACGTATTCTTTTATTTTCTTTTAAAGCAATGTGCCCTCATCCAAAGCATCAAAGACAAATGCCGTAAGTACATGATTTTCTGTTGTCTCACAATGCATATTTTTACATTCGAAATTCTCACATGGTAGAGTAGTCTCTCACCCTTTCTTCTCTTTGCTTCTTTTCTAGCTTGCTGTTATGGTAAGTTGATTTTGGTGACTTTCTCCTAAGGAAAGGAAGCCTCCCTTTTGTAGTAAGTACAGTTTGTCTTTAACCCTCCACCCTCTACTTTCCACAGGGCCCCTGGAGTGCCCCGTCTTCCCAACAGAACTAGCCTTTGCTTTAGACACCTCTGAGGGAGTCAACCAAGACACTTTCGGCCGGATGCGAGATGTGGTCTTGAGTATTGTGAATGACCTGACCATTGCTGAGAGCAACTGCCCACGGGGGGCCCGGGTGGCTGTGGTCACCTACAACAACGAGGTGACCACGGAGATCCGGTTCGCTGACTCCAAGAGGAAGTCGGTCCTCCTGGACAAGATTAAGAACCTTCAGGTGGCCCTGACATCCAAACAGCAGAGTCTGGAGACTGCCATGTCGTTTGTGGCCAGGAACACATTTAAGCGTGTGAGGAACGGATTCCTGATGAGGAAAGTGGCTGTTTTCTTCAGCAACACGCCCACGAGAGCATCCCCACAGCTCAGAGAGGCTGTGCTCAAGCTCTCAGATGCGGGGATCACCCCCTTGTTCCTTACAAGGCAGGAAGACCGGCAGCTCATCAACGCTTTGCAGGTCTGTGCTCTGTGCGTGCTGTTGGCATCTCCCTTTCTTCTGGGGCTCTGAGAAGGTTCTCAGACACGTCCATGCTCCTTTGTGGCTTCATGTCCCATAGCTCCTAAAACATCCCCAATGAGGCCATCTGCCTGAGAACTTCTCTTGTGAGGTCTCCAGGACAACCTCGTGGCTCCAGCACTACAGGGACGCCTACATGCTTGTAGCACTGCCCCCAGGTCCCTCCTCACATGTTGACAGCTCTTGCCGGTTAGTGATGCTAGTGTTGGTGACACTCTCTGTCTACTAACAAGGTGGTGTGACTTGTTTGCTTTATTCATGAGGAACTGGACGTTTGGATCCGTCCTGTCTCCTCCCAAGATGGCCCCCTGTGCACACTCTGAGCTGTGTCTTACTGTGTACTGGGCATTTGCTTCCCATAACTGGCTGGTGAGGTTTGTATCATCAGTCTCACCTCATGGATAGGAAGATCCTGCTGTTAGTGAGGTGCTCGTGAGAGGCTAGGACCCTAGTCCATTAGACTCTGAAACCCATGTGCTGATGATACCCATTCCAGTCTCCACTCTGTCCCAATCAGCCCTGAAGGTGAATATCCAGGGTGGCTCTGGAGGCCTGCAGTCTCTTAATGAGGTCCCCAAAACTATGCCGACTCAGCACCCCCAATCTACACCACTGTGCAAAGCTTTCTTCAGTGAGGCCCCAAGGGTCAGCCCACGGAGAGGCCAAGTGTCGCTTGTAATTCTATTAAGTAACTGGTTTAATTGTGTTTTTTTTTTTTTTTTTTTTTTTTTTGAGACAGAGTCTTGCTCTGTCACCCAGGCTGGAGTGCAATGGCGTGATCTCGGCTCACTGCAACCTCCACCTTCCAGTTTCAAGTGATTCTCCTGCTTCAGCCTCCTGAGTAGCTGGGATTACAGGCACTCGCCACCAAGCCTAGCTAATTTTTGTATTTTTCTTTCTTTTTTTTTTTTTAGTAGAGACGGGGGTTTCACCATGTTGGTCAGACTGGTCTCGAACTCCTGACCGCGTGATCTGCCTGCCTCGGCCTCCCAAAGTGCTGGGGTTACAGGCGTAAGCCACCGCACCCAGCCAACTAGTTTAATTCTTACATCAATTAATATTTATTCAGTGCAGTTCTGGCGATACTGTTCAAGACAGATGGGTGATGGGTAGCAAGGAGTCCACCCGGGAGTCAGGAGGCCTTGGCCTGGTTCCACACTCCCCCCACCCATTTAAAGTAATGTGCACACCACTTAGCGTCCCTGCGTCTCAGATTTTTCACCTGTAAATTGAGACTGGGGCAGGATGATTGCTAATGTCTTTCCTTCCACATTGGATATTCTATGCTTTTACCACAGCCTGTGTCGGCGAAAGACATTGGGTCATCGCTGCCATTCCTCAGGGCTTGTTCTGCCGAACACAGGATGATTTGTGCATAGAGCGCTGGGCTTGGGAATTCAGTATTGAAGTTGGGCTACCGGCCATGTGCTCTTGATGGGGGGGTTCATTCACATAAGTCTGTCCTTGTGTGGGCTGCGGGACCCAGAACCACGTGAGTTTCTTAGCATGGTTTCAACGAGATCAAAAAATTGTTCATTCATTAATTATTTGCTCATTCATTCATTCAAACTAGCTATTTGTTAAATGAATAATTACTAATCGTGTGCCAGGTACGGCGATAGACAGGACTCTTTGCACCCACTGGGAGTGATTTTGTTACTTGCTTTAACCACACCTGAGAGGGTGGGGAAGGGATGGAGCTCCCATATTGTTGCTAAAAATAACGATAAGATTAAGTTCCTACTGTTTGCCAGAGGATACACCAGTTACTAACATTTATTATCTAATTTAACCCTCCAAATGACACCATTAGGAAGGTATTACCCCCCATTTTACAGCTGAAAAAAACTGAACCCCATTTGAACGGGATATGAACTCCAGCTCACCCTAGTAGAATAAAACCTATGTCTTTCTATTATACTCAGAGCCTAGCCCCACCCCCAAATGAGAAGATATTCCCAATACTGCCCTATTGGGAAGTTAATCTATTTTATTGATGTAGCTTTGATTTACTCCTCTGCCATATTTTCAGATATTAGTGATCATGTACGCCCCTACCAAAGTTGTTCTTTTGTTTAAACCAGATCAATAACACAGCAGTGGGGCATGCGCTTGTCCTGCCTGCAGGGAGAGACCTCACAGACTTCCTGGAGAATGTCCTCACGTGTCATGTTTGCTTGGGTAAGCTGTTTCTCTAACAGGAAGATCTGCTCAGCTGCAATTGCAAAACATAATATCCATGGGAGAGTGAGAGAATAATGATGATCTGTAAAAAGAGCTTGAGTTCAATTGATTCACAAAGCCTCGTATTTACCAGAGTAAATACTACTGCAGCAGTTTCTATATTAAAAATGGACCTCCCAAAACAGAGCTTCTCTTTGATGGCGGATAATTCATTTTATAGGTAACAAAGGAGGAGGCAGTTTCTGCTTAAGTTTTGACATTAGAATCTAGAATGAAAATATTGGCACTAGTGACTTTCTAGAACATATTTCTTCAAAGAGTGGCAGAGAAGTAATATAATTTTTCATTTCTTTTAAAAATGCCAGCACATGGTATACTACAAAGATTTTAGGTTAGTGATTTGTTTCATCTACTAAGTATTAGGTGATAGAAACTGAAATCTGGCCATAATCAAATCAAGGCAAGATATAAATTGGTTTTGGTTGTGATTTTTTTTTTTATTTTTTAGACAGAGTCTTGCTCTTGTTGCCCAGGCTGGAGTGCAGTGGCACAATCTTGGCTCACTGCAACCTCTGCTTCCTGGGTTCAAGCGATTCTCCTGCCTCAGCCTCCAGAGTAGCTTGGATTACAGGCATGCGCCATCAGGCCCAGCTAATTTTTGTATTTTTAGTAGAGACAGGGTTTCACCATGTTGGCCAGGATGATCTCGATCTCTTGACCTCGTGATCCACCTGCCTTGGCCTCCCAAAGTGCTGGGATTACAGGCGTGAGCCACTGCTTCCGGCCCGCTTTTGATCTTATGTGATCATTTTAATCAACCAAGTCTCCCAGCAGATTGATGAGCTGTGTATCCTGCTGTGGGTGTCACAGAACAAATAGGCTGCCATGCTTCTTTCTAGACGTCTGCAACATCGACCCATCCTGTGGATTTGGCAGTTGGAGGCCTTCCTTCAGGGACAGGAGAGCGGCAGGGAGCGATGTGGACATCGACATGGCTTTCATCTTAGACAGCGCTGAGACCACCACCCTGTTCCAGTTCAATGAGATGAAGAAGTACATAGCGTACCTGGTCAGACAACTGGACATGAGCCCAGATCCCAAGGCCTCCCAGCACTTCGCCAGAGTGGCCGTTGTGCAGCACGCGCCCTCTGAGTCCGTGGACAATGCCAGCATGCCACCTGTGAAGGTGGAATTCTCCCTGACTGACTATGGCTCCAAGGAGAAGTTGGTGGACTTCCTCAGCAGGGGAATGACACAGTTGCAGGGAACCAGGGCCTTGGGCAGTGCCATTGAATACACCATAGAGAATGTCTTTGAAAGTGCCCCAAACCCACGGGACCTGAAAATTGTGGTCCTGATGCTGACGGGCGAGGTGCCGGAGCAGCAGCTGGAGGAGGCCCAGAGAGTCATCCTGCAGGCCAAATGCAAGGGCTACTTCTTCGTGGTCCTGGGCATTGGCAGGAAGGTGAACATCAAGGAGGTATACACCTTCGCCAGTGAGCCAAATGATGTCTTCTTCAAATTAGTGGACAAGTCCACCGAGCTCAACGAGGAGCCTTTGATGCGCTTTGGGAGGCTGTTGCCGTCCTTCGTCAGCAGTAAGTCCTGCGTGGCACAGCATGTGCCCTGGCCTGGCTTTATGCTCGGGCCAGGAGAAGTGTAGGAACAGTCATGGAAAAGACAACCGATGTGTTGACAGGAACTGTTTCATTCATTGAACAGACATATATTGACACCTGCCATATGCCACAAATGCTTTTAGGAGCCAGAGTAAGCAGGGAACATGCAGACAGAATCCTTGTTCTCATTGATTCCTTTATTCCACCACATTTGACCAAGCGCCACCTAGTCATAAGGCACTCTTGGTGTCCTTAACAGTTTACAAATGGGTGGGCAAATGGATCAAATGCACATTTATTACGCATGACATAGTAGGCTGGCATGTTGCGAGAGAAGTGATTTCTGTTAGGGGCACCGGGGAAAGCTTCTAGAAAGAGTTGCTTTGATCTGGGCTTAGCCACCAGCCCCGTGCTTGGATACCACTGGGTCTTTGCTCATGGGGCTCCCCCTCCCTGGAATGCTCTCCACCGCACTTCAGCAGCAAACCCATATTCATCTTCAAAGTTCAATTCCAATGGCTTCTGCTCGCCATGGAAGCTGCTGCTCCCAAGGCCTGCTCATGGTTAATCCGGACACCCTATTTAGGGCATCTATTACCTGGCCTGTTGATCATTTATTTGTGGGTCTGTGGTCCCCTAGACTGCTCTTTGAGGAGGTGCAGCCTATTATAGTTTCCAGAGCCTGTGTACAGTGTGCAGCCCAGGGTCAGTACAGGCAAGGCTTGGAACAGATGAGGGGGATTTATAAAGTATAAGTAAACATGTATATGCTAAATGTTTATTATTTAAGGCAATGTTGAGGTCTATGAAAACAGTATTCACATTTGTGAAGGTCTGGCCCCCAAAAGAGTCAAAGAAAAATGTGAAGCAAAGGTAAGCCCCCAGGTTCACCCACAGGTCACTGTTCCTGTCTTCCAAAGATTAAAAACAAAAGCTTTGTTCAACAAAGCATTGAGAAAATCTGAAAAGCAGTTGGATTATAATCTGATGTCCAAGAGTCTAGAACTTGTTGAACTCTCCACTTGATTTTTCTTCTATCCCTGTCTTCTCTCTCATGTTGGATAAATATATCTTTAACTTAATCACCCAAATATTGCCAAATAGAACATATTGGCTTACCATGTTTTATGGATCCAATGCCATCATACTTTATGTTTAAAATCACTGGACATAGTTTGTCTGATATAGTTAATTCAACAATAATTATGGGCTAAATAAATGTTATGTGATTCATTTAACTTGTTGACAGATTAATTTTAATTTTCATGTTATTAGCATGCGGTTCAATTGTTTTCTTTGTTTTTTTCTTTAGGTGAAAATGCTTTTTACTTGTCCCCAGATATCAGGAAACAGTGTGATTGGTTCCAAGGGGACCAACCCACAAAGAACCTTGTGAAGTTTGGTCACAAACAAGTGTAAGTGATTATAATTATTGTCTTAAAAATTGTAGCGCTGCAGGGAGTGCACAGGTCCTCCAACCACCTCCTGACTTTATGGGATGAGGACCTTGAAATCCAGAAAATGTGACTTCCCAAAGGTAATGTGGGTCATGCTTCTCAAATAATCTGTTTTATCAGTTAGCTTTTGCCATGTAACAAGCTACCCAAAACTTAGTGGCTTAAAACAACAACCACGTATTTATTTTCTTACTTAATTTATTTAGAGACAGAGTCTTGCTGTGTTGCCCAGGCTGGAGTGCAGTTGTGCAATCTTGGCTCACTGTAACCTCTGCCTCCTGGATTCAAGCAATTCTCATGCTTCAGCCTCCCGAGTAGCTGGGACTACAGGTGCATGCAGCCATGCCTGGCTAATTTTTGTATTTTTTTTTCAGTAGAGATGGGGTTTCACCATGTTGTCCAGCCTTGTCTAGAACTCCTGAACTCAAATGATCTGCCTGCCTCAGCCTCCCAAAGTGCTGGGATTATAAGCATGAGCCACTGGGCCTGGCCAACAACCACTTATTTAATTTGCAATTCTGTGGGTTAGCAATTTTTGTTTGGGCTCAACTGGGTGGTTCTTCTGTTTTCTCCTTGGATCCCTTATGTTTGTGGTCAGCTGCTTGTCAGCTATAGAGCTGCTGGTCTAGAGTGGTCTCAGATGGGCTGGTTCATCTCTGCTCCATGTGGTCTCTCATTCTCAGCAGGCTAGCTTGGGTTTGTTCACCAGGTGACCTGGCAGGGTTCCCTGAGAGAAGACAAGTGTGCAAGGCCTCTTGTGACCTAGGTTAGAACTGGCACACTGTTACTTCTGCCACGTTCTATTGACCAAAGCATGTCCAAAGGCTAACCTAGATTTAAGAATGGAAAACTAGGCTTGATGGAAGGACTTGCCACATTACATTGAAAGGGCATGGGCAGAGAGAAGGTAGATAATTGAGACCGTAGTTCCAAACAATTTACCATATCTGGTGTGAAATGATTACGTAAAAGAAGGATTGGATACATCAAAAAATGGACTCCATGTCTTCTTAAAATTATTAATGCTGTGATAACATGTAATGATGGTAATAATAGGAAGTCATGTGCATGTTCTATGAAGACTGACGGGAGGGGTGGGAGTGGGCAGGACTGTGGCACCCATGCCGATGCTGCTGCCTGGCCCATGTGCCGTGTTTCATGCCCTGCTCCATCTCGGGTGCCAACCCTAGGAGCAAAGAGGGCAGTGGGGGCATGTAACAGAGGGCTAGCTGGGGTGATGTGGCTGCAAGAACTGAGCCCCTGCAGCGTGTCAGCAATGTGTGCTCCTTAAGAGAATGTCACAGTGTGTCATGCTTTGGAGGGAAGTGCAGATTCTGCAGATTCTGAACTTCGTACACAGATGAGATGTGAACGCAAATGATCCTTCAAAAATGACTATCTGGCTTACTACTGGCTGACTCTCAAGATGGGGAAAGAGAGCCCATCTCTTCCTACTGCAGACCCTTCTGTCTATCACCACTTAAGTCCTTCAGCTCTTTCTTTTGACCTCAGAAGGAGTGGCTTTAAATCTCAGCATAGCAAGAATGAATATCATTGCTAAGGCCACTAGGACCCTTATCGTGGCACTGGATGCTTCATTTAGCTTTGTAGCCTCTATTTTTCTAGGCTCTAATGATTCGTATTTTTTCTCTGAAACCTTCCCTGAAATTGGCTCAACCTTTTTATCTTTAGGAAAACAGAATGAATGAAGTAACCTAGTATTTGAAGTCTTATGATATTAACTTGAAAATATATTAATACTTCCTAGGACAAGTAGCAAGATATGACTATAAAATAATATATTTTCTTCTAAGATCAAGAAAGCTATGAAGTGTGGGTCCTTGTTGTTATGTCTGTTTGATTAGGCTGCTATTCTCTCTAGATATTGGTAATAGATCAAGAAATTGTAAAAAAAAAAAATACACATACACAAAAATTAAGAGAAATAAAAAATATATATACTCCCAATAATAAGCCCTGGGAGCAAAATAGTACATGCTAACTTTATAATTTTCCAGCTCAACATAGCATTTGATTGAGTGGATATTTTCTTATAATGTAAGTAGCTAACTACTGATTTCATTTAATTTTTGGTGTATGTTTTGGTTGGTTAATTGCTATAATGAGAACATTGTTGGATATTATTTATTATTGTCCCTTATTTTCTCTCTGCCTTTATTTTAGAAATTGAAAGATGTTTTTGTAGAACAATATAAGCTTCATTTTTAATGGTTCTATTTTTCAATATGCTGTTCCATATCTTTTTTTAGGGAGGCACAGATCCTTAAAAGAAGGAATTTAATATATGCACTGCTATACATAATCTATAAAAACTATTGCATGCATTTTGCTAAAACAAATTTAATGTAGCTCATGGGGTTATGTCTTTATTTATTTTAGATAGCAGGTAAAAGTAGAGGTAATATTGAATTTGTCTTAACAGAAATGTTCCGAATAACGTTACTTCAAGTCCTACATCCAACCCAGTGACGACAATGAAGCCGGTGACTACGACGAAGCCGGTGACCACCACAACAAAGCCTGTAACCACCACAACAAAGCCTGTGACTATTATAAATCAGCCATCTGTGAAGCCAGCCGCTGCAAAGCCGGCCCCTGCAAAACCTGTGGCTGCCAAGCCTGTGGCCACAAAGACGGCCACTGTTAGACCCCCAGTGGCGGTGAGGCCAGCAATGGCAGCGAAGCCTGTAGCAGCAAAGCCAGCAGCTGTAAGACCTCCCGCTGCTGCTGCTGCAAAACCAGTGGCGACCAAGCCTGAGGTCCCTAGGCCACAGGCAGCCAAACCAGCTGCCACCAAGCCAGCCACCACTAAGCCCGTGGGTAAGAAAGCCCTTGCTAGGGCTGCCATCTTGTGACATCCTCATTTCCTGCTCCAGGGTGTGTTCCTCAAAGCCTGCATGTAACACACTCAGAATACAGTCCTTGATCTGGGCTTGTACACCTGGATGATGTATTTTAAGAGGTGTTGGTTAGGGATTCCAGCCTCCCACTCCCCATCCTGTGCCCTCAATCCTGTCTTGCGGTAGGGATAGGAAGCTCTCATTCTCCCTGGAATGTCAGTGGGGGCACAGCTCACCTCACCTGAAAATTGAGTTGTCTTAAACTAAAGGGAAAAGTTTCCATGTTGAAATAAGATTTTAGCTCCTATTTAGGGAGTGAGAGAGACAGAAAGAAAAACGCTGCAGTTGGTTCTTAGGCAGCAAGGCAGATGTTTCTGGGCTGGTGTATGGAGCCGGACTCGCCTACCTTAGAACATGCCTTGAAAAGGTCTGGGGGAGCCCTTTGCAACTGCAAACTTTGTCTCTGCCTCATACCCACAGAAAAAGGGCCCTAAGCTGTGTGCTGTGGCAATACTGGGTGTTCAGTCCAGCAGCTTGAAAAGTCAGAGCCTGGACCATCAGTCATTCCCCAAGGCTCAAATCTATGCTCATGCTGACCATGAGAAAAATATTGAAAGCAATGGCAAAAACCACAATGACTCTGCACCAACTTAATATATTTCAGACTGAATTAGATACAAAAGGTAGATGGCTTTAATGAGACCAAGAGTATGTTATTTTATCATTTTCCTAAAGAAGATACTGGAAGACACTACCGAATGTCACAAGCTGTAAAGGAAGGCTCATGATAAAATGGAAATTATCTTCATTTGATGAACAGTATGAAAGAGAGAAAGCAGAATTCCTTTAAAAGAATTTCATGTCATACCCTAAAATTTTATGACTTAATATATTTTAAATTATGGGGCTCATTTTGTAGCAAACACAACTTAGGATTAGTATGCTGCATTTCCAAAGTATCTTCTTAACAGGCGAGATTTTTAATAGAAAAAAAGTTGATGAATAATGAGATTTTTCATTACTGTGAATTTCACATTTCATGTATGCTGATAGATTATAAGAGCAATGTTTTTTAGGGGCTTGAACAAGAAATTAGTTCCCCGCCTCACCTAAATTTCAAGTCAATTTGTCTGTTAACACATCCCTTTCAGATTTCCTCTCTCTCTCATGCACAACAGTCATGGAGGATTTTATTTTTTATCTTCACGCTCTGATCTATCTTTCAGTTAAGATGTCCCGTGAAGTCCAGGTGTTTGAGATAACAGAGAACAGCGCCAAACTCCACTGGGAGAGGCCTGAGCCCCCCGGTCCTTATTTTTATGACCTCACCGTCACCTCAGCCCATGATCAGTCCCTGGTTCTGAAGCAGAACCTCACGGTCACGGACCGCGTCATTGGAGGCCTGCTCGCTGGGCAGACATACCATGTGGCTGTGGTCTGCTACCTGAGGTCTCAGGTCAGAGCCACCTACCACGGAAGTTTCAGTACAAGTAAGTACATGATCAGTACAAGTCGGTACCTGATTTCTACGTAGAGTATCAAACAGGACACAAAGGAGACACTTACTTATTGAATCTATTCTGAAATAACCACAAATTCGAAAAACAACAACAACAACAACAACAACAAGAAAACAACTCAGCCTGGGTGCTTTGGTGGCAGCCTAAGCTTATAAAACACAGAATGGAAATGGGATTCCATGTGGGATGCAGTCCTGCCCTCTAGGTCCTGGGCTACTTTATGGAGGAAGCCAGATCCACGTCGCCTGAGCACAGCCCTTTCCAACATTGCACCCGGGAAAGATGGCCACGTCTCCCGGCGAGGGCTCCTGGTTGCCCACCACCCCGTCCAGGTTTCCATGTTCAGGAAAACACCAGCCAGTCACTGGCTCCTTAGGGAGTAATGGAGGTGTCCCTGAAGTCTCACCGCCCCGGGGGTGGAGGATGTCGATAGCTGAGTCTCCCTGCCCTGATCTCACCATAGTTGGGCTCTGCCCTTGGCTGGCTGTTGTCCCCAGGGCCCCCCCATTTCACTGAGGCCTGCACTTGAGTGCTGTCACAGCTTTTCTTAATTATTCATGGTCCCCTCTCTCATCTTTCTAAATTCTTCTGCGTTCCCCCCTCCCATTCTTCTTGACCCCCACTGCTCCAGGAATGTGAAGGGAAGGCTCCTCTTTTCTTCAGGCCAATGCTATTCAGATCAAAGAACCAGCTTGAGGAAAGGGAATTCCCACCAGTGCCATGGATTAGGCCCATAGAGATATGAGTCCAAAGACCCAGTCAACCCTAGGGCTCTATTTTCCTGGACAGCAGCAGAAGAGGCTGTCTGGGAAGTGAGAGGATTTGTTCAGAAGTTCAGGGATCCCCTCCCATCGCTTATTAGCAGGTGGATCCAACTTGTAGCCCACAGCATAAGTCGTGGATGTAGAGGTGTCTTGGATCTGTGTCTTTCAATCGCCACTCCCCAACATAAGACATTAATCACAGCAGGCAACCTTATATCAGTCACTAAGGATTCCCAAGCCCTCCTGTTTCTGATTTACCTACGAGTTGCATATATTTTTCTTTTATAGAGAAATCTCAGCCCCCACCTCCACAGCCAGCAAGGTCAGCTTCTAGTTCAACCATCAATCTAATGGTGAGCACAGAACCATTGGCTCTCACTGAAACAGGTGAGTTGTGAAACTATTAGGTCCATTAATGGCACTAAGAAAATACCCATCTTGATTCCAGTTTAACTTCCTGGGTTCTAAGTCTTAGCCCAGGCATGACTTCTATGGGGGAAAAGGTCCACGTCAGCTCTGTGCAGCCCAACATCATCTTATTCTGCATAATCCCAGGTGTAAATGGAGTCTTACTTTACCTGTGATCAGACTCAGTGAAAATTTGATGGGAGGTGCTTTTGGGGCTATCACTAGAATTCACGTATCCATTAGACATTTCTCCTGTGCCTCATACTGGGACTCGAGTTGATTTGTGGTCTGTGATGCTGTGAAGATTGGCGTTTCATTTACTCAGTGATTTAATCTAATAAAAAAAACTGCTTAGAAGAACACAAGACAAATTTGGCTGGAATCCATGAAATGCATGGGTTTGGATCTGACCCATGCGGTGTTCTGGTCCGGACATCCTAAGCACACACCCCAGCTTAGTGTGTGAGTCTGTGATACTGTCTCTCATGTGCTTGAACCCCAGAGTGTGTGCATAGTCTATGCTAAGTTAGTGACTGGTTGGGTGTAATTCAGGAACTGACAGCTGTTACTTGCTTTTGTTCTTGGGCAGTGAAACTCTGAGAGACCTGGAATCTCTCATTCAGCAGAATGTGGACTTGGCTTGTTCATCCGTGAGAAACTGATTATTAAAATAGTTGATAGGCTTTGCTTAAGAGTGTTCAGCAAAGAATGATGGTACTAACATAAAAAATGGAAATGCCATGGGAATTTAGATATAATACTGTTTTATAGACCTGAAGCAAAAGCTTTCTGCTAACTAGGGGACAATTCATTATTTTTTGGTGTATCGTCTACTGTCAGGAGGAGGAAAGCATTTCTCTTCACAATGCTCATTTCTGTAATTGATTTTAAAGGTGTTTGTTGAGTGAGCCTGTTAGGCGACCCCACCATGGTGCTTGAGCTCAAAGAGAAGCCACAGAGAACACAGTAGATTTTCCCCAAAGGTGTGGGTCAGGACAGATTCAACTCTAACTTCAAAGTTGCTGAAATCTGTGTATGTCATTTCTCACTCATTGGTTAACTTCTCCCTGAATACAGTGTGGGAAATAGAAAAATTTTAGCCAATTTAGTGCTTCATTGAGAGAAAAAGACTTGGAGTAAACTAGAGATCAGAGATCAATAATGAGTAAACTAGACAGCAAGATTTGGGGATGTTTTTGATTCTCTTATGTGTGGTCCAAAAGGGACAAGATTGTATAAACAGTGCCTAGTTCATATAAACAACAATGTCTTTAAGCAAGGGTCTGGCTGGGCTGTTTTGTTTTTCTTTTCACATATATATATGTAGAGAGAGAGAGAGAGAGAGGGAGAGAGAGTTGTGAGGTTCAGAATTAAGAAGGTACTTTTGATCCAGACCTTTAACACTGAGATCGCCTGTCTACCTGTGATTAAGAGAAAAGAGCTTTTGAAATTGGGGCTTGTGTTTCTTTCAAGGCTGCAAGTAGTTGATACAGATGAATCTAAATAAAACCTTTCTCCTTCATACTAATTGGGGCATAACCCTCAGACCCAGGATGTGAATGTCCTCTCACCATTTCATGTGTGTGTGTCTGTGTATGTATGTGTGTACACATGCATATGTGTGTTTTCCTTCCCAGGGTGAAGACATAAATTACCTTTTTTTTTTTTAAAAAAAAAAAGAACAAGGCCCTGCATAATTGATCTCTGATCTCTTAAACTTAATGACTTCATAGTAACAAACAAGCACTTAACCTGCCTTGGCCTGATGAATATATGTTGGTGTACACACAGTTATGGCATTTTTGAGAGCTCTTTTTGAATTACTAGGTTGGTGCGAAAGCAATTGCAGTTTTGCCACTGACAGTAATGGCAACAACTGGAATTACTTTCACGCCGACCTAATACATGGGACATTTACTTAAAAATGTCTAAAATTCAAAATGGATAACCAGAATTAGGAGAGGAATCCTTATCCTCCCCACCCCTACCAACCTCTCTCCCTCCCCTCCTCACCTTCTCCTATAATTGTCATTTTAACTATTTCCCCTGGGGTGGGGGGAAAATTTTTTAATGGTTTTTATATATTTGGATATAGGAAAAGGAGTGACAATGAATCACTCTTTATTAAATAACTAAAACAAGATAATAACTGCATGCTTACTCAGTAGTTGCATGTATATTTTGCATCCAAATTCCAATGACCACAATATGCATTATTTCTCCAAATATACATTTTCTAGACCATTCAGGCAAAATGAAGTTTTAAAAATATATTTTTTATATTTACATGTGTCCATTTTAATTCCTCTTACTTTCTGCAGCATCCATTAATTAGAAACATGTTTACAGAGATGGGTCCCTTTCTTAGTATTAAATAGTAGATGCTACTGTTTGCTTTTTTACTTCTGTGAATAAAAGATGCTGTCTTAAGAATCTGTATTTTTCATAGTTTATCATGTTGGATTCTGGGAACTTGGTGACCTGTGTTTGAATCTGTGAAGGAATTTGTAGGTAGAAACACTCTGAAATGAAAAGGTTCCTAGTCCTGGGCACCTAAGGCAGGGGAAGAGGAGAGGACCAGTGTTACCATTGGTTTTCATTTGCATATGTTAATGTTTGCCCATTTTGACAGTCACATTGAATAGATGCTTGTTTATCAGGAATTTGAGTCAGGAATGTAATGCGAGGGCAGTCTGGTTGGGGCATTTTTTGTCCTCCATAAGATCTGGCCCTGTTTGGTATGTGGCAGGGAGCCTCTTGCCTTTGAGATGAAGGTTGATTCTGTTAACAGGCCTTGATTCCATTAATATACCTAGGGCATCATTAGCAACCACTCAGGATTCCAGCTTTACAATATTACATGATTTGATTTTCAGTGGTTAATATTTGTATTTTTTTAAATAAAACCAAATGAACCCCCACAAAAATATCTCACTCCACTTTTTGCTTTGCTCAGCATCTAAAAGAATTATACTCCAGCCACTTTTCTGTCACACATCTGCTGCCTATAAATGGCAGTGAGCAGCAGTGGATCTTTCATTCATTACCATGGCCTCCTGAAAGCATGGGTGTGCTGGGCCTTTCTGCCACCTGCTTTGTCGCTGCTGATTTTGACAGTGCTACGTAGTTGCTAATTTTGGTTTTAGGCTTTTGTTACCACCTCCCTCTTCTCCCTTCTCATTTTTAGCTAAGGAAGCTTTGGATAGATATTTTCTGTGCATATTACTATTAAAGCTAAGACTGTCTAGAATTTCTAAACAACAACAACAACAACAAAAATCTAACTTAAAATTTACTTTTTGCAGTATTACAAAATGAATCCTAAATTATTGGCTTAATCACATGTGTTAAAGAAGTTTCAATGCAGAAACTAGACAAAACAACTAACAAAATCATCATGTCCTTTATTATTTATTCTTGAAATTAGCAATCTGTAGAACTGATCACATTTTGTCCGAGTAGACATGACTGGGCCAATTGTATAGCCCTGAAGGAACCATCATTTTGTGTTTACTAACGTTTTACTTATTGATTCTAAGATGCACAATTTTCTTCTCATTGGGACACTTCTGAAACTGAAATGTGACTTAGAATTGACAATATATCATGGTTTATTGGTAGCATTTTGTGTTACTTAGTGGAACATAAAATAATGGTGCATCATAAAATTAAGAGCTCTTATATTGGATAGAATACAGTATTTGGTTGGCCATGTTCCATGTGAATATATATCATCGATTAGCATAAAATGGTATATTTGGGGGAAATACCTGACTTTATGTTAATAATAATTTAAAGAACAAACTAATCCCACAGCTGAAGTAAGTTAAATAGCTACAGGGATTTAGGAAATGGTCCTCTCCAGGCTGTCTGTTGTTCATCGCTGTGTGAGGATGTTTTCTGGTTAGTTGTCATGTGTGGGTTATGATGAGCCCAAAGGAGTGTTTTTTATCTTGAAGTCTTAAAAAATAGAAGTCCGTTGGTCAAGATCTGAAAGAGTAAAATTTAACCACAGCTACATTTTAAAATAAAGTTAAAAATTGGCCGGGTGTGATGGCTCATGCCTATAATCCCTGCACTTTGGGAGGCTGAGGCAGGAGGATCACTTGAGGTCAGGAGTTCGAGACCAGCCTGGCCAACATGGTGAAACCCTGTCTCTACTAAAAATGCAAAAATTAGCCAAGCATGATGGCTCATGCCTGTAATCCAGCTACTGAGGAGGCTGAGGCAGGAGAATCACTTGAACCTGGGAGGCAGAGGTTGCAATGAGCTGAGATCATACCACTTCATTCCAGCCTGGGCAACAGAGTGAGACTCAGTCTCTAAATAAGTAAATAAATTAAGTAAGTTAAAAATTTGGTAAGTTTCCTTGGTACCCTTTGAACTGACCAATGCTCAAAATGTAGACGGTGGAAAGTGTTTTCATTAAGGCAAATCATACCTGCATCCAAGGTATGGAAGTACTTTATACTGTAACAACAATGCCGAGTGAGAAGGTGATTGAATTTTCTTGTTTTGGGGACCATTAAACTGATGAGGAACATGTTGATGATTGCAGCATAAACACCTCTCAGTTTGTCTTCCTTCAGTTTGCTCAAGGAAGTACTTACATCGTGATTTGGAAATCAATATGTTTGGGAAATGTCAAAGCTGATGCGTTTAAAAATGCATTGAAACACTATGGGAATATCAAACTATGAAAAAGACAAGATTTTCCAATCAATATGTTTTCCACTTTGAAGAATACATATATTTTTTGCTGATTATAAAGTTAACAGATATGCATTGTCAAGCATTCAGGATGTACAGAGAAATATATTACACGATTCTCATTGTGACAGCATTGCTGGCTTTTGATGAAAACCAATAGTGACCCGATGCATAGCCTTCCTATTTTTTTCTATGAATATTATTGCTTGTGGGAAGGTGCATGCATCGCACATGCACATCCACTCCTGCACATCATTATTACAAAAATGGACTGTGGGGCTTAGGGTGCCTTGCGCCGCAGTGTTTTTGAATGGTTGTTTTTAGGATGTTCTAGGTAGGAACCTGTGGCTTCTGGGAACAGGTGGGATTCCCAGAACAGGGTTTTAACCTAACATTGTGCTTGCCTCCGTTTCCTCTCTTCTATTTGGTTACTTTCCTGAAGCCCAGTGACCAATAGTAAGGAAGTTTCAGCAGACAGTGGTCTGAGTCAGGCAGCCTTTCCCCTCTGTTTTCCAAGCAAACTTAGTTACATTGGTATTCTAGGTTAGGAAGCCGGGGAAGGTTGTGGATAATTTTCAGTCCCCATTGTCTTTTAGGCTCCCACTAGGTTCTCAATAATAAAGAAGAGCAAATTAAGGAAGACTCAGCCAAGCGCTCCTCTCAGATAAAGAGAAGGCTCTAGCTTCCTACAGGTTATGCCTGGGGGGCAGACTGATTTCAGAGGGAAAAGATGAACAACTATTGCATCCAAAGACATGTCGTTCTAGGGAAAAGTCCAGGTTAAGTTCAACGAGGGCCAGCCATCTCCCTTTGTACTCCAGGACATTTAAATACTTTTTTTTTTTTTTTTTTTTGCTTTAAAACAGTTGCTTTAACATATGCACTCATAGCTGAGTAGAGTCCAGCCAAAACCACGTGTCTCAGAAGTCAAGATTATGTGGAGTTTGCATTAGAAGCCTTCTTAAGAACATAAAATCCTCCGTTTTCATGCTTCAGAAGTAGAGAAGTCCAGGTTTTTGTCTTTGAATAGTGCTGGGTTCTCACTTCACTAATATATTTCTCTTGGTTTTCCAAATATCTGCTTGTCCACAGTAACAGTGTCCTTATTTTCCACTAGTAAATCTTACAGGGTCTCAGTAGTGACTCTCACTGAAATAAGGGCAGAAAACACCAGTGCCGTGGTGTGGAACTGGAGGGCTAGGGTGGAGAGCCAAGGAAGCTGGAGAAGCCAATCAGACGGGGAGTGGAGTGTGCTGCTGTGAGGCCACTCATGGGCTGGGTGTCCGTGGCTCTGGGCAGACCTCTCATGACTGGTTCAGCGGAGCCCAGGGGACTGGGAACTGAACAGCTAAACACAGATGGTCAGGACTGAAGTGCACTTGAAACAAATAAAATAGAGCAAATAGGGTCCATTGGCCAACGCTCTGGGAAGGAAGGAAGAATAGGGAGATCATTTGACGCCGGCCTCACGCTAACAGGGAAGCCACCGGTAAATGAGGAATAAGTTTTGATGGTTAAATTACCTTGCCTTGTCAGTTCTCTCCAGGACCTTCCTTGACAGCCAGGCATTTTCCTTCAGTTATTGGCATATTTGAGAGAAAGAAGGTTGTTTTTGTAAATTGTCTTCATTTTATTCTGACTTCCTGGAGTCTTCAAAGGCTCTCGTGGGGACCACTGGCTTTCTGGGCCCTGAGAGCGTCTGCAACTAGGAGGTGTTGTAACTGTGGAGCCACGAGCCACCAGCCACCAGCCTGGAATTTGGGTGACAGCAGCAACCAGGAAATGTTTTAGACCAATTCTGAGCCTCAGTCCTGTGCACCTTTGAGTCTGGTCCATCGTGGGTGATCCAAGCTATGATTATCCACTGAAGACTTAGGTTTTCCTTGTCCTTTTTGGTATCTATCTGAAACACAGATGCTCACCACCTCCGCAGCTGTGAGCAGCCTGCCTCGCTGGGGACAAAGGAGATGGAGAAGCATCCCTTTGTAGGGGAGAGCTGGATAATTCCAGCCTGTTAGCTACTCACGGGAACATGCAGAATTATTGGCTCCAGGGAGTTTTGGAGAAAGAAGGTTTACGTTTTCAAACTTACAGATAACAGTTGACATCAATGCTTCTCTTTCCCAGAACAATCTGGAGTTTGCCAGAAAACTCTGTAAACAGGAGTCGTGCTGTGTGTGAACTGTAAACTCTTCTCTCCAGGCGTCGAGGGGACCTTTGCTTTACTTTGCAGCTGGGCTACATCAGACGTGTGCATTTGAAACATAAACTTCCTTAACTGGGAAAAGAATGCTTCTCTGTCTTCAAAATAGTTCTGCTATGTGACATTTTTGCCATCATGAATTTTACATCAGTGCTAGCTCTTCGTTTTACGTGTTTCATTTGGCAGGTCACAAAGGCCCTTGGCTACCACACATACGTGCATACACACACACACACACACACACACTCATAAAGGATTTTCTTTTCTGCTTTACCTTTAATTTTAGTCTACTTGGCTTGTAATGAAAGGTAGAGCCTTATTTTTGAACTATATCCCAACAGAATCGAATTTCCACTTTGCCAAGAATTATAAAACCCTGAGGTTTTAAAATTCAGTTTCTTTTCTGGGGATTTAACATGGAAGGACTTGGAGGGCAAATGGCCCAGTGATTGGAAAGGGGAAAAACAATTCATTTCATTTAAAATTATTCAATAACCATTGCCAGCATTTGGGATTCTGAGTGCTGTTTATGAAGCCCTTTCATTGATATAATTTCATCTATCTCTCACAAGGCTGTAAGCAATTCCTATGTCCATATGGCAGTGAGGAAATGGAGATTTGAGCAGGTTAAGGGAGTTTTCACCTGGAAGCTCTTCTTTTTTTTCCTTCTGCCACAGTAGGGTCATCAGACTGTCAGCCCCAGCACTGGGAGCCGAGTAACACACATGTTCTCATTAATATCCTTTTCTCACGTTTTTATTAAAGATATATGCAAGTTGCCAAAAGACGAAGGAACTTGCAGGGATTTCATATTAAAATGGTACTATGATCCAAACACCAAAAGCTGTGCAAGATTCTGGTATGGAGGTTGTGGTGGAAACGAAAACAAATTTGGATCACAGAAAGAATGTGAAAAGGTTTGCGCTCCTGGTAAGTGATTCTTCCTTGTGTTTATGGCTTCTGCAAATAAGAGATTCAGGTCAATAAGTCACCTTGAAAAATATTAGAAGTGCAATGATTATGATACATGTGAAAAAGAAGATAAAGTGTATCCTCAGATAAGGAAGACGTTCAAATACAACCCATGAAATGTCTTTTTGAATTCCTATTTTGGGTTTCTAAAAACATATTGTCCCTTGTCATTCTTCAGAAATGTTACTAAGTTGCTGTTATTTGTATAATATTGCACCAAAAATGATTCCTGGGAAGATAATATAATGAACAACTACAGATAACACCAAAGATAAACAACCCCCACAAATTTATCTTTTAAATAGTTTTGCTTCCTATAAATAACAATGTTGTCACTGGGGCCATCCAGTATCTCCATTATATTGTGCAGTTCAACTGGTAATAAAATAAACACTTTGAACAGAGCCTGGGGTCAGTGCCAGAATGGGGAGAGTTCAGTTCGTATAAAGGCCTGGTAGATGGTGCAGGGCAAAAGAATGGGATGAGATTTCCCAGACATCCCTGGGCCCCAGGGCCCCAGGCCAAGAAGGTCACAGAGGGCCTTTGATGGTACTGAGTAGAAAAGTGAGACAGGTGATGGAAACCAGAGGCTGCGGGACTGTATCATGATAATGACAGTGCCCTTTTGGGTCAGTAATGTGGCTTTTCCTCTCTTCTCTCGGCTCCTCACCTCACCCCACCCACCCCCTCTCTCGACGCTCAGTGCTCGCCAAACCCGGAGTCATCAGTGTGATGGGAACCTAAGCGTGGCTGGCCAACATCATATACCTCTTGAAGAAGAAGGAGTCAGCCATCGCCAACTTGTCTCTGTAGAAGCTCCGGGTGTAGATTCCCTTGCACTGTATCATTTCATGCTTTGATTTACACTCGAACTCGGGAGGGAACATCCTGCTGCATGACCTATCAGTATGGTGCTAATGTGTCTGTGGACCCTCGCTCTCTGTCTCCAGGCAGTTCTCTCGAATACTTTGAATGTTGTGTAACAGTTAGCCACTGCTGGTGTTTATGTGAACATTCCTATCAATCCAAATTCCCTCTGGAGTTTCATGTTATGCCTGTTGCAGGCAAATGTAAAGTCTAGAAAATAATGCAAATGTCACGGCTACTCTATATACTTTTGCTTGGTTCATTTTTTTTCCCTTTTAGTTAAGCATGACTTTAGATGGGAAGCCTGTGTATCGTGGAGAAACAAGAGACCAACTTTTTCATTCCCTGCCCCCAATTTCCCAGACTAGATTTCAAGCTAATTTTCTTTTTCTGAAGCCTCTAACAAATGATCTAGTTCAGAAGGAAGCAAAATCCCTTAATCTATGTGCACCTTTGGGACCAATGCCTTAATTAAAGAATTAAAAAAAGTTGTAATAGAGAATATTTTTGGCATTCCTCTAATGTTGTGTGTTTTTTTTGTGCTGGGGGGAGGGGATTTAATTTTAATTTTAAAATGTTTAGGAAATTTATACAAAGAAACTTTTTAATAAAGTATATTGAAAGTTTCCTGGGTGTGACGTTCTTGGCAGTCTTGTTTCCATAGCAGCAATTGTCAGAATCACCCCTAGGCTGGGGAAACTGGGTTTGGTTCTGGCCCCATGGACCTGTGCAACAGCCTTTCGTTTCCAGTGGAGGAGGCAAAAGAGCTTTATCAGCCAGTGTGCAAAGAGACCGGGTGGAGACAAGCATCCCCCGCTTTGTGGATTCAGCCCCACATGCTCCAGTGCTCCATGGCCGAGCGGAAGGTGTTCCTGCTGTTGGGTCCCGGCAGTGTTTCTGATTTTCAGAGTCAGGCTGGCTTCCATCTTTTCCTCTGACTCTTGGTTGGCCCTCAGAGCCTCAACCTCCTCCTGTCTTCCTCTCCACAGTGATCCTTTCCCAGGGGGTTGATTTGCTTCCTCTCACAATGGCTGAGAGATTCAGTGTTGCCCCACGACCCCCAACCCCTTTTCTGGAGTTTCAAAGCACAAGGTCTTTCATTTTTTTGTTTTTCTTAAAGACTGTTTTTTTCTCTCTTCAGAAATAATACAAGAAACCAACAAATACATATTCAGGTGGCACTTGAGTTCCACTTACAAAGGAAACAACTTATTGGATAAAATACGTATGTCCTGACAAGTGCTGAGGGTAGAATTACAGGAATCTTGGGTGTCAGCAGAAATGTTTTATGTAAAATCAGGATGAATTTGCCAGTTGGTCTATTGGGAAAGGAGAGAGGAGTGTGGCCCTCTTCAGAAGCGCCACTTAGTCCCCACAAGGTCACCATGACCTCCTCCCTAGTCCTCTTCTATCTCGGCAGCTACCATGGTGTGCTCAGGTCAGTGTGCTCTGAGCTGTGACCCTTGGCAACCAACCCTGGGATCCGCCAGGCACCCAACACCAGCCTCTTGCAGGAACTTCAGGAGCAGAGAGCTGTGGGCCCAGCTCCCATAGCGGTGGGCTGAGTGCTCCACTTCCCAAGGGATCCCTGCCCCCGCCACCCCCATTGACTTGATCTGCTATGGACCTAAAATGAGCATCACAATCTGGTTTTACTTTTTGGGTTCCTCTGGAAGCAGCCCTTAGGACTAAGGATATGGGTGTGAGTAGTTTATTTGGGAGGTGAAGGAAGTCACTGAGTGGCTGAGAAGTGGGGAGTGAGACAAGCAAAGGGAGAGCACTGTTAAGAGGTGTATAGTCAGCGTCCACTGTGGGTGCCCAGAGCCTAATCCCTCGGGGAAACCCTGGGAGCACCTGTGGCACTGCACCTCGTAGGCCAGCAGAGGGCTGAAGGAGTTTGGGTAGTCATACACCTGTTTCCACCGGTTACTGAGGCATTCATGCTCTGGTTCTCTTGGCTTGCGGGCACACTGGCAAAGGGGCCTTCTGTGGTGTAAGAAAATGTTCTTGGCAAAGACCTGCAGATACTCCCATGTGGAACTTGGGGGAGTAGTCAGGCCCAAGGTACAGGAGTAGGACACCAATATCTGTAACATACCTAGATGGTCTGCTCAAGGTGTGTTACAATAGACTGGGGCAGGGCCCATCACTAGGAGACTCACTTCCAAGGGCTCCAGAATCCTCTCTCCCTTTCCACCTCCTATTGCCAGCATGCCCATCCCTGCCATTCTTGGTTCACTCTATCTATGCATTGCTTCTCTGTATGTGTCCCTTGGCTGCTGAAGGTTGCTGGGACAATCACACCCACCATCTCACCTGACTCAGGAGAAGCAGGAAGTGATGTAAGTCCAGGTGAGTGGCTGGTTAAGCGGTGTGTGCTGCTAACTTGGGGTAAGGCAAGGTGCTCAGGCGGTGGATGAGCAGTTTTTCCCATTTATTCCCACAGAGCAAATAAAACAAAATCCTTTGTTACATTGTCTGTCCTAACTTAGGGTTCAGCAAAACATGATCTGAGCTGCAGGATTCCTAACCCCTTGACAGCTCGTGGATTTCTCTTCCCAAGACATTCTTCTGCCAGACTATGCCAAGGACTCTGTGTCCTTTCTTGAACCCTGACATGTCCCTGACCCTCATATCCACTCAGCTCTCTCTGGGGAAGCCTCCAGCCTGGCCCGTGGAAGGTGGCCTGCCAATAAAGAAAACCTGTTTTGGATTTTGTGACTAAGAAATAAACTTCTATTGAAGTAAGAGACTGAGGTCTTGGGCTGTTCTAGCAGCTGGTGTGACCGTAACGAACACAGCGCACCTTTATCCAGAAGCCTTTGTGGGTCAGGTGCTGCACTAGGTGTTTCACACACATCTTAGGTGGTGCTGTTCAGTAGCAGTCATTGTTCTAGTTTTAAAGATGATGAAACAGAGGGTCAGAGTGGTCCTTTTCACCCAGCTGTGTTCTAATGGAGGATCTGGGCAAGTTATGGTGACCCAGAAGCCCTCTCAGAGTTCCAAGGTTGGCTCCTGTGGAACGCTCACTGCCATTCTCTAGATGTTTCTGGCTGTTTCTCTGGAAGTCAGATCTGAGCCATGTGTCTTTTCCCAGAACAAAGCATGCCCTCCACATGACCCTCCCCAAGACCTTCCGTCACTCTTTCTCGGACAGCAAGTCTCTATCCTTCTCCTTCCTTTCATTGTAGTCTTTTCCATCTCTTCTCATTATCCTGAGCTGCTCTGGCTTAGGAAAGAACTTGGAGAAGCTGGGGGCTCTGGCACGCATTGAGGGCTTGCGCAGAAGGTGGCCTGGGCTGAGTATGGCCTGCGTGGGTTCCAAGGCCGAGTCACGAGGACGTCTATTTGCGCTCAACTGTGAGCACATCTCAATCCTTTCAACAGCAGCTTTGCTGGGTTTTTAAATACAAGTGCTTTATACTTTCATTCCCTCAACGATTTTCTGCATAATTAAAAAGAAATCACAGCACTTAGAATGGGTGCCAGGCTTTTTGTAGAAAGCCAATGTTTTGAACCCTCAAGAACCATTTTAAATTTCTTTCCCCATGGTGGTTCATTTTTAGGAGATGGTTCGTATTTTCCTGCCAAATTTCCATTGTTGTCCTATTTCCAGCTGGACCTAGCTGCTCTTCATGAGCCAGGCTCTCAGGGTTCCACCTATCTGGGTGTGGCTTCCGGAGAAGTTGGGGGCTGCTGACACTGCCAGGCCAGGGGGCCCAGTCCAGAGGCTGCCCTCTGCCATACCCCTCCTCGGTTTAGTTTGGGTCTGAGCTTTGCCGCTGCCTGTGCCTCCCCTTCCCTGGGAGATGAATACTGATGGTGAGCTGCTGTAAGAGCCATGGGATTCCTGGGGTCTTCCTGCTTTCTTGGAATCATGCTCTCCAGCTTTGGGCCACCCCTCAGCATTCCTGAGATCCCATGCAGAGCCAGTTCAGAAATCCTTTTCCGTGGTATTCCCTAGTCTTCCACCCAACTTTATGGTGGGCATAAAGCTGCTAAAGACCAAAACACCAAAGAAGTAGTATTTTGGAATCTAGTAGTCAAAGCTTGAAGGCATTTGGTCACGAGTGATGGGAAAAGGCCAGTGATTCAAGGGCCTCTGTGCATGATGGGGACACCACCCAAGTATCGCTCAACCTGGAAAACTGATATTGTTTTCCTGCCTATGTCAGATGTCTCTGTGAAAACCATGCTGCTGTTGCAAAAAGTCATCTAAGAGAAGGCATTTGGGCATCTGCAAAGGGAGCTAGCTATGCGTGTTTGATTTCAAGAGAATAGTAAATTCCCAGCATTTACATGAATTTTGTAAGAGATGTTAGAAACAGAAATAGCACAATAAAAAGAAATTGTCAGAACTTGTATATCTGGGAAAGAATATTTGTTTTGAAAGACTCCATTTAAAAGTTAACATTTGATAGGAGTTGTAGCTGACGAAGCTGACTGGTCATTCATAAACCAGTCTTATATTGAGTTCCCCGAAAGCAGATCCTGACCAAGTTTTGGCTGCAGTCATTTGTTTCGGAAGGTGTGTGGGAAGCACAAATGAGGCCACTGAGAAGCAAGACAAAGAAGTTGGCAAGTCAAGGGATGGTGCATTAACTAAAAGCATGTTACCCTTGAGAGCAACTGGGGCTCAGTCTCCCTGGAAACCCACTGAGAAAGTGGGGAGAATGCTACGAGGAACAGAAAGCTGGATGTTTATGGACTGACCCTCATCTCTTTTTGGTTGGAGGTTGTAGTAGTCACCATTCTCTAGAGGGACAGGACTAATAGGACAGACGTATATATGAAAGGGAGTTTATTAAGGAGTATTGACTTACACGATCACAAGGTGAAGTCCCACAATAGGCTGTCTGCAAGCTGAGGAGCAAGGAAGCCAGTCTGAGTCCCAAAACCTCAAAAGTGGGGAAGCTGGCAGTGCAGCCTTCAGTGTGTGACCGAAGGCCCGAGAGCCCCTGGCAAACCATTGGTGTAAGTCCAAGAGTCCAAAAGCCGACGAACTTGGAGTCTGATGTATCAGGGCAGGAAGCATCCAGCACGGAAGAAAGACCAAGGCGGGAAGACTCAGCCAGTCTAGTCCTTCCACGTTCTTCTGCCTGCTTTTTTCTGGCTGCACTGGCATCAGATTAGATAGTGCCCAAACAGACTGAGGTGGGTCTGCCTCTCCCAGTCCACTGACTCAAATGTTAATCTCCCTTGGCAACACCCTCACAGACACACCCAGGAACAATACTTTGTATCCTTCAATCCAGTCAAGTTGACACTCACAGGGGTTGACCTGGGGGCGTTACACGCCAGCATTTTGAGGCTGCCCTGCACACACTGTTGCTAGAAAAGTAAAGCAGAGAAGAAGAGGGACGTGGGCCACTGAGGTGGAGTGCTGTCAGCACACCTGGAAGCAGCCAGCACAGCTGCAGGGGAGCACAGAGGCGGGCCGAGAAGCAAGGTATAAACAGCATCAGCAATCAGCCAGTTTGAACATGAACCTATAGAAATTGAAGTGTCTTTAACATGAAGTTGATTAGAGAGGATGATAATAGAGACATATTGTCCACTCCTGATTACTCTGATGGAAAGAAATGAGGTGATTTATGGATTAAGCACAGCTTCTGAGCTCTTAAACTGTAGCCCACGGTATGCCCAGCACTCTACCAGATGGGGGTCAGCAAACTTCTGGTAAAGGACCCAGCCAGTGTCCAGTGGTTTTGGGGCTCCAGCAAGAGCCATCGAGCCTGTGCTGTGTCTGTGAATTTCAGTGGTGGCTCGGGCTGCCCAACTCCCTTGTTCCTTTCCATTTGTGGAACTGAACCTGATTTGCTAGCCTTCCCATTGTTGCTATAAACTACTCAATATTTTTCCAATAATTCAATTTTCTTCATATGTTAACCAGAGTAAGTTTCTGTCACTTGCTGCCTAGAGCCTGGACAGGTACACAGTCTTTCATTCAATCACTTATTCAACAAACATTTGCTGAGCACCTAACATGTGTCAGGTATTAGACAAGGCACTGGGGATGCAGGGGTGAACAGCACACACGTCTTCCTCTTGTGTTCCTTACACGGCAAGAGAAGTAGGTGGCAAACCACAAAACCCTCAGTAAATAAGGACGTATGAGCTGCAGCGGAGGCTGTCTGATGAGGTACTGCATGTTTAAGGCAAGCCTTTCTGAAGAGTTGATTTATGAGCTAAAAAAAAAAAAAAAAAAAAAAAAAAAACCAAGAGAGGCCAGCACGGTGGTTCATGTCTGTAATCCCAGCACCAAGGGAGACTGAGGCAGGTGGATCACTTAGGAGTTCGGGACCAGCCTAGCCAACATGGTGAAACCTCTCTACTAAAAATACAACAACAACAACAAAATTAGCTGGGCATGGTGGCACATGCTTGTAATCCTAGCTAGTAGGGAGGCTGAGGCAGGAGAATTGCTTGAACCTGGGAGACAGAGGTTGCAGTGAGCCGAGATCGCACCACTGCACTCCAGCCTGGTAACAGAGCAAGACTCTGTCTCAGGAAACAAAAAACAAACAACAAAAAATCCCAAGACAGCCACCTTTGGGAAGACCTGAAGGAAGATTCCAGATCCAGAGAGGGCCTGGATCTGAGATCCTGGGTAGAGAAATGACTGTGACATGTTTGAGAAACAGCAAGATGGCCAGTGTGGCTGGAGTCAAACAAATAAGCGGATAAATTTTTGGAGTTGAAGTCTCAGAGAGAATGGCCAAGTCAGGCCCCAAAACTCTTTCATAACTAACGAGTTGTGGATTGTACTTTAATGTGATGGAAAGCCATTGGGAGCTTTAAGCCGGGCAGTCTTGGGTGTGACATGTGATTCTTTGAGGAGGCGGGGTAGTCAATCAAAAATTCTGTCATGCGTATTAGAACTTGGGATGCTTATTGAACTTCGAAGCGGTGATATGAGGAAGACAATTGAAGTTCAGAGGAGAGGGTGGGGCTAAGGATATACATTCAGCAGTTTGGAAATATACCATATTAGAAGCCTAGATTTATGGAGCGATTTCCTTGCTTGAGAGTATAGATGAAGAGGGACAGGGAGTCAGGAGAGGCCTGTCTGTGCCCTGGCGGTTAGAGGTTGAGCAGAGAAGACAGGCTTGGTGAAAGAGGCTGAGGAGGAGTGTTTGTAGAAATAAGAAGAGAATCAGTAGAGACAGGTGTCACGCAAGGACAGTGTTGGCAGAAGCTGTGTCAAAATGAACAGAGCAGTCACCTGTGCTGAATGCTGCTCATGGTTTAGAAAACAGAGAGCAGGAAGGAGAGAGTATTCTTGGGGCTGTGGTGTGTAGTGAGTTAGGATGCTCTCAGCAGCCAGGAACTGAAACCCCATCTCGCATTGGCTTAGATCACGAAGTCACTGGTTGTCCCCATTTCACAGAAATCCAGAGCACAGGCTGTGGGAGGAGTCAAAGATGCCATCAAGGACCCAGGTTTTCCCATCTCTCTGGACTATTTTCAGCTTGGGCTCCACTCTTAGGCTAGTAACAAGACAGTCTCATGTGGACACAATGATATTTAAAGGAAGAAGGAAGACCATCCTTTCTGTGGCTTTTCTCCAGAAAGCTCCCTGGCAGATGTCCCCTGGCAGTCCATTGGTTGGAAATGGGTTGCATGCCTCTAAGCCAATGTTGGGAATAAGAATAGAATCCGTGGATCACCCGAGGTCAGGAGTTTGAGACCAGCCTGGCCAACATTGTGAAATCCCGTCTACTAAAAATACAAAAATTAGCCATGCATGCGTGGTGGTGCATGCCTATAATCCCAGCTATTTGGGAGGCTGAGGCAGGAGAATCACCTGAACCCAGGAGGTGGAGATTGCAGTGAGCCCAGATCATGTCACTACACTCCAGCCTGGGTGACAGAGCAAGACTTCGTCAAAAAAACAAAAAACAAAAAACAAAAACAACCGGAACCCCTCTTAGATTAAATAAGCCCACCCCTGTGGAGAGGCGCGGGAACCCGAGGGCTGTGGTGGGGAAGATATGGGAGGACTGCGTTCATCACTGCTCCTGTATAAGTTCATGTGTATGCAGCCATGACACACAGTCATCAGTGACATTTAAGAGTCTGTAGTTCACCCTATATAGGCATAGGTATAGGCATCACCTTCCCTACTAACTCCCTTGACAGTTTCCAAAAGAGGCAAAACAACAGAAACAAAGCTTTCTAGTTTTTGTTTAAGGGAAGCACTTAAAGTAATAAGACTTAATGACACGTAAAGTCTATTGTGGTTTCCTCACCGTGGGACAGGAAAACTGGGTCCTTATGTGACTGTCAACCTGACTGCCTCAACTAGACACTGACTTTGCTGACTGTCTAGATTTGAATGTTGGGGGTCTGTGCCCATCATCCTAACCACACTTTTTTCCTGTCTTCTTCATTTGCTCGTGGCCTTCATTAATTCCTGGGCCAGGTCTAATGCTTGTGACCTAAGACAGTGATTTGGAAAACAGTACGAAGATTGAGTACAAGTTTAGGGCTGTGCAGAAGGACCTCAAAAGTGTCTCTATCTTTGTTTTTCTGTGAGGCAAAAGAGGACTTTGGCAATAGATTGCCTGGTCCTTATCTATACACAATGAGTCGTTTGTTGAATTTCCCACCTCATGGGGGCCGGGGAATGAATGCTACTCAGTGTAAGACGCAACTTCAGGATAAGAAAGATAAATATTAACCATTTCCAGAAAAAACTTATGCGTGTTTAATGATATTCACAGTAAAGGTCTCAAATTAGAATATATTCTAATTCTGTTTTATTCTACTCTATTCTAGTCTGTTTTAGAATATATTCAGAAAACTGTTTCTTTCCACGAGGTTGCCCTGGGAGAAGCTTGAGCTGAGGCCTGGGTCTGCTTAGCATCCAGCTGTAACCAGCTGGCCAAACAGCTTTGATTTGTGAAGTAAATGTCTGAGGGGAATTTATATGAGTGGCTCTAGGGTCTCTGCCACAAATAAATCACACGGGGATCTCTTTTCCTGAGACGACCGGAATGCAATGGAACAATCGGCTCAAATCCCTGTCCTTATTTGAATTTCAATATAAAAATCCATTTTCACCTACAGCACGTTCATAAGCAGATTTCTGTTAGTTCTCTTGCCCCTGAAGAGCTCTCTAGGATGGAAATCCGTTCCTGTCCCAGGATCCATGCTCCTGTCCCTGTGGCCATGTGATCTGAATTTCTCTTGCCTTTTAAGGAAACAGGCTCTGCTGCTGGCCCTGGTTCAGCCGCTGCATTCCAGCCTGCACACATGGAACGCATTGCCTGCCACTGAGCAGGACAGCCTCGCCAGCGTGGCAGAGAGCAGCACTAAAAATAGCGGGGTGCAGCTCAGCAGGCTCGGCCGCGCAGCCTGGCTGTCTTCTGTGGAAGTGGAGGCACTGTCTGCGGAGCCTCATCAGGACTCGGCTGATTCCCTTGTTTGGCTGAAGTTGTTACTCAAACCCCAATCCAAATTAATTGTTGATGTACAGAGAAAGGGCACCATTCTGGAGCCTCTCGGGGTCACTCCCTTTGTGACCTCCCTGAGCACAAGGCTTAGGCCTCCTTAGGCTCCAGGAGCAGGAGTGGGATTCTCACTAGACAATTTCAAAGTGGGTTGAATGTGTGATAACAGGGGATGTATTGGCAGCCAGGGCAGCCACTGCGATGGTGGCTCAGAGACCCCCCTCAGCCTCAGTCCCTTGGGGTCTTTTGGAGCTCATGGAGCATACTTGGTCTAGGTGGAGTCACAGTCTTGTGTCTTCAAGGGCTGGGTGGGTCTCTTGGGCAGAGGAGGAGCAAAGCACTAGGGACTGCTGGGGCTTGAGGCAAATAAGGAAGAGGTGTCCATTCTAAAGGCATTGGGGTTTGAAGACTTGAAGACACTCCTGCCAAATAAATGTCTTCTGGGCAACTCTGGCCCTTGAGCCACCAGCTTGCAATCTCTGGTTTAGAGGCACTGGGTTAAATGCACCTCTAAGTATATGTTTCTGTGTCTGGTCTTCTGTAGAGTGCTGCGCAAAGCTTCATCTGGCCTGGGAATGAATGTCCTTGCCCTTGACCAAAAGATCATTGAATGTGACCCCAACAGAAAGACTGTACAGATGACAGACCTAGGTTTTATAGTGAATGTATAGGTGTTTCGGCGTGAGAGTGGCCGGAGTTGTCTGAAGGTCCGGTTGTGTTAAGTAGGCTGTTTCTATGAAGAATAAGCAGAGTTCTTGACACAATGCAGATGCGCGTTCTGGATGTGCTGCTGAACCAGTGCCATGAGGAAAGAGGAGACCAAGCTTTATTAGGCATCAGATGCCGAGGAAGCTTCCATAAATGGAGAGCCTGAAGAAAGGAGCTTCTAGAAGGAATGCTTCAGACCAGGTCCTCCAGCTCAAACTGGCCTTGGAGATTTGGCCTATACTGGTCATCATCCTATCTGGTAATTAAAAAATCCAAGCAGATCCAAGAACAATCATGCTGGCACGGGCGTACGTGTAAGTTTTAATGTCTGGTAACCATTTTGGTGTGTAGTTAGCAAGCAATGGTCTGTGCTATGGGATGTGCATCCACAAGGATGAATGCATTAGAGTTTCTGTCTCTCTGGCCTAGCAGGGGAAACAGATGTATAAACAATGACTGCTGTGCAAAATGATAGGAGCTTTGATGAAGGCATGCGTGCCATCAAGAGACCCTCTGTGAACCACGCACTGTGAAAAGCAGTGGGGATAAGAAAATGAAAAATCTTGGCCTTTGCTCTTAAATAGCATTGAGAGACAGATGCACAGGCAAGTAAAGACAAGATAATATTTGTTCCAATTGAGGTGAGGGTGAAGTCTGGGAGTTGAGGAGAAACACATTCACGTCTACTCAACAGCACCTGGGGAGACTGAGTAGCAGGGCTGGCATTTCAGTAGGGCTGAAAGGATGAGACATTTCTGCACGGTGAGTGCTTGTGCACGTGCAAACACTTGACGTCTCTGGAGAGAGGGGATTATTTAGGGGGCATGAGCTTTGTCATTGGGGCCCTTCCTGGGATAGTGGAGATCTGGCAGGGCTGATAGCTGACAAATAGGTCTTGAAGGGCCCTGTCTGTCATACAAAGGAGTTTATGTTTAAGACAGCACAGAGGGAGGAACATTGACTAAATGTTTAAGGAAGCAGAGGACATGATTGCATTTCAGTATCCAGGACAATCTACTCTCCATTTTCTCTTATAATGAACTATTAGGTTTATGTCAAGTGGAGCAGGGAGGCCGTGAACAGTCTAGAGAGAGAGATGTGAAGGCTTTCCTGAGGACTGTAGCCCTGGGCACGGGAAGGGGTGGGGGATTGAAGAGATGGGAAGGAGACAATGAGGGGATCCGGGCTGGTGGCTGGCTGGATGTGTCTGGTGAGGAGAGGGCTGAGCGACAAGGGTGCCCAACTGTCTGGGTGCATGGTGGAACCATTCTTGAGACAGGGAACACATGATGAGCTATGCAATGGTCAAGAAAATTAATGCATCCTGCTTTTGAGTCCTTATGGGGTACAAGCTAATTAGCCAGCAGTTAGATCTATTCATCCAAGCACGGCAAGGAAGCCTTGGATTCAAATGCTGTCACCCAGAGAGAATGTATAGTGAGCAAAGAGAGGCAAGGGCCACTGAGGAGCATCTGCCTTTCGGGATGGACACAGGGATGGGGCCTTCCGCAGGTTTCAAGGGGAATGGAAGAGAGGAAGCAGGAGGTGGGAGGGTGGATTCTGGAAACTGAGTGAGGGTGGGAGAGAACATCAAGGAGAAGAATGTGGCCAGCAGTGTCCAGTATTCGGCGGTCCTTCCTAATGAGATCACGGTTGTGTTTCTCGTGACTGATTATGATTCTGCAGCTTGGTTTTCATAAACTCCTGATCTTTCATAAGTATGCGTGTACCACTGTCACGCCGTCTCATTTTCTTGGACACCTATGTCGTTTCTACTTTTTCACTCCACAGTGATGGCGCACTGTTATCACAACATAGCGATGAGTAACATTTGCATAGGTATTTACCCAGTTCTCTTTTTGTTACTTCAGGACAAATTGCAAGAAATGAAATATGTGTGTCCAAGATGGCTCATGTTTTTAAGTCTTTTGGGATGCATCATCAAACTGCCTGCTAGAGAAGCTACACCAATTTATACTCCCACTAATGGTCTTTTATTTTATTTTATTTTTTTGTTTTTGTTTTTGAGACAGAGTCTCACTCTGCCATCCAGGCTGGAGTGCAGTGGTGTGATCTCAGCTCACTGCAACCTCTGCCTTCCAGGTTCAAGTGATTCTCGTGCCTCAGATTCCCGAGTAGCTGAGATTACAGATGCCCACCAGCATGCCCGGCTAATTTTTTGTATTTTTAGTAGAGACAGGGTTTCGCCATATTGGCCAGGCTGGTCGGTCTGGAACTCCTGGCCTCAGGTGATCCACCCACCTCAGCTTCCCAAAGTGCTGGGAATACAGCCGTTAGCCAATGCACCCAACCCACTAATGGTCTTTTAAATGTCTCATCTCTCATGTAAAAATATGTTCATTTTTACTAAATCTTTGCTGCTAATTTGTTTTGTGAAATTGATGTTGCATTATTTTGATTGGTTAAAATTACTAGTGAAGTTAAAATTTTAAACAATTTATTCTAAACAACAGTGAAAACAAACAAACAAACAAACAAACCAAACTAACAGCAACAGAAACAATAGCTCCTCTGGGATGGAGGGGATTGAGGGATTGAGCTCCATGCCTGGCTCACAGTGTCACGTTTAATTATTCCGACATTGATGGGAGCTTTGCATTTTGTAGATGGGCAACAGAGGCTCAGAGAGGTTTTGCAATTGCTCTTAGTCACACAGCTGCTTTTGAATTCAACCCAGTCTGAAAGTCAGACAAAGAGCTTGGGCCCCCTCTTTTTTTTTTGTCTTTTCTTTTCTTTTTTTTTTTTTTGAGATGGAGTCCCACTCTGTCACCCAGGCTGGAGTACAGTGGCGCAATCTCGGCTCACCACAACCCCTCCTCCTGGGTTCAAGCAATTCTCCTGCCTCAGCCTCCCGAGTAGCTGGGATTACAGTCACCTGCCACCATGCCTAGCTAATTTTTGTATTTTTAGTAGAGACGAGGTTTCATCATGCTGTCTAGGCTGGTCTGGAACTCCTGACCTCAGGTGATCCACCAGCCTCGGCCTCCCAAAGTGCTGGGATTACAGGTGTGAGCCACCGTGCCCAGACTGTTTTTCTTTTGGCCTATTTATTGTTCTACTTTAAATATTTCTTTACTGATTGAATTACTTTCACAAATATTGCTAATTTTAAAGTATTTATCATTTTCTTTTTATTTATATGGTTTTAAATTTTTCTGAACTCATACCTTTTAATTTTTTTTCCTTACAAAGTTCATCTCTGCTGCTGTGCTTATAAATGCCATCTTTAATTCCAGGTTAAAAAACACTAGAGTGAATGCGGTTTGGGCGTCTGCTCAGCCCCTGTGCCCCTTCTCTGAGAATGGCCCCCTGACATCCCGCCCCACTTCCCTAATAATGTGGGCTCCAGGAGCCAGGTTTTGCTCAATGAACCACAGCAGAGGACAAAATCCGAGGGTTAACTCTGCTTTCTAGGAGCAAACTGAATCTCAATAGTTATATTAGGCAGTCGGGCTTAGGAGTGGCTGACGCTCAGAGATGTCAGGCTGTGACTCATACATGGATATCGCAACCTGAAATTGAGAGGCAGCTCACCAGGGTTCCGCTGCCAGGGAAACCTCAAGTGGGGAGCTGAGGACCCAGGGCTCTCAGCACTCAGGTCATCCTTGGGTTCAAAAACCAATGGGCCAACCGCAGCTCTAAGTGGCCTGCCAAGGAGAAAAAGAGAGGCTGCCAAATATCCCAAACATCAGGGCGCAGCACCACCGTGGCGTAACAGCGCCCCTCACGGCGGGATGCCCAGACATGAGCGTTTGCCCCTCTTACCTTGTGAGGGGCGTGGGAGAAGTGGCCATTGGTGTCCACCCAAGAGTTTAGGCTTCTTTTCTTTTTGTTAGGGTCTCGAAGAGTGCCTTATTTGGTTGAAACATGCAGGGACTAGGAGATCTAATAAGGCTGCTTGTGAGTTATACAAGCAGCCCAGAAGCTGTGCAGCAGAAGTCCTGGACTTACTGTGAGGTGGATGAAAAGGGAAGGGGAAGCGAGAGCAAAGCCATCTTCATTTCCCAAAGCACTCCAGGTCTTATTCAGTCCCATGCGGGCCTTTCGTAGAAAGAGCAATGATAGTATATCATAAATTATAATGAATTCACTTTCTACATCATTTAGGTTGAAACCTTTTCTGTTACTTATAACCACATAGTAAACCATAAGAAATTGTCACCCATATTTTCTCCTAGTATTTTTAAATTTAAATTTTATTTAATTTTAAATTTAAATATCTGAGATGTGGATTTTTTTTTGGAGGGAGGTTTAATGTAGGAATTTTATTTTTTTTCCAAATTATCAATCAATTGTCCCAGCACCATCTGTTGGTATACTATCATATCATTTTGCTATAAATAGTATTTTGATATTAATTTCCAACATTTGTAGCTCTTATTTTTCTTATTTTATTAAACTTCCTAGTACTTACACATCATGGTGTGGTATTAAGCATTTCTATCTTCACTGAGAATGTCTCATTCATTGTTTTCTGGTATTAGATTCTGAATTTAGACGTTAAGCAATCATGTTATATACTATGTTATATATATTTATGTTAAATATTTTTCTCTTTTAATGTATTGTTTTTTACAATTAGGAATAAATGTTGAATTTTGTCAAAAGTATTTTTTTTAGATTAGAAGTTCAGAAATGTTCTTCTTTATTTCTTTGACAATTTATTCTAACCTGTTCCTAACTTCTCCTCAAGGCAGAATAATCCTGCTGTGCAATTATTGTTTTGAAATATCTAGTGGGTCAGGCTAAGGCTACACTTCACGTGAGACCACGATATTGCATGATAAGTATGAAACATTCTCTCATTTGACTTTCTGGCAAGTTCGTGAAGAGAGTCACACTTGTCAAAATGCTCCAGGGATTTAATCATCTTTCCAAGGCCTCTCTTAATCCCTTAGATGTTTTGGGATTAAGTCTTGTTGCAAGTCACTGATAATGTCACCAATTTTGTTAACTTTTCCCTTTTCAGTGATAACTGTTCTACCAGACTTTGTGATTCCAGAAGTCCTCTAATATGACTGTCACCTGCTACACAAAATCTTACATTCTTTGAAGAAGTTTGCAGTTAATTTGCATTGTATTTCTGTTGTATTAATAGCCTCCTCCAATCAGGAAGAGAATGGCTGCGCCTGACATGGTTTGACTGTGTTATGGCAGCTGCAGTGTTAAGCAGGGAGAGGGGAAGGCATGGAGGCTAATTTGGCAAGTGGTCAGCTCTTCAGTGAATGTTTTCTGGTTGAGAACAATTTTTGCTTCCCCCTGCCAACTGGTTGCTGAGAACACTCTGATACTTAGAGTTCACTCAGAAATGAGGAGGGAATTGTGTGTTTTTCGGTAGCAATTGGTATAAATATTTATACAAGGAGAGACCAGGAGAAACTCCACTATGCTAAGAAGGACGCTGAATATTAATAGATGAATGGATAAACAAAATGTGATCTATCCACACGGTGGAGTATTATTCAGCCTTAAAAAAGTAGGGGATTCTGACCCATGTTACCTACAACCTGGCTGAATGTTGAAGAGAAGAAAGCAAAATAAGCCGGTCAGAAAGGGACAAATACCGCACTATTCCTCTTATGGGAGAGACCTGAAATAGTCCAATTCATAGGGATAGGAAATAGAATGGTGGTTTCCAAGGGCTGAAAATAAAGGGTTAATGGGGAGTTCGTGTTTAATGGTCATGAAGTTTCAGTCTGGGGAGATGAACAAACTTCTGGGAATGGATGAAGGTGGCGGTTACACAGCAATGTGAATGTGTAAATGTACTTAATGCCACTGAACTGGGCACTTCGAGTTAAGATCTTCACCCCTGCAACCCCCGCCAACACACACGCAAGTGTGACCCTGGGGTGCTCTGCAAGTACAGAGAGAAAGCCATGAAGGATCAGGGAGGCCGGGTGGAGTGGGTGCTGTGGTGCACTGTCCAGACCCTCCTTCAGGATGGGACACTCATTTCTCTCACTGCCAGGAGTGGTGGCTGCTGGTGGCTTCCAGCTGACTCCCTCTCTGAGCGTTACCCTTGGTCCCAGGTCTTACCCAAGATTGTGCCCCTTCCTTGGGGGCAGCCTGTGTCCAGTGACTGGTCATGAGTGGGTTCCAAGTCATGGTCCCTCAATTGAGCCAACTCTGAAGCCCTTCCATTTTCAGGACTTCGTCTGAGATCAGCTGAGGCTCCATTTGACTGCACCATAGCCCACCTGTTCTCTGGGCCTAGCTCACTTCTTTCTCCCCATCAGTGGCATTGATGCCATGAGCACATCTCAAGGATTCCATGCCAATCTCCACACTGGCTCAGTGAGCCCAACTGCAGCAGTAAGAAGCACTTAGTGGTGGGAGCCAGACAGCACTGTGGTGAGTGGGCGGCTGGTGGGGGCTTTTCCAGTGATGTGTGGCACATGTAAGGCATTGCTTCCTGTGCGCCCATACAGTTTGAGTAAAACTACAATAAGGGGGCACAGTGTGAAATCAATGAATTCAAAGTTGACTGGGACCAAAACAACAACATCCCATGCAAATGGGAGATCAGGACTGGAGGCTAGTGGGGTGGAGAAAGCAGACATTTGGGTTTCAGCCATTTTTGCACATAACTGTTATTCCTTATTATTCCTTGATGTCTTTGAGAGCAGGGTTTGGGTTAGCTTGCACGTGCAGCTCTCACAGACCCAGAGAGCCTCTTGCCGAGCACATGTGCACGGCATGGGGAGAGAAGGGGCAGCTGCTGCTGCCTGCTGGACAGTGCAGGGCATTAGGGTGTCTGTAGGGATAGTCGCGGTTCTGAGCCAAAGTCCTGCAGAGGGCCAACTTGCCTCCACTGTAAAGACCACCACTTCCATGTCCTAGCTTGAGCAAGGCCAGAAGCCAAGTGTGTGATTTAATGCCAATTTGATGTCGCCCGGTCTCCTACTACACAGGAAGTCACAGGGGCCATTGCAACCATTCAGAGGGTGCTTTTAGTCTTTGTCAAGTAGGAACTGGAATCAAAATTGTCATCTCATTGTATCCCTGCCTTTCAGTTCTTTTTGGCTTTATTCCATAATCATAAGCCTCGACATTATTTTTGTTTTATTTCTCTTGAATCCTTGAGAAATTTTATTTTTATAACCTTTGGATCCTTTTTAATAGCTTCTCTTGTCCGTACCCTCGGTTCATGCTACGGAATTTCACTTTCTAAATTTAAAAGCTTTTTAGGTTGCTTAATTGTTGTTTTCATTTCCTTAAAAATTAACTTTGTAAACTTCAGGCTTTGTATTCTTTTTTAAATTTGTTACTGCTATTCCTTTGTTTTCCTTAAAGATTTTGTAGTTTATTATAAGACACACACATGAAATTAGCACATGGGGACCTGCTGTGGGTCCCATACATGTCTCTGAGATCCAGCGCATCGAACCCTTCTCAAATTCTTCATGGATGTGAGGAAGCTGGGTGCAACCTATGACAAATCATGACTGGTGGGGTCAAGGCAGAGTTCCTCAGGATTTTGGAGCTAATCCACATTTCCTTGAGCATGCAGGACTCTCCTTTAGGAAACAGCTCCTGACATGCACGACAGGCCACACCATCTAGGTTACCAGTCACAAGCCAGATGTGACCCAGCCCACCTAGTCACAAGTCAGGTGTGCCAGCATCACTCCACCATTCAGTGGAGTGAAGGCAAGACTTGCCAACACCATGTGACAACTGACGGATGCCATGTTAAGCCCTTGCTCGGGATATCCTGAAGGACAGCAGAGAAGGAAAGGAGCTCCCAAATGCAGAACATTGAGCAAGCATCTGTCCACTTGGTATGCAGTAATCCTAATGGGGAGGAAAATAACAACTAAGGGTCACATGCTAGGTACCCCGCCCTTCTCACATTTACTGCTTCTGTGGTAACCAGGGGTAAAGAAATGGCAGCAGGTGAGGATCTATGCAGATTTATGGGCTATGACACAGGAGTCAGGGACTCAAAAACAGTAGGACAGGGGGGTTAGAGAGGAGGTTTGGGGAAAATGGCCGGTCCTTTTGAAATGAGCCCAAAGCCGAGGATATTTGTACTACATCTGAAAGCTATAGGGGGTTCTTTCAATAAACAGTGGGTTGGGATGACTCAGCCTGGGATCTTTGTCAGCGTCTTTTCTCTAGTGATCATGGGCTCAAAATACCATGTGACCTTGCACTTAGGATGATGCCTGTGAGTGGGACCTGTGATACGGACTCCTCTTCATCACAGCTGGTGCCACCTTTGCTGCTGCTGTATGAGTGATTTGCCAGCAACCATGACCACCCTGACCTCCTGACCTGGCACAGTGGGACTGACCAATGACCCCATAGGAGTTGATAGCACTGAACTTAGGCCACTACAAGACAGCAATGATTTGTTTTACTTGGAGTGGACACAGTCTGAATGTGGATTTGCTTCTCCTGGTTACCATGCTGTCTGGACCTCCATCCATGGACTTACTGAATGGCTTATCCACTGTCCTGGGATGTCACATAGCATTGCTTCTAATTGAGGGAATCACTTTCCAGTAAATGAAGTCCCATTGATCTTATCCTGTCCCATGGCCCAGGAGCAACTGACCTTGTAGAAGAAATAGTGAATCAGTTACAACGGGTTGGGTTATGATGAAGTAATAAGTAACCCCAAACACAACAAAGGTTTATTTCTCACTCACCCTTCAGGTCCAACCCAGCCTGCACTCAGGCTGATGGAGGCTTTGCCTTGACAAATGCTTCCACAGTTACTAAGAAAGGGGAAAAAAGATATGGCAGTTCCTACCCCAGTGTGAGTTAGCATGTACCCTTATATGTCATTGGCCAAGTCATCACAAGGATGAAATTAGCTTCCAGGGTGTGATGAAGGAGAACCAAATATATATATGTGACCTCCTAATGACTAACATAAATGGCTTACTAAAAACTCAGGTCTGCACCAGCTGGGGAACAGCACCGTGTGATTTTGTAGCATTGTCCTGTAGGCTGTGCCTATATTCTCTTAGCCAAAGACCAATATACTGGTGCTGGTTCTTCCATAACTAAAAACTATGGGTCTAAACACAAAGAGATGGAAGGAGACATGGAATTTCCTAGAGGGTTATTGCTGATAATCCAGTTATAGTTTTGTTTTTCTTCTTGTTCCCAAGACACTGGAATCTTAGAGATTTTAGTATCTCTAAGATACTAAAGGGAGGACTGCTTCTACTAGGTCTTACAATAGTGGTTCCATTCATTGATTAGGAAGTGATACTGCTACTTGGCCATTCAGGGTTCATTCTGCTACTAAACCAATCAGCAAAGAAGTGGGTTATGGGGGGCTTGCATGATTGATCCTGACCCTCAAGGGCAAATAAGCAATTTGCTTCAAATTGGGTAGAGAGGAGTATAGCTGGAGCCCACAGGATTTCCTGTTATGCCTCCCTGAACCACCAAGCACAGTAATTAAGGCTAATTGAAGACTATTACAATACCATAGAGGCAGAATCACCAATGACTCATACCCCTTGGCCATGAAGGTTAAGGCTCCTCCCTGGCTGGGAACCAACCAACTTAGGTGCCAAGTCAGGAAAGTGGGACTCCAGAACAGACAGTAGAGGAGGAAAGTCCTGGCCATTAGCTGTCACCTCATGATCAGAGATGAGGACTGAAGCATTTTCCAGTATCTTTTTTTTTCTGTGCCATGCATTTACCTGCATGTTATAATTAATTTTTATTTCCTATCCTCTTATTTTCTTCGAATATTTTATATGAAGTGTATTAGTCTGTTCTCACCCTGCTTATAAAGACATACCAGAGACTGGGCAATTTACTAAACAAAGAGATTTAATTGGACTTAGAGTTCCACATGGCTGGGGAGGCCTCAGAATCATGGTGGGAGGAGAAAGGCACTTCTTACATGGTGGTGGCAAGAGAACATGAGGAAGAAGGAAAAGCGGAAACCCCTGATAAACTAATCAGATCTCATGAGACTTATTCACTATCACAAGAATAACACAGGAAAGACCAGCTCCCATGATTCAATTACCTCCCACTAGGTCCCTCCCACAACATGTGAGACTTCTGGGAGATACAATTCAAGTTGAGATTTGGGTAGGGACACAGCCAAATCATATCATTCTGCCCCTGGCCCCTCCTAAATCTCATGTCCTCACATTTCAAAACCAATTATGCCTTCTCAACAGTCCCCCAAAGTCTCAACTCATTTCAACATTAACCCAAAAGTCCTAGTCCAAAGTCCCATCTGAGACAAGGCAAGCCCCTTCTGCCTATGAGCCTGTAAAATCAAAAGAAAGTTAGTTACTTCCTAGATACAACGAGGGTACAGGCATTGGGTAAATACAGGCATTCCAAATGGGAGAAACTGGGCAAACCAAAGGGGCTATAGGCCCCATGCAAATCCGAAATCCAGCAGGGCAGTTAAATCTTAAAGTTCCAAAATGATCTTTGACTCCATGTCTCACATCCACATGGTCTTGGGCAGCTCCATGCCTGTGGCTTTGCAGGGTACAGCCTCCCTCCCAGCTGCTTTCATGGGCTGGCATTGAGTGTCTTTGGCTTCTCCAGGCACATAGTGAAAGCTATCAGTGAATCTATCATTTTGGGGTCTGGGGGACAGTGGCTCTCTTCTCACAGCTCTGCTAGGCAGCACCTCAGTAGGGACTCTGTGTGGAGGCTCGACCCCACATTTCCCTTCTGCACTGCCCTAGCAGAGGTTTTGCATGAGCACCTGGCCCCTGCAGCAAACTTCTGCCTGGGCATCCAAGTGTTTCCATACATCTTCTGAAATCTAGGAGGATGTTCCCAAACCTCAGTTCTTGACTTCTGTGCACCCACAGGTTCAACACCACATGGAAGCTGCCAAGGCTTGAGGCCTGCACCCTCTGAAGCCATGGCCCAAGCTCTATGTTGGCTCCTTTCAGCCATGGCTGGAGAAGCTGGGACACAGGGCACTAAGTCCCTTGGCTGCACACAGCACAGGGACCCTTGGCCCTCTGGCTCATGAAACCACTTTTTCCTCCTGGGCCTCTAGGCCTGTGATGGGAGGGGCTGCCATGAAGGTCCCTGACATGGCCTGGAAACATTTTCCCCACGGTCTTGGGGATTAATATTAGGTTCCTTGCTACTTATGCAAATTTCTGCAGCTGGCTTGAATTTCTCCCCAGAAAATGGGTTTTTCTTTTCTATCATAGTCAGGTTGCAAATTTTCCAACTTTTGTGCTCTGCTTCCCTTATAAAATGGAATGCCTTAACAGCATCCAAATCACCTCTTGAATGTTTTGCTGCTTAGAAATTTCTTCTGCCAAATACCTTAAATCATCTCTCTCAAGTTCAAAGTTCCACAAATTTCTAGGGCAGGAGCAAAATGCCATCAGTCTCTTTGCTAAAATATAGCAAGAGTCACTTTTACTCCAGTTCCCAACAAGTTCTTCATCTCCATCTGAGACCACCTTAGCCTGGACTTTATTGTCCATATCATTATCAACATTTTGGTTGAAGCCATTCAACAAGTCTCTAGGGAGTGCCAAACTTTCCCACATTTTTTTATCTTCTTCTGAGCCCTCCAAACTATTCCAACCTCTGCCTGTTACCCAGTTCCAAAGTTGCTTCTGCATTTTCAGGTATCTTTTCAGCAATGCCCCACTCTACTGGTACAAATTTACTGTATTAGTAAGTTTTCATGCTGCTGATAAAGACATACCTGAGACTGGGGAATTTACAAAAGAAAGAGGTGTAATTGGACTTACAGTTCCACATGGCTGGGGAGACCTCAGAATCATGGCGGGAGGCAAAAGGCACTTCTTACATGGTGGCGGCAAGAGAAAATGAGAAAGAAGCAAAAGTGGAAACCCCTGATAAACCCATCAGATCTTGTGAGACTTACTCACTATCACGAGAATAGCACAGGAAAGACCAACCGCCATGATTAAATTACCTCCCACTGGGTCCCTCCCACAACACATGGGAATTCTGGGAGATACAATTCAAGTTGAGATTTGAGTGGGGACATAGCCAAACCATATGATGAAGTATGTTGATGGAGACTAAACTACCTTTAGTGCATAGTTTGTATAATATTGAGGTGGAGTTATATTAATAGAACCATAGAAACACTTGGCACACAGGTATCCCAGACCTGTAGCTGGGTTTAGTGCCCAATGAGATTTGGACCTCTCCTTTTTGGAGGAAGTGAACACATTTTCAATTGCAAGGGATTTAGTTACATTGAGTTAGACTGGCCATTTTTGGGCCTAGAGGCATCTCTCACTTAAGTGAATGATTCATTCCTGAAAATCAGATATTCTGAATGAAAATGGTAACAAGGGGGCCTATTTATCATCGTTTTAAGTAGAAAAAAATATGATGCATTACATGTCAACACAAACCCCCCAATTTCCTGAAATACACTAAAAACATGGTAAAACACCCACATATAAGTAACAGACTATCACCTGCTTGAAGACTATATTGGGAAGAGCTCTCTTGTGGCCATGCAATGAGAGCAAGAAGTGTAGTTAGCTGTAGTAAGTTTTCAGGGTTAGAAGCATCAACTGCTGCTCAACCCAACCAACAAAATACAAAACCAAGAACACTTTTGAGTGGTAAACGTTGATTGAAATGTGACTGTGAACCAAGGACCAAGGATAGCGCCATCACCCTCATTGTACCTTCACATATATGCAGATAAATGTGTATTAAAAGCAGGAAAGAAGAACTTATCACAGTAGTGCCCCCCACCGCCTTATAGAAAAGTAGGTGATATTTTCTTCTTCCCTGTATCTTTTTGTTGCCAGATCCTGTTTTATTTTAATATTTTCAGATTTTGTTGTATTTATCTTGATTTTTAAAATATTGCATTAAAATGTTACTCATCTTGATTGCTAAGTTTTTTTTTGTGTCCCCTTAAATTTTATGCCTAAGATGAGTAATTCACTTACCTTACCCTAGTCCCACTGTCCCTCTGCCCATCACTGATATCCTCTCACAGCGTATACACCTTTGTGATGGTGTCGGTTCTTCATTCACTGTCATATAAGCTACCTAACATGGCTCCTGGTATCTTGTAGGAACTCAAAGCATCCTGGTTGATAAATGGACATACAATTATTTAATAGTAATGATAACAGAGCACAGGGGACGTGTCAGTGTCCTTGCTCATTGGCTTGTGGGCCCTGACTTGTACCTCTGCCAGATGTCCAATTCCTGCCTCACCAACATCCAGTATGACCTACTCGATGTGACAGAGCCCTTTCTGCCTGGTGCTGCCATTCAACCTGAGACTCCAGCTCAGCCTGATCCCTATGATCCCTAGTCTCCTGGCTGAGCCCTGATCCCTGCCTGACGCCTGCTCCCACTGGGAGTGCTGGGTCTGGTTCTTCTGCTGCTCCAGTCCCTGTCTGCAGATCTCCTGAGCCACGTCATCTGAGGACATCAGCTCCTCCCATCCTGAGTGTGAGCTGATCTACTTCCAAGCTGACCCGATGGCTCTTCCTCGAGAGCTCATTTGTCTGGACCTGTCTCAATGTGATTTCCCCATTTGGACACTTGGCATGGGTCTTCCTGCCTTCCTTCAGTCTTGTCTGATTTCTCCCTGTAGCCTGTGTGATTTAGATCCTAGCCATGCTAGCCTAGTGTGCCTTGTGCCCAAGTCCTCTTGATAGTAACCAAAAAGGGAAACAGCAGTGGCGTGGGCTCAGGGAGGCATTTTCAGTAATACGGAAGAAAATGGCAAGAGGTGAGTTTAGAAATTGGTAGCAACTTGGCGTGCTGCAAACAGTCTGAATTGAGTGGGAAAAGGCAGGGGATTTTGAGTCAGACAGATTGGGTATGAATCTCAACTTAGGCGTTGAAAATCTGTGTAGCGCCGAGGAAACTGCTTAACCTCTCTAAGTTTCAGTTTTCTCATTTGAAAAGGGGTTCATTGAGCCAATGTATGAGAAATGTTCTTCATAAACTACATAGTTCAATATAATTTTAACTTTTAAATATCTACTGAATATTTGCTTTTACTGCTGAAGAACACTATATTTCCTCATTATCAAAAGGTATTATATATATTAACATTAAAGCTAGAAGCTACTGTGGTTTTGTTATTTATAACTTTAGTTAAGTGTGAGTGTTCTCACTGCACTCTGCTTTTGAATGACTTCTTATCTTAGGTTTGGGAACTTTGTTATTGCAAATCCAGACAGAGTCAGTTCATTTTCATGGATATATATTATGTAAGTGCATATGCATCATAGAGGGTTTTATTTTAAGAAGTAGATCTACTAGGGATTTAATGACTGGGATATCTGACACCATGACAAACGTTAAGCTCCAGATCAAAGGCAGCTCCATCCATCCGCAGAAGCCGGTCTTGCATGAATTAGCCATGATTCATCTCAAGAACAACATCTGTTGCTGTATTAGGAAAAATCCTGTGGTGTATCCTAGCAATTTCATATGTATTATTTCACTTAACTTTCTTAGGAGACCTATGAAGAAAGTACAATGATGAAGAGCGCACAGTGGTGAACTGGTACAACAAACCCACTTTACAGTTGAGGAAATTAAGCTCTGAGGCTTGGCGTGCCTAAGTCATTGGTGTGTGAGGAGTACTGGTCTTCTCCCATCACCATATTTTCAATATGTCCTATGACCTGTGTGTGTTCAGGTGGGAGGCTGAGAAGCGCAACCTCATCCTCTGTGTTGGTCATCTCTTTGGTTATAGGGTGGCACTGAGTAGTGGTGTGACTGGACATGTAGAAGTTCTCCTGACAGATCTTTCTGGGATCAGGGATGATGCTTTAGTGTATCCCTAGCCCTGAGCACAGGCACACACAGGAATTAAGTGATAAAAGCCAGAAAAAGAGCTGGCTAACTCTTTTCTTTGGCGGACCATTCAAAAGATGGTAGGGCTATGGCTTAAGCACTTTCATAAGTACAAATTGGCTTGTGGAGTATGAAACTTGTTTTATTAAAACAAAGCAGGATTAACATTTTCTTGGGATTAGTATTGTTATTGTTTTTGGTCCTATGAATTGTCCTTAACCTCAAAACTGTCCATATGTGGTAGGTGCGCGGTGTTTTTTCTTTTGTTTGTTTGTTTTTTGATGGAGTTTCGCTTTTGTTACCCAGGCTGCAGTGCAGTGGCACAATCTCGGCTCACTGCAACCTCTGCCTCCTGGGTTCAAGCGATCCTCCTGCCTCAGCCTCTTGAATAACTGGGATTACAGGCACCTGCCACCACACCCCACTAATTTTTTGCACTTTTGGTAAAGACGGGGTTTCACCATGTTGGCCAGGCTGGTCTCGAACTCCTGACCTCAGGTAGGTGATCGACCCGCCTTGGCCTCCCAAAGTGCTGGGATTACAGACATGAGCCACCATGCCCGAAGAGGTGGGTTTTTAAGGAAGTTTTTGCAGCTAGAATTTCCCTGAGGTTTTCACCCAGATGCATGGCATTCCTGAGCCGGTTGAGGATTCTGAAGTGCCATAAAAAGTATTTCTGGACCATGCCACGATTGCCTCACATTCGTAGCACTGGAGGGTGTGTGTGTGGTTTTCAAGCACGTGTGCATGACCTCAGCTAAACTGATACTCATCATGAGTCAGAGAGGCAGGTAGAGACAGGTTCATTTCATTGACAGGAAACCGAGGCAGCTTGGGGCCATATCCAAAGGCATATGAAGTGGACATGTTGCAGGACTCTATGCTTCTAGGTCTGTATTTCCCCCAGCACTGCGGGACAACATTGTTGTTTGGGGTGAGCTGCCTACTTTGAGATCATTCCTATCACTGTTCCACTCAGCGGAGGATCTGAGGAAAGTAAGTAGAGCTAAATCTAGCTGCCACTACCCACCCATCTCACTCCTTTCTTTCACAGCGGTAGCCCTGGGAAATGCGGCGGACACAGCACGTCTGTTCTTCATCAAGGCACTTGACAAGCTTTTTATGATCTACTCGTGGACACACTGCAGAAATGTGGGGTAGAGGCTGGGATAATTAGGAGGATTACTAACTGGCTAATGGTGTCCAAAGGAATCATTGACTCAGTAACCCAAAGGCTTTTGATCTTGTTTTCTAGGACTCTGTCCCTGATTCTAGACTGTTCAGCATTTTTATTAGTGCCATGAACAGAAATACAGAAGTTGCCATTTCCTCAATTACAAGGGTCATGGTAGTGGGAGGGAGAGTGGAGAAACCTTGATTGAAGAAGTCTGAATCAATAAAAGTACATTTTAATATGCATAAGTATAAATGCTTTTATTTGCATCCACCTACCCCAAATCCCACAAACTACTTCCCAATATAGGACAAAGTAATCGTTCTTTAGTGGTAGCATGCTGCAAATATCTTAACAGTTTCAATCCATGTCAAATCAGTTAAATCTGAAATTAGCTTGCACTATGATGCACCCACTGAGAAGCTAGTGTGATCTCACATGAGTTTATACAAATACGGTACTTAAGGGCAGGTTTGATTCCAGCACAACTGGGGAATTTCCACTCTTTAGGAGCCTGTGGGTAAACTGTAGGATGCACAGGGCGGTGTGCTGAGAGTGTGGAGAAAGTGCCAGTCCCTGGCCTGTGAAGATGGCTGAAGGAACAAAGTTTTTCCTCCTGGCAAAGAGAAGATGTGAAGGTGAGAGGTCACTGGACATTTCCTTCATATTTGTGAAAGGCTTTCCTAGAGAAGCAAGATGATTCTTGCCGAAAACCAGGTGGGTAGATGATAGAAAATGAGGTGGCTCTGCAGCACTGGGGGTGGTTCTCCATTCCAGATGCATTTGAGTCCAGACTGTGTAAGCACTGGGGAGGGAAGGCTCCACAGGGGCTGTTGACCACATGACTTTGATGTTCACAGGAGAGTTTACTCAGGAAACGCTCCATGGCAGAGATGAAAGTCACGCTGAGCTTTGAAGAATGAGGCTTGGAGGCAGGGATGCTTGAAGTGTCTCTAGAAGTCATTCAAGCGGCAGAAAAAGCAGCCTGGTAATGAGTTGAGAGGCAGGAGAATGTGAGGGCTATGCATATGAATATTCTAGTTAAAATTGTATTTGAATCCAAACTCTGCCACTGGCTAACTTGGCAACCTTGGTGCTGTAGCCAGAATAATGTCCCCATGAAGACATCCGCATGCAGATCCCTGGAATCTGTGAATATGGTACATTACATAGCAAAAAGGAATTGAGGTTTAATGAAATTAAATTTGCTAAACAGCAGAGAGATTTTCTTGGATTATCTGGCAGGCCCCATGTAATAACATGGGCCCTTAAAGGTGGGAGAGGAGACAGATGAGAACAAGAGGGGCTCAGGGAGCAAGGTGTGAGGCTCAGAGAGAAGCAAACCCAGAGAGAGGCTCTGTTGCTGGCTCTGAAGGTGGAGGAAGGGGCAGTGAGGGAAGGAATGTGTCAGCCTCTACAAGGAAAAGACATGGAGGAAACTCTCTCCTAGAGCTTCCAGGAAGAAGAGCAGTCCTGCTCCACCCTGATCCCCACTCATTGAGGCCATTCCAGACATCTGACTTCCAAAACTGTAAAGTAGTAAATCTGTGCTATTTTAAGCACTAAGTTTGTGAAATTTGTTAACCGTCAAGAAAAAAAAACTAATGCATTTGAGTTAGTTTGACCTTTGTGAGTCAGTTTTTTCATGTGTAAAGTAGAGATAGAAATAATATCTACTTCCCAGGATTCTTGCAAGTAAAGTAACTAATACCCTATTTGACATATTATATATATTCAGTAAAAAGATAGTCATCATTATTACTATCAAGACAGTTTTATTTGTGAGGTTCCCCTCAGCATCATTTAGCTGCCATAAAAAAACTGCAACAGCAATTAACATATTCCTCCCCCACCTTGTGGGACTTCCTAATACTTTGCTTCCTTTCCTTGAATAAGGAAACGTCACCACTAGGATAGAGATCCGCAGCTACCTGACTCCTTCATTCCAATTTCTGGGGAAACACTGACTGGCCCAGCTGCCCAGTGTGGGTCAAATCCCGACTCACCCTAACCAGATTACTGCATGGATAACAGGAAAGGACAATCCTAGAGAAGTGATGCTGGTCAAGCTGTCTGGTCTAGTCTAGAGTCCACTGCTGGGCTGCCTAGTACACACATAGGTGTACACACTCATACACACACACACGCACATATAGACAGACACACACACACACACCAGTCATTGCATCTGGAGGTAATATCACGGAAACACACACACACACCAATCATTGCATCTGGAGGTAATATCACGGAGCGGCTGCAGCTGTCTACGTACAGGATGGTACATAGTACCAAAATGTAAAAACCAAAATGGTAAAAACCATTTCTCCCCAGACACAGTCTTGATACAGTCCAGATGTAGCTCCTTACAGCCTGCAACCTGGGCATAACTGTCCATCACATCTGGTGTGAACTGGTAGAGAAAAGCAAGGTGGAAATGTTACCCGTACTGTACATCAGTCAAAGGTCCCGAGCACAGGCTGTTTTCTTCTGGACAGAAAAAGTGACACACGCGTCCTTGTTGACATGTTGCCCTGGATGTGAACTGAACTCCTTAATAAGTCTGTCTGGTGGGCACAGCTTCTGCCTGATTGAATGACTTCTGTGTTCCAGTGTGCTTCTGGGCCAGGCTTAAGAGAGAAAAAGAAGTGTTTTCATGTGATGTGTATGTATTTGTGCGCTACTCATCTTGGAGAGTGATGGAAAAATCTCAAGACCCTCTTAGCTAAGCTTGGGAGTTTTCTGGTGACATAACTACCTTTAATATTACTAAAATTCCTTTCTCTTCTATGTGTGAAGAATACGTTTATAAGTTTTCAATGCCAGAATTGTTGGATAACTATGATTTTTATTCACCATGACCCACTAAAGTAAACTGTCCAGAGCTTTGGGGCATTTTAATTTCTTTAGTTCTAAATTTAACAATCTGCAGGAGGTTTGTGTGGTGAAAAATAAACAGAAGTGAGAGTATAGTTGAATTGTCCCTAACGTGCCCTGGACTGTAGTCCCAGCCTTCTCAGGCTACATTCAAATCAAATTTTCTTATGTCCATTTTTTCAACTTCATTTAACATGAACTTATTGAATGTCTACTACGTTTCAGGCATTGCTGTAGGCATTGTAAATATAACAAAACAGACAAGTTTCTGCTTTCAAGTAGCTTACCTTTTAGTGGAAGGACACTGAATAGTAATGGCAAGCTGTTCAGCAAAATCCAGTCTCCTCTACTTTGGACACACACCAAAACTCTATTTCCCAATATTTCTTAAAGTTATGTATGATCAAATTACCAAGCCCTTTCCAACCAAACGAGCAAAAATGATGTGTTCCGGACCTGGACAATGAACACCTCCATGTATATCCCTTCATGACTATTAGCTTCTGCTTACTGGATTCAGAAATGATGGAGCCACAGAATGGAAGGAGTGTGGATCCCTGAATGACTGCATGGAGGAGAACCAACCTGCTAACTTCAGTATCTACCTAGGACTACTAGGTGAGCAGGAAACAAAGCTTACTGTATTGAGACATTACATGCTTGAATCTATTTGGTATAACATCAGTTTAACCTACTCTGAATAATATACAGAGATGGGCAAAGAAATATATTCTATGTTGAGTGGTGATAAGTCTAGGCATAAAAATATAGCAGAGCAGGAGAAGTGAGAGTAATGTGCATGTTCATGTGTGTTTGTGTTTTATAAATGGTGCTGAGGAAGACCTTCCTGGAAATAAATCATTTGAACAGACAATTGAAGGAAGCGAAGATATGAGTCAGCCCTGAAAATCTTAGGCAGAGGAGAGAGGTGCTGAAGATGAAGGAAGAACCCAGGTAGGAGCCCCACAACTAAGGCTCTGAGATGGCTGTGTTTGATTGGGGCCCAGTGGAGCTATTAATAGCATCCTGAATTCCTCTGACTCTTCCTAGATAGCCTTATTCTAATGACAAGGATCTCTTATTTTACTTGTTGGTACTTCAACTTTAGCTTTAGAAATGGTTAAGTTTTGCAAATGGCCTATTTATCTGAAACTTAGCAGTATTATATTGCTGGAAATCAGGAGAAAGGACTTCCCTTAATAAATAATATACTTGCCCTGCTGTTATTTCTCTCCCCCTCTCTCTTTTTCTTTCATTTTTGCTTCCAGGCAGTAACCTTGGATCAAAGCTCGTATTCTCATTTAGATTCTTACTAAAGGCAGTAAGAGGCAGTCAACACATCTTGATTCTATGACATTTGCCAAAAAATATTCTAAAGCATTGGCCTCAGTAGGCTGTTGGTTTAACAGGAATTACCAGCTTTCTTCCCAGGATGGAGGAATCTTGAGAACTATCATCACCCTCCTCCCTGCAAATTCAGCCAATTCCATATGTTTGGGTCAGCTACTTGCAATTAATTTCTGATTTTTCTTAGTTATAAATATTTTGCCTACAAGTAATAGAAACCACTAAGCAGTAGGGGAATGTTTTTGACAATTACTCAGTTGGCTTATGAATTTAAACATGAGATGCATAGACTAAACACCATCTGGGGCTGTTTTCCTGTATAAATAGATAAATAGGTAAGTTTCTGTTTATTCTTCATGCACTTGCTTCACCGTGATATATGCATCCAACTGGGACACAGTAAATGTGGCATAAATTATATTAAGGAAATCAAATCAATGAAAAGGGTATTTGCAAACTAAGAGAAAGACTGAGGAAAGGAAGAGCAGGGTAGCAGGAACAACCAAGTTTTGAGACATGCGCTGGAGATAAGGAGGGGGTAACATTGATGTCAATGATATATAAAAAACGCACAAAACCTTTTGCATCACTGTTTTCACACTGCATGGGATAATTGTTGAGAATATTGCATACAAGTTAATGCCACTGGCTTTGGGGTCCAATTGGCTAGTGTTCTAGTGCCAGATTTGCCACTTACGAGCTGTGCATCACTGAGCAAATCACTTCACTTCATAGGGTTGTTGTAAGGATTCAAAATGCTTTAAAAATACATGCCAAGGACTAGAATTTAGTAAGCTTCTGATAAGCAATATATTTTAATTACAATATAGTTCAGAATCAATATCTCTATCCAATTATCCCTCATTGAATATCTGTCTTTTAACTGTCACTGTTCCTAAAGGCTTTGTATTCTCTTACTTCAACTCTAGGGAGTGGAGAGTTGATGAGGCTAGGAAGTAAGCTTGATATTTCCTTTTTTCTGAGCCGTAGTTTCATTTCTGTGAACCCACAGTGGGATTCACCAGATCCCACGCATATTCCATTCATATTGCACGTAGTGGGTCCAGACAATGAATTCTGGCCAAGGACAAAAGATGAGTGTTCTTTCTTGTTGAGTTCATAAAAAGCCATGCTATTTTCTTCAGTCTCTCTATGCAGGCCCCATGTTTTTGATGATTTAGGTACAAAACTGTAGAGGCATAATCACCTTGATCCTTGAGTGACTGTGTGGAGTAGAGGCCTCTGCTGTCCTATATAGGACTAGTAATGCGAGTGAAAAAATAAATTTGGCTGGATTAACCTACTGAGATTTTGGAGTTGTTGGTTACTGCAGCACAACCTAGCCCCCTTCCCCAACCCACCCCAATAACATACCAGTTGGAAAATGATGGTGACAGATCAGCTGATCCTTCACATTCAAAGAAAATGCATTTCTAAAAAATGCTGTAATTGACAAGAATGTCATTCTAACCCTTATGTACTACCACTTCAGTGTCACTCTTTGCAGGAAGATAAATTACCTAATGTGTCTCTTTTCTCCCAGCAGCTGGCATGGTGTTTAGCACTGAATAAACATGGAAAATGGTCACTGAGTATTCTTTATATTAATTATTTCCCAAAAATATGACTCAGAAATTAAAACAGCACTCAGTGCCCTTTACCTTATTTTACATTTCCATTTTCATCGTTAAATTCCTCTGAAGTCATTGGCATTATGACCATAGGAAAAATATCTGATTTACTCTGTTCTTAGGTAAAAACATTTTGACATTCATTTCATTTCTCTTATAAATCATTTAAGAGAAATCTATGCAAGTCACATGCTTCTGTGAAAAATGGAAAAATTAAAGTAGTTTTTGGAAACCTTAATGCCACATAGAGGAATTTTTAAACTTCTTGGGAGTTTACTGTAAACACATGCAGTACAGCACTAAAACACATTGGAAGTACTAAGGAAAGAGACAGTTTTGAAATATTTGAAAATAGCTGTTACAGCTTCATTTGCTTAACTTCTTAGTGCCTCAGTTTCCCCATCTGTGAAATGGAAATGATTTTACAGTTGAAGAAACGAAGAAGCAGTTGGTTGAATCAGCTGCTTGAGAGAGCAGAAACTCTGGTGCCAGACTGGGTCCTTGTCACGGGATTGTCATTTACTAGCAGATGGGCAAGTTATTAGTAATGTTTTCTGTGCCTCAGTTTCCTCATCTGTAAAATAAGGTGAATAGCACCTATAGTGTAGAGTTGCTGTGAGCATTCAGTTAACATTTCAAGTGTTACCTGGCACATAGCTAGGATTATGTGTTAACTCCCTCTACTTCTGCAAAGTTTACTTAAAATATCAAATATCATATGTTCTTACCACAATATGTATGTACTTCCGATTTTCTCGCCACTTTTATTGGAATAAACTCTTATGTTTGACCCAGCTGTACGTTTGATAGAGTTCATTTAAATGCGTTATCACAGTGAATTCCTCTCTTGTCTGCTTTTCAAAGATAAAAATGGGGAAAATTATCAACGTAGAAGATGGCAGCCAGACTTGAAACGACACAGAAGGGAAGCAGTTCTTCTGAAAAAGGAGACGTGCTGAGTAAACAGTCCCTGAAGTGCTCCTGGCTGGGCTCCAGATGAGTAATGATTTATGAACGGGAAATCTGGGTCGGCCGGGCTTCAGTCCCGCGGCGCAGGGAGATGGAAACCAGATGCGGAGGCTTCATCCAGAGGCCCAGGAGCGGCAGCATGGAGGGGGTGAGGGTGCAGAGAGGGACACAGACCCACGAAAGGCACATGTGGCGCGGGGAACACACAGAGAGGGGAGGAGGAGAAGACAGAAAAGAGGAGGGAGAGGAGAGAATCAACCAAGCCGTCACTCATGGAAATAAGACACCCTTCAGAGTTAACTCAGAAAACGTTTCCTCAGCCAGAAAACCTGGTGCTTCCTCAGAATATACGTTTTGTTTTCATCTACGTTCCCATGGAAACCAGCTAAAAAAGTTCAGACACATTTGTTGACTTCAACTACTTGGAGTACAGAGACCGTGTCTGTGTGTGTGTCTCAATATACACAACGTGTTTCCAAATATGTTTCAATGAAATGCTGGTTCTCTTCCAATTAAATCTCTGCGAGAGTTCAGTTTCCTACAAGCTAAAAGGAATTGATTTTTAATGCAATTCTGCCAAAGAGAAGAAAATTTAAGTGTGTATTCTTCCTATTGCCAAACTGTCCAATACAAAGCAAATCAGACATCTAGAACAGGGGTCAGCAAACTATGGCCAGTGGGCAAATTTTGGCCCACAAACTCTGTATAGTCCACAGGTTAAGAGTGGGTTATTTATTTATTTATTTTTGGTTGTTGTTGCTTTGCATTTTTTAAAAGTTGTAACAAAAAACGGGAAGATTATAAAACAGGATTGTGTGTGGCCCACAAAGCTGAAAATATTCACTCTCTGGTCCTTTACAGAAAAGTTTGCTAAGCCCCGATCTAGAATATGATGCTTTTGCCAGTGAAGTTGTTGCCATGATAACAGGGCAGCTGGGTAATCATTTCTATAAATGAAACGATTCTTAGAAATATTGATATAGACCCATAGAGTGCTTTGGTGTAAACACTCATTTGATCACTTCACGCTAAGCCACTGTGCTCCGCCCTCGAAGTGGGGAAAGCTGGCGAGTAGCACGCGGGGGTAGACGAGCTCTCCCTGGCCACGCCGAGGGGAAAGCACATGATGTTCTGGGTCTGTGCAGAGCTGCAGCGGCTCCCAAATACAGAGCTGGCACTCATCTCTCAAACCTCGTAAAGGAGCATGAGCAATGGATAGTGAAAAGTCACAGAAGAATGTATCTTGGGCTTTAGAGAGACCCAAAGAATAAGGCACTCATGGAGAAGCAACAGATTGTACCCTGGCTTTGATCAAAGTGACCCTGACCAAATAATGATGAGAATAATAAACAAAAACAATAGCTAATGGTGACTAAAATTTATTGGGTGTTTATGGTGTGCCAGGCATCATGCTGAGCACTTTCCTTGATTTACCTTATTTAATCCCCATAATGACCTTCTGAAAGCGGAGGAACAGACTCAGAGGTAAAACAACGCTTTCAGAGTGAAATAGCTGTTAAGAGGCAGAGCCATGGTCTGAGAAGAGATTCTTTTTTTAAATTTTTTTATAAAAATCTTTTATTAAACTCCCGTAATCTAGAAAAATAGACTTTTTTTTATAATTAATAGACTTTATTCAGAATTCAGCATGTCCTTTTCCCATCTTATCATCAAATGCAGTGTACCACAATATATTTAATCTTTGTCTCTTTATTTAATTCTTATGGCAATTCCCCCCCACACTTTTTTATTTATTTATTTATTGTATTATTATTATACTTCTTAAGCACTGCCTTGATGGCTTCTTGTTTAGAAAGACTCAGGGGGAAGTGTTATCAATATAAATATGCAGGGTACAAATGGAATTGAAAAACAGATCTTTACGACCCATATTTATCTCCCCTTTACTTTCAAACCCCACAGTAATAAAAGTCCATGCACTGAGGTACCACAACATTTCATTCTCGATGTTATTTTCCATAGAGTCTGAACTGTGCGGTATGAGGCCGACCTCAGGATTTGGAGCTCTTTGGAGGCCTCGTCTTCCTGGGTACTCTGATTTTGATATTTTCTGGCTTGTTCCTTGGTCCCTAGGTCAGCTGACTCTATAATATATCTTCACTTGATTCAGCTTGGAAATCAAATTGATGTATCAATATGTGCATTTTTCTTCTGAAACGGCTTCAGCATGATCAATGGTTCCTTATCAAATAAGGGTAACAAAGTCCAAACGTGCAGAGGCACCGCAGAGGAGAGTCACACTGTGCTTGAGTTGGGGCAGGTGTGGTCCCTTGGCCGCAGCCATGAGACAGCTTGACACGCCAAGCTTTGCTCAAACAAGGAGGATGGTAGTCAGCTGGGGCAGTCAGGAGTCACGCTCTCTCTCTCTGAAATTTAGTTTACATGGTTTTTCATAAGGAGTCTCCTATAAATTCTTACCGTTGTGCTTATGTTGGTAATGTGTTGGAGTACTTTCAAGATCTTTGTCTTTGTTTTTAAGAAGTTCATGCATAACGTATTGAGGGGTGTTTTTCTTCCCCTCAGTGTTCATCTGTCTCGTTTCTGGTTCCGCAAGTTTCACAGATCTGTGATCTAACATCTTTCACTGTTTTGATAAATTCTTGTCCACTATCTCTTCAAATATTTCTGTTTCTTCTCTCTCTCTCTTTCCTTTCGGGGATCTCGATTACACTTACGTTTGACTTTTTGCTAATGTCCCATGGCTTTTCATTTCCTGCTCTATTTTTCCCTCTCTTTTATTCTCTTTGTGTTTTATTTTGCTGATTTCCCTTGAGTCACCTGTAAGTTCAATGATTCATTGCCTGTGTTGAGTCTAGTGATAAGCCTGATAAAGGCTTTCTAATTTTTAATTTAAATTTTATTTATTTACAATAAATAAATAAATATTTGGGGGTACAAGTGGTTTTTGGTTACATGGATGAATTGCATAGTGGTGAAGTCTGGGCTTTTAACATACCCATCACCCAAATAGTGTACATTGTACCCAACAGGTGACTTTTCATCCCTTGCCTCCCTCCCATCCTTTCCCTTCTGAGTCTTCAATGTCCATTTCACCACTCTGCCTGCCTTTGTGTGCCCATAGCTTAGCCCTGCCTTATGAATGAAAGCATGCAGTATTTGGTTTTCTGTTCCTGAGTTAGTTAAGATAATGGCCTCCAGTTCTATTCAAGTTGATGCAAAAGACATTCTTTCATTCTTTTTTATGGTTAAGTAGTATTCCATGGTGCATATATATACCACATTTGTTTTCTTCATAACTATTTTATTTCCAGCATTTCCATTGGATGCTTTTTTATAGTTTCCCTCTCTCTGCTGAAAGTTGTCATCTGCTCATGCATATTGTCCACCTTTTCCACTAGTCTTTAATATATTAATCACTATTATTTTTAATTTTTTGTCTGATAGTATGGACATCTGGCTATCTGTGAGTCTGGTTCCATTTCTGCCTCTTGGCAGTGGGTTATTTTTGTCTTGTTTTTTTTTTCTGTCTCATAATTTTTGATCTAATGCCAGACATCATGTATAGAACAGAAAAGTCTGAGGTCAATAGAATTTATTCCTGGAGATGAAAATACTTTTTCTTTTGATAAGCTGTTAGTGTGAAGGTTGAGTCAGTCTTGTCAGGAGTTAACCTACAAACTGATGTTGCTGTTGCTAGGGTTATCACCACCAACTGTGCACCACCAGCTTCAAATTCTTCTAATGTCCCCCTGTGCTTTGACTGGGTGTTTCTCAATATTCTGCTCTGCTTTTACCTTCTGTGTGAGATTGATCCTGAGATGGGCTCTCTAACTATGGTTTTGACCCTCTCAAAACTGCAATTGCTTATTTCTCAGTGCTTTCTAGCTTACTGGAGGAGGGGATGGAGGGGTTCTCTGTCCTCTGTTGTGCCTCACTCTTAGGCAGACCCTATGTGCTTGGGTCTGGGGGAAGTGTCTCTTTCAGTGATCCTTCCCCTCCTCCTCATGGCAGCCAAGCCACCTTGTACCCTTTTCCAGCAGCCGGCAGCACCAACCAACATTGCTATAGAATCGTGGGCCCAGGACTCTTTTTGTTTGTTTGTTTTTGCAATGGAGTCTCACTCTGTCACCCGGGCTGGAGTGCCATGGCGCAATCTCAGCTCACTGCAACCTCCGCCTCCCAGGTTCAAGAGATTCTCCTGCCTCAGCCTCCTGAGTAGCTGGGATTACAGGCACCTGCCACCACGCCCAGCTAATTTTTTGTATTTTTAGTAGAGATGGGGTTTCACCATGTTTGCCAGGCTGATCTTGACCTCCCAACCTCAGGTGATCCACCTGCCTCGGCCTCCCAAAGTGCTTGGATTACAGGCGTGAGCCACCACACCTGGTGTGGACTCTTTCTTGACCTTCCCCCATGGATAGATGAGTTTTCCTCTCACTCTTCCCAAATGTACAATGGGGTTTCACTTATGCCCTGGGGGAGTGACAGGGCTTTCTGCCCTTCCCAAAGGAGCCTGAGGCTTTTGTTCCATATGCCAGACCTTCCTCTGTCCCCACCCAAATCTCATCTTGAATTGTAGTCCCCATGTGTCATGGGAGGAACCCAGTGGGAAGTGATTGGATCATAGATTGGTTTCCCTCATGCTGTTCTCATGATAGTGAGTGAGTTCTTATGAGATCTGATAGTTTTATAAGTGTCTAGCATTTTCCCTGCTCTCACTCACTCTCTCTCCTGCTGCCTTGTGAAGAAGGTGCGCCTGCTTCACTTTCCACCGTGATTGTAAGTTTCCTGAGGCCTCCCAAGCCATGCAGAACGGTGAGTCAATTAAACCTTTTTTCTTTATAAATTATCCAGTCTCAGGTATTTCTTTATAGCAGCGTGAGAACAGACTAATACAGTCCTGTACTATCCATGAAGCTCTCTCTCTGATCTTCAACCCCACCCCCAATCCACTAATAAGCACCAGATGGGGGTCCATGGAGAAGAGTTCTCAAGTGGGTGCAACCTCCCTTTGTATCTGGGAATCCAGGTACTGCCATGCTAGCCAACACTAGGCCCTCAGAAGGTTATTACAAAATTTAGCTTAATTTCTCTCACCTACTTGTATGGTGTCTGGAATGTCTTTCTCCTGTGTTCGCATTATCTCTCGTGAGGATTTATAGCAAGAGAACCTCTCATTCATTGCTGGTGGGAATACAAAATGGCACAGCTACATTGAAGACAGTTGGTCAGTTTCTTAAAAAAATGAAACATGGGTGCCATATTGTACCAGTCAGGGTTCTCCAGAGGGACAGAGCCAACAGGATATATGTATATATAAAAGGGAGTTTATTAGGGAGAACTGTCTCGCACGGTCACAAGGTTAAGTTCCACGATAGGCCATCAGCAAGCTGGGGATAGAGAGAAGCCAGTAGTGGCTCAGTCCAAGTCTGAAAGTGTCAAAACCAGGGAAGCCAACAGTGCAGCCTTCAGTCTAAAGCCAAAGGCTCAAGAGTTCTCGGAAAGCTGCTGGTGCAAGTCCCAGAGTCCAAAGGCTGAAAAACTTGGAGTCTGATGTCCAAGAGCAGGAGGAATGGAAGCAAGAGTCCAACACTGGAAGAAGAAGACCCAGGACTCAGCATCCCACTTATCCCACCTTTTTCCACCAGCTTCGTTCTAGCTGCGCTGGCAGCAGATTGAATGGTGCCCACCCACATTGAGGGTGGGTCTTCCTTTCCTAGTCCACCGATTCACATGCCAATCTTCTCTGGCAACAACCTCACAGACACTCCTAGAAATAATTCTTTACCAGCCATTTAGGCATCCTGCAATCCAATTCAGCTGACGCCTAATATTAACCATCACACTTATGATTGCATAATGGGCTCCTTGTTTTTTACCCAAAGGAGTTAAAAACTTATGACCACACAAAAACCTACACACAAATGTTTACAGCAGCTTTATTCAAAATTGCCAAAATTTGGAACCCACCAAGATGTCCTTCAGTAGGTGAGTGGATAAATAAATGCAGTATATCTACACAAAGGAATATTAGTCAGCAATAAAAATAAATTCGTTTTCAAGCCATTGAAAAGACATGGAGGGAACTTAAATGTATATTACTATGCATTGTAAGATTGAAAGAAGCCAATCTGAAAAGGCTAAATGTTACATAATTTCAACTATATGACAGTCTGGAAATAGCAGAACCATAGAGACAGGAACAAGATCAGTGGTTGCCAAGGGTTAGGGGGATGGAGGGATGGATAAGTGGAGCACAGAGAACATTTAGAGCAGTAAGACTACTCTCTGTATGACACTGTAGTGGTGGATACATGTCCTTATACATTTGTCTAAATCCATAGAATGCACAACACCAAGAGTGAACCTAAAGTAAACTATGGACTCCAGATGATAATGATGTATCCATCTAGGTTCATCAATTGTAATACATATACTTTCTGTTAGAGGATGTTGATAATGAGGAGGACTATGTGGAGAAAGGAGGTATATGACAAATCTCCATATCTTCTGTTCCATTTTGCTGTGAACCTAAAACTAATATAAAAAAGTCAACAAAAAAGGATTGAGAGCAACCTAGAATGTCTGGAGTGGAGAGAGTGGTGGTGGGAGCTGATGGAGAAAGCTGGGCCTGGGGGTGAACTTATGTATCATACTGAGAATTTTGGCCTCTATTCTGAGAGTGGAGTAGAACCCACTGAGATTCCATGTTGGAAAGTGACATGGATTGATTTGCATTTCATAAAGATGATTATGGATGTGATGGGTAGAGTGTATTGACAAGGGGACAAACATAGCTGCATGGGGACCAGTGAGGAGGCAATCAGAGAAGTTTCACAGCACAGACAATTAAGAGTATAGGGGAGAGAATGTGCAATATTGAAGAAACTCATAAAAGTGATGCTATATTGGACACGGAGAGAAAAGTCACAGATACCTTCAGATTTGAGTCTTGAGCAAGAGGCTGTATGATGATTGCATTCACCAACATGGTGCCTCAGGAGAGAAGCAGGGTTTCTCTGGGAACTGGGGTGGAAGATTAGCTCATTCTTTAAGCACATTGAGTTTGAGGTACCACTTAGTTACCTATGTGGAGCTGTCAATAAGATAGTGGGATTTTATGAGTCTGGCTCTCAGAAAGAGGTGTGGACTAGAGATGGAGATTTTAGGATATTCAGTTCATAGATGGTCTCTAAAGTCATGACACAGATGGGATTGCACAGGCAGAGTTTAGTGTGAAGAACAGGGTGAGGTGGTCCTCAGGGACCACATTTAGGGTTAGGAGAGGTGGAGGTGGAAAAGGAGACAGGGGCTATCGAGGAGCTGAGAAGACAATGTTGGGAGTGTGTGTCCTGAAAGCTGAGGTGCCCTGAGAGAGCAGACAGGGGCTCTCATAACCTGTCTTGGGGGTGGGGAGAAGAAATTGGCTTAAAGGGAATGAGGGAGTTGCACCAACGAAGAAGCATGACCGAGGCAGGGGCAATAGCAGGTATGAGGCAAAGACATAAGAATGAGCAGGGATTGATACTGGCAATTGCAGATTAGTAAGAACCGTGGGAGAGTAGGGTGCCACATGAAGAGAGGCAAGAGTTGAGGCTACAAAAGAGGGGTGCAGGGCAGATCCTAAACAGCTCTCTGCTCTATTTTAGTTAAGTGTGGATTCTGCTGCAATCTGCTGTGCTACGTTTGCATAGGGACACAGCAGATCCCATTTGCAGGGACAGGAATTGCAGAGATATTTAAGAAACAGCACTGACAGGAATTGCAGTTAGATATCTAGTACCTTAAAAAGTTTAAAATTTTAAATTTCCATCAGGAAAGCATTACTCTTAGAGAAATAGATTATTAAAACTCATTGGTGATAGTCCAGATATGATTCATCAAAGTGGAAATGTCATTCCTTTAAAGATGTGAGTCATAGACATTGTTATAAGTTGGTGACACTGCAGCTGTTTTTGGAAACCTCTATGTGTCTATATCCATTTTATGCATTTCACATACTACAGTATATCCAAAATTATTGGACGTTTTTCCTCAGCCACTGGGCACACACTACCTTATCTGTCATAATACCATTAGAAGTGGGTTGTCATTGAATACAAATGCCTTTGTGATATGAAAATTTACTAAAAAAAAATTGTCTTTCCAAATGGAAAACACCAATCATAATTACAAAAAAAAGAAAAAAAGAAAAAAGTACAAGCCATCAATGCTTCTAGATGGGTCATCTTAATACAGCCCAATTCCATTTCAAAAATGTAAATATCCAGCCTGATTGCACAAGTAGCTCACTACTTGGGTATAATGAAGTTGTTCCCACTGCATGGTGGAATTTGCTAGGGCCGTAGAGCAAAAATGTGATCACCTGCTAGCATGTGCTACAATTAATTATGTGAAATTTCCTGATATAAGAGCAAACACTATTGGATTACTTCAAACACTAAACAGGATCACTTTTAGGTTGAGCAAAAAGAGGTGAAATGAGAATGGTGGGGCGTTGGTTGTGATTGTCAATCTCATCTCAGCCTGGATTGTTAGAAAAGGGCCAGACAGAAAGCTTCTCTTTTCTGAGGTCTTCACCTAGGATCCAGACAGACAGGGGAGGCTTTGGGCTGAAACGAAAAACCTAGGAACACCCAGTCATCATCAGAGGCTCTACCACTTATCCCAACTCTGCTCTGGGGTAGACAGACAGACACTGTCTCCTCCACCTACACAACTCAGTCACAGCTGCAGAGTTAATGCAGTGCTTCCCAAATGAATAAAGCTCTTGGCATTTCTGCTCCTCCATGTAGATGCACATGAGTAAATGGGACATTTCCATCCTTTCCTTCCCCTCCCCTCCCCTCCCTTCCCTTCCCACCCCTCCCTTCCCCTCCTCTCTCCTTCCCTTCCTCTTCTCCTTCCCCTTCCTCTTCTCCTTCCCCTTCCCCTTCTCCTTCCCCTTCCCCTCCCCCTTCCCCTTCTCCTTCCCCTTCCCCTCCCCTTCTCTCCCCTCCCCTCCCTCCCTCTTCTCCTTCCCCTTCCCCTTCTCCTTCCCCTTCCCCTCCCCTTCTCTCCCCTCCCCTCCCTCCCTCTTCTCCTTCCCCTCCCCCTTCTCTCCCCTCCCCTCCCTCCCCTCTCCTTCCCCTTCCCCTTCTCCTTCCCCTTCCCCTCCCCCTTCTCTCCCCTCCCCTCCCTTCCCACCCCTCCCTTCCCCTCCTCCCTCCTTCCCTTCCTCTTCTCCTTCCCCTTCCCCTTCTCCTTCCCCTCCCCCTTCTCTCCCCTCCCCTCCCTCCCCTCTCCTTCCTTCCTTCTTCCCTTCCTTGCTTCTTCTTCCTCCTTCTCTCCCTCCCTCTCCTATCCTTCCTTCTTCTTCCTTCTTCTCTCCTTTCTTTTTTTCCTGCTACAAATATTTGAACATTCTATTTTGTCCCAAATGCTGGGGACACACCAGTAAACAAATGGACAAAAATCCCTATCCTCATGGAATTTGTCTTCTAGTATGGAAGGTAATTTAACATGATTATCAGGCAGATTACATTTGCTTTGAAGTAAAGCCTGAAGACTTGAGTTGTAATCTTTTCCGTGGTCACTTGCTGTAGGATTTAAGTCGTTGCATGTCTCCAAGCCTTAGTTTACAAAATACCTAGGAGGATTAAGTGTTTGTCAGTTACTCAGTGCTCCATAAGTGCTCCATAAGTCAGTGTGATGAAACGTGCAGACATAATTGAAGCTGCAGATCCAGTAAGCTTTATGGCATTTAAACAATGGTTGGATTTGTAAATCCTATAATCCAATATTCTGTGTGTGGGCTCCTTTGTCCTTAAGATGAGACATGATTTCCAAATTGAGGTTGAAGAACTTTGAAATTCATTTCCTGGCATTATGCCCAAACCAGCCTGTCTTTGAAAAATCCTACCATCTAGAAGTGGCTGAGTTTCTGACTAGGTTGTGGTCACTGTGGCCTCCAGTTCTATTCAGTTTGCCCTCTTGGGAAATGTGCCAAAGACTCCACCAGAGGCTCATCGCTTCCATCACTGCTGATGTTCTCAATGCCACAGATCATTTTGGACACAAAATGACAAGCATTTTACAGCAAACCCTTATTAGCAAAAGGGAATTAAGTAAGAAGCTAAGGCAGGACTCATTTTACGTGCACATTAGGGCAAGGCTTTTGTCCTTTGTTTCCAGTTGATTCCAAGTTACAATAATTTCCCTTATTTGACAGTATGTTAGAAGATGCAGATAATTTCCTTTAGGCCTCTAAAATTTGCTCACCTAGGAATCCCTCCCTGTCCTGGACTTTTCTTTACTTCATCCTAAACCCAAACTTTCTCTTGCCTAGACAAACCTTGACGTCCGGTTCCCTGCCCACTCTTGCCAACAGCACCCAAGTCCTGCCCAAAGCCAGTGAGAGCCTCTGAGTTTTCCCACTGTGGTGTGGGTTGTTTGGATCTGTTGATTTTTAAAATGTTTTAATTCACTTTGTGCTTTGATTTTATGTAGACAGGGAGATGGTCATTCTCTGAATATTCTGATTTTCCATTTGAAAATAATTACTATTGTGCAAAGATGGTAAAGCTAAATTATTTCAACAAACCAATTAGAATATCCATTTTATGAACTGTTCTCTATTTTGGAAGAAAAATGAATTAAAACAAGACTAACATCAGGAAACTTTTCACATAACACATATTTATTACACACCCTCTGAACGAAGACGTTGTATTGGGCCCTAAGGCTCCCAGCCACTGAGCACATCGTGGCCTGTGGGGGCTGATTTGTCATCCAAGCCAAGATAGACATGGTTCCTATCATCATGGAGCTTGTCTCAGAGGAGAGGCACTGATCACAAATGAAGTGGATTCATTAAGGGGGCCAATATTCGTTCAGGGTTAGCGCCACTCATTCCTGCCTGACCCCTGAGCCAGGAGGGGCTGAGAGATGCCCCAGATGGTGTTACCGAAGTAAAAAAGCGAACAAACATTTTAGGAAGCTTTTAACATGGGTTGAAACAAATTCAGTTAACCAGAAACCCATTCCCAATTTAATCCAGTTAATTGAGGTGTTATACGAACCCAAATATGCTTTTTGGCAAACGTCTGTATTTGCAAAGACGTCAGTGGTATATTTCCTTTGACCTGAAAACCTGGTGAGGTTGGTAACACAAGAATTGTTGGTCCTTATTTTACCATTAAGTAGAAACATGGCTTCTGAGTATTTCCTGTGTGCAGAGCCCTGTTTTCCCTGCGATGGGGTTTTTAAAAAATTGACATGAAAATGATTGGCCTTGATTACGAAGTTAAAATGAAGAAGTTTCAGTAAATTCAAGTGCACAGGATGTACATTTTCCAGAGGGAGGTCCTCGGAGCCGAGACAGATCTAAGCAGCCTCAAGCGGCCACTGGGCTCAGCGTGGCCTGTGGGGGCTTATTTGTCATCCAAACCATTGGTGTGGGTGGCTGAAGAAATTCCCACAAGCTACAGACCACGGTTGACTCTCATGGTTTGTATTCGGTACTACGGAAGGCATTTCCTCCGAGATGATTCACTGGGGGAATTTGATATACTGTGGGGTGATGGGGCTGGTCTCTGACATTTTCATTACTGTATTAATTTTGTGTCCTCCCGACTCCTATCGGCTCCCACACGTACACAGCTGGCTATTGTTTCCCTTCATTCCAAACATGTATAACATTTATTTTAAAAAAAACTCCAGAGCAGAAATTTACATCAATCCCTTTAAAATTCCATTCCGTTAGTTTTGGCCCGCTCTTCCAGTTTCCCACTCTGTGAATGAGCGACTTTGAGGGTGAAGGCCTTTGCAGTCCAGACTCTGCAGCTCTGTATCACTGGGGTCCCATCATGTCACGAGCTTCTTTGCAGATGCCCACGTGAAATGCAGACAAGACTCCGCCCAAGGTTCCAACAGACCGTCAATGAGTGGGGACAGCAGAAATCACAGGGACAAAGTTCACTTCTTATTTTTTTCTGCAATGTGTAGTGAAGTTTTTGTCTGAGAACAGATGACCGTGTGGACAGCCAGCCCTGTGCGGACTCCAAAGCTGGTGTTTGGAATGAGGGGCTTTGGCTTGCTGGCTTCCGTTGTGTCCTCTGTCCCCACCAAGCCATAGACCTTTTGTCTCTTTCCATGGATCCCCTTTCACCTGGCAGCGGTGTCCCTGCTGCCACCAAATGCAGACCCCCAACCTGTGTTCTGCGTCTCCCTCTGTCTCCTAAGCACCTTGACTCTACAAGTGTCTCCGTCTTTTGTAGCATCAGCATCTGTCTTCTGTGTCCTTCCCATCAGCCACATACTCCTTCATAGCTTTCGTCCTAAAACAAACACCACCACCAGCAAGCTTCTTGAACTCCACAGATTACCCAGCTCCCTCTCGTTTCTCAGCTCTATGTCTCAGCCAAACCCCTCCTTCTAGCCTCTCTTTAAACTGCTGTCATCAGGCTCTGACCCCACGGAAATGTCCTTTTGCCCCACCATCAGTATGCTCCATGCTGTGACTCTGTCCTCATCTTACCTAAGCTACCGGTGGGCTTTAGTACCCTTGGCCTCCTCTAAAACCTTTCTTCTCCCAGCGTCCATGACTCCATGCTCTCCCGGTTTTCCCCAGAGTGGGAAGCCTTCCATCCTATTCACAGCAAAGCCCTGCCAGCTCTAGTCCAGGTCCGGCTCTGCTCTCACCTCCCTCTCCCCATCCTGCCTGGTGTCCCCTGACTTGGAGGGAGCATGTGTGCTTGTTGCTATGGCGCAGGGTGGACTGCCAGGGAGGTAATGGTGGAGCCCAAAGAGCCTTCACATCTGAGATGCAGCAGGAGATAAAATGAGAGTGTTCCCCAGCTCCAATCTAAAGTAAAAATGTTCCAGCAAAGGTCCTGGGATTTAGGTATGCCAATACAGGTTACAAATGTAATATGTGCTATGAAGTGAAGGCTCTTTCCATATTTAAATACACTACAAAACAATTCTGAAAGAATGTGACTAGGTTATATTCAAAACGATAGTGCAGGAGGCATCCCTCTTTCTTTAAAATTGCTTGCTTGAAGGTAGGTCATAAAATGAATCACTGGTCAGCATTTTGGCAGCCATGCTGGGGCTATGCTCCCGGGCACTGGCCTCATTTGCCTCCTTTGGAAATGAGTTGCAACTTAACTCAAGCCCAGCCAGGCAGCCTGTTAGCAATTACAATGCAATACTACAAGATTAATATCCTGTTAAGGGACTTTAAAAATCAGATCATCACTCAGAAAGCCTAGTAGTCAAGTGAGAGTTGTCAGAGCAAAATGGAACAATCAAAACCCCAGAGCGAAGCTTTGTAATTTTGTAGCAGGACAAGCCGCAGACAAATCCCCTCAGACACGGAGTTAAAGAAGGAAGGGCTTCATTTGGCCGGGAGCTTCGGCAAAACTCACGTCTCCAAAAACCGAGCTCCCCAAGTGAGCAATTCCTGTCCCTTTTAAGAGCTTACAACTCTAAGGGGGTCCACGTGAGAGGGTTGTGATTGATTGAGCAAGCAGTGGGTATGTGACTGGGGGCTGCATGCACCGGTAATCAGAACGGAACAGAACAGGACAGGGATTTTCACAGTGCTTTTCCATACAATGTCTGGAGTCTATAGATAACATAACCGCTTCGGTCAGGGGTCGATCTTTAACCAGGCCCAGGGCGCGGCGCCGGGCTGTCTGCCTGTGGATTCCATTTCTGCCTTTTAGTTTTTACTTCTTCTTTCTTTGGAGGCAGAAATTGGGCATAAGACAATATGAGGGGTGGTTTCCTCCCTTAATTTAGTTCACTGAACAAACTGGAAAGAGTGAGCCCGTTTCAACAGATACGATGAATTTGTTAAGTTTGTATTACTCTCACCTTTAACAATAAAGATCTTCAGCTTTTTACTAAAAATGTATGGAGAGAATATTCTAGATTCTATCCCACGTTAGGACTGACAGATGAGAGATCTACAGCACCACATGCTTATTAAAATGATGAACGTGAGTAGAAAGCTACCATTACCCTAAACACAGCACAATGGTGGCAGTTTTCCTCTTGCGCAGGCATTTGGTAGATGGAGAAAATGAAAAGCTGGGTCAAAGTGTACATTTTTTTTCTGTCAACATACATGCTTTTTATTGTGGCAAAGAATATTATACATGGCATAATATTTGCCACTTTAACCACTTTTGAATGTACAATTCAATGCATTAAATATTCATATATTTTTTGAAACTTTTATTTTAGGTTCAGGGGTACATGTGCAGGTTTTTTATATAGGTAAACTCATGTAATGGGAGTTGTTGTAGAGATTATTTGGATACCCTGGTACTAAACCTAATACCCAAATTTTTAAAAATTCTCTCCCTCCTCCCACTCTCCACCCTCAAGTAGGCTCCAGTGTCTGTTGTTCCCCTCTTTGTGTCCATGTGATCCCACTTATAAGTGAGAACGTGCGGTATTTGGTCTTCTGTTCCTGTGGTATAGTTTGCTACAGATAATGGCCTCCAAAAGACATGATCTCATTCTTTTTTATGGCTGCATAGCATTTGACGGTGTGTATGTACCACATTTTCTTTATCCAATCTGTCACTGGTGGGCGTTTAGGTTGATTCCATGCCTTTGCTATTGTGAACAGTGCTGCATTGAACATTTGTGTGCATGTGTCTTTGTGGTAGAATGATTTATAGTCCTTTGGGTATATACCTCGTAATGGAATTGCTGGGTTGAATGGTAGTTCTGTTTTTGGCAATTTGAGGAATTGCCACATTGCTTTCCACAATGGCTGAACTAATTTACACCCCCACCAACAGAGTGTAAGTGTTCCCTTTTCTCTGTAACCTCGCAAGCATCTGTTATTTTTCGACATTTTATTAATAGCCATTCTGACTGGTGTCATATGGTATCTCATTGCGGTTTTGATTTGCATTTCTTTAATGATCAGCGATATGGTTTTAATTTGGGTTCCCACCCAAATCTCATGTTCAATTGTAATCCCCCATGTTGGAGATACGGCCTGGTGGGAGATGACTGGAACATGGGGGTGGATCCTTCATAAACGGTTTAGCACCATCCCCTTGGTGCTGTTCTTGTAATGGTGAGTGAGTTCTCATGAGATCTGGTTGTTTAAAAGTGTGTTGCACTATCCCTCTCTTTCTCTTGCTCCTACTCTGGCCGTGTGATGTGCTCACTCCCCCTGTACCTTCCACCATGATTATAAGTTTCCTGAGGCCTCCCCAGAAACTGAGCAGATGCCAGTATCGTGTCTCCTGCACAACCTTCAGAACCATGAGCCAATTCAAACTCTTTTCTTTACAAATTACTCAGTCTCAGATATTTCTTTATAGCTATGCAAGAATGGACTAATACAATCTGTGATACTGAGATTTTTTTCATATGCTTATTGGCTGAATGTATTTTTTTCTTTTGAAAAGTGGCTGTTCATGTCCTTTGCTCACTTTTTAATGGTTTTTTTTTCTTGTAAATCTGTTTAAGTACCTTATAGATGCTGGATATTAGACCTTTGTCAGTTGCATCATTTGCAAATATTTTCTCCCATTCTGTAGGTTGTCTGTTTACTCTCTTGATAGTTTCTTTCACCGTGCAGAAGCTCTTAAGTTTAATTAGATCCCATTTGCCAACTTTTGCTTTTGTTGTGATTGCTTTTGGTGTCTTCATCATGAAATCTTTACCTGCTCCTATGTCCAGGATGGTATTGCCTAGGTTGTCTTCCAGGGCTTTTATAGCTTTGGGTTTTACATTTAAGCCTTTAATTCATCTTGAGTTGATCTCTGTATATAATGTAAGGGATCCAGTTTTAATTTTCTGCATTTGGCTAGCCTGTTATCCAATCACCATTTATTAAATAGGGAGTCCTTTCCCCATCACTTGTTTTTGTCAGTTTTGTCAAAGGTCAAATGGTTGTAGGTCTGTGGCCTTATTTCTGGGCTTTCTATTCTGTTCCATTGGTCTGTATGTCTGTTCTTGTGCCCGTGCCATGCTGTCTTGGTTATGTTAGCCCTGTAGTATAGTCTGAAGTTGGCTAGTGTGATGCCTCCAGCTTTGTTCTTTTTATTTAGGATTGCCTTGACTATTCACGCTCTTTTTTGGTTCCATATGATTTCAAAGTAGTTTTTTTCTAGTTCTGTGAAGTATGTCATTGGTAGTTTCATAGCAATAGCATTGAATCTATAAATAGCTTTTGGCAGTATGGCTATTTTAATGATATTGATTATTTCTATCCATGAGCATGGGATGTTTTCCATTTGTTTGTGTCATCTCTGATTTCTTTGAGCAGTGTTTTGTAAGTCTTATTGTAGAGATCTTTCACCTCCCTAGTTAGCTGTATTTCTAGGTATTTTATTCTTTTTGTGGCAATTGTGAATGGATTGCATTTCTGATTTGGCTCTCAACTTGGCTGTTGTTGGTATATAGGAATGCTAGTGATTTTTGCACATTGATTTTTGTACCCTGAAACTCTGCTGAAGTTGTTTATCAGTTGAAGGAGATTTTGGGCTGAGATTGTGGGGTTTCCTAGATATAGAATCATGTGATCTGCAAATAGGAATTGTTTAATAGGAGTGTTAAGAGAGAGCATCCTTGTCTTGTGCTGGTTTTTAAGGGAAATGCTTCCAGCTTTTCCCCATTCAGTATGATGTTGGCTGTGGGTTTGTCATAGATAGGCTCTTATTATTTTGAGGTGTGCTCCTTCAATCCCTAGTTTATTGAGAATTTTTAACATGAAGGATGTTGATTTTTATCAAAAGCTTTTTCTGCATCTATTGAGATTATCATGTGGTTTTTGTCATTAGTTCTGTTTATGTGCTCAATCACATATCTTGACTTGCACATGTTGAACCAACCTTGCATCCCAGGATGAGGCCTTGTTTAATCACGGTGGATTAGCTTTTTATGTGCTGCTGGATTCAGTTTGCAAGTATTTTGTTGAGGACTTTTGCATCAATCTTCATCAAGCGTACTGGACTGAAGTATTCCTTTTTTGTTGTGTCTCTGCCAGGTTTTGGTATCAGGATGATGCTGGTCTCATAGAATGAGTTGAAGAGGAGTCCTCAATTTTTTGGAATAGTTTCAGTAGGAATGGTACCAGCTTTTCTTTGTACATCTGGTAGAATTTGGCTGTGAATCCATCTGGTCCTGGGCTTTCTTGTTTGGTAGGCTATTTATTACTGATTCAATTTCGGAGCTCATTATTGGTCTGTTCAGGGCATCAATTTCTTCCTGTTTCAGTCTTGGGATGGTGTATGTGTCCAGGAATTTATCTATCTCTTCTAGATTTTCTAGTTTGTGTGCACAGAGGTGTTCATCATAGTTTCTGATGGTTATTTTTAATTATTTGGGGTCAGTGGTAATATCCCCTTTGTCGTTTCTAATGGTGTTTATTTGGATCACCTCTCTTTTCTTCTTCATTGTCTAATTAGTGGCCTATCTTATTAATTTTTTCAAAAAACCAACTCCTGTATTTATTCTCTTTTGAGTGGTTTTTCATGTCTCATTTTCCTTTAGTTCAGCTCTGATTTTGGTTATTTCTTGCCTTCTGTTGGCTTTGAGGTGGTTTGCTTTTGCTTCTCTAATTCTTTCAGTTGTGATGTTAGGTTGTTAATTTGAGATCTTTCTAACTTTTTAATGTGGGTGTTTAGTGCTATAAATTTCCCACTTAACACTGACTTAGCTTTATCCGAGAGATTCTGGTATGTTGTATTTTTGTTCTCATTAGTTTCAAAGAACTTCTTGATTTCTGCCTTTATTTTATTATTTTTGCAAAAGTCATTCAGGACTAGGTTGTTTAATTTCCATGTAATTTCATGGTTTTGAGAGATTTTTTTTTTAGTATTGACTTCTATTTTTATTGCACTGTGGTCTGAGAGTGTGTTTAGTATGATTTCCGTCTTTTTGCATTTGCTGAGGATTGTTTTATGTCTGATTGTGTGGTTGATTTTAGAGTATGTGTGCTATGTGGTGATGAGAAGAATGTATATTCTGTTGTTTTTGAGTGGAGAGTTCTGTAGAGGTCTATCACATCCATTAGGTACAATGTTGAGTTCAGGTCCTGAATATCTTTGTTAATTTTCTGCCTCAGTGATCTGTCTAATATTGTCAATGGAGTGTTGAAGTTTCCCACTATTATTGTGTGAGAGGCTAATTCTCTTTGAAGTGAGAGGCTAAGTCTAAGTCTAAGTCTACACTGTGAGAGGCTAAGTCTCTAAGAACTTGCTTTATAAATCTGAGTGCTCCTGTGTTGGGTAAATATGTATTTAGGATACTTAGATCTTCTTGTTAAATTGAACCTTTTACCATTATGTAATGCCCTTCTTTGTCTTTTTTGATCCTTGTTGGTTTAAAGTCTGTTTTGTCTGAAATTAGAGTTGCAACCCCTGCTTTTTTTCTGATTTCCATTTGCTTGGTATATTTTCCTCAATCCCTTTATTTTGAGCCTATGGATGTCACTGCGTGTGAGATGGGTCTCTAGAAGATAGCATACCATTGAGCCTTACTTTTTTATCCAGACTGTCTCTCTGTGCCTTTTAAATGGGGGCATTTTGCTCATTTACATTCAGTGTTAGTATTGATATGTGTGGATTTGATCCTGTCATTGTGTTGTTAACTGGTTGTTATGCTGGCTTGTTTGTGTGGTTGCTTTATAGTGTCACTGGTCTGTGTACTTAAGTGTGTTTTTGCATTGGCTGGTAATGCTCTTTCCTTTCCATATTTAGTACTCCTTTCAAGATTTCTTATAAGGCAGGTCTGGTGGTAATGAAGTTGCTCAGCATTTGTTTATCTGAAAAGGATCTTATTTCTTCTTTTCTGAGGAAGCTTAGTTTGACTGGATATAAAGTTCTTGGTTGAAGATTTCTTTTCTTTAAGAATGTTGAGGCTGGGCGTGGTGGCTCACGCCTGTAATCCCAGCACTTTGGGAGGCCGAGGCAGGCGGATCATGAGGTCAGGAGTTCGAGACCAGCCTGACCAACATGGTGAAACCCCGTCTCTACTAAAAATACAAAAAAAAATTAGTCGGGCGTGATGGCACGCACCTGTAATCCCAACTATTCAGGAGGTTGAGGCAGAAGAATCGCTTCAACCCTGGAGGTGGAGGTTGCAGTGAGCCGAGATCGTGCCACTGCACTCCAGCCTGGGTGACAAAGCAAGACTCCGTCTCAAAAAAAAAAAAAAAAAGGAAAGTTGAATATAGGTCCACAATCTCTTCTGGCTTATAGGGTTTCTGCTGAGAGGTCCACTGTTAGCCTGATGGGGTTCCCTTTGTAGGTGACCTGCCCTTTCTCTCTAGCTGCCTTTAACGTTCTTTCTTTCATCCTGACCTTGGAAAATCTGATGATTTTGTGTCTTGGGGATGATCTTCTTGTGTAGAATCTTACAATGGTTCTCTGTATTTCCTGAATTTGACTGTTGGGCTCTCTAGCAAGGTTGAGGAAGTTTTCATGGACGATATTCTGAAATATGATTTCTAAGTTGTTTGCTTTCTCCTCGTTCCTTTCAGGGATTCCAGTGATTTGTAGATTTGGCTTCTTTTCATAATCCTATATTCCTTAGAGATTTTGTTCATTCCTTTTAATTATTTTTTTCTTTATTTTTATCTGACTGTCTTATTTCAGAGGTCCAGTCTTCAACTTGTGAGATTCTTTCCTCAGCTTGGCAAAGTGTACATTTTCACATATTTATCTAACCTATGGAATTCTTGTGAGCATTTTTATATTGCAACACAAGTTCTTGAAACAAAATAGGTCATTATTCTATGTATTCAGCTTAACTTAAATATAAGGATTTATAACTGTAAACTAATCACTCTATGTGAACAATTTTAAAACCATGTAATTTTGAGCTGTAATTTAAGAAAACATGCGTGCATGCAGTCCTGTCTTCTAAACAAATACAGGTTCCCTCTCTTAAGTCCTGTCGTGTTTGAGTCTAAAGCCGTAGATGAAGGTTACTATCATCATTCCTGCAGTAGAGGGTTGAGCTGGTATTTTTGTGCTCCAGGTCACAGCTCTGTTCACAGCTACTAAATTTCGCAAGTTGAAAATATGTTAAGTGTAGGAGTTTCTGGATATTAAATATGATCCAACATCCTCTGTGAAAATAGAGTATGATAGATGGATAATCAGGAGATCTAAATAGATAGATGATAGATCCATAGATAGATGATTAATGGATGGATATATGGATGGATGAAAAGATAGACAGAGATAGACAGACAGATAGATAGACAGACAGATAGACAGATAGATAGATGGATAAGCTAGGACTAACTGTAGGAGGAAAACCAGGTATACTTGTATTTCTGTGAAAGTGACTTGTTTGTTTATTTTCTCCTGAGATATCTTCTAATTCATGCACCTGATCAAGTATCTCCCTTCTGCTACTGGAAAGCATAGAACCATATCTAATCTCACTTCTATCAAGTGTAAGCTCATAGGCTGCATTTTGGGTGCTGACTTGGATGACATTATTTTATTATTTGTTCACATCTTATATGTGATTTTTCATTTTATTTAGCCTGGTGTTTATGTTTGTAAACTGTAATTTTTAAAAAGGGAAAGGGATTGGGAGGAGAAAGCAGAAATGCTGGAAAATGAAGGGAGGCCACCACCAGCCAGACACAGGACTTATCCGGGTCCCCATCCTTCTTTCCCAAGGCGATTTTCTAAATGAGGAAACCAAGGCACGCAGAGGATGACAAGCTGCCCAAGGGCATGCAGCCTAGTAAATCTTGAATCTGGATTTCACCCAGGCTGGCTGACACTTACAGTCACGATCAGGTTGCGGTCACCATGCTTCATCTCTCCCCAGATATCAGGGTCATCTCAGGACCCCACTCAGGCAGCTGCCTCATTCTCAGTATCATCTCTCGCCATTACCTTTGTACCTGTTGGCTGTGGTGAGACATGCTAGGCCCACTCACCATTTCTGGACTTCCTTACCTTCGCTCAGTCACTTCCTCTCTGCAAATGCTCTTCCTTTGACAAACTTTTTCATCCTTCAAACCCCAGCTGAAGAACTGCCTTCTCAAGTCTTCTCTGGGACTTGGTAGGTTTTCTCGTCTTTGCTGAGTCAGTGAATGGGAGGATAGATGTTTTCAACAGGAGACTGTGTGCTGTGTGCTGGGAACAACCTCTCCCAGGCTGCAAAGCTCTAAAGATGCACTGAAGGCAAAGTGCTCAGCTCCCAGGGCACCTGGGAAGCCGGGGTGCGGGGTCCCTTGGGGTGTATGAGAAGCTGCATTCACATGTCAGGAGACCTTTCACTGTCAGCAACTAGCAGGTCCCGGGTGTTGAAGTTTGCACGGAGACAGGGTCCAGTGGACTTGTATTTCCCTGTGTCTCAGAGGCGTTTGCTCCCTGGTTGGCCGGCATAGCAGGGGCCCACCCTGGAATGGCTGCAGGAGCTGGCCCTTGTGCTGCACCTTCTTCTGCTCTGCTGCTTCAGCCGTATGCCATTTTTCATGGCAAAAAAGTCCCATTTCCCCTCTAGCTACAGAACTGCTGGGCTTAGGGGTAGATCCCCCAGTTGTGATAATTCTCTGCCCCAGAGGCCTGAACAGACACAGGCTTCCCCATCCTTTCTGCTGCTCAGTTTCTGCTGAAGATGAGCTCAGACCCTCCCCTCCAATGCCGCCGAGGGCTGAACAGAATCTCCTCAACTCTCCTAGATAGTAAAGTTCAGGTCTCACTTGCTAGAAAGCAGGGGAGGTGGGTGGGAGGCGCAGGTGGGACCCCCCTACTCTGCACAATACAGCACTAAGCACAGACCCCGCTGAGCACTGGAGCTGGCGGCAGTATTTGCCATTGGAGGAATAATGGTAGATGGCAGGCTGGGTGAGAAATGGATATGCAGTTGTCAACTCTGCAGAGCACATGCACTGAAACAGTCTTAATAGGACATCGGAATAGTTAGGGAGATCCATGAAGATAGGATGGCAGCTACTCTGCAGGTGAGTTGTTGAGGTGAGAAGAGGTGGAGGGGCCCGGGGTCAAACACCAGTCAGGGAGAGTCGGAGCCTGCTGCTGGGAGTGACAAGATACCTGTGCCTTCACCCTCAGGACACGTTTGCAGGCATGTCCCCATCTTTCCAGAGAAGGCAATGGTGAGACGGAAGAATGACCTTTTCTGGGATAGGGGCTGAGGAGCCCTAGCCTCTTCTCCCCAGGCAGAATGCATGACTACCAAGGATTCTGCCAGTAGGCGCCACAACAGAGACTTCCAGGCCAGTTTCTTTCCCACTTGGCAGGGAACCACCCAGAATGGAAAAAGAATTCAAACTTCAATTTAGAGTGTTGTGACTAGCATTTTACAGATGAAAGCACAATGAAAAAGTCCTAGCAAACTGAGTAGGCCGTTTGCCTATGTTTGTAGGGAAAAACACTAATATTTACTAAATCCTTTCAAACATAAGACTGTGGTGTTTGTCTTCAGTGGCTTCATTTACATATTCATTAATCGGGATTTCTTTTCACAGAACTGAGATTATTTATTATCCAAGTGAATAAATATTACAGCTCAAAGCATTTAATCACATGGTAATTGCATCCTGCTGACTGATGGTTGTTTTCTTTGTGTATACCCAATGCTGTGCTTGGGGCAGGCGTTATGTTTAGGAAGCCTCTTTATTGTTTGAATTGAAGGACATGGAAAGCAGGGAAAAGAGCAGAGGTGTGGGGCGAGTCATGCCTGGGATCCATGAGCTCCTGCCTTTGGGAATGCCGACACACCGGAGAACTTTTCTGGGCCTCACATCACACGTAATATGTCAGTAATCTCAGTCTCAGAGGGTTGTTGTAAGAGCTGCCTAAGGATGCATACAGAATGTCAGGGTCGGGCCCAGTGGCTCACGCCTGTAATCCCAGCACTTTGGGAGGCCGAGGTGGGTGTATCACCTGAGGTCAGGAGTTCCAGAGAAGCCTGGCCAATATGGTGAAACCCCATCTCTTTCAAAAATACAAAAATTAGCTGGGTGTGGTGGTGGGTGCCTGTAGTCCCAGCTACTCAGGAGGCTGAGGCAGGAGAATCACTTGAATCTGGGAGGCAGAGGTTGCTGTGAGCTGGTATCATACCACGGCACTCCAGCCTGGGCAACAGAGTGAGAGTCCGTCTCAAAAAAAAAAAAAAAAAAAAAAGTCAGTAGCTACCCTGCAAATGAGGATGCTTGGCTTTTCTAACTAGGGTAGGATTCCGCATGTGCAGGTTGTGGGCTCAGTGTGTTCGTGGTCTAGCTCTGTTATTCCCAACACTGCTTTTGTGGCGCAGGGTCCAGTCATGATTCCCTTTTACAGAGACGGGGACTGACTTTCCTAAGATCCCACAACCAGCTTTGGGCTGAGCTGGGAGTTGAACCTGGCAATGTGGACCCAGAGTCTGAGCTCTTTGCCTCTCCAGGATCACATGCAAATAAGAGGTCTGGGCAAGTGTGAGGCTGTTCCCTGCAGCCTGCCCAAGAGGACACAGTAGGAGGCAGGGCCAGAGAACGAGGGTGGACCCAAGTCTCTGGGCACCAGGGAAAGAGGGTCCCAGAGGGGTAGAGGAAAGTGAGGAGGGGGCAGCAGAGGTGAGGGAGAGAAGGCAGGGTCTTCTCAGGGTCCCCCAAGACCCCACTGAAGGAGCTTCTGGGATCTCCTTGTGCTCTGTGAAGAGGCCCCTCCTTCCAAATCCCTGCTCATCAGCACTGACTGCTCGGCCAACGCTGGATCCAGGGTGTCCAGTTGGAAGCTATTTGAAGAGTTGTCCTTGATACGTTAGAGACGAGGTCTGGAAACTTCCAGAAGAGGCAAAGGCCTTACCCAACGTGACAGGTTCTGAGATATTTTCTTTGGCATACAGTACTTAGTAGTTGATCCAAACTTATCATCATTCATTCCTAACAATTCCAAAAAGTGCACCAAGTATAGAGATGACATTGAACCTGGGCAGCCAGAAGGCTCTATGAAAAAGCTATTTCCATAGAAATAGGCTCTTTACCGTAGAAACTGCATGAGGTCACTTGGAACAGAAATAGAACTGTTTTCACCTTATTTGTTCCAGAATAAAGTGTCTGTTAGGCATTTCTGTTGATTTTTAGATGAATAAAAAAAGCTGTGCTGTTATGTATAAAGATAAAAAGCATAGACAGTCCTCACTATGCTTATGTACCTTACTGGTCTTCCCAAAGAAAATTGTTAATCATTTTTTTTTTGCAGATGAAGTATAATGATTAAATATCAAGGAAAAATAAGATTCATGATTTACAGCCTGAAAAACAATATATTTGGTGAAAAGAAAATCTATAAACCTATAAGCCAAATAATTTGTTTCACATGATTATGGATATCTTGTCTGTGTCTTTTCCCAAGGATATTTCATTTTTTCATAAAGAATTGGAGAGAAAAACTATTTTAACAATATGTTTATCATAAAAGTAATAACTATTCCTTTAAGGAAGACTGGAAGAATAGAGTATAAAAGATAAATTAAGGGCCAGGCGCAGTGGCTCATACCTGGAAGGCCGAGATGGGCGGATCACCTGAGGTTGGCAGTTCAAGACCAGCCTGACCAACATGGAGAAACCCCATCTCTACTAAAAAATACAAAATTAGCTGGGTGTAGCGGCACTCGCCTGTAATCCCAGCTATTCAGGAGGCTGAGGCAGGAGAATCACTTGAACCCTGGAGGTGGAGGTTGCAGTGAGCTGAGATTGCATCACTGCACTCCAGCCTGGGTGACAGAGTGAGACTCTGTCTCAAAAAAAAAAAAAAAAAAAAAAAAGAAAGAAAAGACAAATTAAAAACCAGCCCAAACTCTACAAGGTATTGTTGACTCCAGATGTGATTTTGATGTCTCTCCTTCTACTCCTCATTCTATGTTTCTAACAAAGTGTAACAATGTAGCTAATATTCTGCTTTTTTTCTTAAGTTTACATTCCCAATATTGATATTGTCTTTATTCTGTTCTTAAGCAAAATTATAATAATTGTATGCGAAACAAAATTAAAATACTATTATATTGAAATAATTTGTAAATTTTATGCTTTTCTCCACATAACATTAACATATATATTCATTTCCATGTCATCAAATTGGCTGTAACCCATGACTTCCATCATTAATATTTGGTGTAAAATCTTCAAGTGTCTGTCCATACATGGATGTACCAGTTGACTCTTGAACATCACAGGGGTTGGGGTGCTGATCCTGTGCAGTTGAACATTTGAGTATAACTTTTGACCCCCCAAAAAGCCTAATTACTAATAGTCTGTTGCTAACTAGAATTCTTACCAATAACATACAAGGTCAATTAACACATATTTTGTATGTTTTATATATTATGCAGTGTATTCTTAAAGCAAGCTAGAGAAAAGAAAATGTGATTAAGACACTCATAAGGAAGAGAAAATACACTTACAATTTATTAAGTGGAAGTGGATCATCCTGAAGGTCTTCATTCTCATCGTCTGCACGTAGAGTCGGCTGGGGAGGAGGAGATGGAGGAGGGGTCGTTCTTGCTTTCTCAGGGGTGGCAGAGACAGAAGAAAATCCATGCATGAACCTACCTGCTCAGTTCAGACCCATGCTGTTCAAGGGTCAGCTGCACAGGGAAATGCATTGCTATTTTCCTTCATGTTGGAGGGGAACTGTTTCCTCAACGGACTCCCCATCAGCACAATTCCTGTAACGTTTGCCCGGAATCCCATTACTGGGACTTCTTCCAGTTTTTCGCTATTTTAACGGTGAGGTGGTGACCAGTTTCGTCTCCATGACTGACTACCTTTTAGAATAATTTTCTAGAAGCCTTTCAGCTGGGCCAGAGGACATGTGGCCATATTGCTCTCTAAAAGGCTTAAACCAAATTGCGTTCTCCCAGTTAGAGAATAGTGAAGTCCACTTCTCTGTTTTGCCAACCAAAACATTCATTCATCTTTTTTCATTTTTTACCTAGTATTTTAGAAATGATTATCTTAATTGCTTTAAATTTCAATTCTTTGATAAATGAAACATTTTTCATGTGTTTATTTTCCCTTGTATTTTACCTTTGTCATCAAATAGTTTGCCTTTTAAAGAATTTGTATATATGTATCTTTGCCTTCATGATTCACAAATGATTTTGATATAAGAATATCAAACCTTTGCCATTTATTTTGGTGCAATTCTTCCTACTTAGTTATTTGCCTTTAAACTTGATTATAGTGTTGCTAGATATGCAAAAAATTTATAATTTATGTAGAAAATCATTTTTTCTATGGTTTGGCCTGAGGTTTTGTTTTGAGAGGTTTTTGTCACCCTTGGATATCGTAAAGTCAGCTAAGTCTTCTGTAGTTTTGTATTAATACCTTTAATTATTTAAGATCTATTTAATGTATTTTAAGTTAGAGAAACAAAGACATAGTTTGTAGGCCTAGTGTGAAACTAGAATATTTTTTGGGAAATAGTTAGTTTTCCTGGTAGCCTCCTTTACCTGTTCAAGTATCACATTTCTCTACTATTTATGTGGGAAATGAATTCTTGACAGTGTCACAAAGCTGGATGTGAACCCACGGGCACTGAGACATGCTTTCTGGTCACATGTCACTCTGCACGCTCCTCTTTTCTAGGAGAGGAGTTAAAGAAAGTCAGGGACTCTAGGCAGATCTGATTTTTCCTTTGCCCCTGATACGCTGGGTGGCTGTGAGTGAGTGCTCTAGCTTTTCTCAGGTCCAGTCTCCTCATCTACAACAATGAGAGGCAGGACATGAGATATTTCTGTTACCTTTGGCTTGAAAGATCCAGGATGCTAGACCCAAGAGGCGAGAGGAGCCCAGGAGCGGGCTGGAGGCCTTGGGGAGCTGGTGGAGGGATCGTCAGCTCTGTGAGTCAGTGCTGTGGCGGGTACCCAAACCAGTAGCTGCAAAGGCTGGTGTGAACTTCTGTTCGGAGGATGCGTTGACGGAGGAGCCCGGGTGACTCACTGTGCGCGGCTTGCACCCACCTGAGTGTTTGCATGCTTCCTGCCATCGTTTTTCTATGAAAGGGTCTCAAACACGGGGCCTGCTGGCCACATTCTGCCCCAAGAAGTTTTATTTGTTCTGCAGATAAAAAAGTTGGTCCACACGGTGGGGATTTTTTGGGTTCAATTTATCATGAAATTTGTTGCAAGGTTAAAAATCACAAAAATCTCGATTTTGTGTTTCTCTTTAAAACTGGCAAAGTTCAGTAGACACAGAGCCACGTTCCCCCACAGCCACAGTTGTTGATGAGTGAGACATGAGCTGTTCATTCCCTGCAGTCCCCACCACCCTCTACTGTTTCCCAGCACCGCGTATTCAGTTGCCAAGGATCATCATTATGGGCCGTTTCTCTTGCAGTAAAGGGGGAAGAAAAGATTTCCTATATCCTTCTTGTGCCCTATACAAAATGCAAACATAAAAAAGCTAGAAGACTATAGGTTCCAAGAAGAACAATAAAAGTAAACCAACTGAGGTGTAAAAGTGAAAAAGAATTTGGTATGTTTACTTTACAAACAAAGCATATCTGTGTAGAAGGAATTCAGTTAAGACATTGTCATTAATATAACACAAATACAGCAATAAGGTCTATGATCCATATAAGGAAGAGATGCATGGTGGAAAATTTAACAAACTATAAAAAAGAACACTTCCATAGATTTTGTTTTTTAAAAAGAAAATTCAATAACTAATGTGACTGAGAAATACACTTATGATTGAAATGTAAAACAATTGCCCAGACATAAGGGCAAGTTCATAAAAGGGAGTCTTGTGAGTGCAGTAGAAATCGTGTGTTCTGAATAGAGAGAAGTATTTGGAAATGTGAACCTAACTAGAAACCTGCTGTTCCGTCTGTGTAGACACAGCTAAGAATGCATAGGACAAGTTATAAGAAAAAGTGAATCATTTGTAGCATTATTTTTTGTAATGATGAGAGTCCAGATGTAAATAATGCTCTCCAATAAGCCCTGCGTGTTCAGGTGTCAGTGAGAATATTTGTAAATACTTTTGAATCTGTTGTGCAAGGAAGACCAGATCTTCAAGCAGTGACTTGGTTTGAAATATTGAGATAAGGCTTAAAGTTTAATGCAGACTAGTCAAAATTTACATATGTGACCACGTTAGGCTCCTCCAATAATTGCTTTAAATGTTGGGTAACTAGCCAATCCAACAAGTTCAATACAAAATGACAATACTTTCTCCAACAAGGGACTTGGGTTGTCCATCGTGGCATGTCCTAGAAAATGCTTTGTGCTAAACAGAGAAAGCAGACATGTGCCATGGACATGTAGTTAACTCGGCAAATTTCACGCATGCCTGTGCTGAGCCCACTGGCCACTCGACATCAGGATTGTGGAATTAGATGTGCAATGTCCCTGTTGGCTGTGCTACGGGAAAGCAGGCGCTTTCGCCTTGGCATGGTGCCAAAAAGATGTTTTAAATTTAAAAGGTAACATTTTTCAGTGAAAAATTTCTGTCCTTAATAGATAATTTGGGATCACGACTCAGCTTTTTCATAAATTCAACAATCCATCTCACACTTGGAATCTTTTTCCTCTGCTCAGGCATTAGCCACTTGTTACACAATTTTGTGATTCAGTTCCTGTATTGCAAAATTGTCTTTGAAAAACTCACTTAGAATAATATGGCTCATGTATTAGTCCATTCTTGCACTGCTATAAAAAATACCTAAGACTGGGTCATTTACAAAGAAAAGAGGTTTAATTGGCTCACGATTCTGCAGGCTGCACAGGGAGAGTGGCTGGGGAGGCCTCAGGAAACTTATATCATGGAGGAAGGTGAAGAGGAAGCAGGTATGTCCTCACATGGCCAAAACAAGAGGAAGAAGCGAGAGGCGGGAGGTGCCACACACTTTTAAACAGCCAAATCTTACAAACACCCACTCACTACCATAAGAGCAGCACTGAGGGAAAAATCTGCCCCATGATCTAATCACCTCCCACCAGGCTCCACCTCCAACACTGGGCAGTACAATTGGACATGAGATTTGGGAACTCTGATGACCCATTTTCCTTTGCTCTGCCTGAATGATAGCCTCCAAATTGTGGCATTGCAAGTTGAAGTCCGGCTCCACCTCCAACACTGGGCAGTACAATTGGACATGAGATTTGGGAACTCTGATGACCCATTTTCCTTTGCTCTGCCTGAATGATAGCCTCCAAATTGTGGCATTGAAAGTTGAAGTCCGGCTCCACCTCCAACACTGGGCAGTACAATTGGACATGAGATTTGGGAACTCTGATGACCCATTTTCCTTTGCTCTGCCTGAATGATAGCCTCCAAATTGTGGCATTGCAAGTTGAAGTCCGGCTCCACCTCCAACACTGGGCAGTACAATTGGACATGAGATTTGGGAACTCTGATGACCCATTTTCCTTTGCTCTGCCTGAATGATAGCCTCCAAATTGTGGCATTGCAAGTTGAAGTCCGGCTCCACCTCCAACACTGGGCAGTACAATTGGACATGAGATTTGGGAACTCTGATGACCCATTTTCCTTTGCTCTGCCTGAATGATAGCCTCCAAATTGTGGCATTGAAAGTTGAAGTCCGGCTCCACCTCCAACACTGGGCAGTACAATTGGACATGAGATTTGGGAACTCTGATGACCCATTTTCCTTTGCTCTGCCTGAATGATAGCCTCCAAATTGTGGCATTGCAAGTTGAAGTCCGGCTCCACCTCCAACACTGGGCAGTACAATTGGACATGAGATTTGGGAACTCTGATGACCCATTTTCCTTTGCTCTGCCTGAATGATAGCCTCCAAATTGTGGCATTGAAAGTTGAAGTCCGGCTCCACCTCCAACACTGGGCAGTACAATTGGACATGAGATTTGGGAACTCTGATGACCCATTTTCCTTTGCTCTGCCTGAATGATAGCCTCCAAATTGTGGCATTGCAAGTTGAAGTCCGGCTCCACCTCCAACACTGGGCAGTACAATTGGACATGAGATTTGGGAACTCTGATGACCCATTTTCCTTTGCTCTGCCTGAATGATAGCCTCCAAATTGTGGCATTGCAAGTTGAAGTCCGGCTCCACCTCCAACACTGGGCAGTACAATTGGACATGAGATTTGGGAACTCTGATGACCCATTTTCCTTTGCTCTGCCTGAATGATAGCCTCCAAATTGTGGCATTGAAAGTTGAAGTCCGGCTCCACCTCCAACACTGGGCAGTACAATTGGACATGAGATTTGGGAACTCTGATGACCCATTTTCCTTTGCTCTGCCTGAATGATAGCCTCCAAATTGTGGCATTGCAAGTTGAAGTCCGGCTCCACCTCCAACACTGGGCAGTACAATTGGACATGAGATTTGGGAACTCTGATGACCCATTTTCCTTTGCTCTGCCTGAATGATAGCCTCCAAATTGTGGCATTGCAAGTTGAAGTCCGGCTCCACCTCCAACACTGGGCAGTACAATTGGACATGAGATTTGGGAACTCTGATGACCCATTTTCCTTTGCTCTGCCTGAATGATAGCCTCCAAATTGTGGCATTGCAAGTTGAAGTCCGGCTCCACCTCCAACACTGGGCAGTACAATTGGACATGAGATTTGGGAACTCTGATGACCCATTTTCCTTTGCTCTGCCTGAATGATAGCCTCCAAATTGTGGCATTGCAAGTTGAAGTCCGGCTCCACCTCCAACACTGGGCAGTACAATTGGACATGAGATTTGGGAACTCTGATGACCCATTTTCCTTTGCTCTGCCTGAATGATAGCCTCCAAATTGTGGCATTGAAAGTTGAAGTCCGGCTCCACCTCCAACACTGGGCAGTACAATTGGACATGAGATTTGGGAACTCTGATGACCCATTTTCCTTTGCTCTGCCTGAATGATAGCCTCCAAATTGTGGCATTGCAAGTTGAAGTCCGGCTCCACCTCCAACACTGGGCAGTACAATTGGACATGAGATTTGGGAACTCTGATGACCCATTTTCCTTTGCTCTGCCTGAATGATAGCCTCCAAATTGTGGCATTGCAAGTTGAAGTCCGGCTCCACCTCCAACACTGGGCAGTACAATTGGACATGAGATTTGGGAACTCTGATGACCCATTTTCCTTTGCTCTGCCTGAATGATAGCCTCCAAATTGTGGCATTGAAAGTTGAAGTCCGGCTCCACCTCCAACACTGGGCAGTACAATTGGACATGAGATTTGGGAACTCTGATGACCCATTTTCCTTTGCTCTGCCTGAATGATAGCCTCCAAATTGTGGCATTGAAAGTTGAAGTCCGGCTCCACCTCCAACACTGGGCAGTACAATTGGACATGAGATTTGGGAACTCTGATGACCCATTTTCCTTTGCTCTGCCTGAATGATAGCCTCCAAATTGTGGCATTGAAAGTTGAAGTCCAGAAAAGATTTTCTGATTTAAAACTTTATGAAAACAACCTGACATTGTTCAGTTTGCCTTCCTCTTTATACGGCAGTGGGAATGAAAAGCTATGAATAGAAGTGATTGAACTGTTCCTCCATTTTAACATAGAAAACTAAAGGATACCTTAGAGTCCTAAAGGATGGCCTTGAAATACCAGAGTTCTGCCATTACATTGGCAGAAAGCCATCCTGCAAAGGTTACCCCTGTGTTCGGAAGGCCCACACTTGTGATCAGCAATGCTGAACACAAGGCCTGTTGTTGATAATTCAGAATAGTGGATACCCTGCACCCCAGTTCCCCTAATGATAACGTCTCACCTTAGAATAGTACAATTGTTAAAATTAATGAGCCGCATTATTATTAATTAAAGTTCACACTTTATTCAGAGTTCCCCAGTCTTTGCCTAATGTCCTTTTTCTGTTCTAGGATCCTGCATGACATTGAGTTATCATGCTTCCATGAGATCTTCTGAGCTATGGCAACATCTCACCTTCCTTGTCTGTTTTCTTTTGATTCTTTTTGATGGCTTTGTCAGTTTTGAGGAGTATTGGTTAGGTATTTTGTAGAGTGTCCTTTAATTGGGGTTTGTCTGGAGTTTTTCTCTTGATTAGACTGGGATTATGTGTTTTGGGGAGGAAGGCCACAGACTTAAGGTGCCATCCTCATCACATCATGTCAAAGGTACATACTGTCAACATGACTTACTACTACTGACCTTGATCGTCTGGCTGAGGTCGTGTTTGTCTACTATAAAGTGACTCTTCCCCACCCCTGACCCCCCTGCCATTCTGTCCCCTTTGGAAAGAAGTCACTATCTGCAGCCAGCACTTTTAGAGTGGGGATGTAGGCTTCACCTTCTGAAGGATGAAGTATCTACTGAAATTGTTTGGAATTCTTTATATAGGAGATTTGCCTCTCCTGTCTCATTTATTTTGATTCAGTGATTTATTTGTGTCAGTATGGACACATGATATTTATTTTGCACTTTGGGTTATAATCCCATATTATGTGATTTTTGTTGCTCGGATTCTTCAGCTTGTACAGTTGGGAGCTCTTACAGTTGGCTCCTGTGCCTTTTGACAGAACCCCATTGTTCATTTGTTTTTACTTTTTAAAATTTTTTGAGCACTACCTTACTTTAGGCCACTACAAGATGTTCCAGGCTTATTTTGTGTATTTTTGTCAAATTGGCCTGACATGGTTAGGCTTTGTGTCCCCAACCAAATCTCATCTTGAATTTTAATCCCCAGGTGTTGAAGTAGAGACCTGGTGGGAGGGGATTGCATCATAGAGGTGGTTTCTCCCATGCTGTTCTTGTGATAGTGAATGAGCTCTCATGACAGCTGATGGTTTTATAAGGCAGTTTACCCTGCTTTTGCTAGCTGTCTCTTTCCTGCCGCCATGTGAAGAAGATCTTTGCTTCCCCTTTGCCTTCCGCCATGATTGTAAGTTTCCTGAGGCCTGCCCAGCCATGTGGAACTGCAAGTCAATTAAATCTCTTTCCTTTATAAATTACCCAGTCTTGGGTATTTCTTTATAGCAATGTGAGAATGGACTAATATACAGCCATTTCTCTAAGGAGTTCTGGTTCCTTTTATTGGAAAGTGATATTAGAAACCAAGATCTGGGCACTAGGTGTATGGGTTACACTTTAAAATTATGATTTTAAATTTCTATCTAATGTTCTTTACCAGGTATCATAATTTATTTAAACATGTTGAGTCTTTTCCATTTTTTACTATTATGAACTATGACCAATGCATCCCATAGGCAGGTGTAATGGAGAAATTTTAGAAGGATCGACTCCAATCCTTTGTTTCACAATAATAACCTCTAAAAGGTGTTGCTTAGTCACCTTCAGTCATAGAAACCAGTGTGTGAAAATGGACGTTGGATCCTCCTGGCTATAAATGAGCTCTGCAGCTCCACCCATTGCTCTCCACCATAAGCAGAATGGCCACCCACTATGGGGTGGGAGGGAGATTACAAGCAGGCTGTCAGCTGTGCTCTGGTCTGCAGCTCCCACAGGGCACCTCGCACCTTTGTTTTTTCTCCCCTGATCATAGGATAGAGTCATATTTCCTCATTTGGGAGCAAGGAACTCATTAGTTATCCTCGAGGTCTCTGGGCACCCAGAGCTTGCCTCCCAACTTTGCCTCACGTTCACTTTTAAATATTTTATTTAAAGCTGTCCTGAAAGATCCAACTGTGTAGGCCTCCATTTATAGAGTCCCATGTATGGTACCAGTGGCAGGATTGTGGGGTGGGAAAACAAACCAACCAACCAACCAACCAACCAACCAACCAACCAACCGGCAACCAAACAACCATCAGATTAAACTGAGTTTTGGTCTCTGACAGACTTGAGGTGGAAGTTACAGTTTTACAGCTCTATCTTTCTTGGAAGTGATCCATTCTTGCAGAGCTGGGAATTTTTAGTAATGCATATGAAAATAATTTATATGTTACAAACATGACTTTTTTTCTGCTTTCCTTTTTTCTTTTACTCCCTTTTTTTTTTTTTTTTTTTTTTTTTACTTTCTCTTCCTTAGCTTATCAGAGGACATAGAATGAGAAGCATGTTTCTCTAGTGAATTCTCAGACTTTGGAGATAAGATGTCTCAAAGGTCTGTTATGGCTGTGGAAGTCTGGCTCAAGTCTTTTCTGTCTAAATCCCTGCTAATAAAATCACCCCTAGCAAAGGCAACCCTGAGACCTGGTTATAAGGAATACCTGCAAGAATCATTAAAAAAAATTTCTAGAAATCTGGAGTTATTATACCAGACATTAAAATTTGACCCCATTTTTCCTTTTCTCTTTCTTTCTTTTTAGGTTGTGACATTAATGATGCTTATAGAAATAATAAGTTAATCTTTTAACCTTTTGGTTTTCTACAAGATATGGAGATTCACAGTTGTCTGCTAGGTGGGCTTATGATGGTAAATAAGACAATAAATGCAGTGCCAACACATGGCCTGGCATATAGATTTTTTCAACTTTTCTTTTTATAGGCAATAGTGTTTTTAAAAGATTTTTAAAATTTTAATTTCTTAGTTGACAAATAATAATTGTGCATATTCATGGGGGTACATAATGATTTTTAGGTGCATGTAATGTATAGTGATCAAATCAGGGTAATTAGCATATACATCATATCAAACATTTATAAACTCATTGTGTTGATAACATTTGATATCCTCCTTCTAGCTATTTGAAACTGTATAATATTTTATTGTTAACTATAGCTATCTTATAGTGGTATAGACCACTAGAACTTATTCCTCCTGTCTAGCTTTAATTTTTTCATCCTTTAACAACTCTAAAAAAATACAAGTTGGAAAGTTTGAAAAATCAACATCGAATAGACACCACTCTGCTTGCATGATTACAATCTGAAACATTCTTCGTTGATTTACATATTTGGTTGCTGGGTGTCTTTTGCTCTGCTTGCATTCCTAAAATAGCCTAATAAAATAGTAGGCCAAAGCAAGACTCCGTCTTACAGGATGCATTACATATTTTGAATCAGAGACCATGATGGCCAGAGCCCTTGGGTCCAAGAATTAATCGCCATCCTAGCAACCTGGGATTCTGAGGGCTTGGGGATCTTAGACAGCTGTGCAGGAACACTTGGCCCCCCATCAAGGGACACAGCAATGACTCTACTGAACTAGAAGCAGAGACTTCATTTGGCCATTGTGGGGTCCTAGAGGCCACTGGACAAACAGTCACAAAAGGAATGAGTCTATAGCTCGGGTGGTTGATCCTGGTGACCAAGGGGAAACTGGGTTTCTGCTGCGCAACAGACGGAGGGAGGAGCCTGTCAGGGGCAATGAGTGCTCCTTAGTACTTGCACGTAAGAACTAACCAACAGTAAAGTTTAGTAGAAAACTAGAGAAACTAAAGAAAAGGCAGGCTGATCAAGGACGTAACTTCCTTGTAAAGAATTGGAGCAGCCAAGGTCTGGCTTAGGGCAAGGGGAATATGGAAGAGCCAGAGAAGGAAGCCACACATCCTAACATGGCTCCATGCCAAATTACAGAAACAAGGATTATAGAAGCTCTGCAAATGTTCTATTTGCTTATGACAGATAAGTATTTTTTTCTCCATGATAACCATGTTCATCGTTTTTCCTATTTTTACTTCATGTACATGTTGTTAGAAATTCATTTTATAATGTATGCAAAAAACATGAGTTAGACTATGATTGAATTTGAGGAGTGATTAATATAGCCCATCACCAATATAATGACCTTGAGAACTATGGGGCTCCTGATTTGAGGGAAAGGCTAAGAATTTCTTCATGTTTGTCCTCTTCAGTTTGGGGAAATGTCTCCTTCAATTTGAAGTAAAGAGGCCCATTTCTAGCAAGTTCTGCTGTTGCAACACCACAGCACTTGCAAAAATTCCCTGCCACCCACTGAGCTATGGCTGTGCCCTCTCGGCATGTCTGAATCTTTTCAGCCCTGGAAGCGAGGCCCCTTCCATGAGCATCCATCTCAGCTCCAGGGACGGAGAGTGGCGGCTCCCTCTATCTGCTGCTTTGTATTCTTTAGAGTTCACTTCTCACTAGCCAATCCCTTATTACTCCAGTTCTACATTTTACTTATTAATTCTTTATACTCAACTTTCCCCGTTTAAGTTACTGTGTGGTTTCTACTTCCTGCTTGAACTGCAACTGATACAGACCATAATCATCTGAGGAGAAAAACATACATACAAGCTTAAAAATTATAAAAATTAACACTGCCTTGAATAAACAACACTACTCACAATATTGCAAGTTGAAACACAGTCTTCATTGCTTTATACCCTTGATTCCTGGATGTATTTTGTTCTGCTGCTAATTCTAAAAGAGCTTCATAAGATATTACTTAAAGGCAGTTAGGGTGCCCCATTCTCCCCGGTGTTGATCAGCTTAATGCATAAAATACCTCTGTTTCAGGAAAACGTAGTCAACCAGATCCCTGAAATGCTTGCCAGCCTAAGCCGGCTCAAGCTGTAAACCATCTGGGCCTCAGGACAGTTTAAAATGGGGATGTGGAGGGTGGAATGTTTCTGAATCGAATGCGTGTGTGTTTGTGAATTCCTTATGTCTCATTTTCTGACCTCAAAGTGTAATCTTAAATGAAAAAAACAAAAAACAAAAAAACCCCAGAACTTCAAAAGAAAATTGCTTTTTAATTTCTTGGTGGAATGGCAGGAAGAGCAGAGTCCGCACAGCTGTACCAGATGCAGGATCGGAAAATCACTTCTCTTCTTGATATCAGACTGGTCAGCACAGCAGCCAGCTCTGCCAAGGTTCGGGTCTTCCCGCTCTGGGGCAGCCAGACCGGGTATAGCTGTCTGATTTTGATTTCTGAGGGTTGTTTTTTTTCCTCAGTAAGCCTGGCTTCACTTTCCTCCATCTGTTGAATAAAATATTATCTGGATTACTTAAAAAAATTTGTTTAAGGTAGCTGCATTTCTTGTTGAAGAAACAGATTTTGAATTTATGTGCCTGAATCACCCTTGAGACCTTTCCACACCCTCGTGATCAGCTGAAAGCCCCTTCTACATCTGCGCATGTGGATCTGGGGCCAGAGAGCACTTAGATGTGTGCATCCTGTGTCTGTTCAGGAGCTTGTGTACCTGGGGAACTCACTGAGAGTAAAGAGCTGTCACCCTCACAGGTGATGTCCACGAAGCTGCAAATCCATGTGCTTTTCTGTAGCATTGTCATTCTTCCAAAGGAGCCTGGAATTTGCCTGGAAAAAAAGAGGGTGTGGTGTGCAAGGAGGAAAATATTATTTTCACTGGTGACTAACTCACCGTGTGATCTTGGGACGCTGCCTCCCTGCTCTGGGCCCAGCTTCCACAACAGTGAAGGGCTGGAGTTCCTTCCAGCTAAAGAATGGTACTGCCTGAAGCTTCCTCCTCCATTTCTCTTGAAGAACCCACTCTAGAGGGGCTGTGGTAGCAGCAAGCTGTGGATTTCCCCTGCCTAGTGCATGCATAGCTACTCAGTATATAAAAACACTGCCTTCTATCTGGCCGTTAGAATAACGATAACCACGTTTTTCAAAGGATGATCCACAGAATGCAAGTCCCACAAAACAGGCTGAAGAAAATAGAGGGTTTTGTGATCAAGGCTTGGGAGGTGAAGCTGGCAGGAGGTACCAGCCGGTCTGGGAAAGGAGGGCAGTTGGCTGCTCAGAAGTGAATCTAGCCTGGGCTGGGAGGGAGAACGGTGGAAGTGGGTCACTGCCATCCCCACGTGTCCACTGGGCATTCAGAGTGTTTGCCAGAAGACCCTCCTGTGCCTCATTCCTCAGCCTCTAAGTGGACATCTTGGAAGGGCACCAGCCTTGTAAGGAGATGGCAAGACCAAACCCCTGGGGAACCCCTCACAATCTGGCCTGATGCTGCCATTTTCCAAAAAAGAAACAGGTTACACAAGGTTGTTGGTGGAGTTGTGTCCTGATTCCTGGTCACGCGGGGCAAGGCTGCCTCTCCAACCCCTCACCTTAGTCTTACTCCCGCTTACTCTGCCTCTGGTCACAGCTTCTTGCAAGCTCTAGATCCAAACAAATGGGGAAAACCAAAGGTGCTTGGAGATGCGTGGTCCAGTGGGAATGGTTTGGTTCATGTCAGCAAAGCACCTGTCACATGGAGGCTCCATGCCTGGGCTTTGGGCTTGTTAGCTGAGTGACCAGGGGCCATCACTTGCCTTCTCAAATCTTAGCCTTGTCTTTGTAAAATAGTGATCATACTCCCTTTCTCGTTGTCTTATGAAGATTAACGAAGACAATGCACATGGGACTGAATGAATGACCTTAAAAAGCTGTTTCTAACTAACAATAACACTTGAACGTTGATTGATAGACTTAACTACTGTGTACTGAACACTCACTTAAGACAAGAGGGACAGAGCAGTGCACAAGGAGGATGGAAAACTCACCCACAAAATTCTCACATCCTAGTGACACAAGCTACAAAATGAAGATATTCAAGATCCATGAACGATGGGCATGATTTCTAAAGGTTTTTCAGAGGCTACAAATTTAGAACTGGCTCTAGAACTAAAATTGAGGATCACAGGATGCTGGAACCCTCACTATCTATTTGTGACTGTATGGGCGTCTTTCCTAGTGGGTTACATGCTTACCTCTTAAAATTCACAAGGATGGGTAGAGAGGTTTTTTTAGATGGAAAAACATTCTGAACTCCTTTGTGTGCAGTCTACTCAGTATTATATTTTATCATACAAGAACCTGCTGGGTTTTTTGTTTGGACATTTAGAAACATAAACCGACATTTAAGGCCAATTTAGATTTAAACTAAATCTAAGAATTTTATTCTTATACTTTCTGGTGCTCCTGGTCTCATGAATAGTTTCGGATGTGGGAGGAAAAGACATCCCTGCATTGTTAACAAAAGAGACACAACAGACAAACACCAAAGTGACTCACCAGCACACCGCAAATGTGAGTGGCCAGCTTCCCCCACTCCATCTGGGATTGTCAGGGGCTTTGACAACATTCAGCACTTTATGATAACTTCATATATGGGCTAATCTTTCCATTAAAAAAATGGACTCAAGAATGCAATTGGTTTGAAATTTCTTTGGGAGAAAAAAGCCTACACATCTTGCTTGGTGTTTGGACCTTAGAACTAAGAGCTATTTTCTGGCCTTAGTGATTCCTGGAAATCTTTTTGTAAAAATGACATGGCAACCCCTGTTTAAACACATAACATTTATACATTATTCATCCCGAACCAAGTCATGGCTGACTTGCTTTAAAAAAATAATAAGTGTAATGGTGGATACCTTGGAAACAAATAAACAAGATATCTATCCATTAAAAAAAACTAAATTAGGATAACAGAATAAATTGTTTCCAGTACATTTAGTTATTGAGAAGCAGAGTACTAGTACTTGACATTTGATTGTAACAATCAATGAGCTGCTGAAATGACTATTTAAGACAGTATATTCCCAAAGATTACCTTTCATTCAAGGGAGGCTATTTTTGGTGTGAGTTTCCAGTGTAGTAGGCTCAAGGATTGTTTACTCTCTTCTAGTGGTTTGTGCCCAGTGAGAACTTCGGTAATGTCTGTGGGTTTCATTTCCTAGAAGGAACACCCCTAAGGAATTCTGCCTAGTCCCACGTAGATTTTTTTTTTCTTGAACTATTTAATCATCCCAGTCAATTTGTAATTTGGGGAAAAATAAAGGAATTTGAGCTATTATTCAGAATTGTGTTGCTTAATTTTTGGTTTGCTGGTAATTTAAATGGTGATTTAGATAAACAGAATTCCATGATGAAACTTATCCAGAGGACAGGGAAATAATGATTATAGCTAACATCTGTGGATCACTTAACAAGTAGCAAGCTTGTTCTGTACTTCCCCACTAAATTCTCATGACAACCCTATGACTTGGAGACCCAACTTTTCTCTGGTTACAGTGCCCTTAGGATCTCAGGAAATTTTCCCTGTGGCCCCAGGTCAAAAGAAATACCAGTTTTCAGTAGTTAGGTCCAACCAACCCAAGAGTTGCAGTATTGCAATAGACATCATGATTATGTCAAAGCTTCATGCGGTATCTGATAGACATCTCCATGTTTCCTCCTGGAGATTTAAAATGTACATTGGTGCCCTTGTGAGTTTGTTGTGGCATCCTGGGGTGCCTTGGCACACAGCTTGGGAACCATGGCCTCATGAGGTAAGTCTTATCAATATCCCAGTTTGACATATGGGAAAACTGAGTATAAGAAGGTCTAGGTACTCAGTCAAGATTACCCAGCTGGCAAGAAGGGATGGAGCAGGGAGTCAAACCTCCGGTGGGTGATTCCAGAATGCACCCTTCAGCCTCTGTGCTCCTCACCCCCAAGCCTGTTACTATGGGGAGAATTTCAGGATTCCAAAGCCTGAATGGCATAAGTGGAAAGAAGAATTTGGGATGCATATCAAGGGAGTCTTGCAAAAAGGTGATCTAGAACTAATTCATTCATTTTTCTTTCCCTTTTTTCCACTCATTTATTCATTTCATTCATTCAAAAAGTACATGTTGCCAGGCACTGAGCCATGCCCCATGGAGCTCAGTCTACTGGGGAAGATGGAGAGAGATGACTGATCAGAGCTGGGATGGAGTGTTCCCCAGGTGCATAGAACACAAAGCAGGCTCTGTCTTGGGGCAGGGGGCAGAGGGGCATGTAGGTTTATGAGCAGCAAGGACAGAACCAGTCATACCAAGCAAAGCCAGAAGAGAACAGACCATCTGCCTGGAAAAATGTGACACAGCCCTGCCAAGGCTGTACTTGTATTTCACGACCAAACTACCCGTGCCCTGCTGATTCATTCACATTGTCTCACCTTCTCAGACGGCTACAATTACACACTCATTAAATTCAAACTTGCATGATATGCACAGTCTGCAAGAGATACAATTCCTTTAATACGATGGTGATGGAATTCATACTTGACTCCATATGATATTTAAAAATAGAAATTCAATGCCTTAGCAACTTTTACTTATGTTTATGTGTGTGTATTTTTCCCTTTTAAAACCAGTAAGTCATGTACAGCTCCACCCTTTGATCAAATAATGCATGACTTTTCCTTGTTGCCAGAATCACATTTTCCTCCTCCAAGGCTATATTTCACAAATGCAGCATTCAGCTGGCGTTCATTGAGCACCTACTTGTAAGGTGACTCAGAAACTCATTTCTCCACTGAAGTCTCAGTCTGGTGAAGGAGAACGAAAAGGACCTACAGATTCAGGGCACCTGCTAGAGGGTATGGACTTGAGCAGGGTCTTTAGGAATAAATTAGGGCAGGAAGCAGAAGAGGGAGCAGGATCCAGCCAGGAGGAGCACCGTGTGCAAGTTCTAGGGCCTGAGGTAGCACAATCCTCAAGCAAGCCATAGCCACCAGGTCCTGCAGCAGCAAGCAGCTGGGGATGGCTGGAATGGAGGAGCCAGCTAGGGAGTGTTTGGAGATGAGGCTGAGGCAGGCAAGGATGCAATTATCAGGAGCTGGGTTCCTTTGGTGGGAAATTGGCATTTTTTGAAGCCACTGAAGGATTTCAGCAAATGAGGGTGGTGATCTTGGTGACCTAGTCCCTCAAATGAGCCAGATATGCAAAGTCAGACCTGAGTATAAATTGTACCATTTAAACTAATTTTTTATACCCCTTGCTATTCTCCGTTTTCAATAAACAAGTATTGACTAGGCTTTGATTGTATATCAGGTGCCATGTGGGAACCATCTCTGAGGACAGTCTTCTTTCTGATCAGCAAGGCTCGAGGGTCGCTAATGATAATCAAAAGAGTCCCACTTGTCCTGCTCTCCCTCTGCATCCACTTCTACCACACTGACAAGTAGAAAGAAAGAAAAGTCAACAACCTCAGGATGCTGGCGACGTCATGCAACCCCTTGATGAGTTTTTCCAAGCTGAAGACAGTGAGGCAAACAGAAGTTTGCCTCAGTTGACAGGAATGGAGCCATCATCTCACATAACTACACGTCCCTGTCCTTTGGCTTGAAAGAAAAGTTAGTCTGTTGTGTGTATTTTCCAACATTTAACAGGGCATAAGAACGTTTTCCTATTTCCTAAGAAAGGCCCAGAGACTATCTCTTCATGCTGCCAGACTCGGGTGGATATGCACTTCTGCTCTCTGACACAGTGCTGACCTGCCCTTTTTCCTTGATATTATCCCATTCAAAGTCCAGGTGAGATAACTGTGAGGTAACTGTGTGTGTGTGTGTACGTGTGTGTGTGTGTTTGTGTGCATTACAGAGTCTGTGTTAGAGAGAAAAAACATTCTAGGGATATTTATTTCCTACTTTGGGTATACACCGCACTGCTTCATTTCTTTGCTCTAATTGCTCTGGTTCTGGGCATTGGGAATTCTTTAGGTTGACTCCTGTGCTCTTTTGACATATTCCCATCAATACGATTCTTCCTTATTTTTGAGCATTTTCTTATTTCTGGCACTACAAGGTGCTCCAGGCTTGTCTTGTATAATTTCTTGCCAGTCCTGGAATCATCCATTTCTCTAAGGAGTCTTAGTACCTTTCACTAGAGAGTGGTATTCTACACTAAGATCTGAGTACTAGGCGTGCTGATTGCTACCCTGGGTGTCATTTCTTCTAGGTCCTCTCAGCTGATACAGCAAGGACAAATATGCGTGCATGCTAATCTATGTAAGTATATCTATCAATAAATAGTTCCATATGTAAATATCTATACTAAGATAACATGTGTTCATATTGATGTCTCCAACTCTAGTCTGTTACCACGGGCATCACTGTTGTCTCTCTCCCTTGCTTAACTGTGCATTCCTACTCCAACAGTGAGATATCTTGTTCCTGCCATTTGCCATCCATTTACTTAATTGTTCAGTTTTAATATACATGTATAGCTGTATTAGAATATTAACCTGTGTTTCTTGGGAAACAACTTTATCAACTAGAGCAGTGGTCCCCAACCTTTTTGGCACCTGGGACCAGTTTCATGGAAGATAACTTTTCCACGAACCAAGGGAGAGGGGATCATTTCAGGATGATTCAAGTGCATCACATGTATTTTTATTATTATTACAGTGTAATATGTAATGAAATAATTATACAACACACCATAATGTGGAATTAATGGAAGGCCTGAGCTTGTTTTCCTGCAACTAACGGTCCCATCTGGGGGAGAAAGTGACAGATAATCAGGCATTAGATTCTCATAGAGTGCACAGCCTAGAACTCTTGCATGGACAGTTCGTGGTAGGGTTCCTGTTTCTATAAGAATCTAATGCACTGCTGATCTGACCGGAGGCAGAGCTTAGGCGGTAATGTGCGCAATGGAGAGCAGCTGTAAATACAGATGAAACTTCACTTGCTCACCTGCTGCTTACCTTCTGCTGTGAACCCCGGTTCCTAACAGGCCATGGACCATTACTGGTCCAGGGCCTGGGGTTTGGGGACCCTTGAAGTAGAGTACAGTCTTATACAAGGTTCCTTTTACCTTTACTCTTATGTACTCTACTCATTTCCAAAGTTACTTAGGTCAGCACCTTTTGACCTACCACCTTCAATGAGGTTGTTTCATACATTAGCAATGCATTTAGATTTTTTTGATCTGTCGGCATTTCTTTCTGAGATTTCTCAACCTCCTAAATACTTTTTAAAAATTTATGTACATTAAAACTCACTTTTTATGCTGTAAAATTTATGGATTTTTACAAATGCATAATACCATAAAACCACCACTACTGTATTATACAAAATAGTATTACTGCCCTAAACATTCCCTGTGCTTCACTTATTCATTCTTTCCTCCTCCTCCTTCTCCTCCCTTGGTAATTACTGATCATTGTACTGTGTTGATAGTTTTGCCTTTTCTATAATGTCCATCATGATGGTTAATGTCATGTGTCAACTTAACTGGACCACAGGGTTCCCAGACATTTAGTCCAACGTTATTCTGGGTGTGTCTGTGAGGGTGTTTCAGGATGAGATTATCTTCTTTTTTATTTTTTGGGTGGTAGGGGAATGGAGTCTCACTCTGTCACCCAGGCTGGAGTGCAGTAGCGCAATCTCAGCTCACTGCCACCTCTGCTGCCAGGGTTCAAGTGATTCTCCTGCCTCAGCCTCCCAAGTAGCTGGGATTACAGGCGCCTGCCACCGTAGCTGGCTAATTTTTGTAGTTTTAGTAGAGACGGAGTTTGACCATCTTGGCCAGGCCGGTCTTGAACTCCTGACTTCATGATCCACCCACCTCAGCCTCCCAAAGTGCTGGGATTACAAGAGTGAGCCACCACACCCAGCCGAGATTATCTTTTGAATCTCTAGACAGTAAAGCAGATTGCCCTCCCTATTGTGGGCCTCATCCAATCAATGAATCCTAAGTAGAACAACAGGATGTGTGAGAAAAAGACTCCTTCTGCCTGACTGTTGAGCTGAGACATCAGTCTTCTCAGGTCTTTGGACTAGGATTGGAACTACACCACTGGCTCTCCTGGGTCTCCAGTTTACCTAATGCAGATCTTGGGACTTCTCAGCCTCCATAATCACATGAGTCAGTTCCTTACAACAAATCTAATCTAATCTAATGTCTACATACCCATGCATCCTGGATAATACAGATATTTGTCCTGAGAGTGATTCTAGAGAAACAGAATTTTAAGGATGAGTTTTCTAAAGCTGTAAATAACTTTTTTTTTACAGTAGTAAAGAGAACATTGACTGTCCATGGTAAGATCTGGAAATACGGATACACAAAATATCACTATAGCATACTCCTAATCAACTACTTATATAAAGCAAGGATACTGATGACCAAGAATATGATACATTGGAAACTTTTTGGCAAACTAACAAAAATAATGAGATTAGCTGGTTGCTTCTAATGTCATTGGACAAGGTGGGAAAAGAAAGAGGTCAGATCAGGTATTTGAATTCCCAGAAAAATGATCTAAAAGCTTCTGCGTGTGCCCTAAAGGAGACCCTTATCTCCTGTAGTTGCAGGGCTGATATTGCTGAAAATTAAACCTAGAACCTCATATTGTGGTGGGCTGAATTATTTAATACAATGCAAGTTGAACTCCCAGTCTTGCAGATGTCCACCGTTAAAGCAAAGGTATTGATTGGGAAGGAATAGGGCTCTGAAAGTTGAAATGGGGATGTGTAGGAGGACCCTGATAAGGCTGGAGACATTGAGCCTCTAAGTTCAGATGAGTTTTTTTTTTTGCCCGTGAAGGAGACCTCCCCCCACCTAGTGGGAGCAGCTTTTCCACTCCCATCTGAGAGGCTTAACACTGCTTTGCCTGAGGAAACTGTAATGACCTCCCCTGAGGCAATTGCCATACAAGACTGAGTCCCCTCAGGACCCACCCCCACCACCCCTCTTTGCTCCTAGACTTCTAACTAGACTCAAGTTCCAGCAAGCCCCTGAAGGTGGGAACAAAGTATGCACACTTTGTAGCTTAGGCATGCTACATTAAAATCAAAACAAAACAAAACAACAACAACAAAAAAAACCCTTGAATTTTCTAATTTATACAGACAGAAATCCAAAAAAATATGTACAGGAAAGAATATTAGTAGGAAGAATCAATATTGTGAAAATGGCCATACTGCCCAAGGTAATTTATAGATTCAATGCCATCCCCATCAAGCTACCAATGACTTTCTTCACAGAATTGGAAAAAACTACTTTAAAGTTCATATGGAACCAAAAAAGAGCCCGTGTCACCAAGTCAATCCTAAGCCAAAAGAACAAAGCTGGAGGCATCACGCTACCTCACTTCAAACTATACTACAAGGCTACAGTAACCAAAACAGCATGGTACTGGTACCAAAACAGAGATATACATCAATGGAACAGAACAGAGCCCTCAGAAATAACGCCGCATATCTACAACTATCGGATCTTTGACAAACCTGAGAAAAACAAGCAATGGGGAAAGGATTCCCTATTTAATAAATGGTGCTGGGAAAACTGGCTAGCCATATGTAGAAAGCTGAAACTGGATCCCTTCCTTACACCTTATACAAAAATTAATTCAAGATGGATTAAAGACTTAAACATTAGACCTAAAACCATAAAAACCCTAGAAGAAAACCTAGGCATTACCATTCAGGACATAGGCATGGGCAAGGACTTCATGTCTAAAACACCAAAAGCAATGGCAACCAAAGCCAAAATTGACAAATGGGATCTAATTAAACTAAAGAGCTTCTGCACAGCAAAAGAAACTACCATCAGAGTGAACAGGCAACCTACAAAATGGGAGAAAATTTTTGCAACCTGCTCATCTGACAAAGGGCTAATATCTAGAATCTACAATGAACTCAAACAAATTTACAAGAAATAAACAAACAACCCCATCAAAAAGTGGGTGAAGGACATGAACAGACACTTCTCAAAAGAAGACATTTATGCAGCCAAAAAACACATGAAAAAATGCTCACCATCACTGGCTATCAGAGAAATGCAAATCAAAACCACAATGAGATACCATCTCACAACAGTTAGAATGGCGATCATTAAAAAGTCAGGAAACAACAGCTGCTGGAGAGGATGTGAGAAATAGGAACACTTTTACACTGTTGGTGGGACTGTAAACTAGTTCAACCATTGTGGAAGTCAGTGTGGCGATTCCTCAGGGATCTAGAACTAGAAATACCATTTGACCCAGCCATCCCATTACTGGGTATATACCCAAAGGACTATAAATCATGCTGCTATAAAGACACATGCACGTGTATGTTTTTTGCAGCACTATTCACAACAGCAAAGACTTGGAACTAACCCAAATGTCCAACAATGATAGACTGGATTAAGAAAATGTGGCACATATACACCATGGAATACTATGCAGCCATAAAAAATGATGAGTTAATGTCCTTTGTAGGGACATGGATGAAATTGGAAATCATCACTCTCAGTAAACTATTGTAAGAACGAAAAAACAAACACTGTATATTCTCACTCATGGGTGGGAATTGAACAATGAGAACACATGGACACAGGAAGGGGAACATCACACTCTGGGGACTGTTGTGGGGTGGGGGGAGAGGGGAGGGATAGCTTTAGGAGAGATACCTAATGCTAAATGACGAATTAATGGGTGCAGCACACCAGCATGGCACATGTATACATATGTAACTAACCTGCACATTGTGCACATGTACCCTAAAACTTAAAGTATAATAATAATAAAAGAAAATTAAAAAAAAAAGAGTGTGAGTCAATGGTTGAAGGAACTTAAGGTTTGACCAGGCCTAATATATTGATATGGGCTCACTACACAGAGATTCTGCATTTAATGTTGGAGCTATGGGAGCTAGAGTTCTAACAGTTTGCTTTCAGCAGGCAAGGCTAGCAATATACCTTTACTGTTTTATCTCAGGGGTCTATCAACTCTTTAGCCCTATGTCATAGTTCACAGGGATCTTGATTGTCTTTCCCTTCCACAAGATGAGTCACACTGGTCCATTACATTGATGACATTATGCTGATTGGACCTAGTGAGAGAGAAGCACCAATGACTCTATGACATTTGTGTGTCAGAGGTTCGGAAATGCATCTGACAAAAGTTCAGGGGCCTTCTACCTCAGCGAAATTTCTAGGAGTTCAGTGGTGTGGAACATGTGACAATATCTCCTCTAAAGTGAAAGACAAGTTGTTGCATCTGGCCCCTCTTACAACCAAGAAAGAGACACAACACCTGGTACCATTTTGGATTTTGGAGGTAATGTAGTCCTCATTTGGGTGGGTTACTGCAGCCCATTTACCAAGTCACTGAAAAAGGCCCAGAACAAGAGAAAGCTCTGCAAAAAGTCCAGGCTGCCATGCAAGTTGCTGTGCCATTTGGGCCTTATGATCCAGCAGATCCAATGGTGCTTGAAGTGTCAGTGGCAGATAGGGATGCTGTGTGGAGCCTTTGTCAACCTCTAGAGGTGAATCACAGCACAGGACCTTAGGATTTAGAGCAAAACCTTGCCATCCTCCATGGATAACTCTTCTCCTTTTGAGAAATAGTTCTTTCCCTGCTACTGGGCCTTTGTAGAGATTAAATGCTTAACCACGGGCCACCAAGTTACCATAAGACCTGAGCTGCCCATCATGAATTGGGTGTTATCTGAGCCACCAAGCCATAAAATTGAATGTTCACAGAATCAGTCATCAAATGGAAGTGTTATACACAACACCAGACCTGAGAAGCCTCTGAAGGCATAAGTAAGTTGCATGAAGAAGTGGTCCAAATGCTCATAGTCCCTCTCTTATTTCACTATCTTCTGTTTCCTAGCCAACACCTATAGCCTCATGGGGAACTTTCTACACTCAGTTGATAGAGGAAGAGAAGACTACAGCCTGGTTTACAGACGGTTCTTCATCTGAAAGCCCCTTTCTGGAGAATTCTTAAAGAACAATGGTGAAGGGCAATCCTCCCAGTGGGCAGAACTATGAGCATTGGACTGGTCTATCACTTTGCTTGGAAGGAGAAGTGGCCAGAGGTGCAATTATATATCAATTAATGGGCAACAGCCAATTGTTTGGCTGTATGGTTAAGGACTTAGGAAGAAGATGATTGAAAAATTGAGGAAAAGAAAATTTGGGAACAGTGGTATGGATAGAACTCTCTGAATTGACAAGGAAGATATTTGTGTTTTATATGAACACTCACCATAGGGTAACCTCAGCAGGGGGGAATTTTAATAATCAAATGGGTATGATAACCCATTCTGTGGATGCCAGTCAGCCTCTTTCCCCAACCACTCTTGTCATCACCCAATGGGCTCATGAACAAACTGGCCATGGTGGCAGGGATGGAGGGGATGCATGGGCTTGGTGACATGGACTTCCGCTCACCAAGACTGACCTTGCTATGGCCACTGCTGAGTGCCCAATCTTCCAGCAGTAAGGACCAATACTGAGTTCCTTATATAGCACCATCCTTCAGGATGATCAGCAGCTACCTGGTGGCAGGTTGCTTACATTCCATCATGTAAGGGACAGAATTTTGCTCTTACTGGAATAGATAATTACTATGGATATGGATTTGTTTTTCCTGCATGCAGTGCTTCTGCCAAAATTACCATCTGTGTTCTTACACAATGCCTTACCCACAATGATGATATTCCACACAGCACTGCTTTTGATTAGGAAATTCACTTTACAGCAAATGAAGTGCAGAAATGGGACCATGCTTATGAAATTCACTGGTCTTACAATGTTCCCCACCACCCTGAAGAAGCTGGCTTGATATAATGATAGAATGGCATTTTGAAGACTCAATTACAACACCAGCTAGGTGGCAATATGTCATCGGGCTGGGGGAAGGTTCCTCAGAAGGCTTTATATGCTCTGAATTCATGGCCAATATATGGTGCTATTTCTTCCACAGCTGGAATTCATGGGTCCAGGAATCAAACAGTGGAAATGGGAGTGGTGGCACTCACTATTATCCCTCACAACTCACCAGCAAAATTTTTCCTTCTTGTTCTCATGACCTTATTCTTTGCTAGCCCAGAGATCTTAGCTCCAAAAGGAGTATGCTTCCATCAGGAGTCATAACAATGAATCCACTGAACTGGAAGTTAAGAGAGCTGCCCCACCACTTTGGGCTTCTGGTGTCTCTGAATCAGCAGGCAAAGAAGGGAGATACTGTGCTGTCTGGGGTAATTGATCTTGAATGCTAAGGGGAAATCAGACTCCTCTACTACAGAGGTTAAGGAAGAGCATGTCTGGAATACAGGAGATCTGTTAGGGCATCTCATAGTATTACCATGCCCCAAGATTAGGATCAATGGAAAACGACAACAACCCAATCTAGGCAGGTCTACTAATGTCCCAGACCCTTCAGAAAAGAACGTTTATATTATCCCACCAGGCAAAGAACCAAAACCAGCTGAGGTGCTTGCTGAAAGCAAAGGGAATACAGAACAGTTAGTAGAAGAAGGTGTTTACAAAAGCCAGCTGTGACTATATGACCAGTTACAGAAACAAAGACTGAAATTGTCATGAGTATTTCCTTATTTTGTTATAAATATGTTTCTCTGTATGTGTATATAACAAATAGCTTGGTTTTCTTTTTCTTTCTTATTCTGTTATCATGTAACATAAATTGTATTGACTTTATATCATAGTATTTAAGCATTATTAATTATGCATCATATGAGATATCAAGGAGAAAAGTAAACATCACTCAAGGACTTAACCTCCTCTTCTGGGGAAGAGGTTAGTGTGATTTTAGTTGAATGCAGGATAATTGTACTATGCCATGCAGAATTATGACCTTGTTATTGTCTTTATTTGGAGATTAAGTACGATTTAGGAAGATGTGTATGGGTGTCAAGTTGACAACAGTTGACCTGTGATGGTTCATTTTATGTATCAACTTGACTGGATCACTGGGTGTCCAGACATTTGGACAAACGTTATTTTGTTGTATCTGTGAGGGTGTTTCCATATGAGAATAATATTTGAATTGATAGACTGAGTAATACATAATGCTTCCCTAATGTGTGTACTCCTTATCCTATCAAGTGAAGACTTGAATAAGAACAAAAAGGTACGGAAAGAGGTAACTCCTGCCTGACTTCTGGACTAGTATATCAAATTTGTCTTTTCAGCTCAAAATGAAACCTCAGCTTTTTTTGTTTTCAGATCTTGCCAGCTCTTGGACTGGAACTTACACCATCAGTTCTCCTGTTTCTCTAGTTTGTCAACTGCAGATCTTGGCACTTAGCATCCACGATTGCATGAGCCAGTTCATTATAATAAATACCTGTCTCTCTTGGTCTGTCTTTGTCTCTCTCTCTCTTTCTCATACATGTACATTTACACACACACACACATATCCATACATATCCATCCATCCTGTTGATTCTGTTTCTCTGGACAACCCTGACTGATATGGCCATATAATTGGAATAATATAGTATGTATTATTTTCAGGCTGGCTTCTTTTAATTAGCAATATGCATTTAAGTTTCCTCCATGTTTTTTCATGGCTTAACAGCTTGATTCTTTTTACCATTGAATAATATTTTATGTGTGCATGCACAATGTTTGTTTATAGATGCACCATTTTTAGTAATCAGAATTCTTTGGAATGTTCTATGTAGGCCACCACATCATCTGTGAATAAACTAGAAAACTAAAGATGTTTTTATACCTTCCTTTTTGACCAGATGCATTTTGTTTCTTTTACCTGTCATATTACACTGGCTAGAACCTCTAGAATGATGTTGATTCCAGAGGGGAAGACTTGATAGAAAATTATAGGATATAACTGTGGCCATGATGTAGGCTCTTTCCCATGTTATGACACCTCCTTTTCAATTAAAGACCTTCAGTTTTAGAACTGGTGAGAAGAAAGGACTTCCCATTAGATAACTCAGTCATATTTTTCTCACTGGCTGCAGAATTTTTCTAGTTACAGATACCATCTATTTTATCCACAGGAAACACTTGATAACTTAGCCATGGCTGTTAATTCTCTGCTGTACAAAACATATCACCACCCTGATCCTACAGCCTATTAGGGTAATTATTGTGGTAACTGCTGCCCTTGATCTTGAGGGTTTAGTGTTGCTATCTGGCCTCAGTCATGCTGGGATTCTCTCATTCCTATGGAAATCAGGTCAGGGAGTCTATTATGTCAATGGAAGGCTCACCTTTCATCCTCTCTTGCAGAGGATGCTGTGACAGAGGCTTCAAGGATGCTGATGCTCAATTCCTTGTTGAGTGCCCTTTGAGTCCAAAAGGAAATAGTCAATATGGGTGGCTTCTACATAACAACGCCTACTTCTTTACCCCCATCTCTCTAAGCATTTGGATCCCTTCACACTAAGCTGCAGAAGTTCTGACATTCTGACCTCATTGAATGTAGGTCACCATTAAAACCAAGTTTCAGTCAATGAACAAAGCCAACTAGTAAAGCCATTCCAGCTGTGAAAGCTAGAACATTAAATTCTGAATCTTGTAAAAGTGTTCCCATATTGGCAAGTTCAGCTTGATCCAGTCATATTTCATCCTTGTCCTGATACCCTTTAAATCTTCATGTTCCTTGGGGTTCTGCCAATACAAATTATTGCAATGATTTTGGTGCCCAAGTCATTTTCTTCTACTGAAGACCTTGTAATTGTCCCTGGGCTATGCTGGTTATGAGTCATAGGCCTGAAGGCAATGAGAGGTAATGAGGATGGGCCCTGAGGAGCGTGGGTGTTTCAACAACCTCCACAAGTGACATGATCACAGATTCTTTAAATAAGGGAAGGATAATCTTCTCAGACACGAGGAAAGGTCTCATTCTCGTGGGAAGGAAAACTCAAGGGCATTTGGGAGTTCAACGTCCCATATTAATCTAAGTCTATCCAGTAGCCCCATTCCAAGTCTCCATGCCCAACTTCTTTCAAATATTAGTAAGTGCCTTTTCCTTAATACAGGAAACTTACTACTTCTGTGCTACAACCTTGGTTGTAATTCTGCAACTGGATTAGATTTTACAACTAAATTTCAGCTCTGTCTGTCATATGGACACATAAGAATAAGTACTTCTCTTAAGTCTACCAGAGAATACTGACTCTCTGTACCTGCTTGAGCTGAGAGTTGAAAGCCCTGAGCATATCATTTTCTTCTTCAAAGATCTTTAGCTCAGTGAGAAGCACCATTCTATCTCCTCATTGAAGGCTGCAGTACCCGGAAAACCTAGAGCCTCTAGGTTTCTAGAATTGGAAATATGTCCTCTGGCATTTCAGGGAGTTAGTAATCCATGCCTTACACCCAACTACAGCAGGCATCAGGGCGACCACTTAAATGGAGAGGCAACCTCATTATCCCCTCAGAATATTGTCAAGGCAATGCTGATAGATTAGCTGGTAAATATCGGGGAAACCCGCCCCCAATATTTCAACATAGGTTGTTCTATTTTCCAAAAGTGTCGGCCAGCTGAGAAATAAAGAGAAAGAGTACAAAGAGAGGAATTTTACATCTGGGCCGCTGGGGGTGACATCACATATCAGTAGGACTGTGATGCCCACCTGAGCCTCAAACCAGCAAGTTTTTTATTAAGGGTTTCAAAAGGGGAGGGGGTGTAAGAACAGGGAGTAGATCATAGGCTTCAAAGGACAAAAAGGAGAACTACTGATAAGGGTCTATGTTCAGCGGTGCACTTATTGTCTTGATAAACATCTTAAACAGAAAACAGGATTCAAGAGCAGAGAACCAGTCTGACCACAAACTTACCAGGGAGGAGTTTTTCCCCACCCTAATAAGCCTGAGGGTACTGCAGGAAACCAGGGCATATCTCAGTCCTTATCTCAACCGCATAAGACAGACACTCCCAAAGCAGCCATTTATAGACCTCCCCCCAGGAATGCATTCCTTTCCCAGGGTATTAATATTAATATTCCTTGCTAGGAAAAGAATTTAGCGATACCTTCCCTACTTGCACGTCCATTTATAGGCTCTCTGCAAGAAGAAAAATATGGCTCTTTTTGCCCGACCCCGCAGGCAGTCAGACCTTATGGTTGTCTTCCCTTGTTCCCTAAAAATCACTGTTATTCTGTTCTTTTTCAAGGTGCACTGATGTCATATTGTTCAAACACACATGTTTTACAATCACTTTATACAGTTAACACAATTATCACAGTGGTCCTGAGGTGACGTACATCCTCAGCTTGCAAAGGTAACAGGATTAAGAGATTAAAGATAGCCATAATAAACTATAAAAGTATTATTTGGGAACAGATAAATGTCCATATTAAAACGAAATCTTCACAATTTATGTTCCTCTGCTGCAGCTCCAGCCAGTCCCTCCATTCGGGGTCCCTGACTTCCCACAACAGGTAAAGAAACAATGAGACATTTTAGGTTCAGATAGTTTATTGCTTACGTAGACAGAAAAAAAAAAAGCCAGAGTAGCAAAGACTAGCCACCTTTCTGGTCTCACAGGATGACACCAAAACATCAGAGAGTCATTGGCGCCCTGTTGCTGAGGGCCTTATTCCACACTGCAGCTAAGTGTTTTATAGGCTAGGACTGTTCCCTAAAGGTGGGGGTTTGGAATGGAGTGGGGCAGGGGGTAGAGGCAGAGAGCCTCAAACTTCATCAGAACAAGGGAGGCAATGAGAGGCCATCTCATGAATCAGGAATGGTCTGGTAGCAGCTCCTCCCCAGCCTCCCATAGTTGTGCTCTAGTAGGATCACAGGATGCTCTACCAAGCCTCATGTCAACTCCGAAGCCTTGCCTTCATGGCCGATGTGGAGATGCCCAAGGTCACCAGGACCACACTGGAGCCATTGCCCTGTACATATTTGTCAATCCATTTCTGCTGAAAGCTTTTCTACTGATTGCCCTTTGGAACCAAATATGTCCATTCGTATAATTCTACAATCTTCTGCCTTCTAGCCCAGCAACAGGCTCCTTTATTGCTGCATCCAGGCCAATTTGAAGCAACCAAACCCAGGACACTGAGTGCATGGTGGAAGAATTGCTGGGCTCCTTTTGCTATGAGAAATACTTGTATGCTTTTCCAGTCAGGCTTCTTATATTATAGAAACTCATACTTAGTCGTCTAGGTGGCTGCTTTTAGAGCTAAGCTTGCCTGTTATGAGCAAGCTTTCTTGCTAAGAATGTAGAACCCCTCCTGAACTCTCTCATCCCTCCTTGGCTACTGGCTTGGTAGGGGCCTTACCCGTGGGGATGTTTTGCTAAACTATGAGTTCCCATATAGCTACCCCATCTTTTAGGTAGGGAAGGTTCCTACACAGTTCCCCCATCTTTTCAGAGGATAGTGGCAAGGAGTGCTATAAATTATCTGTATGACATTACCAATTCACCCACAGCACACACTCAAGGCAGCTCATGGAAGTGAGTAGTGAGCATGAAAGTTATTACAGGCTATTGCCTTGACTTCTGCTGTATTACTCAGAGTTCTGCTGCATGTGATGTTTCATCCTGGTCCTAGGATCCTGGCTCTACACTTGAAAGCTGGTGCCCAATTCTTGAAGATTCCCTGTGTCTTTCCAGATCTCCTATTTCCTGCATAATTATTCTTGATCCATTCATTTTGAGGCCTTTCCTTCCATCAGTGAGTCTTAACTGACAGAGTCCCCAACCCCTGGGACCATCAAGCCTGTTGGGCATGGCTTTGTTCCAGGCAGGCAAGGAAAAAGTTACATAAAAAGTAGCTCTGATGGAGAAGTAGTGGAAAGCAGGTGGAAAATTAAGCAGAATCCCTAATCCTGATGAAAATGTTTAGGCAGATGACCCCTTACTCTAGTTCACACCGGTCTTCTGCAGAACCAGCAGTTAACCAGCCCATCTTTTGAGGAGGGGAGTAGGATGGAGGTCCTCTTTTAGCATCAATTTTACCTTCAGTTATTTGACAGTCACTTTTTACACTTGATAATCCTCATTACCTTGTTGGCCATTAATTTCTCAAGCACTGAAAACTAGATTCACTCCACCAAAACTGTTCCTTTCAAGACTACTGAAGATCCACTGAGGCAAGTTCAGCAGACTTCTCCATCTTCATCCTATCAGAACTTTTCATTATATTTGACTCTGTTGCTATTCCTCCCTCTGGGAACTTTTCTCAGACCTAAGTATCCAGCATATCATACTTTTTTGTCATCTGATTCCTTTCTCCTTATGAACAATGCTAGGTTGACCCACATACATAAAAAAGGGTGCTGGCGTGGGGAAGCCCAATCTATTATCTTGATGCTTGGAGTAGAGAATGAAGTGTGGGAGCCATGATTCAGAGGAGGAGCTGAATGAAGGAGGAAAAATAGTTATCAAACTAGAGGTATAGAGCTAGGAGGAGGTGGTAAGGCATGAGAAAATGTGAATGGGGATGGCTGGATGTGGTCAGTGAGATGTGCTCTCTGGGTAGTTCCAGTGATATCATACCTTGTGCCTCTAATTCTACATCCCCTGACCACTCCCCTTACACTGCTTTGGGCAGAAAGGGACGACCCAGTCCTCGCTATATCATTTTGTGCTTGGATGGGAGAGGTTTATGTTCATCTTCCTGGTCTTAGGGGTGTTGACATCTTTGTAAAAATCGAGGTTATTATAACCTCTGAGATTCTGGGCTGCTTTGGTCTCATACATCCTGCTCCCTACCTGAACTAAAGCCCTATAATCTGGGAAACTGGGGCACACAGAGCACGTCCTGGGCCACCGGCACAGGCAGCAGAGCCATTTTATGTACCAGGTGGGGTGTGGGTGACCTGAAAGGCCAGATGCTCAATTTCTAGAAGGATGTTTCCCTTCCTCCTAGAGTAGGAATTCCTCAGGCAATTCATCCTGCAGCTTCCTTCTGATAACTTCTGAGCACAGAAGGCAAGGTATTTCCTTCTAGCTTCTGCCTGAAGGAGCCAAGTCCATGGGTGTGATGGGCTGCCAACTTCTTCCCCTGCCCATCATCCACACTGCAGTTTTTTGTTGTTGTTGTTGCTGTTGTTGTTGTTTTTTGAGACGGAGTCTTGCTCTGTCACCCAGGCTGGAGTGCAGTGGTGCAATCTTGGCTCACTGCAAGCTCTGCCTCCTGGGTTCACACCATCCTCCTGCCTCAGCCTCCTGAGTAGCTGGGACTACAGGCGCCCACCACCATGCCCGGCTAATTTTTTTGTGTTTTTAGTAGAGACGGGGTTTTACCATGTTAGCCAAGATGGTCTCGACCTCCTGACCTCGTGATCCGCCTGCCTCCATCTCCCAAAGTGCTGGGATTACAGGCATGAGCCACCATGCCCGGCCCACACTGCAGTTTTTAAGTGTTTGACAACCTCTGGGAGGAAGGCACAGGCAAACAAGCTACTAAGTCAGAAATCTTGTGGGGAGTCTAAGAACGAGGTTACTGGCTTGCAGGAAGGGGGTCCTGCCACATTGCTTCTCTGCCAGCCTTGAAACCAAAAATGCTGCTCATCTGGGTTGCTCAAAGACCTATAACTTAGCATCTCCATGGAAAGCCATAAGAGTGGAGTTAGATTTGTTCTTTTCCCTGCCAGGGCTATAGTGGTGGCAACTGGGGAAAATTGTTTCCTGATATTTGGAGGAATAGATGCTGGTGTCGGGGCAGTGGAAGACCTGCCTAGGCTTCCAAAGGACTCAGCACCATGGTGGGCCACACCCTGCAAGGTTCACAGCTTGATCCTCATGCAATAAGAGTTCAGCTTCGGAACTCTGGTTGATATTTTTAGACAATGCAAAAAGCTTGTTTCTCTTCAAACTTTGAAATACTAATTTCAGCATTCATCAGTGGATCTTGCCTGCAACACATCCTATCATGTTGTTCTAATGGTGATTATATATTTCCTTCAATCCTTATACATTTACCAACTGGAATTCTTTAAGAGTGGTCCCCAATTAATTAACTAATTTATTTATTAAATTGTTTATATCAGCATAGACCCATGGATATAATTATTGCTATTACTCTTAATATTTGCTCAAATATTCGTCCATTGGGGGTTCTTTCAGGTTGGCGTCTGTGCCCAATGGACCTGTCCCTGTCCCTTTTTGATCCGTTTCTTATATCTGTCATCTTATCAGCTCTAGGCTCATCAACCAGTCCTGAAATCAACCACTTTCCCGGGATTATTTTGTTGGAGAACAGTATTTAGAACTCAAGATCTGGGTGCTAGATATGCTCATTGGCCCTGTGGTGCCACTGCTTTTAGTCTCTTCCCATTTAGTTCAAAGTTAGGGAATGTATGTTTGTGCACACATTCATGCATAAACACACATCTATATTTATTTTGCCTATCTATCTTCATCAGCACCGTTGTCCCTCTATACTTATCTATCCATTAAAAATCCATGAGTTCATATTGATGCCTCCAATTCCAATAGAATAGCCGAAAGATGATTCTAGCTGTCACCTCTTTGTATTCGTAACTAATTTCTCTGACAGTAAGACATGTGGCTCCCTTTTTCTGTTCTATATTTACATATTTGTTCCCTACTCATAGTATGGTTTCAGAGTAGTGACTCATTCTCTTGTGAAAAACAAATGTACTAACTAGAGTACTCTATTTGTGTGTAGTTTTTTGTTCTTAGTCTCAATAAATTTTTTTGGCATTATCTAGGTTAGTTCTTTTCTTCCTCATCCCTTCCAGTGTGGTTATACTATTTATTTATAATAAAGTTAGGTACATTTACTTTTTCTCTGTGTATATTCCATTTTTGGGTCCCTGAACATTGTAGCTGATTTTAGAAAAATGTATATACATTAAAATTCACTTTGTGGTGTCCATTTTTATAGGTTTTGACAAACGCATGGAGTCATGTATTCACCACGCTAGCCCTTTATCCCAGGGCTATATTAACTCTCCTGCTTTCTGTGACAAAAAAGTAAGCAGGGGCTTTGATCATCTTGGCAACCCATAGTATGATACACTAGTCCCTTATATGAGTCATAATGTTAATTCCAGTTGGTGGGCAGAAAATGACAAGTACTCTGGATGCCTTCGTAAGACACATTTGTACCAGATAGTGGAAGATAAAACCTACAAAGAGTCAGGAGTCTGTCACATTGATGACATTTTAAGGGGGTCACTAGTTTAGGACATGCTGTGATCTCTTCCCAATAAAAAATTATTGTATCTCACACCCCCTACCACCATCAAAGAGGCAAAAAGCTATGTTGTTCTCTTTGGAATTGAAAGCCATTTACACTGTACTGAACACTGCCTTGACCTATGTACTGAGGGACCTGCAAGGCTTCCAGTTTGGAGTAAAGCCCAGAACTAGAGTGGGCTCTGCAGCATGTTCACAGGTCAGGCTGCCCTACACTTCAGGCTATCTGACCCTGCAGATCCAAAGCTTGTGGTGGAAAAGAATGTGGAGTTGTGGTTGTTACAAGCCCAATAGGTGAGTTGCAGTGTCAACCACTGGAGTCCTGGAACAAAGCTGTGCCTTCTGTGGCTCACAGGTATTCCCCATTTGAAGAGAAGTTCCTGGCATGCTACTGGGCCTTAGTAGGGCCAGAGCATCTGGTCTTGGGGTATTAAGTGACTGTGGACAAACCATCCATTATGAAGTGGGAAGTGTCAGACTCACCAAGTCATCAGATTCAGTGAATGCTGTAGCAATCCATTGGATGATGGCAGGGGTACGTACGGGAGCAGGTCCAGAAGGCACCAAAATGCAAGAAGAAGTGGTCCAGATGCTTCTCAGTTAACTTTCATCCACCTCCCTGTGCCGGGACCTAATTTAATCAGGTCCTAATCATCTGATGCATAAAAAAAAAGAACTCAGGCTTGCTTCTAAGATGGGTTGACTAGAAATGCTGGGGGAGCCAAAAATGGACTGTTTTCACATGGTGGCCATAATCAGGGTGCCCCTAAAGAATAACGGTTGAAGGAAATCATCCCAGTGGGTGAACTGCAGTAGACTTGGTCTGTCACTTGTCCTCTGACAACTGCCATTCTAGAGTTTACTGAATGCCTGTTTACTGACATGCAATTCTACAAACCATGGCTTTGGACCAGAAGACCTATTTTATGAATCTGCTGGTCTTACCATATATCACATCGCCAGGGAACATCTGGCATACCAGAATTATGCACCTATTAAAGGACCAAGTCTTCTACTTATTTAGGGGTGTTGTACCCCGGAATGCAACATATGGAGTAAGCTCACAGCTGATGCACGGGTTCCCCATTTGCTACAATATTTAGGCTTGTGCAACAAGGAGTTGAAGTAGAATTGCCTCTGGTCCTGTAGCTTCCATTAATCCACTGTGGAATTTGTGCTTCTCATTCTTATAACATCAGACCCTGCTGAAGCACAGGCCCCAAATTCCTGGGATAGAACTTCCTCCAGGGACATGGTGTTCACTGATTCAGAGCCTACGAGTACAGCTTGTTCATTTCGGTCTTGCTATGCCTGCAGATTCACAGTCAAGTAAGGAGGGGTAACTGAGTCTGTCATCAGGATCTAGAGGTGTTCCTGGGGTGCAGCCTACAGAATTCCCTGGAACATCTCTTAGTGATTCTAAACCAGTGGTGACAGTAACAGGCAATTGCAGCAATCATGGCCTGAAAAAAGAAAGACAGCCAAACACTGAGACCCATCAAGGGGGAAGGTTTAGGTCATCTAAGCTTTAGGTCTAGGCAAGCAACCTAGACCAGCTGAAATGTTAGCTGAAATAGAGGGGAGGATCTGGAAAGGATGGTGAAGGAATGAGGTGAAGAGTAACAACAGAGGCCTCTGGGTCCATTGCAGCAGTGGGGACTGTGCCTTCTTCCACTAACCCAGTGTGTTGAGTCTTTGGAAGACTTTGGTTCAACTACCACCTTGAAGATTTTGTCTTGGTGGAATTGGATGTAATGTGAGGCAGGAGTGGATCTGAGGAGTTCAAAGGGTCCATGTATCATATACCTCCAGACCCCCTCCCTGCACCTTCCTGGCTTCCCTTAGATTGTAGTTCTGATGATGGGAAGCTCTGTGGGTGCTTCCAGTCACATTTGCTGACATCTCTGGCCTCAGGCATGAGCTTGCCTCCTTCACTCTCTGTCCCGGAGCCTCTCTGTTGCTATGGACCTGGCAGGTCCCCACTTGACAAACATATAGGGGCATCTAGAAGTGTGGGGTGGTAATGCCCCTGGGGGCACCCAATGTAGCATGGGGGCTCATAGTAAGTGTGTTCCCTTTGGGTCCTCAGGAGGCCAATTCTGGAGGCATTCTGCAGGCTCCTCCTAGGTCCAGGTGGGACTGAGCCCCTGTTGCCCACAACAACTTTATAGTGCACTTTTCATAATGGACTGTTGGTCCATTATGGGCTTTTCCTCCTTCCTTTACTCTCCCGGATCCCTTACTTCTATTCTCTGGGATTACATTTTAAATAAAATACCTGCACACAAGTCCTTGGCTAAAACTCTGCTTTCATGGCAGTGGGGTGGAGAGAAACCCAGGCTCAGACAACCTCTTTTCCAAGATAGGTTAATAAGCCACCCATATAATGTTGCCAGAAAGGACAGTAGCAATGTTGCAGCCAAGGTTGCATTGGAGATGGATTAATAGGACCAGGCATTGGGAATGCTTTCTCGAGTTTCTTGCTCACTTCTATTCAATGCATCCTCTGGTGAACATATTAGTCCCGCAACTAGTATCAATCAAGTGACTCCTGGCACACTAGACTCAATCTCTCTCTTGATCTCCAGCATGCACCCCCCGCCTACCTGACATATGCATTTAGGCATGTTCATGGCCAAAACCTAATGTGTTGCCTTACACACTTGTCTCCATTGCTGTTGGTGTTGCCACACTTAGCCTCATGATGTGGAGAGATCCTTGATTTCTTCTTCTTCTTCCTGACAACTAATAATCAATTCCAGCTCTTAAAGGTCTCTACAACCCCTCCCCATCTTTAATTCCACTTGTGCTTGTCCCAGTCCAGACCTGCCCCATCTTTCTTTTTTTCTTTTTTTTTGAGATGGAATCTCACTCTGTTGCCCAGGTTGGAGTGCAGTGGCACGATCTCAGCTCACTGAAACCTCCGCCTCCTGGGTTCAAGCATTTCTCCTGCCTCAGCCTCCTGAGTAACTGGGATTACAGGTGCACACCATCATGCCTGGATACTTTTTGTATTTTTAGTAGAGACGGGGTTTCACCATGTTGATCAGGCTGGTCTCAAACTCCTGACCTCATGATCCTCCCTCCTCGGCCCATCTTTCTTAGTGCGTAACAGTTATTTCAGCAATGTGCCTGCCTGGGGCATCCTCTCCTTCCTTCTCTTGTCACACTCAATCTCCATTATTACCCACATTATTGTTCTAAAACATTTCAATCATTCATTCATTCAACAAATATGTGTTGGTTTTCCATCTCCTCCAACAGCAGCAAAAAGAGACAAAATCTAAACTCCTTGGCTTAGTTTTCTAGAAGGTTCCAAAGCTGACTCATGTCTGTTCCTTTGGCACTTGTTTTCAACCTTCCTTGCTGTGACTCCCTTGAGCCATGTGGTGACAACTGGGCCTTTTCTGTTTTTCAAGTGCCAGTATTTGGGTGAGTAACCCCAAGTGAGAGAGAAGGAAGATGTTTTCTGACCCAGTGCTATTCTTAGACAGAATGAAAGGCTTCAGTGGCATTGAAACTTGGTAGACACTTGAAAAAAAAAACTTTGACTTGGATGAAGAGTTGGGACTGAGCCTTGCAACTTAAAATAAAAGTATCTGGAGAGAGAGAGGGGAGCGAGGTGTCCTCCAGCTCTCGGGGACAGTTTGTAATGGTGTTACCCTGTGGCCGGCAGAAAGCATCTGGGCTGTCACAAGACTCCAAGCCCACAACCCTCTGGCAAGGGAGGCATTCTGGAAGACTCACATCATGGTCCTTCCTCCATCTGTTGACTTCTTTAGGATTTGAAGCCTGGAGCACTCGGCGGTCTGTCCCATCATCTTGTTCCGACATTGCCATTGTGTTTGCTGTCCTGGAGTCAGGACTCTGGCCGCCTTCCTGGCTGCGCCCCTCACTTGGCTGGAGTGTCAGTCATTTGCTCATCCGTGCTGCTCTGGTGTCTGACTCCACATCTGCTCCCTGCTCTTGCTCCCAGTTTTCCCAGCGTATGTGTTGATAGCCCAGATAGACCCACCCTGTAACAGGGCCAGCAATGGCAGCCTTGGCAACCCATAGTATGATACATTAGTCCCTTATATGAGTCATAACGTTAATTCCAAGTGGTGGGCAGAAAATGACAAGTACTTTGGATGCCTTCATAAGACACATTCGTACCAGATAGTGGAAGATAAAACCTACAAAGAGTCAGGAGTCTGTCACATTGATGACATTTTAAGGGGGTTACTAGTCTAGGGCATGCTGTAATCTCTTCCCAGTAAAAAATTGTTGTATCTCACACCCCCTACCACCATCAAAGAGGCAAAAGCTGTGTTTTTCTCTTTGGAATTTGAAAGCCATTTACACTGTGCTGAACACTGCCTTGATCTATGTACTGAGTGGTGGCACTACGGACAAGAGATGTGTCTTCCCAGCTGAGACAGCCTGAGCAGGGGAAGAGCTGTGAAGGGCCGGGGGTATGGAGTGGGGGTTGGGGCACCCAGAGGAAGATGACAACATGAACCTGAGTGAAGGGCAGAGAAGGGTCAAGGCTGTAGAAGACCCAAGAGCAGGTCACACAGCCGAGGTCAGAGCTGAACGCTCCATGGGTCTTGGCCTGGACAGTTTGTGACACCTGACTGCTAAATGACCTGAGTGTTACCCATGAGACTGCAACATTGTGGGGGTGGACAGCAATGGACTGGGGACAAAAAGCTGGGGTTTTATTGTGATCATGTTAGCAATAAGTCCAGTAACTTCCCTCCCCCAAACACTAGGGCATCCTATAGTGGACAGCTGGTATTTGGTCACCTAAGAACCTTTGGGGTTTCATTTTGGGGCATCACTTCTTCCACATAGGACCTGATTCATCTCTGAGTGGACCCCCAGGTGACTCTACTGATTATCTCCTACTAGCTAAGCCATTGGAACTTCCCTGACTACCCCTCTAAGCCTGATTTTTCAGCTATCTTCCAATTCTGTGAGCCACCTCTATTTTTCCAATAAACTCCTTTTAGGGTTGAGGTAGTCAGAGTCTATTTCTGTTGCTTGTAACCAAATAATCCAAAATGATGAGGACTCCTCTGCCTCTGATCCTCTGGAATCACAATCATCAGGGTGGCATGAGTTTGGAAGGGAGACGGGACAGAAAGGCTCTTTGCCTGGAAGATGCTCCTGGTGATAGAGGCTGATGAGGCTGAGCTCCACCTTCCCTGTGTCCCATCCCGCACTACACCTGGCTGTCACCTGTCTCTAGTTAGGCTCATGCTTCCATGCCTTTTAGGGAGACTGCTGTATCTCCAGAGTGATGGTTTTAGGTGTTCTTGGGCCATTTGGTTCCTTGGTGGTACCTCTGGGGTTATTTGGGGAGAGGGGCTGGGGACTGATTAGGCCACCATGCCTCTCTGCCTCTTAATCAAAATTGTTCCTCCTCTATCTGTTTTATATATTTTCTTTATAAAATTTTATTTGAAAAATTATATTTTCTCACTAAAAGTTTAAAAGTCACTACTTTGAAGAACTCTTGAGAGTTTTCCCAGATGGAAACTCACAGGATGTCTAGTTCTACTTTGTCACCATCACTGGCTCTCCAGGGCTGACGACACTCCATTGGCATCTTCTGTGGGCATGGATATTATTTTCTGAAAAATGGGATCCAAGATCTCAATTATACTGGCCATGTACCACCGTATGTTCAAGCATGACTCAACTAATGGATAAAGTTAATAAAGTTTAAGTGTTTGCAAAGTTACTGCCAAGGGAGTCAATCAAAAGGAATCACTTCTGGAAGGACATGCAGAGCAAGCTTGGGGAAGTCCAGCACCCGAAGCTGCTGGGTGGTGCGTGTTGCCCAGAACAACTCACGTGAGCCCAGGGTGCCCGAACTCCCACCAATGACAGCAACACAGTGGGCTGCCCTAGCCTCTGCAGTTGCAGCAGCAGAGGCACAAAAATGGCAGTGATTCTGGAGAGGCCAAGATAGGGTGGCAGAGAGAGGAAATGAGAAGGCTTTTCAGGCATGTTGAGGCTGCAGGGATCGAGAACCTGAATGATAACCAGAGGAAGTGGGGAGTGGAGAAGTTGATTTTGGAATTGCCAGTGCAAGGCAAGATGAGAACAGGTGAGCCATGTAGGACCAACAAATGCAAAAAATGAGAAAGAAGATTAAACCATAGTTTAAAGAAAGGATGGCTTTGGGATAGTGATTTAAGCAAGGTTCTGGATTAGTGATCTGTAAACACTACAAATAATAGATGTCTTTTTTTTCACTTATCTTTTTATACCAGGCACTACATCTGACACCTTACAGCCGTGATCTTATTCCATTCTTGAAAAAATAACGACTGCCACACACACAAAGTACAGGTGACATTAACTCTATCTACAGATTTATTTAAAAAAAAAATACAGGCCAGGCGGCATGGCTCACGCCGGTAATCCCAGCACTTTGGGAGGCCAAAGTGGGCAGATCACGAGGCCAGGAGATCGAGACCATCCTAGCTAACACGGTGCAACCCTGTCTCTACTAAAAAATACAAAAAAAAATTAGCTGGGTGTGGTGGTGGGCGCCTGTAGTTCCAGCTACTTGGGAGGCTGAGGCAGGAGAATCGCTTGAGCCCAGGAGGCGGAGGTTGCAGTGAGCCGAGATCACACCATTGCACTCCAGCCTGGGCAACAGAGTGAGACTCTGTCTCAAAAAGCAACAACAAAAAATACAACCTGGCAACATTCAGTGACTTGCCGAAGGTCACCTTGCTAGTAAGTGGCAAAATCTGATTAGATTCTGATCTTGCTGATTCAAAGGCTCTTACATTTTTACCTTCATGACGAAAATGAAAATTTTAACATTATATAGTGTATTAAAAATTGTTTTAAGTACTTTTAAAATGTGTTAAAAATCCTTCTCATCTAAAGAAAATTACAAATAGCTGTAAATACTAGGCAAGCAAGTGAAGTTTCTGCACAAATTATACAAATGATATGTAAAACTTCTGACATATTGTATTCATCTCATATATTAACTTCGAAAAAATTGAAAAATCCCTATTTTAGCAGCTCTCAAATCTTTTACCTTCTCTTCCTCCTACCTGCCACCACTGTATTTGGTACCATCTTCATCTTTGGCTTAGATCACTTGAATGGCCCTCTAATTAGCCTTCCTGCATGATCCTGACCCCTAATACTCCTCGCATCCATAGACAAAGTCATCTTTGAGGAATACTCTACTCAGAGCCCTCCAGAGGTTTCCTGTGGCTCACCGGATAAGTGCTTAAGGTTCTTCACACTTGGGTTCTTATTCACTCCGCCAAAGTCTTTTTCCTCATACTCCTCTCCAATCTCTCTGTTCTCTCCTCTTAGCCATTAGCCCACTAGGGCTGGGCTACTTTGAATTCTTTTTTTTTTTTGAGACGGAGTCTCGCTCTGTCGCCCAGGCTGGAGTGCAGTGGCGCGATCTCGGCTCACTGCAAGCTCCGCCTCCCGGGTTCATGCCATTCTCCTGCCTCAGCCTCCCGAGTAGCTGGGACTACAGGCACTCGCCACCATGCCCGGCTAATTTTTTTTTGTATTTTTAGTAGAGACGGGGTTTCACCGTGTTGGCCAGGATGGTCTCGATCTCCTGACCTCGTGATCCGCCCGCCTCGGCCTCCCAAAGTGCTGGGATTACAGGTGTGAGCCACCGCACCCGGCCTACTTTGAATTCTTAAAAACACCTACCTTCACTTGCCTCCAGCCCTTGGAATCTGCTGTCTCACTTCCCACCATACTCCCTCCTTTTCTCCTGCCTCTTCCCAGGAGTGGTCCTATTCATCCTTCAGGTCTCAGTGGAGAAGCCCCTTTTTAGTTCCCTAGATTAGGATATTACAATCTGAAAGCACTCTGTGCTTCTCCTTCATAGCATTTATACTTGTAATGATTTATTTGATTATTTTCCCAGTTGTCTCCAAGCCTACCATGATGCTTTGCACATAGGAGGACTTAATAAATCTTTGGAAGGAATGCATACTAGCTGGTTACAACACTGTATTGATCTGTCTTAGCCTAGGTTCTTTAGAAAAGACAACCTGAGACAAACACTGTTGATCAAAGCTTTCATTGGGAATTATGATCCCAAGAGTAAAGCTAAGGAACAGGGAAACCATTTCAGCAAAGAAGAGGGAGTCAATGCAAGCTACGCTGGCCGCTGAGATGGGAGATTGTGTGTTTAACACCACGATGTCTTCTGAGAAGCCACAGAAAATGTGACTCAGAGTCAGTGCTGTGGCGTGGGGTGGTAGGAAACGTTTATTAATTGGTTCCTTTCTCCCATTGTTTAAAGGGCTTTCAAGTGGAGCGTTAACTATCCTGCACAACTGAGTCATGTATATGTGGGCACCAAGGGGTTCCTGTGGCATCCCATGCCCTGGCATTATCAGAAGTCCCAGGCTGGTAGCCAAGAGATGTGTGAGCAGATCTGAACAAGGCACTGTCAGTGTGCACTCAGATGAAGGCTGTACTTGGATGAAGCTGATCAGCCCCACACAAAGCTGCCATCACTTGGTTTCTGGAATTGGAGATGGGTGTGTAAGTGATGTCTGAGCGTCCGCCATCTAGATCACTCATATCATCTGATGCCCTATATTATACCTGGTTCCAGTTCTAAAAATGTTATCTCATTGATTATGAGAACAATATGCCCTCACTCCTCCTTGGAGAGGGGGAGAACTAGTGCAATCTGAGACATAGTGCACTCAAATATGCTGGCCATACCCAATCTCTGTTGACTTAACCCAAGAGGGTTACTGGTATAATGTATGGTGACTGAAGCTGCAGATGAGTAAGACCAAAGTGATATTCATATCTCCTTTTTCTTTTCCTCAATTTACATTTTCCTACCTTTCAAACACACTTTGCTGGGTCTGGGTTGCTTGCCTGGTTGAGGGACTTAAACTTGTAACCCTGAGGGGTCTGAGCCCTTTTCAAGCAATAGTGGCTGCAATGATCCTTCCACAGTGATTTCTAGGGAATCCTGGAAGCATCAAGGTACACGCAAGTATAGTGCCCAGGTTCCAGACACATCCACCCCTGCCTCCATTGCATGGAATGCTGTTTCTCTAAGTATGGTCTACAGACTTCTGGGGGTTTTCCCGAACAGCCTTTCATGGTTCTGCAAGGTCAAAATTATTTTCACAATAACATTAAGAAAATATCCCATGCAAAAGAATTTCAAATAATTTATGTAGATAGTTCATCCTCCAGGAGGTGGGGCATAACTCTCCACTCATTAAATGTAGGCTGCACATGGTGACTTCTTTTCAAAGGGTGCAGCATGGAAAAGAGAGAAGATAAGTTTGCACTGTAGAAACCTGACAAACACATTGATCACCTGGCAAACCTGTCAGTTGATCAAAGTCAACACCAACAATAACAAGTCAGGTTGAGGCTGGGCGCAGTGGCTCAGGCCTATAATCCCAACACTTTGGGAGGCCGAGCAGGTGGATCACCTGAGGTCAGGAGTTTGTGGCCAGCCTGGTCAACATGGTGAAACCCCGTCTCTAATAAACATACAAAAATTAGCCGGGTGTGGTGGTGCACACCTATAATCCCAGCTACTCGGGAGGCTGAGATAGGAGCATCGCGTGAACCCAGGAGGCGAAGGTTGCAGTGAGCCAAGATCGTGCCACTGCACTCCAGCTAGGGCAACAAGAGCAAAACACCATGTCAAAAAAAAAAAAAAAAGAAGTTAGGTTGATAGTATCTACCCTTAATATGATGCAGTTAGAGTGGCGCTTCTCTTCTGTGGTGTTTCTTCCCCAAAACCCACAAACCCAGTCTAATTCAGAGAAAACATCAACAAGCCCCGATGAAAGAACATTCTACAAGATACCTGACCACTGTTCCTTAACACTGTCAAGGTCACCAAAATCAAGGAAGGTCTGAGAAATGGACAGTCAAGATGAGCCTAAGGAAACGTGACAAGGAAGCATCATGTGATATCCTTGACGGGATCCTGAAACAGAAAAAGGATATTGGGTGAAACTCAGCAAATCTGAATAAAGCATGGATTTCAGCTAATGCTAATGGTTGTGACCAAAGTACCATACTAATAAAAGATGTTAATCATCAGGGAAATAGAGTGTGGGGTTCGTGAAAACTCTGTATGACCTTTGCAATGTTTCTGTAAATCTGGGCTGCAGTTAATACTACTGTAGTGCACACTTGAAATTTGTTAAGAAAAGGGTGGGCGGTGGCGAGTGATAAAAGACTACACATTGGGTACAGTGTACATTGCTTGGGTGATGAGTGCACCAAAATCTCAGAAATCACCACTAAAGAACTTAATCCATGTAACCAAACACCACCTGTTCTCCAAAAACCTATTGAAATAAAAAAATTAAAAAGTGATTTAAAAAGTGGATCTTAAATGTACTCAGCAAGCACGCACAAATGGTAGCTACATGAGGTGATGTGTGTGTCAATTAGCTTGATTGTAGTGATTGTATCACAAAGTGTACACATATCAAATCATCACATTATACATCTACTTATATAATTTTTGTCAATTATACATTAAAAAATAACAAATATTCCAGAATAAAAAACTTATTTAAAAACTCCACTAAGACATTTTTGCCTTCTCTACTGTGTTGACATTTTCCCTAAGGGTGCAAAAACCATGGTTCCAGCACCTTGGCAGGAACCCAGGCAGTGACATCAAATTCTACCAGGACACCTGAGCTCTCCATTGCCACAGCAGTATTTTATAAATAAATTTTATTTATAAAATCAATAAAATTATTGATTTTATTAAATTTTAACTTTTGAGGACCTGTCCTTTGAATATTCTGAGTGCCAAGATGGGGAGAACACATATGAGACCTCCGTACACCAACTACAAGGGTTATCCCAAAGAAGAGCTCTCATGCATTGTTTGTGTTGTGAGCTGAGCTAGTCTCTTTTTTCATAGAACACCAATTTTCTTTTTCTTTTTTTTTTCAGATGGAGTCTCCCTCTGTCGCCCAGGCTGGAGTGCATTGTGCATTGGTGCGATCTTGACTCACTGCAACCTCCGCCTCCCAGGTTCAAGTGATTCTCCTGCTTCAGCCTCCCGAGTAGCTGGGATTACAGGCGTGTGCCACCATGCCTGGCTACCTTTTGTGTTTTTAGTGGAGATAGGTTTTTGCTGTGTTGGCCAGGCTGGTCTTGAACTCCTGACCTCAAATGATCGCCCGCCTCTGCCTCCCAAAGTGCTGGGATTACATGCATAAGCCACTGTGCCAAGCCTAAAACGCCATTTTTACTTGAAAGAATAACTGAAAGACAAATTATGGTTGTTCGGACTTAGGTATTTGGCAGAGAGTTGCTAAAAGAATTAATGGTGTGGGCCTGTCACTTCAAGGAAAACAATTGACCATGAAAATTCGAACTTTCAAGCACAGATTAGAACTTTATACAATGGTCACCAACTCAAGTGACACCCTGGAACCCTGAATGAATCTTTGTTGACTGGCACATTTACTTGCAGAACTTATTTTCAACGTCTTAATGTTCCATGTTTTCCTAATAATTATCATCATATTATTCATATCTAAGTGAATTTTTAAAACCACAATTTATGTACATTTTCTATTCCTAGTCTCCAGGTCTAGTGGAGTCTGTTTGCCTGGGTTTGGTGAAAGCAGAAAATAATTTTGTTGCAGGGCAGGGCGAAAAAAACAGAATCTGTCCCAATAGCCTGGAGGGTGTGGAGACTGTCACCGTCCTTCCTGACTGAGGGGAGTTTGATGCCTAAATGAAAGATGCCATGAACATGAACATACGCACGCATGTACCTTTGTAGTCCAGTGATTTATTTTCCTTTGGGTATATACCCAGTAATGGGATTGCTGGGTCAAATGGTATTTCTGGTTCTAGATAAGTGGGAGCTGAGCAATGAGAACACATGGACACAGGGAGGGGAACAACACAGTAGGGCCTGCTGGTGGGTGGGTGGCGGGGAGGCAGAGCATTAGGAAAAATAGCTAATGCATGCTGGGCTTAATACCTAGGTGATGGGTTAATAGGTGCAGCAAACCACCTTGGCACACGTTTACCTATGTAACAAACCTGCACATCCTGCACATGTACCCAGGAACTTAAAATAAAAATACAAATTTTTTATAAAAGAAAGACGCCAGATGGGCTCAGTGATTAAGATGAGGGATTTCTTAGGCAGAGTCTGAGATGGGGGTCTTGTGGAAATGATCTATTGTAGGACCTGCGGGCAGAAAGGGAGTGAAGGAAGCCAAGAAGCCTGGAGAAGGGTGGAGCCAGGCAGGTTCTTGGCTGGGGTCCAGTTTCTGCCTGATCCCAGGGGAAGTTGGGGAGTGTGAATTGCACCACCGAGTGGTCCCACTGTGAGGGAGGGGGCCTGGGCTTTTGTCCTAGTCAGGCTTGGCCCTTGGCTGCCTTGTGTGTGGGAGAGTAATCTTCTGGGCCCAGAAGCTGTTACTGTCCCAAGGGAACTTCTCTGGAAATGGGCAGCTGTGAGCCCTCGGCAGCCAATGCTCACAGACCTAGAGGATGGGGCACCAGCCCAGAGATCTGGGCAGGGAACAGAGAGTATCCACTACAAGGTTTCAGCAGTCCCTGTTTTCTCTGAACAAAAGCCCACAACCCCAGAAGCCAGGATGACTTGGGGCAACCCGTGACACATAAGACCAACACATTCTTCTTAGGGGAATTCCTGCAGGGAATAGTTGAGGTCCTGGCTGCAATTCAAGAATGAGTTGCATCTTGGAGCTCCTTCATGAGGCCAGCCCTTGGGACCAAGAGTTCCTTTCTACCCTCGCCACTTCAAAGCCATCCTGGAAGAGTGCATGTGCATGTGTGTGTGCATGCAAGGTGCGTGGATGCATGTGTGCACATGCATCAGGTAGGCACATGGATGGCTTCTAGTCAAATAAAAAAATCCACACGACTGTATGGAGCTTCTCTGATCCATTTTGGCTGGCTAGATGCGATCATGGATTTTTATGTAAAATACAATTAGTTTTACATATTGTTGCACAGTTTGGACCTATTAGAAAAGACCATTAAGGCTAAAAATAGAACCAGAAGAAAAAGGGGACTGACAGCAGACAAATCCCCTAACTTAATTCTCTCCGTGTAAGGTAATCTAGAAGGGTATGGAGGGAAATGTTGGGCAGGGGCCACTAGAAGGCAAAGGGATTTGTCTGCCTGGACATCTAAGTTTAAGAAAACATTGCTTGGGGGTGCGCTGGTGACAGCAGCTGCTGTACAAATGCAGCCATCCACCCCGGGTCAGTTTGCTTTTTGATTGATAACTTGAGAGCAAACTCAACACATCTGGACCATACACATCTGGAAAGAGAGTTGCCAAATTAAACATGCACTAACTTCACACTGTCTCCCAGATTGTTTAGTTTTGGGGAAACTGAGGAAGCAGTGGGAAATGGGGGCCCCAGCAGCTTTGTCTGAGCAGTTTGTTTTCCACTGAAAATCCAGGTCCCCAAAGACGTTTTCAGGTATTTCAGTTTTGAGAACCGTAATATTGGAATACGATTGTTTTGGTGAAACCAACCTGACCGTAAATGAACTTTGCTTTCAAAGTTATTGTATGCCAAGATTCTTATTGTCTAGAGAGTAACGGCATGTAGAATGTTTAATCAATATGTAGTCAAGCCAATCGGTTTCTCATCAGACAAAAATGCTGTGGTAATATTCTGTCTCTGTGGTCTATTATTTTTCTTTACCCAATAAGATAAAAAATCTTTTTTCTTCATGAGCAAAATGGTCATTTCCCCAAGCACGTTATAAACAGGAAATGCACCATCTGCAGTCACTTTTTCTCCCTTTGGTCCACAAACCACCTGCATTCTAAACTCACCAGGCTGCACTCTGGGACGCTGCCACGCTTGCTAAGGGAAAGTTTGGCTTTCCGTGGGGATGTTTTGTGAAGAGATGACAGCGAGCTCCCAAAGATGCCAATTTCAATACTAAAGAGAAAAAAAAACATGATCTTTTAAAAGAAACAATATAAATTTCACTAGATACCAACCCTTCAACTGAATAAAATTAGTAAAATTGATCTCCACAGCTAACATTTGCAATCACTGTGCTAAGCAAGTTACTCAGGTTAACTGAGTTCACCTTTACAAGCTCCTGTGAGTTAAGTCTGCTTGTTATCCTCCTTTTTGAGATGAGAACCAGAGGCACAGAAGAGGTTATTCAAGCCAGAAGTGGCAGAGAGAGATTTGAACCCAGACAGGCTGAGTCCAGCAATGACCTATGTTCCTATTAGGCTCCTAGAGTCAGGGGCACTGGCCCTTATGTGCAGAGAAGGGTGTGGGTCCAGGTTCTCCAGCCAGGTAGACCATCTCCCCAGCCACTCTCTGGCTGTGTGTTGTGTAGGGCAGCACATTTGGAGCCTCACGGAACACAGAGACTCACAGAACAGAGCCTGGGAAGTGGAACAGCCTTCAGACACAACGAGAGAGAGAGAGTGCCACCGCCTGCGGGAGGGTCGCCACTTCCCCTTCTGAGCAGAGCTTGGGTGGATCAGGTGGGGAAGGGTAGGGTCGTTATTCCCCATGTACTAGGAAGCCTGGTTGAGAGGACATGTAGCTTAGGGAGAGCCTGTGCTGGAGGAACAGGGGTGGGCGAGGTCCCCCACCCAGGTTCTGCCCCGCTACCAGCTGTGTGACCTGGGACAAAGCAGTTATCTTCTCTGGTCTTTGTTTTATTCCTCTATAACAGGAGAGGTTTGGTGGACAGAATCAGATGTAGATATAAGTACAGGTGAAGATAGGCCAACATGCAAAGACTCATCTAGACTAGATGATAAAACCCACTTTGTTACGGATTTGAGCAGGAAGGATTGCACCATGTATAGTGCTGGCAACTAATGAAGTATTTGGAAATGAGTTAATTCGGTCCTCGCCTTATATCAAACACTAAAGTCAACTCTAAATGTGTTAAAGAGCTACATGTTAAACAAAGAAAGAAAATAAATCCCTAAGAAATCATAAGAATTATAAGTAAATGTTAATTTCAGAATGGGAAAGGACATTATTCATAAAAGCAAAAAAAAAAAAAATTACAAAAGGGAAAGATTTAAGTAATGCCTAAATGAAAAATTTAACCCAATAGAAATTTAGGGGAAATATTTATTAAAAAGGGTTTTAATGTCTCTTGACTATCTTTTAAATGGTTGCTAAGTTGATAGTAGCTTCATCTATCTTCTTATTGATTTTATTTGTAGCTCTTTGCTAAAGCACGAGGTTAAACCTCTTCAAGTGTTTGTTCATGCCCTTTACCTATTTTTTAATTGGTATATTCATCTTTTTTTAATTTAAAAATTCTTTGTATATTAAGGAAATTAATCACTTATTTATTATATACTGTAAAGAATTTTCTGTTAGTATATTGCTGTTGATTTAAAGTGTGAAAGTGTAGTTTAAAAAAAGTTCTTTTTTGCTAAATAATATGTATTTGAATCCACTTTTTTTCCTTTATACTTTTTGGTTTTGAAATCACTCTACTTCAGTATTATTAAAGGTTTCACCAGAAATGATTCCTCATAATTTTATGATTTTGTATTTTGCTTTTAAATATTTTACCCATCTGGAATTAATTTTGATTCTAAGAGTGAGCCAAAGATCTGGCTTTATATTTTTTTTACAAAAGTCCCCCAAATATTTATTGAATAATTTTTCTCTCCTCATTTGAAAAGATACTTTTTATCATAAATTACATCGTGACATACATATTTCTATTTCTTGACTCTCATTCTATTACATTGATCTGCCCATCTATTTCAGGGTCAGTTTTATACTCCTTTACTATCATTTGATAATGCACTTGAGTATTTGATAGGATAAATCTGATTTAAACGAGTCTCCTTTTTCCTCACCCGAGAATTTTCTTAACTCTTCTATGTCTCTTCTTCTTGTCATTCTAACATGCTAAATTCCTACTGGAATTTTTATTGCATTACTTGGAATTTGTGGATATATTTAGAGATTGCTAATATTCATAATAGAGACTTCTCTGCAAAAACAAGGGACACATTTTATTTTACACTTTACGGAATTTAAAAAATTAAAATGGTACATGCACACGAGTTAAAAAGTCAAACACCACTACAATATTTAGCAGTCACTGAATGCACTTACACACATATTTTTCAATGGTATTCATACTACCATGTCTATTGTCTTCTTACTTGTGGTAAGTGAGTGAGGAGTGAATTATTTCAATAGATTCAGGGAAAACTTTTTAAACTTTTTTTTTGAGATGGAGTCTTGCTCTGTCCCCCAGGCTGGAGTGCAGTGGCGCAATCTCTGCTCACTGCAAGCTCCGCCTCCCGAGTTCACGCCATTCTCCTGCCTCAGCCTCCTGAGTAGCTGGGACTACAGGCGCCCGCCACCACGCCCCGCTAATTTTTTGTATTTTTAGTAGAGACGGGGTTTCACCGTGTTAGCCAGGATGGTCTTGATCTCCTGACCTCGTGATCCTCCCGCCTCGGCCTCCCAAAGTGCTGGGATTACAGGCGTGAGCCACTGCTCCCGGCCTGGGAAAACTTTTAATAAAATTCAGCACTCACTTATGATAAAAACTCAGGAAGTGAGCAACAGAAGGAGACTTTTGCAATCTCTTAAAGGGCATCTAAGAGAAATCTAGTTTAGCTAGACTGACCCCCTATCATCCAAAAACGAGAGACAGAGGACTCAAATTACTAAAAGCAGTGCTGAAGTGGGGAACATTACTACTGACCTCAGAGAAATTTAAAAAGTATATAAGGGAATCCTATACAAAACAGTATGCCAACACATTAAATGACCTAGATGAAATGAACCGATTCCTCAAAAGATACAAACTGCCAAAACTAAATGGAGAAGAAATTTTAAAAACCTGAATGTATCTATAACAAGTAAAGAGATTGAATTGGCAATCTAAAATTTTCCCACAAAGAATGTCCCAAGACTAGGTGGCCTCACTGGTGAATCCTCTCAAACGTTTAAAGAATTAACACCAATTCTTCACAAACTCTTCCAAAAAAATAGAATGTAACGGGTCATTACCCAATTCCTTCTATAAAATCTGTGTTAATTGAAACCAGATGCAAATATCACAAGAAGAGAAAACTACAGATGAATATTCCTTATAAATATTGATGCTAATGTCTTAAAACCTAAAGCCAACACATATAGGAAGTGTTCTACACCATGACCAAGTGGGATTTATTCCAGAAATAGAATGCTGGCTTAACATGTAGCATGTCCACGTGGGCCAGTTTTACATCTCTATTTCTTTGCTGAGACTTTGAGTTTCTTTGGTGAGACCTTGGAGTTTCACATTTGTTTCACATATGTTTGTAATCTCTCTTTGAGACATTTTACTGATGGCTGCTTTAAAATCTTTGTCAGATAATTCTAGTCTCTGCTATTTTGGTGTTGGAACCTATTGTTGTTTTTTAATCGGTTTAAGATCTTCCCGGTTCTCTGAGAAATTTTTGATTGAAACCTAAACATTTTGGGCATTTTCTTTGAGACGGTAAATCTTATTTAAATTTTCTGTTTGAGCAAGTTCCTCTGACACTGCTCTGGCAGAGGCAGTGGGTGGGGGCGCCTCATTCCTGCCAGGTGGGGGGTAGAAGGACAGGTTTCCCACTGAGCCTCCTTTCATTCCTGAGGGTGGGGGTCGTCTTTTCTGATAGGCGGAGGTGGGAGTTCTAGCTTCCTGTTGTATCTCCACTAAAACCTCCCTGACTGGGAGAAGTCAGAATGCTGACTTCTGCTGGTTACTGCTTGAGTGCGTGTGGCCTCCACTGACAAAGGGACGTGAGGGGTGGCCCCATTACCTCTGGGTGGGGTTGAAAGCTCTGCCTATCCACCAGGCCTCCCTGGACACCACTCCAGCAGGGGAGGGAATGGGCACTGCGTTATTGCTGGTGGTGGCAGGAAACCCAGTTCCCCATTGGGCCTTCTCTGCCACCACTGCATGGGAGACCAAGGTGCCTCCTTACAGCCTGGCAAGCCAGGGTAGAAGCCTAGGTTCCTGACTCAGATTTTGCTGGCGCCACTGGGAGAAGGACCACAGGTCTTTGTTCCTGATATTTGGCTACTGAAGAGCAGTTATTTACTACAAGCTTTCAGTTTTTCCCCCTTTCCTTGGGCTAGGGAAAGCAGGCTGTTTGGAAGGCTCTTTCTGCCTGTGCCCATTAGAGTTTTTAGCTTGCAGCTTCTCCGGCACCAAGTTGGATATGTGAAGCAAAAAGAAAACCCAGGGAACTCAGTGCCATACAGCTCTAAAGTCCCCGGCCAATCTGCAGTCTTCTCTCCACTGTTTGAAGTCTTCTTATATTCAGTTTATATCCAACACCCAGGGATTTAGTTGGACTTAGAGGAACAGAGAGAAGCATGAAGGGAGAAAAGTCTTCCACTCTCAGGTTTTAATTGAGCATTTCATATGATTGCATTTTATCTCCTCTTGTGATTTATCATTTATACTTCTTTTTACAACTTTTTAGTAGTTGCTCTTGGGTTTACTATATATGTATATTTAAATAATCCATGGCCACCTTTAAGTATCACCGTACCACTTCATGTGAATGCAGGTAACTTGTAGCCAAGCATCCCCAATTTTGACTATTGTTGTCATTCCTTTCTCTTACCCACTGACATGGTTTGGCTGTGCCCCGACCCAAATCTCACCTTGAATTGTAATAATCCCCACATGTGGTGGGAGGCACCTGGTGGGAGGTAATTGAATAATGGGGGTGGGTCTTTCCTGTGCTGTTCTCATGATAGTGAATAAGTCTCACGAGATCTGATGGTTTTATAAAGGGAAGGTCCCCTGTGCAAGCTCTCTTGCCTGCCACCATGTAAAACATGACTTTGTTCCTCCTTCACCTTCTGCCATGATTGCGAGGCCTTCCCAGCCATGTGGAACTGTGAGTCAATTAAACGTCTTTCCTTTATAAATTACCCAGTCTCGGGTATGTGTTTATTAGCAGCATGAGAACAGACTAATACCCCCACATTATAAAAACCAGAACCAGATACATTGCTATAATTATAACTTTAAACAAATAATTATGTTTTTAATCAATTAAGAATAAGAATAGGAAAGCTCAATATTTTATTTTAGATTCATTTATTTTTTTCTCCAACACTCTTCCCTTCCTTATATAGTTCCAACTTTCTGATCAAGGTTTAATATTTCCTGCAGGGCAGGTCTGCAGGCCATTAATTTTCTCAGTTTTTGTTTGTCTGAGAAAGTCTTTATTTCTCCTTAATTTTTGAAGGATAATTTTGCTGGGCATAAAGTTCTAGGTTGGGCTATTTCTTTCTTTCAATACTTTCAAGATTTCCTAAGTATAGTGTCCCAGATGGACCAGAAGTAGAATTGCCAAGTCATAAGGTCTGCCCATCTTCAACGCTGACCTGCTTTGCCAAATCGCACACGAAAAGGTTTTATCAATCTACACTTCAGCCAACAATATACAGTCATGCCTCACTCAATGATGAGAATATGTTCTGCAAAATGTGTTGTTAGGCGATTTTGTCATTGTGTGAACATTATAGTGTGTACTTACACAAACCTAGAAGGTACAGTCTATTACACACCTCGGCTCTATGGTATAGCCTCTTGCTCCTAGGCTACAAAAGTGCATGGCATGTTAGCATGCTGAACACTGTAGGCAACTGTGATACAATGATGAGTATATGTGTATCTAAACATAACTAAATGTAGAAAATGTACAGTAAAAATATAGTATAAAAGATAAAAAATGGTACACCTGTATAGGGCACTTACCATGAATGGAGCTTGTAGGACTGGAGGTTGCTCTGGGTGAGTCAGTGAGTCCTAGGACACAACTGTATCTACACTACTGTAGACTTTATAGGCACTGTATCCTTAGGCTACACTCAGTTTATTAAAATTTTTTTCTTTTTTCAATAATAAATTAACCTTAGCTTTCTGTAACTTTTGGCTTCATAAACTTTTTTGTCTTTTGTCTTTTGTTTTTGTTTTTGAGATGGAGTCTTGCTCTGTTACCCAGGTTAGAGTGGGACAATCTAGGCTCACTGCAACCTCCGTCTCCCAGGTTCAAGTGATTCTCTTGTCTCAGCCTCACGAGTAGCTGGGATTATAAGCGTCTGCCACCACACCCAGCTAATTTTTATATTTTTAGTAGAGATGGGGTTTTACCATGTTGGCCAGGCTGGTCTCGAACTCCTGACCTCGTGATCTGCCCACTTTGGCCTCCCAAAGTTCTGGGATTACATGCGTGAGCCACCACACCTGGCATTCACAAACTTTTTAACTTTGTTTTAAGATTTTTGGCTCTTTTCTAATAACACCTAGTTTAAAACATAAACACATTGTATAGCCATGTAAAAATATTTTTTCTTTATGCTCCTATTCTATAACTTTTTTCTATTTAAATATTTTTATTTTATTTTTACTTTTAAAACTGTTTTTTGTCAAAAATGAAGCCACAAACACACATATTAGCCTAGGCTTACACAGGGTCAGGGTCATCCATATCACTGTCTTCCACCTCCACCTCTTGTTCCATTGGAAGGTCTTCAGGGCAATAACACACATGGAGCTGTCACCTCCTATGATGACAATGCCTTCTTCTGGATACCTCCTGAAGGGCCCGTTGAGGCTGTTTTACAGTAACTTTTTTTTATAAGTAGAAAAAGAACACTCTAAAACAACAATAAAACATGTAGTATAGTAAATACTGGGCTGTAGGATTTTTGAGCTCCATTATAATCCTATAAGACCGCCATTGTATATGTGGCCTGTTGTTGAGCAAAATTGTGTCATTTGGTGCAAGACTGTGCATAAGTTCTACTCCCACACACATCACAAAACCTTGTTCAGGACTATTAGTTTTAGCCATCTGATGGGGTGCAATTGTGTCTTATTGATGTCATTAGCATTTCCTCAATTAGTAGGAAGTTAACCCAAATTTTCTTTTCTCATGAATCACCTACTCACCTCCTGAGATCATTTTGGATTGCTTAACTTTTTCTGGTTGATTTGTAAGAATTTTTATACATTTTTGCCTATCAATCTTTTGTCAATTATTTACACTACAAATACCTTTTTCCAATCTGTAACTTGCCTTTTCTCTTCGTTTTGGTACAATGTTGTACCAATAGCATATTGTACTATTGTTATACAATGTTTTGCATTTTCATGAAGTCTGATTTTTCATGTTTTTCCCTAATGGTTCGTGTTTTATATCTCATTTAAGAAATTATTTTCTTTTTCATGTTATTCATCATGTCTTTTTGTCATTACTAATTTAATCAGCTTTGGGGTGGTAATTTAATTATTGTTTTGCTAAATCTTGAGTTTAATGCTTAATTAATTAATTTATTTATTTTACTTTTAGCAACAGTTGTTTAGGATAATTTTATTTTTTTTTCCATGTAACAGGGCTTTCTTTCTTTTTCTACTTAGATTACTACATTGATTTTATTGCTTTATAGTCAGAAAATTTGGTCTGTGTTTTTCATATCTTTCTCTAAGCCCTCATCTAAATCATAGGATCTCAGCATTTTCTACCGCCCACATGGTAGAAGAGGCAAAGTTATAACCGCACATGTGTGTGTGCTTGCATGGAGAGAGAGAATAGTGAATGCCAGACCCTAAGGGGAGTCACATGCAACTTACAGTTTCTGCTGTGTGGTGCAGAAGAGGCTCACGTAGGCGTTCACAGTGACCCTGCCCACTCCAGAAACAACTCAATCTGTGCCTGGAATTCAACTGACTGGTTAGCAAGTCACCCCTCAACATTCTCTCCCCATGTATTTATTTTTTGTTTTCCCAGCCCGGTACAATCCAGCTTTGGCCCTGAGAGGCTCTGCACGGGAGAAAACAGGACATTAATTGATGGCCATGTCTACTGTCTTCAGCAGGGAGCCCACTCTCAATTTCCCTCCACGGCTGGTTTGTTGGTCAGTCTTGCTGGTGATAAGCACCGCCCTATGGTAAAGGCAAAATAACCATAAGGCCTGAAATAGAAAATGGCCCACATTTCCATCATGTGGACCTTCCTTAATTATTAAATTTCCCTAGAGACATTATAGTCTCAATCTTCCCTCCCCACTGGGAAATGAATGTCCTCCAAGAAAATCTCCCCTGCCCACAACCTCAGAGGAATTAACATCCCCCCGCCCCAACCAATGGCCTCTCCTGGATCACAACCCGCTGTGACCTGCGCAGTGCCTCTTGCTCCTCCGCAGGCCAGGAGGCTCCGAGTCAGCCCTGCAGAGCGGGAGGGGTGTAGATGACAGGAGCGGCCTTGAGTCGTGCCTTGTGTTAATGCTGTCTCTAGGATACTGTATTTTCCCAAGGTCCTGAACCTCACAGAGTGATCTATATCCTGTTGCTTAATACATATTTATTGAAAATTAATGATGATAAGCAGCTGCTTTCTATGTCTGCCAAGTGATACATTTTCATGTCTCTTCTATTTTGAAAAGCAGCTGATTCATCCGTGAGAGACCTCCAAGTGTAAGATAATGGAGCTAAGGTTTCTTGTTGCTGTAAAACCCTTATGTTCAAACCTCCCCTGCTCCTCCGGTGTCACTCTGCCATGGCACAGCCCCAGGCTGCACTTCCAGCTCACACAGACCCTTGGTCAACCGTGAAGCCTCTCTGAAGACTTTATTTTCTTGAAAGTAGAAGACAGGAGAGGGTTACACTGCAGCCCTCAAAGCAAAAATATCAGCAAATATCTCCCTGCAGCATCTCTGTCCTTTCCCCAAGAGCCACATTGCACTCTTCTTTACTCCTCTTCCAAACACACACACACCATACATACCTTACACACACGTATCACATACACATCACACACAAGACACACATACCTTACACACATGCCACACATGTATCATGCACACATCACACACACCACTTACCTTACACACACATCACATACCACACATACCTTACACACACGTATCTCACACATCACACATGACACATACCTTACATGCATGCCACACATATCACACATACATCACACACACCATACACACCTTACACACATGCCACACATGCACCACATGCACCACACACACCACACATACCCTACACACATGTATTACATACACATCACACATGACACACATACCTTACACACATGCCACACACATATCACACACACCACACACACCATACATACCTTACACAGATGCCACACACATATCACACACACCACACACACCACACATACCTTACACACATGTATCACACACATCACACACCACACACACCACACATACCTTACACACATGCCACACATGCATCACACACATCACACACCACACATACCTTACACACATGTATCACACGCACCACACATACCCTACACACACGTATTACATACACATCACACACAAGACACACATACCTTACACACATCACACACACCACACACACCATACATACCTTACACAGATGTCACATACGTATCACACACATCACACACACCACACATACCTTATACACATGCCACACACATATCACACATGTCACACACCACACATACCTTACACACATACCACATACATATTACACACACATCACACACACCACCCATACCTTACACACATGCCACATACGTATTACACACACATCACACCACACATACCTGACACACATGCCACACACGTATCACACACGTCACACACACCACACATATCTTACACACGTCGCATACGTATTATACACATCACACACACCACCCATACCTTACACACATGCCACATATGTATTACACACACATCACACCACACATACCTTACACACATCCCACACATGTATCACACACACATCACACCACACATACCTTACACACATGCCACACACGTATCACACACACATCACACACACCACACATACCTCACAGACATCACACACATCACACATACCTCACACACACATATCACACACATCACACACACCTTACATGCCACATGTGTTACACACACCCCACACATACCTTACACACATGCCACATATATATTACACACACATCACACACACCACCCATACCTTACATGCAAGCCACATACATATTACACACACATCACACACACCACCCATACCTTACACACATGCCATATACACATTACACACATGCCAGACACACGACACACAGACTACACATACCACACATAACATACACACCACACACATGCCACACACGCAGCACACAACACACATGCACACGTGCATATGCACACAGGTTCTCCTAGCATTTGAGGTATCTAGTCCAAGACTCTTCCCCCAACTCCCGAACCCCATCCTCTCTGCTTCAACCTCACTCAGGACAACAAAATGTTGGTAGCCATTAGGTCTGTGATCAACGCAATGGAATCACATCTTGGTTGAGGACCAGGTCCTAATTATCTCAGGAAAATCCATGAGTAGAGTATATTGTATCTGTTAGCCTCGGTGTGTCATTAAACATGGAAATCACACACAGTGCAGTGAGATGTCACATGGGGATTGAGCCCGAATGAGGGAACAACAGCTTGGTGGCTCCCGTTCCACTCTTGGGAGTATAAAACCAAACCGTGCTCCGACCACGCTGGGCACATGTCGTCAGGACCCCCTGAGGCTGTGTCACAGGCACGTGTCCTCAACCTTGGCAAAATAAACTTTCAAAATTAACTGAGACCTGTCTCAGATTTTCGGGGTTCACAGTAGCAAGGAAGTGGGGTCTGAGAGACGCCCCCATTAGACATAAAGACCTAGGGATTTGTCCTGGGAAGGGGTGTTGCCCAGAGCTGGCAGCCCCATGTCCCTGCTGCTGCGTCACAATGGCAGTGCTCCCATGCCCAAAGCTGAATGTGAGTGTGAACGACAAGAACAATCCCCATGACCTTCCTGGCTCCCTGATGAGCCCTGCTTCTCTTCTTGGATGCAGCCAGGCTCGCTCCAGCTCAGCAGCTTTGTACTGTCTGTTCTCTCCGCCAACAGTGCTCTTCCCTCAGCTGTATTTGCAGGACAAGCTCCCTCCCTTCCTCCATGTCCTTGCCCTTCCCCTCCAGCCCTTCGTGTCTCCCTTTCCTACTTTACTATCCTTCCTTTATACTTAGGATGTAATTAAAAGTAAATTAATGACTTCTTCCATGCCTTGTCTGTCTCAACCCCTAGAATGGGGAAGCAAGAGTTTTTGTCTGTTTTGTTCACAGCTATAACCCCAGAACCAAGAACAGTGCCTGACACACAGTCAGCACTCAGTAAATGCGGAATGAATGAATGAGTAACAACTCTGGAGCCTAATCATGGACAGTGTGAACCAGAGAGAGGGTCATGCTGGTGGCAGTGGACACTCAATTTGAGCTGTCAGTGGATAGCATCTCCTCACAGTGATCATACTTGTGTGATGATGGATGACTAGATGCCATGTATCTTTCCCACTGGGTGTTGGGGCTCATGCTTGAAGCCTCTTTGACTGTGTTCCAGGATAATTAGAGGAGGCACGGGCATGGCCAGTACGCAGTAGGAAAGATAATGTTCTAAGCGATTACTTGGACACATAAAGGAAATAAGATCATGTCTGTATTTTGAGAAAGTGGAGTGGGTTATGCTCGTTTATTACTCTCTCCTTATGTAATATTATGCTCAGCTCAATATCTTATACATGGAACTCCTCCTTCCTGATGGAGAATGACTGATTCAGAATGTTCAGTGTGGAAATAATTCCTTGGTTTTACCATGCGTGAAAACGAATAGCCTTGTATTTCCTTTACTCATCAGCATTTGGATCTGATTTTAATCAGCACACGATTCAAATTGCATCTTCTGTGCCCACAGATCAAGATTCCTGACTTGGGGGTGTTGTTGACTAACTCCCACAGTTGACCCTGAACCGGGTGTCAATGTTTCCTAGAATGTAGGTCATCATTCTCCTTTCTTAACTTGGTCTTAGGTGCTGTCCCTGCAACGAATCTCTCTTTTCACTGCTCTTCTGTGTCCAGGTCAGGACTGCCTGCCTTTTTATTGTTATCCTATTCTATACATATGTTCTCCCCTACCCAGAGGTTATAGTTGTATTGCTTCTTCTGAAAGAAAATGGACTGTTTTTAGCGATATAGTCTAGGTCAGAGGAAAGAGGGTCAGAAGTGGTGGCAAGGATGATTTACCTTTTTCTGGAAGGAATCATCTTAAAAACCTTCCTGGCATTAGGAAAAATAGCTAATGGATGCTGGGCTAAATACCTAGGTGATGGGTTGATAGGCGCAGCAAACCACCACAGCACACATTTACCTGTGTAACAAACCTGCACATCCTGCACATGTACCCCAGAACTTAAAACAAAAATTAAAAAAAAAACAACATTCCTGAGGCTTACTCTCCTGTGTGCCCCATCAAAGAGCGCCCCCACCCAGCTCCGTGTTTCTCCTGAGGGGTGCACTGAGAAATCCCCTCCAGGTCAGCACCAACCTTGGGGCAAACGATTCTGGCATCTATGATCCGTCTTTAGGAATTCCTTCCTTTGCCTAGAGTGTCTCGCCCACATTAGGCCCAGTCCCTCCTGGGCTGTCTATGCTTCGAGTACACTGATTCCTCAACTGCTCCCACGGGAGGTGTCCGTGAGTTTCCTGCGTGAAGGGCACAGAACACTCTGGAGGAGGCAGGTGAGGGCCTTCACTAGGGGAGATGGGGACACGAGAGAGGCTGGGGCTGGGGCCAGCCCACCGTCCTGGTAACCTGTAGGCGGAAGACTCTGCTCCCTTCCCTCCTCCTTGCCAGCTCAGCCACGGGGCCTCCAGAATAACGAGAGACAGACCATCCCCAGGCTGGAGACTAAGATTTTTCCAGTCCCATAAAGGGGAAAATACAATCAAAAGCCGCAGATGACATTAGGTTTGGCGCATGTGTGTGACCACTAATCAAAGCCATGTGCAGTGCGAATACAACTTTAAAAAGCAAAACAATCTCCAATTTGTTTGCAAAGATGCAAGGCAATGCTGATGCTTACTGAGATGGCTAAGGGGACCAGGGACCTTCAGAGTCTGTGGTGGGGAGAACCCTGCTGCGTGCATACACGTATTTTATTGGCCTTGTTGGCATATGTTTGCAATTTTCAGAGATCATTTCCTCTTTCCTTCAGGGGGATATTTTTTTTTTTCATAAGACCTGCCTGTGATGTTTCTCTGCTGTGAATCATGTCTATATCCTCGCAAAGGATAAAAACCAAAGCCACTAGAGCAGAGTCTTTGGATTTTTCTGAATATGGAAAGCAGCCATGCATTACACTGAAGCATATTCCAACGTCAGGGAACAGAGCACTGCTTCCTGTCCATGTCACCGCAAATTCCGTGCTGAGTGTTACTGCGCCAAAGGACATGTTAGGATGCCACAACGGTTCTCATCTGGTCCGTGATACTCACAGGCTGATGTAGTACACTAGAAAGGGAGGGCTCTTTCCAAGTTACAGAACTTATTTTGCAATATTTCCTGGGAAAGAATTCTGCTACAAGTTTTAATCAATGTAAGAAATGCTGTAACTACATTAAAGTAAACTGTACATGAAGCAGTGTGTGTCTGTGTGGTAGGGAAGAATTCTGTCAAAAATAAGATCTGTTCCATGTAGTACCGTGAAGATCCAAAATGCACCAGCAGCCCCTGAACCAAGTGTTTCCTGGGAATGTCAGTGCAGTGGGGGAAACCCTGCTGTCCAAATCTCTGCTTCCTCCTGCCTCCTCTTCCACAGTCTCATGAAGAGTGTCTCTAACTGAGCGTGCACGTGGTGCCTCCTGTGACAATACATTATTAGAACGGTTAGTGGAATAATACATATTGGTTGCATGCAGTGGGGTAGATGAAACATCTCCTTTTGTGTCAAAAAAGAGTCCAGAAAAGAGGGATTACTTGCAGCTTTATAAGGAGCAGTTTCACAATCAGTTTGCATGGATTTTTATGTCAGTTTTATCTGGACTGAGGGGCCGGTGACTCCAGCCACATGGTGAGCACTGGTCTGGTTCATGCATCACAATCACAACACCACGAAGCTAATCGGTGACAGTGACACTGTTTGGCAGTGACCCTGCCCATTTCGCAACCTCGTTCCTCCACTTGAGTTCCCAGGCTCAGAGGAAACCATCATTCCCTTGTACTCTTGGACTATAAAAAGCAGACTTTAATATGAGTATGCATACAACTCTTGACAAAAAAGAAACAGGATTTGACATGCTGTTTTGTAGCCCTTTCAATTCAGTAGAAAATTCTGCACACAGCTCTCCCGGTGCAAGGTGTGCCTCCACATCAGCACGCGCGTCGCCTGCCTGCCATCCCATCGCCCGGCTGCATTGCTCATTTGGTCAAAGCTGAAGGTTCAGGAGCCCCCCTCCATGGACCTCCCAAGGCTCTCTTGCTACTTTGCATTCCTAATTTTATGCTGTTTTCTTAAATAGGGGCTTCCTAACATGTATCCACCTCATGCCCCACAAAAGATGTTTTCAGAGCCATTTTCCATTTGTTTATCTGCACCATGTAATTCCCTTCCACTCCTTACCCTTTTTTTCTTCCCTGTTTTCAGGAAGCAACACACCAGGTCCTGTCACCTGTCAATCACACTGGGAGAGTGCAACTTTTCTCTTTCAGTGTGGGGAAACAAGCAGTGCCCACCCACATGCAACAGGGGGGCCCCTGTGTGGGTTCAGCCGTGCTGACGATGTGGCTCCCAGGATGACATGGAGATCCTGTGTGCCCTCATTGGGGTAGGTAAAATAAAACAACACCTCTAATAGGAAAAACCCCTACTTGGAGGCTATATAGGTAGAGTCCCAGAATCAATGGTTCTTGATCCTGGCTCCACTGAAGCACGGGAAGCTTTTAAAAACACCATACCCTGGTCATGCCCCAGAGCAAGCAAATCAGAATCCCCAGGCAGGGCCCAGGCATCAGCATTTTAAAACTCTCCAAGTGACTCCAGTGGGGAACCCAAAGTGAGAACCGTTTCTACACAGAGACTCCACCTGCTACAGAGGAGCTGGTGGTGTTCATAGCAGCCATGAGACACTGTGGCAGGATAGCGGAAGAAGGGACAAAAGGTCAGTGCAGAAGGCTCCCAGACCTGGTTCTCCACCCGCCGACTGAAGGTGCCCTTCTGAGCCTTCCCCAAGTTTTCTAGAAGGAAACCAAGAAAGAGGCTTTGCCGCTGGGAAGAAGAGAATGGACTGAAGATTTCTCATTCGGATATTCATGTACATGGACCACAGCCTCCTGTGTGTTGTTACAAAGCTTATGATTTTCTTAGGTGTTCTCTCTAGTTCTTAACAATGAGGACACCTGTGTTCCAGCCTTTGGAGTTGTGAAGTCTAGCCAACCTCAGAAAGCTCAGCCAATTCAAACAGATTTCATTCTAAAGTAGCATGGAACATTCTTCCTCTCCACCCAGAATTAGGGGTGTCTTCCCTTTGGTACAACCAATTATCAAAACAGCTTCTGATTTGTTTCAATCACCAGTGGGTTTGAAGCTTATTACTTGGTCACCGCTCTAGGCCTTTCCCCTGAGGACGATCCTGAAACCATCAAGCTGGGCAAATCCAGGGGCCATCCCCTTCCTTTTCCAATTACCTCCTCTGTGCAATTGCCTCTGTGAACACTAACTGGCACTGGCTGGTGGAGAATCCGTTCTCTAGACATTTGATATGTTACTCAACCCTTTGATTCATCTTGATTTTTTAGGATCATTAATAAAATAAAATAAAATAAAATAAAATAAAATTCCCCCAGAAAGAATGGAAACCCTCCCGGTGTGCTCTTTGATTTTTAAAGTAGGACGCAGAATCACATTTCCAGTCCATGGGGAACAGCCTCGGGTCTCCGGGCAACACTGCTAAGCAGAGAAAAAGCTTTGAATTACAAGGGTTTTAGTGCTGGTTTCAGAAAAATGTGGAAGCAGAGAGGCCAACTCGAGAACGGGCATGTTTCACTCAAAGCCCAATCTGAATCAAAAGCGTACGTGATAATGACTCCTTTTCAGCACTGTGGGTTTGGTGACTTTTCCATTGAGGAGCTAGCTAGTTCATGGTGGGTTCTGTTCACAATGAATTAGGATTTAGAAACCAGCAGGAGGTGAGGTTTGACAGAAAACATTTGGTCACATTCATGCAAAATTACAGGAGTAATCGAAACGAGGCTTCATGGTGAGAATTTTCCATTTCCTTTAGAGGCAACATTAGATTCTTGCTAAAGAAAAGAGAAAGCACCCTTAATGACACCAGTGGGGTAATATGTGGCTTCTTTTGCCTTCCCTTCATCATAGAAACTCGGATAATTTCCTAACGCTATCCAAGACAGCTGCAGTTTCCTACTGCACAGCTCCCAGAAGCCACAAAGAATGGCAAGTCTCACAATGCAGGACTTTCTCTGCAGCTCAAGGATCTCTCCCACGCCCTATGCACAGGCGCAAACCCCTTCCTGGCAGGAATACTTCATTTCCTGGTATGTGGCTGAGCCAACAGAGCCAAAAGTCCGGATGTCACCCAACACTTACAACAGCCGACCCGCATTCACAGCACCTGTGCTGGGTGCCTCAGGCCAGGGCTCCACCGCTCCAGAGAGATGCATCTTCACCATGTGCATGAAAGTCCAGGCTGGCTAGGGACTGCGGCAAATGACTCCTTCATGCTTCCCTCCTGACACACCGACTCCATGCTGGGAATGAATTACTTTTTATTGCTGTCTGGGATCTTTTGCTTCCCCTCTGCCTTTTGTTGTTTCTTATATCAAGAGTGTCATGAATGGTGAGAGGGCCTCCCTCCCTCCACTTTTGGTGAGAGCAAGAAAATTATTATGCATGAGATGCCCAGGACACGACAGAGCCTGCAGACAGTTCCAGCTCCCCCATCCCCGGAGGAGATCTGTGATACAAATGAAAGAACAAAGCAAGGAAACCGACTTTGCAGATCAAGCCAAGAGGCTGAATGCCCCATACACCTGCGATCCTGACCCAAACTTCCCTGGGGGAGGTCAGTGCCTCCTCACGGAGCAGCACCTTCCGCCTGTCCTCCAGTGTCACTGCGACATCAAGGCTCAGGGTTATACATGGAGTCCAGCCAAATGCAGACGGTGTGGACTGTGGCAGGTCCAGACCTTCCCTCCTGACCCGGGGTAGCTGGTGGGCTGGGAGAATTCAGCTCTCCAGTTCAGTGTGAAGGCCAACAGTGAAGCTATAGATTTGGGGATTGAGGTAGACTCAAAAAATGCTCCCCACGGCCAGATGCAGTGGCTCACACCTGAAATCCCAGCACTTTGGGAGGCTGAGACAGCGGGCAGATCACCTGAGGTCAGGAGTTCGAGACCAGCCTGGCCAGCATGGTTAAACACCATCTCTACTAAAAATACAAAAATTAGCTGGACGTGGTGGCACGTACCTGTAGTCCCAGCTACTGAGGAGGCTGAGATAGGAGAATTGCTTGAACCCGGGAGGTAGGGGCTGCAGTGAGCTGAGATTGTACCACTACACTCCAGCCTGGGACACAGAGTGAGACTCAGTAAAAAAAAAAAAAAAAAAAAAAAAATATATATATATATATATATATATACACACACACACACACACACACATCACACACATATATATACACGCATATATATATACACGCATATATATATATATATATATATATATAGAGAGAGAGAGAGAGAGAGAGAGAGAGAGAGAGAGTTCCTCCCAAAATTCCACATCCTAATCCCTGGAACCTGTGAATGTTACTTTGTGTGCTTCCCCTCACCCCCAAAATAAGGCTCTTTGCAGATGTGATTAAATTAAGAATCTTGAGATGGGGGGATTATCCTGGATTCACCAGGTGGGGTCTGAATGCAAACACAAGGATCCTTATAAGAGGGAGACACAGGGATACTTGACACAAGAGAGAGGAGAAGGCCACCTGAGCATGGAGGCAGAGGTTGGAGTGATGCAGGCATGAGCCAAGGAGCACTTGAAGTCACCAGAAGCTGACAGAGGCAGAGAGGAATCCTTCCCGTGACCCTCCTGGGGAGAACAATTCTAACACCTTGGGTTTAGCCTGCTGGTCCTCATCACAGGCTTCTGGCCTCCACTATGATAGGAGAATAAACGTGTGTCATTTTAAGCCACCAAGTGTGGGGAAATTTGTTATGGAAGCTGCAGGATGCTAAGGAGGATCACACAGGATAGGTACCAGCATGTAGCATGGGGAGTTCACTTGCATTTGAGCGAATGATGGTGAGGATGCTACGGGAAAAAGCCAGTGTCAGAAATTGAGAGGTCACAGAAAGACAGAAAACAGGAGCAGGATTACAATCTCCCTCCTCAAGGGATCCAGCCCAATCCAGGTCTCCCTCTGATATTCTCAGGAGCCTGGTGATGGGCTCTGCATCCAACTGCCATGGCCCAAATCCTGGTTTCATCTCAACCCAGATGGGTGCACTCTAGGAAGCTGCATGGCCTCCTGGCCTCAGTCTGCCCTTGAGAGGAAGCTGGTGATACTAACAGCTCTTGTGAGCGCTTACGCAGCTGCTGAATGGCTAAACGCAGAAGGGAAAAGCGGCTCTTGTGAGATGGGAGCAGTAAAGTGATTTGCAGATGATAGAAGCAGCTGGTAGTGCCAAGGGATTGACTTTCAAGGAGCAGGAGTGACGGCTGGGAGGTGGCCTTGTGGAGAGAGGAAGCTACCGGTGCCACTTCATTTACAGCTCTGTCCAGAAAATTCTCTCCCTTCTCTCTCATGTCTCAGGCCTTGGAGTCAGGAATTGGAGACTTTCACTGACCCCTCAAGGACTTCTATGGACCCTGCTTCCCCAAGATTCCACCTGGCTGGGCTAGAATTCCCCCCACAGGCTGCTAAACATGCCCCTGCCTGGTGCTGCCCACAAGAGGAACAGTTCTAGGGCTGGCCTCTGCTTTCTGAACTCCCAGGCTTCGTACAGTGAGATGCAGTTAGCCACGCTTCTTCGTCCCAACAGCACGGTGAGGGTTAAGACCCAGCTGAGAGTTTCAGGCAACCCATGGAAAGGGTGTCACTGACCTTTGGGTATCTTAGATGTGGGCAAGGTGTGGACCCTGAGAAATGGAACGGGACAGGGCTGATGGGTCTGTAAGTGTGAGCTTCCTGTCTGAGGCTTGCGAGCCACAGGTCACCGCTCCACGTCCCCTGTCTGGGGAATGCTATCATCGCAGACTCATGGAAGATTGCTTTTCCTTGCCTGAAAGCAAAGCCATCTGAGCTCACTGCCCATTCGCTTTCCCCCTTCCTTGGAACTTGGACAACTGCTCTTTGTCCCTTCGTTCTCTGGTGTTGAATTGCCTGGAAGCCTTTGGCAAAGGAGCTGAGGAAATATCCTTTGATTCCCAGAGATAATGGAATACCCATAATGTCCGCAGAAGGCTGCTCAGCTCTTAATTCAAATGCCAACAACATAAACACTTCCATTCTCTATGTTGAAGTCTTCAAAAGCAAAAATAGTTCTTCCTTAGGTCAGCAGTCCTTAGCTTGTGGTTGCACCCCCAGTGGGAAGTTCCAGTCACTTACAGAGTGGGAGGTGGGTGAAAGATTAGGAACAAATGTCTGGACCCTGTGGATTGGGAGAAATTCAGCTCCACAGAGCCCCAGAGGCACTAAGGCTCAGTGTGACTCATCCCAGGGGCAGTGACAATAGCCAAAGGTCTGTGACCGCAAGGCAGCAAACCGGGTGACTCACCCTCGGGGCCTCCCGCTATCCACCCACAGCTTCTTGGTTATGGGGTCTCCCCTACCCCACCCCCAGAAGGGCCGGCCAGACAGGGTACCACCACATGCTATTTCCCACAGTTCCAAGACAGTACCCACGGCTCAGAGCCAGAGCCGGGCACGTGCATGAATGTTTTCAGATGACTTTTTTTTTTCCACTAAAGAGTTAAATGCTTGAAAGTAGAGTTCAGGCTTGGCCAACTCAGTTTAGAGCAGCAAGAAATGGAAATGTTGTGGTTGTGTTTAAAGGGTAATTTTATTTCCCTCAGCGAAATAAGCCTGAGTATACCAGCCTTGGGAGGCCTGTGCAGGCCATTGAACTTCTAGAAACTTTAACAATCACCCTCGAAGGGCAATATTTCCTCTCCAGCCAGCCGGACTGGTCCTCCTAGGGCACTCCCAGAGCCCAGCTGCCTCACTGGTGGTGCGTGTCCTCCCGGAGGGAGGGAGACAGGGGCCCAGCTCCTCTGTAAAGATGGCCGAGGAATGCCTCAGGGTCCCTGTGGAGTCAGCTCAGTCCTCTGAGTTTTCTCACCCTGAGTCCTACCCGCACATTTGTATTTGTGAAAAGAGAAAAAAGGAAAGTCACTAACAAGGAGGAAGGCAGGTTCAATCCCTGCTTCCCTTCCCCCTTCCCTCTTATTATGTCTCCAGGTGCCACCACAGCTTGGAGGTGAAGCTTCCCAATGACCAGTGAGCAGAAGCCAGTGCTAACAAGGGAGGCAAAACTGGGACCAGGACCCTGGAAACATCACCTGGAAAAAGGGGCTTCTGAGGGGACCTGGGTGAGGCGCACACGGTGTCTGCTTCAGATTCTGAAGCTGCTCTGGGCTCAGGTGAAAGACAGCGTGGATGGTGTAGCGGGCAGTGGGATGCAGAGAGCCAGGTGTTCAGCATCCTAGCTCCAGGGTGACTCTTGCTCCAGTAGCACAGGCCTCCCGGCCAGCAGTGTTTGGTTGGTGAATGCTCTCGGACTTCCCTCTAAATCCTTGGAGACTTAAGACAGTGGCGGGCTTTGGTATTTGTGACTTTTTTCCAATGTCCCCCAACATTTGTGAAATACCTATTATATGCCAGATGTCGTTCTAGACGCTGGGGAAACAATGGCCACAACCAGAGTCCTACCATTATCGAGCTTATATTCTAGTCAGAAAAAACCATAGTAAAAGACAACATGGTGGGTCAATAAATTTCATCAAGTCTTTGTCAAAAGTCACACAGCTCCTTCGGAACTCTCTTGTCTTGCTCTCAGGGGCCCAGGAAGCCCTCCTCTCATAGGCTCAGAAGTGCCTGCTCTCACTGCCTGGCCTCTCACCACTCCCGGCACCTGGCAAGCAAAGTTGTGGCCAAGCCGGGGCATTGTCACAACCTGGCCAGGTGTGCACACACTCAGGGCAGTGCTGACACACCAGACCCCTGCCACCTCGGCCTTCTCCGGACTTTGGGCACCAATGAGCATGGGAGAGAGGCCTAGGGGGCACCAAGGTGGCTAGACATGGGTCTGCAGGTGCCCTTGGCACGAACACCCTGGGCACTGTGGACAACATGATTGATGGCGGCAAGAGGCAGACAGGCTCCTTGGTGGAAAGGGGCTGGTTCCTGGTGAAGCCCCACCTTCAAACCAGGGATGGCCTGAAGCATGGAGGCCGGGCTGTCAGTTCCAGGTAGAGTCTGCAGACAGGAGTGAGAACTGATGGTGCTTTTTCCAGGCCTACCCCTAGCCACTCATGGACCAATCAGCATGCATTTCCTCCCTTCTGAGCCTGTAAAAACCATGAACTCAGCCAGACTAGAACAGAGGTCAGGACTACCAGCTGTGGAAAGGAGCTACCTACTGTGAGTCTCCTCTCTGTTGAGAGCTGGACACTCATCAGGAGGACCTGCCTGCAAAAAAGAGCTACCCACTTCGGGTCTCCTGAGAGCTGTTCTGTCACACAATGAAGCTCCTCTCCACCTTGCTCACCCTCCAGTTTTCCATGTACCTTATTCTTCCTGGACATGGGGCAAGAACTTGGAACCCACCAGATGGCAGGACTGAAAGAGCTGTAACACAAACAGGGCTGAAACACCCCCCCGCCCTGCTTGCCACATTGAGCAGGTGATGAGAGGAGAGCTAGAACCCTTCGGTGATCCCAGACCTAGGGGCTCCCCATGCCAGGGCTGTGACACCCTCTTTGGGGCTCTGCAGTTCCTGGCATCTCCAAGCTTCCAGGCACCACCATGTTCCCCTTGTCTAGATGCAGCTGCTCACAGCAGAAGCCACGTACAGTACATCCGGTCCAGCTGCAGCCTCACATGGAGCTGACACCTGTGCTGTCACTATGCACCCTGTCACAGCAGCCAGTGTGCCTGGCTGTGTGCAGTGGCTGGACCCCATGTTTGCTCACACACCCTTTGCCACTCTGTGCCTGGCTTGCCCTAGGCAGGTGTGGAATCTGGGCCAGTAGCTTGGGCCAAGTGCAGCCTGCCAGGCTGAGTGGGCAGTAACATGCCCAGTGGGCATGAGCAATACTCAGGCAGAAGGTGCCGCCAGCCACAGAGGTTTCTGGCTGGCAAAGCAACACCTGAAGGATCCTGTGACAACATCAAGGATAGAGAGAAAAGAATAACCAAGGATAATTCCCAGGTTTTTGGCTTGAGCAACTGTAAATTATAATTACATGAATAACAAAAAGTGGTGCCTGAAGTTGTTAGAGAAAATGTTAATTTCCCATATGTTAATTTTTAGGTTTGATCGTTAGTCTTTACCAAGTCATTGATGACTCAGCATAGCTGCCATTGACACTGGGACCCTGTTGGGAAAAATGTGTTCTAAGAAAGATCAGATTCCCTCCTCTAAGTCAAAGCAGTTAAGGTTAATTTGTAAAACACATCTCTGTGATAATGCAGCTGAATTATGAGTAACTCTTTTAACGAAAGCAAGCCTGGAAGGAACAGATCAATCCTCCAACCTCCAGGAGCTGTTGCTTAACCTCTTTACCCATCTGCTTTCCCTCTCTAAAACCAAAGGTTTAGTTTGATTTCTAACTAAAAGGCAAACTGAGTTAGTGTCTCACACACCCCCCCCACTAGATAAGTTAATAAATAGTAAAAGAGCCCTAATTTAAAAACAGAGAGGACAGAGACAAGCTGGATGAAGTCCAGAATGAGTGATGGAGAGTGGACCCAAGTGCTGAGGTCCTTCTTATCCTTATGAACCTGTCCCCAACCCAGAGAACAAGGCCCTTCTTCTTGTTGGAGGGTTAGAAATACTTCTGCTGACACCTGGACTTGATGAGGAGGAAATAGCATGGGAGGAGGCAGTCTGAAGTTGTGGAAAATGCATGGAATTTGGAGCCAGACGTAATTGGGTTCAATCCTGAGCTCTGCCTCTTATCGGTGATATTTTTGAAAAAGTAACTCAACTTCTCTGAGCCTCATCTGCAAATCCAGGTTATACAACAGACCTTATGGGCTGTTATCATGACTCATGGGTGTGTATACAAAGTACTTAGCATAGTGCCTGTCATGTTTGAATAACTAATAAATACTCCAGTTCCACTCCAGACCCCCCAAAGAACTGCAAATTAATGACAGAAATCTAGAGATTGTGGAACACAGGAGTAATTTTAAATTTCTTTTTCAGATGGGCAAACCTCTTTGTAGAAATTCATGAGATGTCTAAAAATATGTACACATAACATTTATTGTCCAATGGAATTTAAAAAATCAAAATAGAGATCAAGAGACATCTGTTTTTCCACCATGGAAATACCATAAATATTTCCTTAATGTATGTCATGAGCATAAGAAAGAGAAGTTCACAGTAAATGGATGGAAATGTAGATACAAGCAAATTAACCCTGAACCTCAGCTTAATAAGTGCTCTAGTTCTCAGCAGTCCTTCTATTTGTCCTAAATTCCTCCTCCACACGGTCAAACAGGACTCCTAGTAGGAGAATGGATAGTTTTCATGTGAGAACCACCTTTTGTAATTTTCTTATTTCTGTAAAATATTACTATTTTTACACTGAGGCATGTGGATTTTATCTACAATGTTGAAAACAGAAATTTCAGCCAAGTTTAAATACAAAGATAACTGCCTATCAACATGTTTTAGGTTCACGAATAAAACACATCCATTAGCATAGGTGTGATTATTTAACTGGGCAGAAGGAGCCAAAAAGTTCATGTGGAACATCCTCTGGAAACCTAAATCTAGGGAGATTCATCAACAAACCCTTCTACTGCATAATCTCCTGTACAATGTTCCTCTTTTGCCTTAGACCACCTGTACACTTCAGTACCCAGCTGCATGGTGGAGATGACTGTTCCCCAGACTTGGAACCTCCAGCCTGTTTGTTCTACATGGGAAAATTAAAAGAGCATGGGATTTGGAGCTAGGCAAATCTGAATGCTCAGAATCAGACTTCTCCTTGACTTTGGTTAATTACACAACCTTTCTGTAATAACTGCTACTGCTGTGTGAGATAACATGTTAAACTTCTGTGGTTTGTTACAAGTATCATTTCCCTCATGCTCATGAATCTACATGTTGACTGCAGCTTAGCTGATAGCCTGGGACTCAGTGGGCAGCCCTGCTTCACGCTGTGGTTCAGCTGGGCATGGCTCTGGGCTTTGATCAGACTCAGGTCTGCGACGCGTGTTTTATTCTAAGGTCCAGGCTTCAGGGCAGTGGCCACTCAGGGGAAGCTCTTCTAGTGGCAGGTCTCAGTGCGTAAGAGCCAAGCAGACTGCTCAAGCATTGAAGGCTCATTTCACATTTGCCCACTTTCCCTTGGCCAAAGCATGTCCCACGGCCAAGCCCAACATCAATGTGGAGAGGAAATATACTCCTCCCAAGGAGCTGGATGGGGGCAAAGTAGGTAAATATTTGAGAACAATAATGCAAACTATCAGACTGCTTAAAGCCCTTCTGTGAAAATCAGAGACAGCACTTCCCACCTGCTAGGGCTGCTGTGTGAGTGTTGGATAGATATGGTGTCTGTCCAGTGGGTGAGGTCAGCATTGTACTGGTCTAGTTGTCCAAACACAGGAATAATGAATCAGCTTCACTTACACACAGAGCTTTTGTGATCTAACTTCCCTGGGGCCTTTTAAAGACATGCATCTGCTGTAGTGCCTGGGGGTGCTCATCGGGCTGAGGTCCACCCTTCCCCTACCAGCTCTTTCACTTTGTTTATATCTCCTTACCTCCCCACCTGACCCTCTGTGATTAGAGGGATTTGATAGCTGAAGTTGCTTTTTTACTTTTACTTCCTAGGAGCTAAAAAAAGGCCGGGGTAGATATTGCTTCCTTTGGTCACTTTCTTTCTTCTCTGAAATCTACCCCAAGAACAATGTTCATCCAAAGCACATCTTTGATAATTTGATGTAAATTTGGCACACAAATGGGTTTCTTAGAGAATTTATATTATCGTTTTAATAATGGAACATTCCACAGTGACCTTTTTAAAACTTGTCTTATTTAATTCAGAGTGGTTTAGAAATCAAGCTGCTTTAGAAATAGACCAGCCTGTAGTTAGCAGCCATGAACATGACTATGAGCTCTTTAGCTGGGGACCATGTGAAGCCTGGTTTGTGAGGATGATTGGCTCATTTAAGGGCAACAAACAAATGGTTGTAGAATTGCTGGGGAGCCAGTTAGGAAGGATCTTTCCAGTGCTCTGTGATTGTCAGCAGTTCTGGTGCAATGAGGCAAAGACTGTGCTTTTGACCCTGCTCCTGTTACACCAGAGTCCATAGCTTTCAATCCATCCTGATGTGGAGGCACTGAGGTCTTTAGCTTGAAGCTTTGGTTGGACAACTGTTTGGAAAGTCTAAAATCAGGAATAGACACAGCCCGTGAAGAGCACAGTCACAGTGGAGATTCTCCTCTACCCAAGCCTGGAGGATGGGGTCTGCTCGTCCCAGCGAGGAGTGAAGGTTTGGATGCTGCAATGGTCATATGGAAAAGAATGAGGCTCTTGAACCTTCGGGGGTCAAATCTTGTCTCTCCCAGGTAATGTTGTGCAGTCTCAGATATGCCACTTACTTGCTCCGAACTTCAATTTCCTCCTCTCTAAATGAACATACTAAACTTGTGGGAATTTGAGGTTATGCAGTGAAGCAACCACACAAGCCGCCATCCCAAGAGGCCATAAATCAAAGGTGTAAAGGCCCAGCTGTTGGGATTGTCCAGCTGGATCCATCTCTTACCAACTGTGTGGCCTCAGGAATGTGGCTTCGCCTGTCTGAGCCTCGGCCCCTGAGTCTGTAGAATGGAGATAATTACATCATCTGCCTTACAGGTGTTTATGGAGGTCAGCTAAGATGATGAGGAACAGAAGGTGCATGGCAGGTGCAGAGCACGTAGTCAGTAAAGGGGAACCTTATGACATGGACCACTGCCTGGAGGAAGAAGGGCACAGACAACATATCAGAGCTTGGACCAGGGCTTGGACTAGACTTCACTGAGAATCATGGGATCCCAGGGGGAAGGCAGGCTTGACTCAGGTGGCCAAACAGCTGTCTCAAGAAAGGCCTCTCCAGGTTGCACTGCTGAGAGAAGACAGAGCTAGCCAGTTTGCTCTACCCCCTAAAGTAGACTCCTCTCCTGCACAGTGTTTTCATATGCCTCAGGGCCACGTGACATTGAAGACAGCCCCTGAGTGCAATGTCTTTAGGACATCCGCACAAAGCTGCCCTGAACATGCACCTCAAAGACCATCTGGGAGCCTGCCAGAGCTTGGGCAAAAACCTGTAGAGAGTGCCCACATGCTGGTAAGGCAGAGGAACTGTTTTTCCATGGAGATGGAGTCCGGCTCTGTCTCACTAAACCCTGATGCCTTGTTCTGGAAAAGCATTCCTGGCCTTTTGTTTCTCCACTTTCCTTGCAGGGAGGTTGCTGTCATTTCCCTCTATTTTTTTCCCAACATTTATCCTCAGGCAGAACACAGTCACATGCCAGTGGCTGCAGCCCCACACTGGGGGTTTCAGTTGCAGGTGGGAGGTGGGGAGCATGCCAAGAAATGCCAGCCCCAGGGCGAACGAGGGAGGGCTAGCTGGGGAGCACCCCCTCCCCACCCATAGCCACAGCTGGAGCCCCTGAAGCCCATCTCCAGGGCTAGATCAGGGACTTTTCCAGGCAGCCGAACCCTACAGGCATTTTCATACTGCGACCTGACACCTTTCAAGGGTTGTGCTCCTGGGTGACTCTAGCTCAGCTACACCTAGACTGTCTGTTGCTGGCAGACTCACTCCTTCAACTGATACTTTCTAAATTTCTATCAGGTGCCAGGCAAGACCCACCTAGTCCCTGCCGTCATGGAACACACAGGCTAGGGGAAACAGACATTAGTAAAAAGTCATACAAATAACAGAGCAATCAGTGCTGGGAAGAAAAGTACAGGGAGCCATGAAACCATCTAACAGGGGCCCAGATTTATTGCAGGGAGACTGAGAAAACTTTTCTAAGAAGGTGGAATTTTAGCTGAGGCCTGGAGCATTCGTGTGTTCATTCATACAGTGTGTGTGCTTGGGTTTTCTGGAACAGAACCAAAGGTGGGAAGCTGCCTGAAGAAGGTTTACTGAGAACTGCACCCAGGAGACCCCCACGTACTGGAAGGGGGAGGCAGGAATGGACACAGTGGGAGCTGGCCCATGATGAGGCTGCAAATAAAGCCCAGCAAAACCTGCCGGTAGCTCTGCAGTTGGGAGGGTCTCTCAAGGTTGTCCCAGCTGGGGCCAGGGATTGTGCCTCCATGTCCTGTGTCCCCAGGCTGCCAGGCATTGGCTGTGGAACACCTTTGGGAGCAGGAGAACTCTGAGTCAGGCAGCTCCTCAGGGGAGTCCCCGGCAGGGTATGCGGCCAGGAGCCCTCAGCAGCCCGTGCTCCCAGCAGCCCATGCTCCCAGCAGCTGGGGCAGGTGAGTCCCTCCAGGCGACGGAAGCTGGGCCCAGCCCCACGGCACCACTGCATCAAACAAACCCTCACTGAGACCTGCCACGGGTGGAATGCTCTTCTTCATGTCTTACACCAGCTGTGAATAGAGAGAAGGTTTTCTGTTCTCACACCACCCACATTCTGGGGGCTGAGCTGGAGTGAAGTGGGCCACAGAGGGAGAAAGCACCCCGTGAGGTAAAGCCAAATGTGTGCAGGCGGAGCTGGGTAGCCGGTGGAACCATGCAGCCGGCAGAGCCAGTCATGACCCCTGTAGGCCTGGTCCATGTCCCTGGTCTATGATCGCTGGAGTGGCCCAGGGCAGGGTCCTGAGACTGCTTCTCTGTCCCCTCTCCCCTAAAACCCAGATGATCTCATCCAGCCTCAGGACTTGGAATATCCTCAAGGGCTGATGGTTCTCAAGTATTAGCCCCCGGCTCCTCTCCCCTGAGCCCTGCCTGTGTCTGCACCTACCTGTGTGTGCACCTACCTGTGTCTGCACCTACCTGTGTCTGCACCTGCCTGTGCCTGCACCTGTCTATGTAATGCCCCCTCTCTGATGGGCTTACACACACAGCACACTTAACACGTGTAAAACTGAGCTCCTCATCACCCGTCCCTGCAAACCTGCTCATCCCGTAGCCTTCTGCTTCTCAGCTGAGGGAAAATCCATTCTTCCAGGGGATCCGGCCAGAAAGCCTCACTTCCACCCTGTCATCTCTGCCCTCACACAAAATCCAGAATCTGACCACCTTGCCATCTCCACCACCTCCACCACAGCCCAAGCCTCCATCAGCATTGGCTCTGGCCTGGATTCTTACAGCAAGCTTCTTACTGAGTTCCCATTTCTGCCTCTGCCCCCATCAGTCTGTTCTCAACGAGCTCTCACTGCGATTCTGCTACACACATTTCAGGTGATGCCATTTTTCTCCTCAAAACCCAGCAATGTCTTCCATTGCATTCAGGAAATAGCCAAAGGCCCTGCAGTGCCCCGCACCATCCTGCTGCCAGCACCGACGATGCTCACCTTGCCTCCTGCAACCTTCCCTCACTCGCTCACTCAGGCCGGGAGCTCGCCATGTAGCTGCTCACACATGACAGGTGCAGTCCTACCTCAGGGCCCTTGCACGGGTGGCTCCCCCAGAGCATCCTTTCCCAGCTGGCAGCTTGGCTCCTTCCTTGCCCTGGCAGGGCATGCTTAGAATTACCCCTGGGTGAGGGCTCCCTCTGCTTCCTTGCTGCAGTTTAAACATCACCCCCTGCCCTGCTCTTCACGCCCACTTTTCCTGCTTGTTGTACTGTTATTTTATTTATTGTCCATCTTTCCTATTAAAATATAAGCTCTGTTGAGAGGAGAGGGATTTTTAAAAAATGATTTGATTCCTATTCTATTCCCAGTACCTAGGAAACCCCTTAGTGGGCTTTTTTTGTTGTTGTTTGTTTGTTTGTTTTTTAAGATGGAGTTTTGCTCTTGTCACCCAGGCTGGAGTGCAATGACATGATCTTGCTCACTGCAACCTCCGCCTCCCGGGTTCAAGTGATTCTCCTGCCTCAGCCTCCCGAGTAGCTGGGATTACAGGCATGTGCCACCATGCCCTGCTAATTTTTTGTATTTTTTTTTTTCAGTAGAGATGGGGTTTCATCATGCTGATCAAGCTGATCTCGAACTCCTGACCTCAGGTGATCTACCTGCCTCAGCCTCCCAAAGTGCTGGGATTACAGGCGTGAGCCACTGCACCCAGCCAGATAGTGGGTTTTCAATACACAGTTAGTATCTAAAAGAATGACTTGATTGCCTAAATCTCTTTGGGGGAAATGACAGCATTTGAACTGGAGCTCAATACCTCACGTGAGCAGAGGGATGTGCTATACAGCAGCCCCTCCTGAGACAGAGCTCAACGCACAGCACCTGGGACCACCGGGTGCTCAGAATCTGTAGGAATCCAGGATGCACTGCCTTCTTTTTGATATTTGGTGACCGACATGGGGGAGATTTGGGCTGCTTGGAATACTTCTGGATTGTTTCATTGAATGGACTTCATGCTGAGCTTGGACAGCTGAGGCCCAAGTTTTGCTTGAGTTAAATCACAGACAGAACTTAAAGATGCCTCCCAGACCCTCACTGCCGAGCCGCTGTGTTGAAGGGGAAGGTGAGGCAGGGAGGGGTATTTCCCAGCCCGGGTCTGGTCATGGGAAATCCCATCCCCGGGGGCGGTGGGAGTAAGAAAGAGGAGCCAGCTTCTGAAGAGGGGCTGAGTTCCTCCTTCCCCGCATCCCACAGGCCGGTCTTAATCACAGAGAACTTGAAAGGAAGAACAGTCAGTCCTGTGAGTGGATGGGGCAGCCCGGCCTACAGTGGCAGTGGAGCCACCGTGAGGGCTGTGACTGCTCCAGCCCTTGGCGTAGATTGAGGCCAGACACTGCCTTCACTCTAAGTTTTATACAGTCAGAAAAACAGATTCCATTTTTACAGCAGAATCTATAGAAATTTCTAGTTATGAGTATTCTGAAAAACAGACTATTTCCTCTAGTGAAATGAAAAAGTGGAATTTGTCAGCCTTTAGCTGAACTTCTCTGAAAACAGCTTGGTTTGTGAGCTTGGATATACGTCCAAGAAGAGATATCTATGAGGTCCAGCCAGCTGGCCTTGAAAGAAATCCTCGGGGCTAGATTTACAGAAGCTTCCTTCTCCTGTTAACAAGATAAGTCAGCAACTGGACTTTTGCGTTTCCTGAAGATGGAGGGCGACTTCCAAACTATTTGTTTTCTGGGATTCTGTCATAACACACATTTTATTCTCAAAACCTATGAAATTAATTTTTCCAACTTGTCTGACACCCTGAAAAACAGAACTGAAATTAGATATTGAGGCAATACCAAAGGCACTTGGAGAGCTGTAAGGGTGCTGCTGTCTCTGCCTGGCTGAGAGCAGAGAAGATCGTTTGTTGGGGAAGGCCCTCACGTGGATGGGCCCTGTGGGTGCAGAGCACAGCCTGCTGCTCAGGGGTTGGGCTGCCTCTCCCACTGGTCTTCTAGCCTGGAATATTCGCTCCAATTCTCAGGAAGCAAGCCTCCATCAACCTGATCCAAGAACACAAGAGTCTCCCTAGCCAGGGCAACACCCCACTGACTTAAAATCTGGTCCTGCTATTAAGGGATGAGATGCTTTCCTTATGATCCCAGAATCTTGGCCATTTCTCCAATTAAGTGACAAGAGCTGAGAAGACTTTCTGTTCAGATGTTGAGAAAAGTAAAAGCACAGGACTCTGGCCTGGGCCCATGGCTCACACCTGTAATTCCAGAAATTTGGAAGGCTGAGGTGGGAGGACTGCTTGAGCCTAGGAATTTGAGACCAGCCTGGGCAACATAGCAAGATCCCATCTCTACCAAAAACCAGAAAAATTAGCTGAGTGTGGTGGTGCCAGCCTGTGATCCCAGCTACTTGGGAGGCTGAGGCTGGTGGATTGCTAGAGCCCAGGAGGTCAAGGCTGCAGTGAGCTGTGATGGTGCCACTGCACTCCAGCCCAAGTGACAGAGCAAGCCCCTGCCTCAAAAAACAAAACAAAACAAAACAACTACAACAACAACAAAAAACATGGGAGTCCATACCTACAGGAAGAAGGCCCTGGACATGGCTGAGGACACAAATCCTTCAGTCCACCCTGATGAGGTAGTTTCAGGCAGATAACTAGGGGGCTTCAGCTTCCAGCCATGCTTGGGAGGCCCAGGAGAGCTGCCTGTGGCTTTTCTCCATCACCCTCACTCCAACTGTCCATGCCCATAAATTATTGCAAATAACATCTCGATATTCCAGGACCAAGGACTGTTGTCAGTAGGTGCCTACAGAGAAGCAAATGCACCTCCCTGACCTCAGAGATGATTTTCCTCCACTAAGGGAAAGCCTTTCCATCCACCAGGCTCCAGGATGCAGCCAACAGTAAGGGGAAAATTTGAACCCTCCCTCAGTCACCTTGGGGAGCTACAGGGGACTCCATGACAGAATTCCAGCCCTCTAGGCATTCAAGACCTGATTTCCAATGGGAGGAAAAGCTCAGGCCTAAAGTTCATCTTCTGTATTCATAAGCATGACTGCTAGATTTTCTCAGCCTCTGTGGGGAGATGATCCTTAAAAGTGTGATTTGACTTCTTTAAAAAGGAGAGATAGTGAAGCCCCAGACGGTGCAACTTGCCTAAAATAATATGGTGAATCGCAGAGGGAATAAGAAGGAAAACATCATCACCAGACTTGCCGCCCAGTTTTTAGCCCAGGAGAATATTTTTCTTTTCTTATTAAAAGAAAGACACGAATTAAAAGGAATCCATGTAATCCTATGAAATGTACTTCACTGAGAATATTGCTCTATTTAAAAAGCATGAAGTGGTGGCTCTAGGAGAGAACTTGCCCATCTTAAATGCATTTATATGGAATAAAATTAGATGGATTTTACAGGTGGAAAAAGATTTTGTGCACTTACAGACTAGTTAATTTTTTGTTTATTCAGATAGAAATATTTCAACTTCCTATCATACACAAAACATCATATGTGTAAATAATTTCTTTACCAAATTGTTAACATTAACCTTATAAAAGGTACTCAGATATGTTAGCCAGAAATGGAAGAGAGAATACACACAAACAAAACTGGAAATAAAAGAGAAAAATCATTAAGTAAAACTTTTGGGTCAGAAGATCATTTTGCACAACTCCCTGCAAATAAATTAGGGTTAATATAAGTTTTTTTTTTAATACTTTAAGTTTTAGGGTACATGTGCACATTGTGCAGGTTAGTTACATATGTATACATGTGCCATGCTGGTGCACTGCACCCACTAACTCGTCATCTAGCATTAGGTATATCTCCCAATGCTATCCCTCCCCCCTCCCCCCACCCCACCACAGTCCCCAGAGTGTGATATTCCCCTTCCTGTGTCCATGTGATCTCATTGTTCAGTTCCCACCTATGAGTGAGAATATGCGGTATTTGGTTTTTTGTTCTTGCGATAGTTTACTGAGAATGATGATTTCCAATTTCATCCATGTCCCTACAAAGGACATGAACTCATCATTTTTTATGGCTGCATAGTATTCCATGGTGTATATGTGCCACATTTTCTTAATCCAGTCTATCATTGTTGGACATTTGGGTTAGTTCCAAGTCTTTGCTATTATGAATAATGCCGCAATAAACATACGTGTGCATGTGTCTTTATAGCAGCATGATTTATATTCCTTTGGGTATATACCCAGTAATGGGATGGCTGGGTCAAATGGTATTTCTAGTTCTAGATCCCTGAGGAATCGCCACACTGACTTCCACAATGGTTGAACTAGTTTACAGTCCCACCAACAGTGTAAAAGTGTTCCTATTTCTCCACATCCTCTCCAGCACCTGTTGTTTCCTGACTTTTTAATGATTGCCATTCTAACTGGTGTGAGATGGTATCTCATTGTGGTTTTGATTTGCATTTCTCTGATGGCCAGTGATGATGAGCATTTTTTCATGTGTTTTTTGGCTGCATAAATGTCTTCTTTTGAGAAGTGTCTGTTCATGTCCTTCGCCCACTTTTTGATGGGGTTGTTTGGTTTTTCTTGTAAATTTGTTTGAGTTCATTGTAGATTCTGGATATTAGCCCTTTGTCAGATGAGTAGGTTGTGAAAATTTTCTCCCATTTTGTAGGTTGCCTGTTCACTCTGATGGTAGTTTCTTTTGCTGTGCAGAAGCTCTTTAGCTTAATTAGATCCCATTTGTCAATTTTGTCTTTTGTTGCCATTGCTTTTGGTGTTTTGGACATGAAGTCCTTGCCCATGCCTATGTCCTGAATGGTAATGCCTAGGTTTTCTTCTAGGGTTTTTATGGTTTTAGGTCTAACATTTAAATCTTTAATCCATCTTGAATTGATTTTTGTATAAGGTGTAAGGAAGGGATCCAGTTTCAGCTTTCTACATATGGCTAGCCAGTTTTCCCAGCACCATTTATTAAATAGGGAATCCTTTCCCCATTGCTTGTTCTTCTCAGGTTTGTCAAAGATCAGATAGTTGTAGATATGCGGCGTTATTTCTGAGGGCTCTGTTCTGTTCCATTGACCTATATCTCTGTTTTGGTACCAGTACCATGCTGTTTTGGTTACTGTAGCCTTGTAGTATAGTTTGAAGTCAGGTAGTGTGATGCCTCCAGCTTTGTTCTTTTGGCTTAGGATTGACTTGGTGATGCGGGCTCTTTTTTGGTTCCATATGAACTTTAAAGTAGTTTTTTCCAATTCTGTGAAGAAAGTCATTGGTAGCTTGATGGGGATGGCATTGAATCTGTAAATTACCTTGGGCAGTATGGCCATTTTCATGATATTGATTCTTCCTACCCATGAGCATGGAATGTTCTTCCATTTGTTTGTATCCTCTTTTATTTCCTTGAGCAGTGGTTTGTAGTTCTCCTTGAAGAGTTCCTTCACATCCCTTGTAAGTTGAATTCCTAGGTATTTTATTCTCTTTGAAGCAATTGTGAATGGGAGTTCACTCATGAGGTTTTTGACTTGAGGAATTTTTTCACCCTGATGATATTTTGAATAGAAACATTTAAATCAGAGTCACAAGAGCACTGATGGATTTATTGTGAAATAGTTATTTCCTAGAGTCAATTCCATTAGAAATATAATTCTTTGTTCAATTTCCTATACATCAAAATGAAATGCTCTTCCTTTTTTTTTTATTCTCATTTTACTGAAACAATTTTTCTCAAGGCCAATTTTCTTCATTTATGTGGAAGGGTTTATCATGAAGATCACTATCTGAATCCTCAACTAATGTTAAGCTCACCTGTCATTGTTTCTGATATTATAAATTTGCCTTTTGTGGCCATTATCCATTGTTTCTATTCAGTCTTATTTTTATACCAAATTTTGAATGTCTAAATTTAGGAAGGAAGATTTGTTTTTTGCAAATCTTAAAATTAAAAAAAAAAAAAGCATAAAGTGGTGCCTCCAGGAGAGAACTTGTCAATTTTAAATGCATTTATATGGATTCACCGTACTATTTTAGGTAAGTTGCACTGTCTAGGTCTTTACTGTCTCACCTTTTTAAAGAAGCCAAATCATACTTTTTTTAAAGGATCATCTCCCACAGAATGATAGCTTTAAATGTTTCTATTCAATGTTTCAGTCAATAACAACTTTTACACTGTATGGTTTTAGTTGTCAGTTTAATTTTGTGTTAATTTTTCTGCAAATGTTATGACTATAAATTAGATAAAGGACTTCTGTGAATTTGAAGATCTATAACAACATTTCAAGCAAGGTTTTTTTTGAGAGAGAGAAAAGATTAAGATTAAAAGATGAAGACAGAAGAGAAAGGGAGAGAGCTGGAGAAAAATCAGAGACATACATAGAATTTGAGTCAAAAGAGACAGAAAGTCTGCAGATAGAGTGAAAAATCTCTAGGGCTATAAGTACAGTCAAAGGGAAGGTTTGCATGTTGGGGTGAAAAGATGGAGTCAAAAGAATGCTTTCTGCTTCACTTTTGTCCACTCCATGATTAGGGAAGCATATTATTTCCTTAATGTTTGTGATAACATTCTCCTGGCTTTCTGCCTGACTTTACTGACATTTCTCACTTTCTTGTAGGCTCATCTTCTTCTGCCTAGATATTTAATATTGATTGCTGAATGCTTCGTCCTAGTTGCTCTCCTACTCAGAATATACAGTTCACCATGGCTGAGCTCATTCACACCCATGACTACAAAAGCCATGAGTCTGCCTTATAAATATCTCTCAAATCAGTTGAATTCTCTTCATCTCTATTGGCATTACCCTGGTCAGTGTTACCCTGCTCATTGCTCACCTAAACTCCTGCAACAGTGTTCTAATGTATAACACCCACCCGCATCTGTCTGATTCCCTGCTTACCCATGGCTGCCAATTCTTCACCACAGGGAAGCAAAATGAGCTTTCAAAATCCCCTTTGGAGATCCCAATTACACATATATTGGAAGAATATTTGAAGAAATATATTTGAAGAATAATATTGAAGAAATGGACAGAAATTATCAAAACCAATGAAAATTGAGACCCAAGAAGCTCAACAAATTCAAGAACAAAAGCCATAAAAAGTACTATACCCCAAAATAAGCTCAAATTGTTTTAAACCAGGGATTTAAAGTGTTGAAAGGCAGCCAGCTTTTCTCATCAGCCAGAATGATCTTATTTCATCTTTACCACTTTCCCAGGACCTCAGTGAAAATTTACCCAACATAAAGAGCACCTTTGTCCCTAACATTACTTATAATTGCTTCTTAAATAGATAACAATATGTCTTGGAAAATTGAAAAGTAAGTGTTGGCTTTCAAACAACTCTCTCTAAAGATGTTCCCTGAGGGGATTAAGGGTGAAAGAGAGAAGTAACAGTGAAATACTGAGGGCGTGAGTCCTGTGAGACAAACAGGAACCATCCAGCTATTGTGCTTATTCGCCCATCTCAACATGAGAAACAATAGATAAGTTCCTTTTCTTTCCTCATTTCTTCATAGTCAAAGAAGATACACGTAAGAGATGTGGAGTTTCATCAACAGCATGGTTTGAAATTGAGTGTCTTAAGTATCAGGGGACGTGTCAGGCTCCGTACATGAATTATCAGATAAATTTCAAAAATTACTCTTTGGGGAGGACATAGTTACCACCTCCGTTTGCAGATGAAAAAAATAAAATCTCAGGAAACTTACACAACTGGTTAAAGATAACACATCTGAAAGTGTTAGCGTTTGCATGAAAACCCCGGTCCGTCTGACATCAGAGCCTCAAATCTGTGCTCCGGATGCAGTCAGCTTTGAGATCTGCGGCTACAGGTGTGCTATCCGGTGCTCTCTTGTCTTTATAGACTTTTCTAGGATATATGAAAATACAAAGTACTACTCTGGAATATTTGGTTAAATTCCACTTGGATAACAAAATTTTAAAAGCAGACATCCAAGTTCAGCTCCTAAGAAGGAAGGCTGAACACCCCCCAAATTAACCCATGTAACTCCCTTTTCAAATCCATACTCCTTCTCCTTCCCTACATTCCAGACGGATCTCAAATGTGGAAGATGGAACTGAAGCCCTGCTCACTGCTGGGCTGAGCATCAGGCTGCATTCTTGAGGAGTGGCCAATTTATTTCCTGACCTGAAGCAAGGATATCTTTTAATTTTTTTTCTCTTCATTTCCTCAGTTTGAATAATCCCAAGAAGAAGAGCTAATCCACGTGTTGGTACAATCTCTTCTGGAACAAAGGAACTGGAGCAGATGGGAAGTGTTTGATAGGAAGTTGTTTATCCTTGCCGAATAGCCCCAAAACAAATCGATAATGGTGGGAGTTTTTCTCTGGCATGTTCAATAATGACTCCACGTCCCAAGTGATCTGTGCC